>NC_090401.1:59223867-59848867 GCF_036365525.1 Heterodontus francisci | reverse complement strand
TGTGGAAAGAGAAGCAGAGTTAACGTTTCGGGTTCCGAAGAAGGGTCACTGACCCGAAACGTTAACTCTGCTTCTCTTTCCACAGATGCTGCCAGACCTGCTGAGTGGTTCCAGAATCATTTCCCAACCTTTTCCACAGAGCTCATCCCTGGCTCTTGCTCAGCCATCACCCACAGAGCGGCACCACTGTCCGAAAAGATAGAGAGTAGGGAATGGGAGGGGAGAAAGGAGACTAGGGAATGTGGGAGGGAGAGAGGAGATTGGGGAATGGGGGTGAGAGGGGAGATTGGGGAATGAGGGGGGGGAGAGAGGAGACTGGGGAATGGGGGGGAGAGGAGACTGGGAATGGGGAGGGAAGAGGAGACTGGGGTTCAGGGGATTAGGGCTCAAGCAGATCTGTGGGGAGTGGGGACAATGGGGTGCATGTGAAAACCAGCACTTCCTGCAAAGCTGGAAGCAGCAGCATCAACAATGTGATGAATGTAGGGGCACTGAGAGAGGAGCAGCCAGTAAACAGGTGAGTGAAACCTGTGGGTGAATTGGGGAAGATTGTTTCCGTTAGTAGGCGAATGGGAACAAGGATCCTCACTCAAAGAGCAAAGATGAATAGGGAGGAGGAAGATTCTTGAACTCAGGACTATTAGACTGTGGGATCTTTCATCGTATATGGCTATTGAGGTAAAGGTGGAATTTAAAAGGGAATGGAGGAATATTTAACATATAAGAAAATATTCCAAGGTTCAACACAAGAGCGTAACCAGTCAAAAATTGACAATAAGCTATAGAAGGAGATATTAGGATGGATAACTAAAAGCTTGGTTAAAGCCATTGTCTTCAAGGAAGTTCTTAAAACAGGAGAGAGAGGCAGAAACGTTTAGGGAGGGAATTCGAGAGTTTTTGTGTGGCACACAATTCCCATTGTAGCAGTCGGAGCCTCCAGGGCAGTGGAGACAAGCAAATGAAGGTTGTAGGCACAGTGGCGCAGTGGTTAGCACCACAGCCTCACAGCTCCGGCGACCTGGTTCAGTTCTGGGTACTGCCTGTGTGGAGTTTGCAAGCTCTCCCTGTGACCGCGTGGGTTTCCGCCGGGTGCTCTGGTTTTCTCCCACAGCCAAAGATTTGCAGGTTAATAGGTAATTTGGCCATTGTAAATTGCCCCTAGTATAGGTAGGTGGTAGGAGAATGGTGGGGATGTGGTAGAGAATATGGAGTTAATGTAGGATTCGTATAAATGGGTGGTTGATGGTCGGCACCATCAGGCCGAAGGGCCTGTTTCAGTGCTGTATCTCTAAATAAAAATAAATAAAATTTTGATACCATTGTATAACATACGTGTGGGTCAGTAAAGGTCGTATCAAATCAAGAACAAGTAGACAGGATCCGAAGTTGGAGTTAGGCCATTCAAGAGAGAAATCAGAAAGCAATTTCCCCACATTCAGGGTAGTAGAAATCTGGAACTTTCTCCCCAAAAGGCTGTGGATGCTGGGACAATTGGAGTTTTCGAGATTGAGATTGATAAGCTTTTTGTTTGTTGATGGTATTAGGTGATATGGAGCAAAGGCTTGTAAATGGAGTTGAGCTACAGATCAGCTATGATCTAGTTGAATGACGGAACAGGCTCGAGGGGCTGAATGGCCTTTTGTTCTTTACGTTTCCAAGACATTCAAGGAATTAAATGACTGTAGGACACCTGAGCAATGTCACAATCAGAATTGCTGAGGAAATGGAAAGCGAGTCTTTAGTTATTATTTTATGGCATTCCAAAAATATAGATGCTCAGGTTTGAGGACTAGATGACATCAGTGTTCATGAAATTTTCAAAATAGATTGAGGCACGACAAAGGTTAACAGGGTGTATGAGTCATGTCTTTGAAATGCATGGATAACCTATGTGGAAGTAGACTATGTGACTTGTACAGAGGACAGTGAATCTTGAACAAGACTGTAGAAAAGAACAATTTATATTTTACACACTGAATACTGCACATGAATAAAATAATTAATCTTGTGTCCTGAAGTTTATGAGGATAAGTGCCTATAGAAATGATCTAGCACCAGGGAGGCATTTATTTAAAGATACAGCATTGAAACAGGCCCTTCAGCCCACAAGTCTGTGCCGACCAACAACCACCCATTTATACTAATCCTACATTAATCCCATACTCTCCACCACATCCCCACCATTCTCCTACCACTTACCTACACTAGGGGCAATTTACAATGGCCAATTTACCTATCAACCTGCAAGTCTTTTGGAGGTGGGAGGAAATTGGAGCACCCGGCAGAAACCCACGCAGACACAGGGAGAACTTGCAAACTCTGCACAGGCAGTACCCAGAATTGGACCCGGGTCGCTGGAGCTGTGAGGCTGCGGTGCTAACCACTGCGCCACTATGCCGCCCACTCCTGTGGAAGGCAACTAGTTAAGGATAAATAATGGATATTCTGCAAAAACTTTCAGAACTTTTTCTCAGCAAACTAAATGGTTGGTTTTCAAAAATATATTTTATATAGAACTATAGGAATTTACGGCACAGAAGGAGGCCATTCAGCCCATTATGACTGTGGCTGCTCTTTAGTACAGTAATCCAAACTGTTTCCATTTCTGCTCTTTCCCCTTGGCTCTGTGTCTTCCGCTTCCAATGTTTTTTTGACTTTTCCTTTTGCTTATAGGCATAAATCTCACAAGTAGGGCTTGAAACTTTGATTCTATGGGTGGGATGTTTAGTTTAGTTTAGTTTAGTTCAGAGATACAGCACTGAAACAGGCCCTTCGGCCCACCGAGTCTGTGCCGACCATCAACCACCCATTTATACTAATCCTACACTAATCCCATATTCCTACCACATTCCCACCTGTCCCTATATATTTCCCTACCACCTACCTATACTAGGGGCAATTTATAACGGCCAATTAACCTATCAACCTGCAAGTCTTTGGCATGTGGGAGGAAACCGGAGCACCCGGAGGAAACCCACGCAGACACAGGGAGAACTTGCAAACTCCGCACAGGCAGTACCCAGAATCGAACCCAGGTCCCTGGAGCTGTGAGGCTGCGGTGCTAACCACTGCGCCACTGTGCCGCCCATGATTTTCAGTCAACGTGGGGCCAGGATTGGAGGCAGGCAGGCCCGCAATTTTGTGCTGCTGGTCGTCCAGTCAGTTCAATGACACGATCCCACCCCAAGTCATCTTTAAAGAGGCTGGGTTGGGATTGGAACGGCTCCCTGCCCACAAGCGGCGGGTAGACAATTGAGGGCAATACTGGGACCCATTAAGGCCCCTTTTCCATGCAGACTGGGATTTCCAGTCAGCGTGCGGGCTTTGCACATCAGGCCGAAACATGGCCAGTGCATCAAACCAGTCTCACAGCAGGAAGAGAATCCTGCGAGAGACAACCCCCCACACACACCCATCATGGCTGCCGGGCCACAGCTGTGGCCGCTGGCCATCCTGTGATGGGGCTACCCCTCCACGATCACAGCCAGGCAGCTGTGGCCATTTTAAATTTTATAAAATTTGACCTCTTCTTCAGAGGGTGCCTCCATGTTGAGGCACCCTTTCTCTTTCCATTACGAATCAGCAGCCCCCACTCGGCCAGTGGGGCTGCAGGTGTGTCAGTGCTTGAGGGCCTCCCATTGGCCCTCCAGATTCGGGAGCCCGCACGGTGAACCTGCTCCCTGGCTGTTAATTGGCTGACACTTGAAAAATTAAGGTGCCATTTCAGGAAGATGCCGTGTGGGGTCAGGACCTGGAACCAGCCCCGGCATCGAGTTCCCAGACCTTGAATGAAAATCCAGCCCTCTGAGTCAGCGATGAGAGTTTTACCTCTGAGCCAATGGTACTAACTAGGGTAATCAAACTTTGAAGTAGATGAATAACTGGGACCTCATAGTTTACATCAATGTTACTGAGGGAAGCAAGGAGAATAACATTTTCTTTTAATTCATTCATGGGATGTGGGCATCACTGGCCAGGCCAGCATTTATTGCCCATTCCTAATTGCCCTTGAGAATTAGAATTAGAATTAGAATTAGAATATTACAGCGCAGTACAGGCCCTTCGGCCCTCGATGTTGCGCCGATCATCTGACCTACACTATTCCATTTACATCCATATGTCTATCCAATGACCACTTAAATGCCCTTAAAGTTGGCGAGTCTACTACTGTTGCAGGCAGGGCGTTCCACGCCCCTACTACTCTCTGCGTAAAGAAACTACCTCTGACATCTGTCCTATATCTTTCACCCCTCAACTTAAAGCTATGTCCCCTCGTGTTTGCCATCCTCATCCGAGGAAAAAGACTCTCACTATCCACCCTATCTAACCCTCTGATTATCTTGTATGTCTCTATTAAGTCACCTCTCCTCCTCCTTCTCTCTAACGAAAACAACCCCAAGTCCCTCAGCCTTTCCTCGTAAGACCTTCCTTCCATACCAGGCAACATCCTAGTAAATCTCCTCTGCACCCTTTCCAAAGCTTCCACATCCTTCCTATAATGTGGTGACCAGAACTGCACGCAATACTCAAGGTGCGGCCTCACCAGAGTTTTGTACAGCTGCATCATGACCTCGTGGCTCCGAAACTCGATCCCCCTACTAATAAAAGCTAACACACCATATGCCTTCTTAACAGCCCTATTAACCTGGGTAGCAACTTTCAGGGATTTATGTACCTGGATACCAAGATCTCTCTGCTCATCTACACTACCAAGAATCTTCCCATTAGCCCAGTACTCTGCATTGCTGTTACTCCTTCCAAAGTGAATCACCTCACACTTCTCCGCATTAAACTCCATTTGCCATCTCTCAGCCCAGCTCTGCAGCCTATCTATGTCCCTCTGTACCCTACAACACCCTTCGACACTATCCACAACTCCACCGACCTTCGTGTCATCCGCAAATTTACTAACCCACCCTTCTACACCCTCATCCAGGTCGTTTATAAAAATGACAAACAGCAGTGGCCCCAAAACAGAACCTTGCGGTACACCACTAGTAACTAAACTCCAGGATGAACATTTGCCATCAACCCACCACCCTCTGTCTTCTTTCAGCTAGCCAATTTCTGATCCAAAGCTCTAAATCACCTTCAACCCCATACTTCCGTATTTTCTGCAATAGCCTACCGTGGGGAACCTTATCAAACGCCTTACTGAAATCCATAGACACCACATCCACGGCTTTACCCTCATCCACCTGTTTGGTCACCTTCTCGAAAAACTCAATAAGGTTTGTGAGGCACGACCTACCTTTCACAAAACCGTGCTGACTATCGCAAATGAACTTATTCTTTTCAAGATGATTATAAATCCTATCTCTTATAACCTTTTCCAACATTTTACCCACAACCGAAGTAAGGCTCACAGGTCTATAATTACCAGGGCTGTCTCTACTCCCCTTCTTGAACAAGGGGACAACATTTGCTATCCTCCAGTCCTCCGGCACTACTCCTGTCGACAATGACGACATAAAGATCAACAACAACGGCTCTGCAATCTCCTCCCTGGCTTCCCAGAGAATCCTAGGATAAATCCCATCTGGCCCAGGGGACTTATCTATTTTCACTCTTTCCAAAATTGCTAACACCTCCTCCTTGTGAATCTCAATCCCATCTAGCCTAGTAGGCTGTATCTCAGTAATCTCCTCGGCAACATTTTCTTTTTCTACTGTAAATGCTGACGAAAAATATTCATTTAACGCTTCCCCTATCTCCTCTGATTCCGCACACAACTTCCCACTACTATCCTTGATTGGCCCTAATCTAACTCTAGTCATTCGTTTATTCCTGATATACCTATAGAAAGCCTTAGGGTTTTCCTTGATCCTATCCGCCAATGACTTCTCGTGTCCTCTCCTTGCTCTTCTTAGCCCTCCCTTTAGATCCTTCCTGGCTAGCTTGTAACTCTCAAGCGCCCTAACTGAGCCTTCACGTCTCATCCTAACATAAGCCGCCCTCTTCCTCTTGACAAGCGCTTCAACTTCTTGAGTAAACCACGGCTCCCTCGCTCGACAACTTCCTCCCTGCCTGACAGGTACATACTTATCAAGGACACGCATTAGCTGCTCCTTGAATAAGCTCCACATTTCGTTTGTGCCCATCCCCTGCAGTTTCCTTCCCCATCCTACACATCCTAAATCTTGCCTAATCGCGTCATAATTTCCTTTCCCCCAGCTATAATTCTTGCCCTGCGGTATATACCTGTCCCTGCCCATCGCTAAGGTAAACCTAACCGAATTGTGATCACTATCGCCAAAGTGCTCACCTACATCTAAATCGAACACCTGGCCGGGTTCATTACCCAGTACCAAATCCAATGTGGCATCGCCCCTGGTTGGCCTGTCCACATACTGTGTCAGAAAACCCTCCTGCACACACTGGACAAAAACAGACCCATCTAAAGTACTCGAACTATAGTATTTCCAGTCAATATTTGGAAAGTTAAAGTCCCCCATAACCACTACCCTGTTACTCTCGCTCCTGTCGAGAATCATCTTCGCTATCCTTTCCTCTACATCTCTGGAACTATTCGGAGGTCTATAGAAAACTCCCAACAGGGTGACCTCTCCTCTCCTGTTTCTAACCTCGGCCCATACTACCTCAGTAGACGAGTCCTCAAACGTCCTTTCTGCCGCTGTAATACTTTCCTTGATTAACAATGCCACCCCCCCCCCTCTTTTACCCTCTTCTCTGTTCTTACTGAAACATCTAAATCCCGGAACCTGCAACATCCATTCCTGCCCCTGCTCTACCCATGTCTCTGAAATGGCCACAACATCAGGATCCCAGGTACCAACCCATGCTGCAAGCTCACCCACCTTATTCCGGATGCTCCTGGCGTTGAAGTAGACACACTTTAAACCAAGTTCTTGCTTGCCAGTGCCCTCTTGCGTCCCTGTAACCTTATCCCCTACCTCACTACTCTCAACAGCCTGTACACTGGAACTACAATTTCGGTTCCCATTCCCCTGCTGATTTAGTTTAAACCCCCCCCGAAGAGCACTAACAAATCTCCCCCCCAGGATATTGGTACCCCTCTGGTTCAGGTGAAGACCATCCTGTTTGTAGAGGTCCCACCTACCCCAGAAAGAGCCCCAATTATCCAGGAAACCAAAACCCTCCCTCCTACACCATCCCTGCAGCCACGTGGGGCGGCACAGTGGCGGAGTGGTTAGCACCGCAGCCTCACAGCTCCAGGGACCCGGGTTCGATTCCGGGTACTGCCTGTGTGGAGTTTGCAAGTTCTCCCTGTGTCTGCGTGGGTTTTCTCCGGGTGCTCCGGTTTCCTCCCACAAGCCAAAAGACTTGCAGGTTGATAGGTAAATTGGCCATTATAAATTGTCACTAGTATGGGTAGGTGGTAGGGAAATATAGGGACAGGTGGGGATGTTTGGTAGGAATATGGGATCAGTGTAGGATTAGTATAAAATGGGTGGTTGATGTTCGGCACAGACTCGGTGGGCCGAAGGGCCTGTTTCAGTGCTGTATCTCTAATCTAAATCTAATCTAATCCTCTCTCTCCCTATTCCTCTCTTCGCTAGCACGTGGCACAGGCAACAACCCGGAGATAACAGCTCTGGTTGTTCTCGCTCTAAGCTTCCACCCTAGCTCCCTGAATTTCTGCCTTAAATCCCCATCTCTCTTCCTACCTATGTCGTTGGTGCCTATGTGGACCACGACTTGGGGGTGCTCCCCCTCCCCCTTAAGGATCCCAAAAACACGATCGGAGACATCACGTACCCTGGCACCTGGGAGGCAACACACCAACCGTGAGTCTCTCTCGTTCCCACAGAACCTCCTATCTGTTCCCCTAACTATGGAGTCCCCAATGACTAATGCTCTGCTCCTCTTCCCCTTTCCCTTCTGAGCAACAGGGACAGACTCTGTGCCAGAGACCTGCACCCCATTGCTTACCCCTGGTAAGTCGTCCCCCCCAACAGTATCCAAAACGGTATACCTGTTGTTGAGGGAAACGGCCACAGGGGATCCCTGCACTGCCTGCTGGTTCCCTTTCCTTCCCCTGACGGTAACCCTACTTCTTTTACCTGAGGTGTGACTGCCTCCCTATAACTCCTGTCAATAATCCCCTCCGCCTCCCGAATGATCCGAAGTTCATCCAGCTCCAGCTCCAGTTCCCTAACGCGGTCTGCGAGGAGCTGGAGTTGGGTGCACTTCCCGCAGATGCAGTCAGCAGGGACACTCTTGGCGACCCCTACCTCCCACATTCTGCAGGAGGAACATACAACTGCCTTTACCTCCATTCCCACTATTCTAGATTCCCAATAAATCTACTGAAAAACCAAACTAAAAAAAAAGTCAAAACTTGTTCGCTTAGCAATCCGACGGACTGAACTTTTTAAATAAAAAGCTTACCTTATCAACACACCAGAGTCCTTTTTTTTGGTTAGAGGAGGAGGGTGGTGGTGAGCTGTCTTCTTGAACCGCAGCAGTCCACATGGGGTAGGTATACCCACAGTGCTGTTAGGAAGGGAGTTCCAGGATTTTGACCCAGCGACAGTGAAGGAATGGCGATATAGTTTCAAGTCAGGATGGTGTGTGACTTGGACGGGAACTTGCAGGTGTTGGTGTTCCCATGCATCTGCTGCTCTTGTCCTTCGAGGTGGTAGAGGTTGCGGGTTTGGAAGGTGCTGTCGAAGGAGCCTTGGTGCATTGCTGCAGTGCATCTTGTAGATGGTACACACTGCTGCCACTATGCATCGGTGGTGGAGGGAGTGAATGTTTGTGGATGGTGTGCCAATCAAGCGGGCTGCTTTGTTCTGGATGGTGTCGAGCTTCTTGAGTGTTGTTGGAGCTGCACCCATCCAGGCAAGTGGAGAGTATTCCATCACACTCCTGACTTGTGCCTTGTAGATGGTGGACAGGCTTTGGGGAGTCAGGAGGCGAGTTACTCGCTGCAGGATTCCTAGCCTCTGACTTGCTCTTGTAGCCACGGTATTTATATGACTACTCCAGTTCAGTTTCTGGCCAATGGTAGCCCCTAGGATGTTGATAGTGGGGGATTCAGCGATGGTAATGCCATTGAATGTCAAGGGGAGATGGTAAGATTCTCTCTTGTTGGAGATGGTCATTGCCTGCCGCAAATGTTACTTGCCACTTATCTGCCCGAGCCTGAATGTTGTCCAGGTCTTGCTGCATTTCTACACGGGCTGCTTCAGTATTTGAGGAATTGCGAATGGTGCGGAACATCAGCGAACATCCCCACTTCTGACCTTATGATTGAAGGAAGGTCATTGATGAAGCAGCTGAAGATGGTTGGGCCTAGGACACTACCCTGAGGAACTCCTGAAGTGATGTCCTGGAGCTCAGATGATTGCCCTCCAACAACCACAGCTATCTTCCTTTGCGCTAGGTATGACTCCAACTAGCAGAGAGTTTTCCCCCCGAAACCAGTTTTGCTAAGGCTCCTTGATGCCATACTTGGTCAAATGCTGCCTTGATGTCAAGGGCAGTCACTCTCACATCACCTCTTGAGTTCAGCTCTTTTGTCCATGTTTGAACCAAGGCTGTGATGAGGTCAGGAGCTGAGTGGCCCTGGCGGAACCCAAACTGAGCAGGTTATTGCTAAGCAAGTGCTGCTTGATGGCACTGTTGATGACACCTTCCATCACTTTACTGATGATTGAAAGTAGACTGATGGGGCGGTAATTGGCTGGGTTGGACTTGTACAGGTCATACCTGGACAACTTTCCACATTGCCGGGTAGATGCCAGTGTTGTAGCTATACTGGAACAGCTTGGCTCGGGGTGCGGCAAGTTCTGGAGCACAGGTCTTCAGTACTATTGCTGGAATATTGTCAGGACCCATAGCCTTTGCAGTATCCAGTGCCTTCAGTCGTTTCTTGATATAATGCGGAGTGAATCGAATTGGCTGAAGTCTGGCATCTGTAATGCTGGGGACTTCAGGAGGGGGCCGAGATGGATCATCAACTCAGTACTTCTGGCTGAAGATTGTTATTTTTTATTTATTTATTATTTAGAGATGCAGCACTGAAACAGGCCCTGCGGCCCACCGAGTCTGTGCCGACCATCAGCCACCCATTTATATTAATCCAACATAAATCCCACATTCCCTACCACATCCCTGCAGTTCTCCTACCACCTACCTACACTTGGGTGAATTTACAATGGCCAATTTACCTATCAACCTGCAAGTCTTTGGCTGTGGGAGGAAACCGGTGCACCCGACGGAAACCCACACGGTCACAGGAAGAACTTGCAAACTCCGCACAGGCAGTACCCAGAATCGAACCCGGGTCGCTGGAGCTGTGAGGCTGCGGTACTAGCCACTGCGTCACTGTTGCAAATGCTTCAGCCTTATCTTTCGCACTGATGTGCTGGGCTCCCCCATCATTGAGGATGGGGATATTTGTGGAGCCACCTCCTCCAGTTAGTTGTTCAATTGTCCACCACCATTCACGACTGGATGTGGCAGGACTGCAGAGCTTAGATCTGATCCGTTAGTTATGGGATCGCTTAGCTCTGTCTATTGCATGCTGCTTATGCAGTTTGCCAGGCAAGTAGTCCTGGGTTGTAGCTTCACCAGGTTGACACCTCATTTTGAGGTATGCCTGGTGCTGCTCCTGGCATGCCCTCCTGCACTCTTCATTGAACCAGAGTTGGTCTCCTGGCTTGATGGTAATGGTAGAGTGGGGGATATGCCGGGCCATGAGGTTTTAGATTGTGGTTGAGTACAATTCTGCTGCTGCAGCTGGCCCACAGCGCCTCATGGATGCCCAGTTTTGCATTGCTAGATCTGTTCGAAATCTATCCCATTTAGCATGGTGATAGTGCCACACAACACGATGAACGGTATCCTCAGTGTGAAGGCGGGACTTCGTCTCCACAAGGACTGTGCAGTGGTCACTCCTACCAATATAGTCATGGACAGAAGCATCTGTGGCAGGCAGATTGGTGAGGACAAGGTCAAGTATGTTTTTCCCTCATGTTGGTTCCCCCACCACCTGCCGCAGACCCAGTCTAGCAGCTATGCTCTTTAGTACTCAGCCAGCTCGGTCAGTAGTGGTGCTACCAAGCCACTCTTGGTGAAGGACATTGAAGTCCCCCACCCAGAGTACATTTTGTGCCCTTGCCACCCCCAATGCATCCTCCAAATAGTGTTCCACATGGAGGAGTACTGACTCATCAGCTGAGGGAGGGCGGTAGGTGGTAATCAGTAGGAGGTTACCTTGCCCATGTTTGACCTGATGCCATGAGACTTCATTGGGTCCGGAGTCGATGTTGAGGACTCCCAGGGCAACTCCCTCCCTACTGTCCCGCCACCTCTGCTGGGTCTGTCCTGCTGGTGGGACAGGACATACCCAGGGATAGTGATTGCAGTGTCTGGGACATTGTCTGTAAGGTATGATTCTGTGAGTATGACTATGTCAGGCTGTTGCTTGACTAGTCTGTGGGACAGCTCTCTCAACTTTGGTACAAGCCCCCAGATGTTGGTATGGAGGACTTTGCAGGGTCGACAGGGCTGGGTTTGCCGTTGTCGTTTCCGGTGCCTAGGTCGATGCCGGGTGGTCCGTCCGGTTTCATTCCTTTTCATTGACTGTGTAGCGGTTAGGTACAACTGAGTGGCTTGCTAGGCCATTTCAGAGGGCATGAAAGAGTTAACCACATTGCTGTGGGTCTGGAGTCACATGTAGACCAACCAGGTAAGGACAGCAGATTTCCTTCCCTAAAGGACAATTAGTGAACCAGATGGGTTTTTACAACAATCGACAATAGTTTCATGGTCATCATTAGACTAGCTTTTTAATTCCAGATTTATTAATGAAATTCAAATTTCACCTTCTGCTTTGGTGGGATTCGAACCCATGTCTCCAGATCAATACCCTGGGTCTCTGGGTTACTAGTCCAGTGATAATACCACTACGCCACTGCCACCCCATCCCCTATTGTTCCGACCAGGTGAGAAAGATGTTTAGGGTTCCCTTTCAGCCTTCACCTGGTCTTACCGTAACAGAGTTTTATTTTTAAACACACTGTTTTTAGCTCCCCCTTGGCGAATCCTTGTTCATCGCTTTCCAATTATAAGGCAAAGAAACCAGCACAAACAGGCTTTCTTAGAATTAAAGATGAAAAGTTGAAATTTAATAAACTTGAACTTAAAGTCTAATTCGGTTAACGCCAATAGTTACATTATGCGCCCACGCTAGCCTGCATACGTGATACACACATGCAAATAGAGACAGAAAAGAGCAGAAGAAGAATAAAGTGGAAAAGTTTGAGGCAATATCTGAAGAGTTGTTGTTATGGTTCTTCGAGCTCACTGTAGAGTCCTTGATTGTAGGTAGATCGTGCTTTTCGTTGGGGCCCAGTATTCTTCTTAAACCTTGTTCACTGTAGGAGACTTTTCTCTCTTGGGGTTCATGTGTCTTCAGTGGATTCAGAGGCTTGTGAGAAAGAGATGGGAGCAGACAGGAGAGAATTTCTCAGTCCAGGAGCAAACAGACACTCTGAGTTCAAACTGTTTGTGCAATTCAGAAAAACCCAGGTTGCCAAGCTGGTTAGTCATGTGACTGACTGGTCTGACCACATCTTGGATTGTATCACCTTAGCAGTCTCTGGAATACTCCTGTTACACACAATACCTGGTGATCATGGTCCACTGTGGGTTGAATGTGTCAGGGAATGATTCTTTGTCTTTCCAATCACTGTCTGTTAATATGCAAAAATCTTTTCCAGCCACGGCTGATCTGTTTAACAAGTCCTTTCTTCACTCCAGTTAACAGTTTAAAATCAATGTTCATGACAAAATTAATGTGCCTCATTCTTGGCAGGTGGGCGCCTAGCATGACACTATGGTTGCCACTTAAAAATTGTATAGAAAAGAAAACTCTGGCAGAGGATTGGAGGGTGCCACATATAAATCCTGCCTTGAAAAACAGAGGTAGGGAATTAAGGAAGATATCGGTGTACAGAAAACAGAAGGTGAGAGTAAAAGGAAGGTTTGTGGATTAGAAAGTTGTGGTGAGTGACATTCCAAAGCAGCTTGTTTTGGGACTGCTTTGATTTACTACAGACATGTACAACCTAAATTTAGTAATTGAGGGAACAATATTGAAAGTTTGCCAATTACTTTAAATTGGGAATTCAGGCAAATTGTGATGAGGGTTGTGAAAAACTGCAGGAGAACATAAACTTGTGTTTAGGATGGGCAGACAGGTGAAAGATAAGTTCAATATTGAAAAAGATGAAGTGCCTGTGATGTTCTCTGTACTGGAGTGAAGTTTAGCCAAGTTTAGTAAGAAGTATGAGGCAAAAACTGAGACAGAGGTAGTATGCTGTTGAGCACGATGGAGTCTTCTTTATTCTGTTTACTTTCACTTTCTCTTTCAGCTCCCTCTGCTGACTCATGTGTGCATAGTAGCCTTAAGTGAACAATATGTTCAATGCAATTCTCAAAACACTACCGTGCCTTTTAGAATTAATAATAGAGAAAGGTAAGACATCTGGCATTGTGGAAAGGAACAGGGACCTTGGAGTAGATACAAACCCATTATTAAAGCTGGAAGCACAAATAGATAATGACATAATAAAGCAAATGGAATCCTTGGTTTGTATCTAGAGGGATAGAATATAAAAACACAAAGGTAATATTAGACGATAGTTCAACCATAGTGGAGTACTTTGTGCAGCTTTATGCACTCATTAAAGGAAATATATAAAAGCAGTGTAAAGGCGACAGCATCAGATGTTAGCAGGGCTAGTTGTAGCTCTGAAGACAGATTTTAGAAGTTAAGGCTTTTTTTTAAACCAGAGCTGGCAGGTTTAAGGACTAATCTTCAAGATCCAAACAGTTTGTGGTATTATAACTAATTCGAGGTTGCCTCCATGAGCCAGGAAGACAGTAATGGGCAGCAATAAATTTGAGATAATCACAATAAGAATTAAAGGGGGTTTAGAAAAATAAATTCTTTACACACAGGATGGTTAGAATTTGGAACTCTTCACTTCAAAAAGAGTTTGTAGCAGGGCTCATAAATTCTTTAAAAAGGAACTAAGTATTTGATTGAAAAGAGGAATAGGGAGAAAACAGGAGTGGAATTAAACTAATACTCATGTGGAGAAAAACTCAAGTTCAGGCTTGATGGGCCAATTGTCATTTCTGGGTGTTTTAATGTTTTATCATAGAATCATAGGATAGGGACAGCACAGAGGGAGGCTATTCGGTCCATCGTGTCTGTGCCAGCTCTGTCTGAGTCACTCAGCTAGTTCCACTCCCCTGCCTTTTCCCCTCGGCCCTGCAAATCTTTTATTTTCAGATAATATTCCAATTCCCTTTTGAAAGCCACAATTAAATCTGGCTCCACCACTGTCACACTGTGCAGTCTGTTGTGTTATGTTGCTTTAAGAACATGTATAGAGAATGGGTGTGATTATCACGAAGGGAAATTATCTCACGCAGTATGTGACCGTGCCAGTTGGAAGGTGTGGATCCCCAAGGCTGGGGATACCTCATGAGCTCTCTAACATAATTGTAATATACCTGTAGCAGTCCGAGTTCTCAAATAAAACAAACCTATCTTTTGTTCATACCAATCGTTTGGTATCTTTGTGTACAACAAACAAAGAAACACCACAATAGAAATGTTACACATTCCAGATCCTAATCACTCGCTGCATAAAAAGGTTTTTCCGCGTGTCGCCCTGGTTCTTTTGCCCATCACTTTAAAACAGTACCCTCTGGTTCTCGACCCTTCCGCTCATGGCAACAGTTTCTCCCCATCTACTCTGTCCAGACCCCTCATGATTTTGAACACCTCTATCAAATCTCCTCTCAACCTTCTCTTCTCTCACCAGAACAACCCCTGCTTCTCCAATCTTTCCACCTAACTCATCCCTCATCCTCAGAACCATTCTTGTAAATCTTTTCTGCACTCTCTGTAATGCCTTCACATTCTTCCTAAAGTGTGGTGCCCAGAATTGGACACAGTACTCCAGTTGAGGCTGAACAAGTGTTTTTGTACTCTATGCCTCTATTTATAAAGTCCAGAATCCCATATACCTTATTAACCGCTTTCCCAACCTGCCCTGCCAACTTCAACGATTTGTGCACATATAAACCCAAGTCCCTCTGCTCCTGCAACTCCTTTAGAAAGTATCCTTCATTTTAGATTGCCTCTCCTTGTTCTTCCTACCAAAATGTATCACTTCACACTTCTCAGCATTAGATTTCATCTGCCGCTTGTTCACCCATTCCACTAGGCTGTGTCTATCAACATCCTCCTCGTAGTTCACAATACTTCAAAGTTTTGTGTCATCTGCAAATTTTGAAATTGTGCCCTGTACACCCAAGTCTAGGTCATTAATGTAGATCAAGAAAAGCGGCGGTCTTAATACTGACCCTGGGGAACCCCACTATATACCATCCTTCAGTCCAAAAAACAACTGTTCACCACTACTCACTGTTTCCTGTCACTCAGCCAACTTCATATACATGCTGCCACTGTCCCTTTTATTCCATGGCTTCAACTTTGCTGACAAGCCTGTTATGTGGCACTTTATCAAAGGCCTTTTGGAAGTCCACATACACCAAATCAACTGCATTACCTTTATCAACCCTTTCTGTTACCTCATCAAAAAAAACTCAATCAAGTTAATTAACCATGGATTTGCCCTTAATAAATCTGTGCTGGGTTTCCTTAATTAGTCCACATTTTTCCAAGTGACAGTTAATTTTGTCCTGGATTATCATTTCTGAAAGCTGTCCCACCACTGAGGTTAAACTAACTGGGTTTATTCTTACACCCTTTTGTAACATTTGTAATTCTCCAGTCCTCTAGCACCAACCTTTACTTCCCTCAGTATCTTCAGATGCAACTGATTCAGTCCTAGTGACTTATCAACTTTAAGTACAGCAGATTTTCTAATACCTCCTGTTTATCAATTTTTAGCCCATCTAGTATCTCAAGTACCTCCTCTTTCTTTCACTACGACTTTGGCAGCATCTTTTTCCTCAGTAAAACCAGATGCAAACTATTCATATATTACCTCAGCCATGTCCTCTGCCTCCCGTTTTGATCCCTACTTGGCCCGACTCCTCCTTTTACCACCCTTTTACTAGTTATATGCCTATTGAAGACTTCTGAATTCCCTTTCATGTTGGCTGCCAGTCTCTTCTCATACTCTCTCTTTGCTGCTCTTATGTCTTTTTTCATTTCCCTCCTGAACTATCCATATTTAGCCTGGTTATCACTTGTACTTTCAAACTGACATCTGTCATATGCATCCTTTTCTGCTTCATCTTACTCTTTATCTGATTAATTATTCAGGGAGCTCTGGCTTTTTTGCTCTATCCTGCCCTCTTGTGGGAATGTACCTTGACTGTACCCAAACTATCTCCTCTTCAAAGGCAGCCCACTGTTTAATTACAGTTTTTCCTGCTGATCTTTGATTCCAATTTACCTTGGCCAGATCTGCTCTCACCTCATTGAAATTGCCCCTCCCTCAATTAACCATTTTTACTCTCGATTGCTCCTTGTTCTTTTCCATAGCTAACATTAATCTTATGATACTAGGATCACTGTCCTCTAAATGTTCTTCTCCTGACACATGATCCACTTGTCCCACCTCCTTCCCCAGAACCAGATCCAGCAATGCCTTCTTCTTCACTGGACTGGAAAGATAGTGATGTAGAAAACTCTTCTGAACACACTTCAGGAACTCTTCCCCCTCTCTGTCCTTTACACTATTACTATACCAGCCGATATCAGGATAATTAAAGTCCCCCATTTTAACTACTGTATAGTTTTTGCACCTCTCTATAATTTCCTTGCAAATTTGTTCCTCTATATCTTTACTAGACTAACACCTGGAATGGGTGGGTTGTCTTATGAGGAACAAAGTAATTCACGACAACGCTACGTCATCAGGATGCGCCGCGGTGCGCACATGCGCAGACATGTCTCGTGCCCTCTGCGCATGTGCTGCGGTCCGGCTTGCCAGGACCGTTTTGCGCATGCGCAGATGACATCATCGCGTTGCGTCGTCTTCCTCGGGCTACGCGCCAGGTTGGCCTCTGCGCATGCGTCAAAGCTTCGGCGCGACTTTTTGAAAGTGGAAGGAGGAGAGGTTTCGTCGGGCATCTTCTCGCATTTTATCTGAATTATTTAGTCGTTTTGGAGACTTGCTTCATTTTTATTTGACACAGGAGATTGTTCCAAGGTAAGTTGCTCTGCCTTTGTAAGTTGCTTTGAAAACATTTCCATTGTCTGGGCCACCGCATGTTCTCCAGTCCCTGTTGTGAATTGCTGTGTGCAGGCAGTACATGTGCTGCAACCTACCATCTTAACGGTCACTTTTGTTTTTGTAATGTTTTAATGGAGTGCATTCTGTATTTCTTATCTCATCTTATGTTTCCCGTGAGGAGACTGGACTGGCTGCGGCAACAGACTCTCCGCTGGCAGCAAGGACTGGCTGATGAGATGGAGCCATTTACTATGCCCAACAATTGCCCGGAAGCACCTTCGGATGGAGGTGGCCACGCGCTGGACATCAGTCACGTGTCACAAACCCTGGATCCTGAGCGTCTCACCCCCTGGCCTAATGATCTGATGGACCATACAAATGCCTGCCTGTTCAAAGCTCCACTTCCCCTACCTGCGGTACCCTCTCCTTGCTGCTCAGTTACACAGTCACCTGTTCCTGCACCCATCAGGGCAGTGCATATGGACACACAGTTACCTGCTCCTACACCCATCAGAGCAGTGCACATGGGCACACAGCCACCTGTTCCTACACCCATCAGAGCAGTACACATGGGCACACAGCCAACTGTTCCTACACCCATCAGAGCAGTGCACATGGGCACACAGTTACCTGCTCCTACACCCATCAGAGCAGTGCACATGGGCACACAGCCACCTGTTCCTACACCCATCAGAACAGTACACATGGGCACACAGCCACCTGTTCCTACACCCATCAGAGCAGTGCACATGGGCACAGAGTTACCTGCTCCTACACCCATCAGAGCAGTGCACATGGGCACACAGCCACCTGTTCCTACACCCATCAGAGCAGTACACATGGGCACACAGCCACCTGTTACCCCATCTGCCTTTGAAACAACCATGCAGAGCCTTGTGAGACTCCGCAATTGCCAGCTGCTGCCTGTCAAGCAGAGAGGGCGTCCAAAGGGGTCAAGCACTTGGGGAACATTCAGCAAGAAGAGACTGAGCACTAAAAGAAACAAGCATGCCATGTCCAGTGGTAGCAGAAATGTGAATGCTCTTGCTGTGAACACAACTGGTGATAGTAGTAGGCAGGATTAAATGGGAATGGATGGGAAGGCGCACGAGTAACATAACCACTAGCAGGGAACAGCTGGGCTAAATGGCCAACTTTATGTTCATAGCCCAAAAGAAATGTGCTTCTTTTCCAGCACCCTCACATCATTCATGTTTTCCCTGAGAGCAGCATTGAACCATCACGAGATAGGGGCAGTTACATCATCCTGCCTCCTACAGCTGAGGTGGGTACTAAGTGATTCATTGGCGGTGTTATCAGTACATGCCTTTACCGCAGAACACAAAGCATGCTCAACAGTAATTTCATTGGAGGGAGGCAAGCTCTGACTCTGATTTGCTTTATTTCTTTTCATGTAAAACATGCCGTCGAGAAAACAATCCTTGAGACTTAAGGTCAGCATTCAAGCAACGAAGGCAACTGGATCATGCTGCGGAGCTGGTCACGATGTGGAAAGGAACATTGCATTTATGGATGAATTGGGAGTGCACATTGGGATGCGTTTGGGGAACATTCAACAAGAATAGACTGAGCTCAGACTCTTGTGACTTTGCCTTCTTCACATGGACAATACAGTAGTGGAATAGAGAGCCAAGCGTTCATTCACCACAAGGCTCCAGGAACAATCTCTTTAGCTGTGCATAGCAGAGACTCGGCCTGTCTGTCTAACGGGAATGCTGGAAACACAACACTCATGTATCCATGCACAGCAGTGCCTCAGATGCTTAATGAACTTAATAAAACGTCTCAATAATTAAACCCAGAATTGTTGAGGCTTTGTTTTGCATGCTATTTCCCCGACTTTGCAACTGCACTTCAGATATTCAACTGTGGTGGAGGGGTGGAGGTAGGGGGGTAGAGGGAGGGGTGGAGGTAGGGGGGTAGATGGAGAGGGGGGAGGGGTGGGGAGAGCAGGGAGGGGTGGGGAGAGGGAGCATGCAAAATGCAGGGACCAGACAGTTGCAATGCCCGAAGTACTGTGGAGAAGTAGGGGAGAAGCAACTGGATTGGGCATCTGCAGCTGGAGGGAACGGCTGAATGGAGAGGGCTGGATGCGAGAGGCCGTAGAGAGCTGCGGGGAACGAGTGTGCGAAGACCTTGGTGTCGCCGGGTCCAGGGACTGGCCGGTAAGTCTTTTGCTGTTGTGTTTCTGGTGCATGCACAGAAAAAGGCACTCCTCTTCCGCTCCGCTGCTCCACCCCCCCCCCCCACTCTCCCCCACCCCACTCTCCCCCACCCCCCCACTCCCGCCCTTCACCCACTCCCTCCTCTCTTTTCCCCCCCTCCCTCCTCTCTTTCCCCCCCACTCTCTCCTCTCTTTTCCCCCCTCCTCTCTTTTCCCTCCCTCCCTCCCTCCCTCCTCCTTCCCCCTCCCTCCCTCCTCTCTTTTCCCCCCCTCCCTCCCTCCTCTCTTTCCCTCCCTCCTCTCTTTCCCCCCCACTCTCTCCTCTCTTTTCCCCCCTCCTCTCTTTTCCCTCCCTCCCTCCCTCCCTCCTCCTTCCCCCTCCCTCCCTCCTCTCTTTTCCCCCTCCCTCCCTCCCTCCTCTCTTCCCCTCCTCCCTCCCCTCTTTCCCCCCTCCCTCTCCTCTTTCCCCCCTCCCTCCTCTCTTTTCCCCTCCCTCCCTCCTCTCTTTTCCCCCTCCTCTCTTTCCCCCTCCCCTCTTTCCCCCCCTCCCTCCTCTCTTTCCCCCCCTCCCTCCTCTATTTTCCCCCCCTCCATCCCCTCTTTTCCCCCCCCTCCCTCCCCTCTTTCCCCCCTCCCTCCCTTCCTTCCTCCTCTCTTTCCCCCCCTCCCTCCCTCCTCTCTTCCCCCCTCCCTCCCTCCTCTCTTTCCCCCCCTCCCTCCCTCCTCTCTTTCCCCCCCCTCCCTCCCTCCTCTCTTTCCCCCTTCCCTCCCTCCCTCCTCTCTTTCCCCCCTTCCCTCCCTCCCCCCTCTCTTCCCCCCTCCCTCCCTCCCTCCTCTCTTCCCCCTCCCTCCCTCCTCTCTTTTCCCCCCTCCTCTCTTTCCCCCCCTCCCTCCCTCTCTCCTCTCTTTTCCCTCCTCTCTTTTCCCCCCTCCCTCCCTCCCTCCTCTCTTTTCCCCCCTCCCTCCCTCTCTCCTCTCTTTCCCCCCCTCCCTCCTCTCTTCCCCCCCCCTCCTCTCTTTCCCCCCCTCCCTCCTCTCTTTTCCCCCCTCCTCTCTTCCCCCCCTCCCTCCCTCCCTCCTCTCTTCCCCCCCCCTCCCTCCTCTCTTTTCCCTCTCTTCCCCCCCCCCCCCCTCCCCGACACCCTCAACGCTGCTCTCCCCGGCCCCCGCGCTGCTCTTCCCGACCCCCGCGCTGCTCTCTCACTCCGGCCATTGTATACTGCCATGTGTTCGTTAGGTTGCCTCTGTGTGATTCTTTGAGCAGCGCCATCTTTAGTCCTGGCAGTTGCTACAGTCGCAATTTGTGACGTTTTCGTGACACATGCTGTATTTGCGCATGTGCCAAAACAGCGCCACCTACCTATCGCGTTGTCAACAAATGCAGTCTATGAGGAAAGGTTGGACAGGCTAGGCTTGTATCCACTGGAGTTTAGAAGAGTAAGAGGCGACTTGATTGAAACCTATAAGATCCTGAGGGGTCTTGACAGGATGGATGTGGAAAGGATGTTTCCCCTGTGGGAGAATCTAGAACTAGACGTCACTATTTAAAAATAAGTGGTCACCCATTTAAGACAGAGTTCAGAAGAAATTTTATCTCTCAGAGGGTCCATGAGTCTTTGGAACTCTCTTCCTCAAAAGGCGGTGGAAGCAGAGTGTTTAAATATTTTTAAGACAGAGGTAGATAGATTCTTGGTAAGCAAGGGGGTGAAAGATTATCGGGAGTAGGCGGGAATGTGGAGTCGAGGTTATGATCTTAATGAATGGCAGAGCCACCACGAAGGGCCGAATGGCCTACTCCTGCTCCTAATTCGTATGTTCATATATTTGTATGTCCCACTAGTTGGTAGTCTATAGAATACACCCAGTAGTGTAATGGTAACTCTATTGTTTCGTAACTCTAACCAATTAGATTCTGTCCTTGACCCCTCTAGGACATTGTCTCTATCTTCATCAATACTGCCACTCCTCCTCCTTTCTTTCCTTCCTACCTTTCCTAAACACCTTGGGGCTGAATTTAGTCAAGTCAGCAGGGGTCCTGGTACCAGGCCAAAAAGACAAAGGGAACCGTGTCTCAGCCCTTTGCAGCCACCCTTGGCGCAATTCAACGGCGCTTGGGCAATTAACTGCCCGGCGTTGGGATCACCGTCCATTTAAGGATGGGGATCCCACCTCCAAGAGCTGCTGGCCAATCAGAGGGCCGGCAGCTCCATAGCATCGGCAGCACCACAAGGAAAAGTGGCCACTGCCAGCACTGCCACTCCAGAAGCACTGGAGTCCTGGACCACAGGTAAGTGAGGAGGGGTCACTGGGGCCAGCCCGGCAGGTTCTGACATGGTGCAGGGGAGAGGGTGGGCATTGACGTGGGGAGGTGGGGTAGTGTTAACAGATTGCCCACAGAGCAGGCCACCACCCGCACCCCCCCAGGCTGCAGGGAGACAGCATTATTTCACTGGGTGACCGCCCTTTGTGCCTGCATGGTGGAGGCCCCCCTAGCACTGGTGTAATTCCAGCGGCGGTGGGAAGAGGCCCTCAAGTGGCTGGTGATTGGTCACTTAAGGGCCTCAATTGGTCTCTGGGCGTGTAGGCCATCTTTGGTAGGGTACCAGCGGATTGGAAAACAGCTAATGTGATGCCCCTATTCAAGAAAGGAGGGAGTCAGAAAGCAGGTAATTATAAACCAGTTAGCTTAACTTCTGTCATTGGGAAAATGCTTGAGTCGATTATTAAAGAAGAAATACCAGGACATTCAGAAAAACATAATGCAATCAAACAGAGCCAACATGGTTTTATGAAAGGGAAATCATGTTTGACAAATTTGTTAGAGTTCTTTGAGGATATAACAAGCAGAGTGGATAAAGGGGAACTAGTAAATGTAGTGTATTTGGATTTTCAGAAGGCGTTTGATAAGGTGTCACATAAAAGGTTATTGTACAAAATAAGAGCTGAGCATATTGGGGGTAATGTGTTGCCATGGATTGAGGATTGGCTAACACACAGAAGGCAGAGAGTCGGGATTAATGGGTCTTTTTCAGGTTGGAAAGCCGTAACTTGTGGGGTGCCACAAGGATCGGTCCTCGGGCCTCAACTATTTACTATCTATATTAATGACTTGAAGGAAGGAACAGAGTGTAGTGTATCCAAATTTTCTGACGATACAAAAATAGGTGGGAAAGCATGTTGTGATGAGGACACAAAGAATCTGCAAATGGATATAGATAGGTTAAGTGAGTGGGCAAAAACTTGGCAGATGGAGTTCAATGTGGGAAAGTGTGAGGTCATCCAATTTGGTAGGTAGAACAAAAAGGAAGATTATTATTTAGATGGAGAAAGACTGCAAAATACTGCAGTACAGAGGGATCTGGGTGTTCATGTACATGAAACACAAAACGTTAGCATGCAGGTGCAGCAAGTAATTAGGAAGGTAAATGGAATTTTGGCCTTTATTGCTAGGGGGGTTAGAGTTTAAAAATAGGGAAGTCTTGTTACAACTGTACAAGGTGTTGGTGAGGCCGCACCTGGAGCACTGTGTACAGTTTTGGTCTCCGTATTTAAGTAGGATATACTAGCTTTGGAGGCAGTTCAGAAAAGGTTCACTGGGCTGATTCCTGGGATGAAGGGGCTGTCTTATCAAGAATGGTTAAACAGGTTAGGCCTTTATTCATTGGCGTTTAGAAGAATGAGAGGTGATCTTATAGAAACATAGAAGATTTTAAAGGGGCTTGATGGGGTAGATGCTGCGAATGTATTTCCACTGGTGCAAAGGAATTTCTTATCTCAGAGGGTGGGTGAATCTCTGGAATTCTCTACCTCAGAGTTGCGGAGGCTAGGTCACTAACTGTATTTAAGGAGGAGATAGATTTTTGATTGGGAGCCAAGGGTTATGCGGAGCAGGCCGGAAAGAGGAGTTGAGGCCTGGGACAGATCAGCCATGATCTTATTGAATGGCGGGGCAGGCTTGAGGGGTTGAATGGCCTACTCCTGCTCCTATTTCTTATGTTCTTATGTTCTGGCCACAACATACTTGTGGTGCAATGGGAAGGCGATGGGCCTTCCACCCTCTGCCTTCCATCGCAATTCTATGGGCCCCTCGCTTCCTAACCTGTCTCCCGGGGGCCCATAGAATTCCACCCCTTGTATCCAGGAATATTTAGTAGCCAGTCCTGTCTGAGGTCTGCAGTCTATTTCACTAATCTTGTATTTATATAGTACCTTTCATGACCTCAGGAAATCCCACAGTGCTTTCTAGCCAATGAATTACTGATTCTATGACTTTATACCACTTCTCTTCCAAAAGAAGGTCAGTCAAAAGTAATAACTGGTAAATATCAGGTTGATCTTAGCTGTATTAGTGGGCTTAAAGGTGGATAAATCCTCAGGCCCAGATGAGATGTATCCCAGGCTGTTATGTGAGGCAAGGGAGGAGATAGCAGGGGCTCTGACTCAAATTTTCAAATCCTCTCTGGCCACAGGAGAGGTGCCAGAGGACTGAAGGACAGTGAATGAGGTACCATTATTCAAGAAGGGTAGCAGGGATAAACCAGGTAATTATAGGCCTGTGAGTCTAACATCAGTGGTAGGGAAATTATTGGAAAAATTCTGAGAGACAGGATTAATCTCCACTTGGAGAGGCAGGGATTAATCAGAAATAGTCAGCATGGCTTTGTCAGGGGGAGATTGTGTCTAACAAATTTGATTGAATTTATCGAGGAGGTGACTAGATGTGTAGATGGGGGTAAAGCAGTAGATGTAGTATACATGGATTTCAGTAAGGCTTTTGATAAGGTCCCACATGGGAAATTGGTGAAGGTAAGAACCCATGGGATCCAGGGCAATTTAACAAATTGGATCCAAAATTGGCTTAGTGGCAGGAGGCAGAGGGTGATGGTTGAGGGTTGCTTTTGTGAATGGTGGCCTGTGACCAGTGGGGTACTGCAGGGATCGGTGCTGGGACCCTTACTGTTTGTAGTGTACATTAAAGATTTAGATGTGAATTTAGGAGGTATGATCAGTAAGTGTGCAGACGACACGAAAATTGGTGGTGTCATAAATAGTGAGGAGGAAAGCCTTAGATTACAGGACGATATAGATGGGCTGGTAAGATGGGCGGAGCAGTGGCAGATGGAACTTAATCTTGAGAAATGTGATGTGATGCACTTTGGGAGGACTAACAAGGCAAGGGAATATACAATGGACGGTAGGACCCTAGGAAGTACAGAGGGTCAGAGAGACCTTGGGGTGCTTGTCCATAGATCACTGAAGGCAGCAGCACAGGTAGATAAGGTGGTTAGGAAGGCATACTTGCCTTTATTAGCCGAGGCATAGAATATAAAAGCAGAGAGGTTATGTTAGAGCTGTATAAAAACACTAGTTAGGCCACAGATGGAGTACTGTGTACAGTTCTGGTCACCACACTATAGGAAGGATGTGATTGCACTGGAGAGGGTGCAGAGGATGTTGCCTGGGCTGGAGCATTTCAGCTATGAAGAGAGACTGGATAGGCTAGGGTTGTTTTCCTTGGAGCAGAGAAGACTGAGGGGGGACCTGAGTGAGGTATACAAAATTATGAGGGGCATTGATAGGATAGATAGGAAGAATTTTTTTCCCCCAGCAGAGGGGTCAATAGATAGATAGATACCAGGGGGCATAGATTTAAGGCAAGGGGCAGGAGGTTTGGAGGGGAGTTGAGGAAAGATTTTTTCACCCAGAGGGTGGTTGGACTCTGGAACACACTGCCTGAAGAGGTGGCGGAGGCAGGAACCCTCACAACATTGAAGAAGTACTTAGATGAGCACTTGAAACTCTGTAGCATACAAGGCTATGGGCCAAGTGCTGGAAAATGGGATTAGATTGGATGGCTGATTGATGGTCAATGCAGGTGCATTGGGCTGAAGGTCCTTTTTCTGTGCTGTAAAACTCTGTGACTCTATGACTCTAAGAAGATGTTTTTATTTTGCTGGAGCTAATGAAATACGTTTATTAATTTAATTTGTTATTTCTCAGACTGCTCTGTTATTAATGCAACTTCAAACAGATCATATGTTTGAAATTCATTGATATCAGATTATTTTCTCCACAAAAGCTACAATTGCCAGTATATGATTAGGTTGTCCAGTGTGACAGACTAACGGATATTTGTAGAAAAATCTCCACTTTTTGGCTGTATAACCATTGAGTGCCTCTTTAGCATGGTGAGAGCTGTTGCTTTGGAAACGGGATAAATGTAACACTGCTTTGATTTTTAGTTACAGGAAGATGATTGTGTTTGAATAGGACAAGTGTGAAAACTCTAGAGGAATAAACATCTTCCTTTTCATGTATATAATCTCAAGGTATGTTAAATTTATTCTGTGCCTCAAAACCTAAGGCGATGATCATTAAATGTATTAAATATTCCTTTTGATGTTACATCTATAACCTGTTTCAGTAAGACTTGTATTTCTATAGCACCTTTCTTGACCTCAGGACATTCCAAAGTGCTTTATAGAAATTGAACCACTTTTGAAGAGCAGTCACTGTTGTCTTCTTCTTAGGCAGCCCCTCAGGACCGAGAAGAACTTGCCTCCACTCTGGTTCATTGCTCTCGAACACGGCTAACGAGTCTAATGCGCGAACTGCAGGCACTACCGCATGTGGGGCAGGTGATGTTTGAAGAGTCTCCCTCTAATTTGTACCATGCCTGCCCAAGAGCTCTGGAATTCCCTCCCTAAACCTCTCCACCTCTCGACCTCTCTTTCCTCCTTTAAGACGCTCCTTAAAACCCACCTCTTTGATCAAGCTTTTGGGTATCTGCCCTTAATATCTCCTTTATGTGGCTTGGTGTCAAATTTTATTCCAACAAGTTGTTGCTGTTGTTGATGGCTGAAAAGCTGAATCCATCGAGCAATATTTCAACTATCCCCCACAGTGAGAGGTGCCATGGGTTTTACATGCTGCCACATCGCCTTCTCATTCCCAATCCAAATTATGAGAGCCCTGAAAATTTGAGAAATTCATTTTCTGGCTTTAACTGAATGTTCCAGTCTTGGGTTCTTCGTTGATCCTAAGGATTGAAAAGGACTAGGTTTAGCATGGAGCATAATGTCCAGAGCCTATAGCTGATTTCTGTCTCTTGGAGGTACATCTCCAGCAGCTTCTTGGCACCTGGGAGAAGTTGGTCCACGGTACAAAGCTAATGAAAGGTTCAGTGTCTGAACTACAACCAAATGTCAGACAAAATAAATGATGACTATCTAGTTCAGAAAATAATTAAACATCGTAACAGTAGAAAGGTTATGATTTGATTATTTTGAATGTCTCTTAGAATCCTAGAATGGTTACAGCACAGAAGGAGGCCGTTCGGCCCATTAAGCCTGTACCAGCTGTCGACAGGAGCAACTTAGCTAGTCCCATTCTCTATCAACCACTGCCCCCCCTCCCCCCACCTTTCGCTGTAGCCCTGCAAATTGTTTCCCTTCATGTCCTTATCTATTTCCCTTTTGAAAGCCTCGATTGAATCTGACTCGATTGAATCTGCCTCCACCACACTCTCAGGCAGTGCATTCCAGATCCTGACCACTCGCTGCGTAAAAAAAGTTTTTCCTCGTGTTGTCTTTGGTTCTTTTGCCAATTACTTTAAACTCACTTTTTCAAAAAACTGTCTTGAAAATAACCGGCCCTATGCATTGTTGGTTTAAAAAAAAATGCACTTGACATAAATCCAGGCTACCTCAGTCATCTAACTCGGAGAAAATCTCGTGAGAAAGTTCTAGGGTGAGTTAATAGCTTGAGAAGATCATGTAAAGTGATGTTTGGATTTTGAAGTGTATTCCAGATCTGGCTGAATTGTTGGCACTTACCAATTCTGGATTAATATCAGCATTGTAAAGTTAATGAATGGAAAGGAATGTGCTTAGCAATTATATGCTTGAGTCACAAATATGTATGTATCAAGATTTCTATAAATTGCAAGTAAAATTAGTCAATTTGCAAATCATTGTACCACAGCCAGTGAAAGCATCCATACAACAACTCAATCTAAATTAAATAGTAGATTTGCACAGAAATAATTAGACTTCTGGAATATGATATTATCTCTCTATAAAACATGGCAGTGTTGGACTATATTTAATATACTGAATATTTTTAATATTCATTTCACGGGATGTGAGCATCACTGGCAAGGCCAGCATTTATTGCCCATCCCTAATTGCCCTTGAGAAGGTGGTGGTGAGCTGCCTTCTTGAACCGCTGCAGTCCTTGGGGTGTAGGTACACACACAGTGCTTTTAGGGAAGGAGTTATAGGATTTTGACCCAGTGACAGTGAAGGAACGTTGATATAGTTCCAAGTTAGGATGGTGTGTGACTTGGAGGGGAATATGCAGGTGCTGATGTTCCTATGCATCTGCTGCCCTTGTCCTTCTAGGTGGTAGAGGTCGTGGGTTTGGAAGGTGCTTTCGAAGGAGCCTTGGTGCGTTGCTACAGTGCATCTTGTAGCGGGTATACACTGCTGCCACTGTGCGTCAGTGGCGTAGGGAGTGAATGTTTAAGATAGTGGATGGGGTGCTGATCAAGCGGGCTGCTTTGTCATGGATGGTGTCGAACTTCCTGAGTATTGGAGCTGCACTCATCCATCACACTCCTGACTTGTGCCTTGTAGATGGTGGACAGCTTTGGGGAGTCAGGATATGGGTTACTCACTGAAGAATTCCCAACCTCTGACCAGCTCTTGTAACTAGAGTATTTTTGTGACTGGTCCAATTCAGATTCTGGTCAATGTTGATAGAATGGGAATTCAGCAATGGCAATGCCATTGAATGCCAAGGGAAGATGGTTAGATTCTCTCTTGTTGGAGATTGGCATTACCTGGCACTTGTGTGGCGCAAATGTTACTTGCCATTTATTAGCCGAAGATTGAATGTTGTCTACGTCTTGCTGCATATGGACATGACCTGCTTCAGCATCTTAGGGGTTCCCTATGGTACTGAACATATAATGAATAATTGGATAATTTTATACAACAAGGGTACAGGAATACTATATTTGGTTGAGAATTATGCTTGGATCAGGTTTATAAAAATCAGGAATAACCCCTGTCTCCTTCCCTTGAAAGAAAATGAAAGACGTACATTCATACAGTGCTCTTCACAACCACAGGGCATCCAAAGTGCTTTACAGCCAATGAAGTACTTTTGAAGTGTAGTCGCTTTTGTAATGTAGGAAACATGGCAGCCAATTTGCACACAGCAAGCTCCCACAAACAGCAATGTGATAATGATCAGATAATAGTTTTGTGATGTTGATTGAGAGATAAATATTGGCCAGGACACCGGGGAGAACTCCCCTGCTCTTTATTGATGGGATCTTTTATGTTTAGTTTAGTTTAGTTTAGTTTAGTTTAGTTTATGTCTACTTGACAGGGCAGATGGGGCCTCGGTTTAACATCTCATCTGAAAGCCGCTGTTGAAATACAAGTCTTTCTTTTACCCAAAAATATTGAAATATCTCATTTCTGATTGCGTTAATGTTTACATTCTACCTAAACCAATGACTGATGAATCTAAATGAAAATTGCTTGGAAATTCCTTGGAGCTGCTCCCGCTCTGCAAATATTATGTCACCAGACTGCAAGCAGATCTGAGGAATTTCCTGTCTACAGTAAGCTAGATGGGCTGAATGGCCTTTTCTTCTAACTACATTTTATGTTAACATCCTTTTAGAACTCCTGTAACCACAATGCAGTTCCACAGAACTTTAGAAAAACCCTCCAGGTTTTGCCATGCATTTTGTATTGTAGAGTTATATTCACTGGATTGCTTCTTAACAGGTATTATTTAAGTTGTGTATTGTGGCATGTATCTGAACTAACTATAACCTCTCAGTTAACTATTAAAATTGAAATATCCTTTCGATGGTGATTTGGAAACACAGCCAGAACGGGGAAATTTTGCCAGTTAGCTCTGGTTCAAATGTTATGGTTGAAGGTCACTGCTTGGGGAGTTGTGTCAGTAGTTGCTGGGCAGTTCTCAAAGTTAGATGGATCTGTAACTTTGTTCAGGTCTGGGGAAAGGCCACTGACCTGAAACTCTGCTTTTCTCTCCACAGATGCTGCCGGACCTGCTGAGTATTTCCAGAATTTTCTGCTTATGTTTAAGATTTCCAGCATCCACAGTATTTCGTCTTTGCAATTATCTTCAGAGTTGTTTTGCTAAATATACCAGATAATGCTGCTCATAACACATGCATGATGAAATTCTACATGAATAAGTTGAGCGTATCTTCTTACCTTTTGCTGCCTCATGGAATCGTGTCAAATGTCACGTGTCTGACACCAGTTAACCTCTTTAAAAAATGCAAAACGATCTTTTATTTTTGTTTCAAGTCTTTCTTCACCCTCACTTCCTCTCCCTCTCTCTCCCATGAGCATGGCCTCTGTTGATTATAACCTTTCTCATGGAAACTGAGTGTGGTCCAGCCTTTGTGCCCGCGAGTCCCAGCAGGCTGCAATGATTCATAATGCAGAATTGCTGAAAACAAATTGACTGATTTGGATAATGGAAAAGTTGTACAGTAAGGGTTACTCTTCCATGTTTGGGAAGAAGGAAGATTATTGGCTAATGGAGATGGACTATCTCTGCACCTGGTCTGTTAGCATGCACGACCTGTCAGTGCTTCATCTTGGCAACTGCCACAAAATGTGGAAGGGGTTCATCTTTCAGGCTGGCATTCCTAATCTTGATGACTGGAAACATTGATCAAAATATAATCTTCAAGAGAAAAGAACATGCAATATTGTGGATGTTCTCTCTGTAAGTAGAATAGAATTTGTTTAGAGGTTAAATCAATTCAGTATATTGCGTTGCATAAGATAACGCCTGAAATTCAGATGATTACAACCACTTAAACTTTACTTCTGATATTTACAATCTGAATCCTATAATGATGTAATTGCTTTGTAACATATGGTTAACCATTTATTATTGAGAATTACCCGAGACCAGGATGTTGAAAGACACAATATCAGAAAAATGCAGCGTAAAAACATTGTGTAAATATCAGATTTGTTAACTAGCTTAGTATTTGTCATAATTCATTAGCTGAAAATGATCATAACAGTGAGTATAATGTATGCCAACATTTATTACTTTTGATGAAAAGATACTCTTTTGGCTGCCAGAAAGATATATTGTTTTTAAATGACTTTTGCCTTTGGCACCATAGGGGATTTTGCCAAAATTTACCTCCGACTGTGGGATCAGAATGGAGAACATGCTGCCACCTGATCAGATTTATTGTGCCACTTTTCAATTGAACTGTTAGATGAAGCTCTCAAACTAAAAGGATTTACCTGTAAATTTTTGCTTTTTTGTGCCCAATACCCCAGTGTAACAACTGGCAGCAGAACATGCTGTATCATTATTGCTGATTTACTTGAATGACCCTGTTGTTTAGCACTCCTATGAATAATTATTGTAGCAGCTATCACCACAGGAATATTGTGGGAAGTGGGACAAATATCTTGCCTGGTTCATCCCTCTTTGCTTGATAGTTTTCCACAATATATTATTCATATCTGTTTATTGATTTGTTAGTCAATGTTTCCAAATTCTTTTTTTTGTTGATCTCCAGTTTTAATATCAAGGGGAAATGCTGTACTTGGAGTGATATCACAAACTAAGAGTGAAACCTATCCAATACAATATGTAGTATTGTTTCCAACTAATTTTTATAAAAAGTAGATGAGGCAGAGGGATCTTGAAGAGAGAAGAAAGTTCTCATTTTACTAAATGTGAAAAATTATTCAGAATTCCTGTATAGTGAAGCTTCAACAGTTCCCAAACTACCTGAAAAATTGAAGAAGCTGAGAGGTAGAAATTGGACCTTCTTGTACCAGTTTTATGGGCATTAAATGGACACAACAAGACCCATTATTGGGACCAACATCCAGCGCCCCAAGGACCCTTGCAAAATGCCTGTTCCGAAATTGAATTGGGCCATTTTTTCAGGTGTCTCTGATGGTTGTCTAAAATGGGCATTAGGTCCCTTAAATATGTAAATAAGGGGCCTAACACTTGTTTTAAGTCTGCTCAGAGAAAGTTGATTGAGGGCTAATGGCTATCCTACTGTGGGTTCTTAAAAGGCTGCTCTTTGGCTCAGTTGGCAGCTTTCTAACCTCTTGATTCAGAAGGTTGTGAGGTCAAGTCCCACTCCAGGACTTAAGCACAAAAATCTCAGCTGACACGCCAATGCTGTACTGTCAGAGGTGTTATCCTTCAGATGAGATATTAAAGTGAGGCCCTGTCTGCCTGCTCAGGTAGACATAAACAATCCCATGGCACTATTTTGTAGAAAAGCAGGGGGGTTCTCCCCAGTGTCCTGACCTATACTCATCCCTCAATTAATACCATCGGGTCATTATCACATTGCTGTTTGTGGGAGCTTCCTGTGCGATTACTCAAGTTTGAGGATGCAATGCGTCATGAAGCCATATGCTTTTCCCTCCTCGAGAGTGCTAAAGGTATGGCAAAACCAATTTCCCCCTTTTCTATCTGGACTGACTGCATACTCAGCTTTTCACTGGATTATTATAGATTAAATGGATCCATCACCATCTCTTCACTAAACTAACAAAGATTGTCAGAAGTAGTACAAGGATACTAATCTTTGCCACTGTGGTTTCATCCAGTGATAGCATTGCTTGTTGCACAAGAGCCATGATAGCAGGAATCTATAATAAAAGTACACAAATACATTTGGACATCTTGTTCGACATATGCGTTATGCTATTGTTTTAAAAACAGAGACATTTCAAAACCCAAAGTTACTGAATTGTCTAGTTTCAGATATTCCATGGATTAACCTGAAACTGCACAATTCAAGTTACTCGAATAAGGAATTGAATTTGCCTTCAGAGTTCTAACGAAAGAACACATGGTGTAATTTGAGGTTTATAAGAATTTCAGCGATCTGAACATACACATTTGTCTTATTTATTGTTATTTGGTTATGCAGAAAATGGGCAGCAGAATGTGTTTTGTATACAGGTGCTCTGTGCCAGCTACCTGTAGCAAGAGTGGGCCTGGACCAAGCATGTATGTTTTTGTGAGTGAGACAGATGATGGTGACAATAACTCAACTTGATGGATGAATTCTGATTAAATATTAGATTAATGCAATAGAAAATTCATGTCCATTTAACAAGGACTATTGAAGCTTTTAAACCCAGATCAAAAATGCAAGAATTTGAATTGTCAGAAAATACTTGATTTTTTTAAAAATTCAATTACGTTATGTAATCCTCTAATTCTGCTCTATGATACTTATCATTCTGAATGTAGCATAAAATAACAGTTACTTTGTAAGTGTAAAAGTCAGCTGTTATATCCAGGTCATATTTTAGAGTCCCCTGACTTCTGCTATATTTAAAAATAAGATGGTGCGATTGCCTTATTTGCATGAACTATACACTGACCATAGTGATGGATAAAATTGGGCCACGCATGTCTACATGCTTGACTTGTCCTTGCAGTGCAGTGATGTGTTAGGACAGCAAAGATTCCACGTAGCCTCCATCTGATCAGACTGTAGTAATTTGCTTTTGTACTAAACACATACCTCACTGAATAAAGAGAACTGACTATTATCCACTGGTATTTTTAGTCTCTCTTTTTCAGCATGAAAGACTCCATCCCTTTTATTAAGTCTTTAGTTTATCTCTGCAGGAGTAGTCAATTTATTCCCCCTAAATGGCAGGCGCATGACTAGATTCCTGACTGAGGCTACTTAGGTTAATAGCCTCCGAGGGTTGATAAGTGATATATTTAAATACAGAGTTCCACAAAATGCGCTGAATTTTGTTGAGCTCCTGACATTGGGCTCTGAGGTGGGGAGGGCCAGAAGGGTGTACCAGCAGTGGCCCCGCCACGATGCCCGACGCCGGGATTGCTGGGCCTGATCTTCCTGGCGGCAGCAAGGCTCTGTGGTGGCCCTGCCCTGCCGCTTAGCGATGGAACCCAACTATAAATATTTAAATAAAGGACCTGAATAAATTAACAGACCTTTCACAGTGATCTTCCATGTGACGGGCGGCATTCACATCCCTTCACTTTCCCATCCAGGGAACCTGGCGCCACCAAGGTGGGGAAGGGGGGAATTTAGGATTTTTAATGTAGTGGAGGAGCAGGAATGGCATCAAATTTGCAGAGGCAGCTGATGCTATTGCCAGCGTCGCAGAGCCCACCTCCCGCCACGCGATTGGAGGCGTGGACTGCCCAACATTTGCAGATGAGCCACCACATGCTAGATGGCGGTGGCATGGCAGTGCGTGGCCTGCATATGCGGGCCACCATTTCAGCCCAATGTCTCAACTGGACAAGAGTGGTTTGCTTGAAATTGTTGACCTTGATGATGAGTTGTTAAATGTAAAGTAAAACTCAGCTCTGTGTTGGTAATACCTGTAAAAGAATTGAACATGCACCGATATGCATCATTGGCACTGGCCTTCCCAATGCACGGTTGTTTATTAGCAACATATCCCAAATCAATAGCATCTGCTTCCTGTGTGCTTAATGTGTAGACATGTAGATGTTTATTTTACATGTTTAAGTACCTGACTTCAGGACGTTCTTCCGTCTCAAAACAACCTGCCTGGGTTCAATCTGAAAAACGTTGCTATGGGTATAAATTAGACTAAGGTCCTTTATTCCAGAGAGATTTGGCAAATAAGCAGGTGAGTACACAACAGAGGACTAAATATAGCACAGAAAATGCAGTTCCATCTGTCATCCACCATACGTACCTTACTACTGTGTTCCCACCTTCAGTAAGAAATAAATCTGGCTACATGGCACAATCATTCATAGTACTGTTGTTAACTTGTTTGATTAGTAATCAGACTGAAAGAGTCCATAGTTGCATTGATTATGTGAATAAATGGTTTATCTCTTTAAAAATGCTGCAAAGAACAATTGTATTACAATATGCATTGGGACCTGTAATAATCTTTCTGTGTTAAGAAGCAGCTTTTTTGTTTATAACAATAAATAAAATAAAATCATTGGGTTTATAGATTATTTTGTTGTTTTAAACTATGTGGACTGCTGCCATAAGACTCATGAAGGCAATTTGTTTCTTCATTATAACAGTCCCTATATGAACTGTTCAAGGACAGCAGTGATGTAAATGGTGAGTTACAATGAAGTGCTGTGAGCTTAGCTTTATTTTCCTGCAGTCTCCAGAAGGTGATGTGCTTGAAGAGAGGATAGAAGGTTGCTAATTGCTAAAAATCCCCTGAAGTATTGGGGTCAAAATCAGTTTGCAGTCACAAATGTGAGAAAGACTCTGAGGGCCATGTTTTGTCAGGCTCTCTAAATCATTTCCTGCTTTACATAATGGTTCTAGATGTTATTATTGCTCTTGATTAGAGATTCCCATAGTTGAGCCTTTCACATTGTCCAGCCTATCAAGATTTATATGATGGACAATACTTTAAAAGCTTGTATCATATGGCAAACTATGGGTTGGATTTTGTGCAGGAGGTGGGGCTCCCGGCACTGGGCTGAAAAGGCAGGGCGAACCCCGCCTCTGCATTTTTCAGCCTCCCCCTCACCCCACACCCCCCCCACCCCCCCAGAGCGATCTTCCGATCTTTTGGGGTGAAAGTTTAAGAGGCGGGACTCCTGTCCCTTTAAAGAATTAATAGGGATGGGGATCCCGCCCCCAAGAGATGCCAGCCAATCACAGGGTCGGCAACTCAGCAGTATCAGCAGCGCCACTGGGAGTACTTCAGAGGCCTCAGAAACCAACCCCGGAGAAAAGGTAGGTGAGGCGGGGTCGCCGGGACTAGTCCAGATGGCCCTGGTGAGGGTGGGTGTGGGGTTCGGCGTTTGGTCCAGGGGGAGGGTCCTGATGGGGGCCCTCTGTGGGCCACTAATTGCCCATGGAGAAGGGCATCCCCTCAGGCCCGCAGGGAGGGTGCTTCGTTTTCCAAGGCAACCATTCCCCCCACGCCCACTGGTAAGATCCTAGTGGTGGCGGGAAGAGGCCCTTAAGTGGCTGTTAATAGGCCACTCAAGGGCCTCAGTTGGCCTCTGGGCAGGACGGCTGTCATCGGCCTATCCCGCCGCTGGGAAGATTGGGCCCAGCAATCCCAGTATTGGGTTCTGTGGTGGTTGCTGCCACTCCGATTCTCCGGCCCCTCCAACATGGAACCTGCCGTCGGGAGGACAATAAGATCCAGCCACTGTGTACTCTTAAAGAAAACACGTGCTAACACAGCAGGTGAGCCCATGGTTCCATTTTCCACAATTAGCGTCATTAGAAGACTAGTGTAGCACTGATAGATGGAGAAATTGCAAAACTACTCTCGCATTTATATAGCATTTTTAAAGAGTCTTTACCAGAGATTCAAGTGCTTCAGAATGCCTAAAATATCCAATTTAGCTACTAAGGTTAAATTAGAACATGTTTTCTATTTGCATAAAAGGCCAGCAGCAATTACATCCTTGCCTGTTGTCAGAAACTTAGTCAGTTTTCCTGAAGTCTGCAATAACGAAGATGGTGAACAGTGCAAGTCAACTCTGATTTTTCCAGTAATACTTTCTTGGTTTAATGCACATGCCTGAGTATATTTCAATAAAGTTTTATTTTAACTTGTCAAATAACTGTTCCAATGTGACCTGTCCAAAGTATAATCCATGAGTTTTCCCATAATGATGCTGTATTCTGTTAATATAGTAAGGCAGTGTTATAAGAACATGTGACTCTCCAAATTAAATGTTCCTATATCTTTAATATTCCTGTACCAGTGAAATCCTATCATATGACATTACTTCATAGGTATTAGGTCTTTTCAAATAATATAAAACGTTGTGCCCTAATAATGATGGAAGAATCCTTTTTGTCTGTTTATAAATATATAACCTAATCTGTAATATCCCAAATACTGGTAGGTAACTAAAAGAAAACCTTCCATTGCATTTGATGTTAAGATCAAAATGCTGCTGGTATCTTCTAGAAACGACTGATAACTCAAGCTTCCTCCCTAAAACTGTGATGATCTCTTTAAAAGAAATTTAATTAAACCCTGATAATCAAATGAAAAGTATTCTTCTCATACACTTGCAATAATGACACTTCAATAATTCCTGCTTAATGAACATTATCTCACAGCAGTAGCACCTCTGTGAACCAGTACCTGCACTGATGGCTGTCACCTGCACATAACTAGACCCCAAACTGGCTGCAATGCCCCATTATATTTACACCACTTGTTAGATAGGGAATAACAACTACCTGAGAGTGATTTCAAAGCAGAAATCTCATCAAGGGCTTCAGGTAATCTCATAAACCAATGGAACAAAGTCTGAGCAGTAATTAGCCACCTGCGCCCCAACATGCAATTACTACTTTGAAATCACTTGTGCATATACATTGGGTTTTGAATTACTATCTTGGGAAATGGTAGGTAGTTATATTTTAGGATTGGGTGTCATGGCAGACATCATCAGACATGATGCCTGATAGCAACCTCATGGAAGGATTAATGACACTGGCAGAATCTCTGTCATGTATGTATCTGTTATTTTGCAGCTTATCATCACTACATAACAGTTAGTCTATGGGCTGCATTTTAAAAGTCCAGCGGAAAAATGTGCGGCCACACACATGCTCGCAAATGCGGCGGCTCATTAGCATGGGTGGGGCGGCCACACCCGCGCACCCCCCCACCCCCTCCATGATGAAGAGGGGGCGTGTGAGCCATCCCCGGCAATGGCGTCCAGCGCCAATGCGCAGGTGCCGGCGTCATTTTTAAAGGACTTACAGCCCGAGATGACCATTTCAATTTTTAAAGGAAAATTATATCTCACATTAATAAAAGTAACTGAATTTTTTTCCTTCCCCTCTTACAACCCCCCCAAAAGCTTCACATTAAATTCATTGCCTGCTCACCCCCCAAAATACTTACCATGACGAAGTGACTTTCCACCCCTGAAGTTCAGAAACTTTAACCCTCAACCTCTTCCCATCACCCCACCCCCCAACCAATCTGAAGAGTTTGTCCCCACTCCCCCACTCCCGCACTGAGAACATCACCGCTTCCCCCTCTCCCCACAGGTGTCGCGCCTTATTTCCCCGAACAGGGATTCGAAGGCACGGCATTGCTGGCCATCGGAATGAAGATCTCAACTTGTTGGCAGAGTCACTGTGGCCTGCATATTAATTAAAGGTAAGTACCTATTTGCATATTATAACGCGGGTCCAGTCGCTGCGCGGCGGGGCGGCTGCCACAAAGCCTTGCCGCCGCCAAGATCGGGACGGGGCCTGCCGGCGTCGCGGTCAATGGCAGGCCTCATCTGTTGCTATCTTCATTCCCCCCAACCCCCCACCACCACCGTCCCCAGCGCGGAGAGCCTTTAAAATCCAGTCCTACATGTTTAAGTCAGATAGTTGAGAACAATTTAATGCCAGGGTTCTGGTGATGCTCTTAAATTGTTAGTCTATTGCTGTTGGATTCTAATATACCATCTTAACTGTCAATGAGATTGTGAATATTGAATTCATTCGTGGGTATCCATTACTCTTTCTGTAAATCTCAGAATTCAGAGTTTCACTAGTCTTGTACTGGTACACTTCTTTTCCATTAAGTATCCCATCTTCAGCTTTCATATGAGTATTTGCCGACAGTGGTAAGTTGATTCTGGCAGGAAATCCAGGGAGTGCATTGATGCAATTGGAAGATAAATCTTCACCGGAACTATTTCATGCAGAAGTTGGAAAGAGAGTTCCCATGAGCTTAAATCATATTGATTGGGAATCCAGCACCTTTGGCTTTCAGTGAGTGCATTTAAGACTTGTTGTATTGTCACACCACAATCGAGGCATAACCTATGTAATTCTAAATCCAATAATGTCAACTGTTGCAGTCCCTGGCTTTGTTACAGTTGTTGTTTCACACCAGAGATTAGAATGACAGCATGCAAATAGTTTGGGGAAAAAAAGCTTCTCATTCCATGATACTTGCTACACTGCCACAGTTCAAGAAAGCACACAATAAAACTTTTACATAAGGCTGTGTCTGTTATACACGGTCATAATGGCAAACTTCATTAATGCGTTAGAGCAAGAGACTTCTCCACCATTGGTAAGGTATCAATGACCTGTATATGACACACAGATAACAGTTCAAAAAAATTTAACAATGCAAAACTTACTCCAACTACCTTTTCCAATTAACATGTTTACAGATGTGCAATAAATAAATCATTCCAGCAGTAGTGAGTTGATTTGTGAGAAAATTTCATAGTTTACTAATGCTGAGAGTCTTTGAGGATATGAGCCACACACACTCATGTAGTAAATACAACTGCCGTGCAAGATACACTATTAATAAACATGGATATCAGCGAGAGTAGTAAGAAGACTACATGTAAGGACAGAAAAAAAGACAAGGATGAGAAAAAGCCAAACAACACTTTAACTGTCAGGTAAGATCACGCTCCCATTATATCCCACTACATTTTAAGCATACCTAATGTTTTTGCCTTTACTATCCCTGCACCTTTCAGCAGTAATTTACAAAACTTGTTGATTGATTAGAAAATAATGGACAGGAAACCTCATTTGTAATGCAGCAGGTTGAGAAAATTATAAAGAAAATTAAAATTATTGAAAGGATTGCTCACTCATGACTGTGAAGAGCCATATTTCTTTAGGGGCACTGTAAACTGATATATCCTCACATTGATTTGAAAACAAAAAGCCTGGTGAATAATTTCATGATTTTTTCTAAATAACTTTTAGCGTCAGGTGACTGACCTGCCAATTACCTTTACCTCATTTCTAAGGCTTTGCACTGAATGTGCTGTGTTTTCACCCAGCCCTCACCTCTCCACATCCCATTGCTGTTCATTATTTTCAGTGGAGCAGCAGGAGGCCGAAGCGTGTCATATTTTCAACTTCCAAATCTCAACAGTGTAAGAAAAATGGTGGCACCAATTGGGAGTCCAGTCACTTCATGGTCAATTTTTATTTAAAAAAAACAATGATAGGACTGTTTCTTCAAAAGAATTAAGCCATTAATCTGGGATATTGGTTTAACTTTCCAACGTATATTAACCCTGTCAATGATCAGTTCTGATCAGATAGGTGTGCTCAATGTTAAATTATGTTATAGTTGTGATGGAAGACATCCTTTAAATATTGCTTTTGTCTTTACATTACCGTATTTGTATATTAGAAGGGGACTACTATCTGAATTAGGCTGCCACTTTGGGTGCCCAGCAGTAGACCCTTTTCAAAATGCAGCAGTCACATTGGAGGTGTTAACGGAATGACAGAGGGGTAAGGCTACTTTAGCGTAAGGCCCATTTTGAAGTTAACACCAGGCGCAACAAACTAAAATCGTCTTATCCCTCCTTGGCTGTAAAATTCCTGCAGCATTCTAAAAGATAAAAAACCTAGAAATAATACTGCTAGCAATATTACAGACATATTCTTTATAAACTGATTTATGCGTTAACTATGATTAAGGCCCGAGGAAAAGGCATTCTGCAGACCAGCATTAATCTGAGATCATTCTTCAGAGAACACCTTGTGAAGTAGCACGAAAAAACTTGCATTATGTAAACAATCTTAAATACCTGTTCAAGTAGCAGGATAAATGATAATACCTTCATATTAATCAAAATAATATCTATTGACATGCCTAACAAAAATTCAACATGTATAACTGATGAAATTAAGGCTCTGGTTGATTACAAGAGACTGATCATTCTTAATTGTTCAAGATAGTTTGTGGGTAAAAAAATTCCTGCTTCCTTGTTTTCACAGATTGGTTTGTATTTGTTCTTTATCAGTAAGAATTGTCTGAGTGCTAATAATATTTTATGGAATTAAGAATAGTTTGTGAGAGTTGAAGAGTAATGCAATTCAACAAACCCTTTTGATTAAGCAAGCTGTCCTAAGTGTGAACTATGTTTCTATTGGGGGGAAAGCGGGAACAGGTTACTGTGTTTGGATGATCAGCCATGATCGTATTGAATGGTGAAGCAGGCTCGAAGGGCCAAATGGCCTACTCCTTTAGATTAGAGATACAGCACTGAAACAGGCCCTTCGGCCCACCGAGTCTGTGCCGAACATCAACCACCCATTTATACTAATCCTACACTAATCCCATATTCCTACCAAACATCCCCACCTGTCTCTATATTTCCCTACCACCTACCTACACTAGTGACAATTTATAATGGCCAATTTACCTATCAACCTGCAAGTCTTTTTGGCTTGTGGGAGGAAACCGGAGCACCCGGAGAAAACCCACGCAGACACAGGGAGAACTTGCAAACTCCACACAGGCAGTACCCAGAATTGAAACCGGGTCGCTGGAGCTGTGAGGCTGCGGTGCTAACCACTGCGCCACTGTGCCGCCCTTATTTCTATGTTTAAAGTAATCCAAATCAGTGTAATTGCAGCTAAATATCAGAGCTCCTATGTTTCTGGAATCTAATCATTGCTGGATTCAGGTTAACCGGTACGTTGTTCAAACTGGCTGCCACAATTACTATTGTTACTCATCTTCAAAATGTGTGATGGCCAATTATTTGTCTTCCAGGATAGACTTAACTGATTGATTTAATAGCTTAAAATGTGAGAAAAGGAACATCACTTAATACATTTTGAAACCTCTTTACAGATCTTTTGCCAGTTTATATGCCAGTAGACTGAAGCTCTCAATCACGTAAACAAAAATTCATTTTCAAAGTGGTTCTGAGAATATTTTGAGATTTTGATAAAAGTATCAGCATTTTCCTCACGATGGTCAGTCTATGATGGAGGTGCTGCTTTACAGCTGAAGGTCAAACAGTACAAGCACAAAGACGGAAAGTCAGTTAATTATTAGGAGTTTTTAAGGCTTTTGCCTAAAAAACAAAAGTTCATTGGAATTGTAAATCAGTTTGCACTGCAGTGACCCCAGGTGAGGTTTTCACAGTAGACTTGTTTTAATAGTTAGAGCCAAGTGTTTTTTATATTGCTAAGGAAATACCAATTTGTTCCAACATGTAACTGCAAAATACATGGCCGAGTGCTTATTTTGCAATTCAAAACCTACAGATGGTGCATGTAGATCTTCAATCATTCATGGTGGCATGTGGATGAGTACAGTGTTTTTCAAAAACATCAGTTTTCAGACAGTGAAATATGAATTTGACGAGCTGACTGTGAGATAAGAGGTTGGTCAGTGTTAGTTATCAATGAAGCACATCACAGAACGGTGTCCATGGTACCTAAGGGATCTCACTGTGGCTCTCCGTATTATGAGCCTCCGCCATCTCATAGAACAGCAGCTTATATTTATATAGTGCCTTTAATGCAATAAAGTGTTTCAAGGTGCTTTACAGGAGCATTATAAAACAAGATATGATACTGAGCCACAAAAGGAGATATTAGCTCAGATGATCAAAAGCTTTTTCAAAATTAATTTCACAGGATATGGGCATCACGGCAAGGCCAGCATTTATTGCCCATCCCTAATTGCCCTTGAGAAGGTGGTGGTGAGCTGCCTTCTTGAACCGCTGCAGTCCGTATGAGGTAGGTACACCCACAGTGCTGTTAGGAAGGGAGTTCCAGGATTTTGACCCAGCGACAGTGAAGGAACGGCGATATAGTTCCAAATCAGGGTGATGAAGGGAAACTTGCAGGTGTTGGTGTTCCCATGCATCTGCTGCCCTTGCCCTCCTAGGCGGTAGAGGTCACAGGTTTGGAAGGTGCTGTCGAAGGAGCCTTGGTGAGTTGCTGCAGTGCATCTTGTATATGGTACACACTACTGTCACTGTGCGTTGGTGTGGAGGGAGTAAATGTTGAGGGTGGTGGATGGGATGCCAATCAAGCGGGCTGCTTTGTCCTGGATGGTGTCAAGCTTCTTGAGTGTTATTGGAGCTGCACTCATCCAGACGTGGAGAGTATTTCAACACACTGCTGACTTGTGCCGTGTAGATGGTGGACAGGCTTTGGGGAGTCAGGAGGTGAGTTACTCACTGCAGAATTCCCAGCATCTGACCTGCTGTTGTAGCCACAGTACTGATATGGCTGGTTCAGTTAAGTTTCTGGTCAATGGTAACCTCCAGGATGTTGATGGTGGGGGATTCAGTGATGGTAATGCCATTGAATGTCAAGGGGAGATGGTCGGACTCTCTCTTGCTTGAGATGGCCATTGCCTGGCACTTGTATGGCGCGAATGTAACTTGCCATTTATCAGCCCAAGCCCGAATGTTGTCCAGGTCTTGCTGCACATGGACTGCTTCAGTATCTGAGGAGTTGCGAATGGTGCTGAACATTGTGCAATCATCAGTGAACATCCCCACTTCTGACCTTATGAAGGAGGGAAGGTCATTCATGAAGCCGCTGAAGATGGTTGGGCCTAGGACACTACCCTGAGGAACTCCTGCAGTGATGTCCTGGGACTGAGATGATTGACCTCCAACAACCACAACTATCTTCCTTTGCGCTAGGTATGACTCCAACCAGTGGAGAATTTTCCCCCTGATTCCCATTGACTCCAGTTTTGCTAGGGTTCCTTGATGCCAAACTCAGACAAATGCTGAATTGATGTCAAGGGCAGTCTCACCTCACCTCTTGAGTTCAGCTCTTTTGTCCATGTTTGGACAAAGGCTGTAATGAGGTCAGGAGCTGAGGGGCCCTGGTGGAACCCAAACTGTGTGTCAGTGAACAGGTCATTGCTGAGTAAGTGTTGCTTGATAGCATTGTCGACGACCCGTTCCATCACTTCACTGATGATCGGGAGTAGACTGATGGGGCAGTAATTGGCTGGTTGGATTGGTCCTGCTTTTTGTGTACAGGACATACCTGGGCAATTTTCCATATTGTCGGATATGGGCCAGTGCTGTAGCTGTACTGGAACAGCTTGACCAGGAGCGCGGTCAGTTGTGGAGCACAGGTCTTCAGTACTATTGCCAGAATCTTGTCAGGGCCCATAGCTTTTGCAGTATCCAGTGCCTTCAGCTGTTTCTTGATATCACGCAGTGAATTGAATTGGCTGGAGATTGGGATCTGTGATGCTGGGAACCTCAGGAGGAGGCCGAGATGGATCATCCACTCAGCACTTCTGGCTGGAGTTTGATGCAAATGCTTCAGCCTTGTCTTTTGCACTGATGTTCTGGGCTCCCCCATCATTGAGGATGGGGATATTTGTGGACCCTCCTCCTGTTAGTTGTTTAATTTTCCACTACCATTCATGACTGGATGTGGCAAGACTGCAGAGCTTAACTCTGATTCGTTGGTTGTGGGATTGCTTAGTTCTGTCTATCGCATGCTGCTTCTGCTGTTTGGCATGAAAGTAGTCCTGTGTTGTAGCTTCACCAGGTTGGCACCTCATGCTTGGTGCTGCTCCTGGCATGCCCTCCTGCACTCTTCATTGAACCAGGGTTGGTCCCCCGGCTTGATGGTGATGGTAGAGTGGGGTATATGCTGGGCCATGAGATTACAGATTGTGGTTGAATACAATTCTGCTGCTGCTGATGGTCCACAGTGCCTCATGGATGCCCAGTTTTGAATTGCTAGATCTGTTTGAAATCTATCCCATTTAGCATGGTGGTAGTACCACAGAACTTGATGGAGGGTATCCTTAATGTGAAGACAGGGGACTTCATCTCCACAAAGACTGTGTGGTGATCACTCCTACTAATACTGTCATGGACAGATGGATTGATCAAAGAGGTAGATTTTAAGGAGTGTCTTAAAGGAGGAAAGTGAGATGGCGAGGCGGAGAGTGTAGGGAGAGTATTCCAGAGCTTGGGGCTCAGGCAATTGAAGGCATGACCATCAATGGTGGGGCGATTAAAATTAGGGATGCACAGAGGTCAGAATTAGAGGAACGCAGATATCTTGGAGGGTTGTGGGGCTGAGGAGATTACAGAGATAGGGAGGGGTGAGGCCATGGAGGGATTTGAAAACATGATGAAAATTTTAAAATCAAGATGTTACTTGACTGGGAGCCAATGCAGGTCAGTGAGCAAGGGGGTAATAGGGGAACTGGATTTGGTGGGAGTTGATACAGGGGCGACAGAGTTCTGGATGACCTCAAGTTTAGAGAGAATAGAATGTGGGAGACCGGCCAGGAGTGTATTGGAATAGTCAAGTCTAGAGGTAATGAAGGCATGAATGAGGGTTTCAGTAGTAGGTGAGATGAGACAGGGGGGAAGTCGGGAAATGTTATGGAGGTGGAAATAGGCAGTCTTAGTGATGGCATGAATATGAGGTCGAAAGCTCACCTCGAGATGAAATGTAGCACCAAGGTTGCGAACAGATTGGCAGAAGAGGGATGGAGTCAGTAGCTAGGGAATGGAGTTTGGAGCGGGGACCAAAAACAACGGCTTCAGTCTTCCCAATATTTAATTGGAGGAAATTTCTGCTCATCCAGTACTGGATGTCGGATAAGCAGTCTGATAATTTAGCAAGAGTGGAGGAGTCGAGAGAGGTGGTGGTGAGGTAGAGCTGAGTGTCGTCAGTGTATATATGAAAACTAACGCTGTGCTTTTGGATGATGTCGCCAAGGGCCAGCATGTAGACGAGAAATAGGAGGGCACCAAGGATAGATCCTTGGGGGACGCCAGGGTAATGATGTGGGAGCAGGAAGAGAAGCCAGTGCAAGTGATTCTCTGGCTACGATTAGAAAATGAAGAATGGAACCAGGTGAGTGCAATCCCACCCAGCTGGAAGGCAGTAGATAGGTGTTGGAGGAGGATAGTGTGGTCAAACATGTCAAAGGCTGCAGATAGGTCGAGAAGGGAAAGTTTACCTTTGTCACAGTCACAACATTTGTGACTTTGATAAGAGCTGTTTCGGTTGTGTGAAGTGGGGGGGTGGGGTGTGGATACGTGATTGTAGGGATTCAAACATGGAATTCTAGGAAAGATAGGAACAGATTTGGAAGGTGACAACATGTTCAAGGACTTTGGAGAGGAAAGGGAGGTGGAGATGGTATAGTAGTTTGCAAGGGCGATGGGGTCAAGGGTTGTTTTTTTGAGGAGAGGAGTGATGACGGCAGATTTGAATGAGAGAGAGACAACAGCTGAAGAGAGAGAGAACCGTTTACAATATCAGCTAACATGGGGGCCAGGAGGAGAGATTGGACGATCAGCAGTTTAGTCGGAATAGGATCGAGAGAACAGGAGGTGGGTCTCATTGACAAAATGAGCTCAGAGAGGGAATGAATGGAGATAGGAGAGAAACTAGAAAAAGATGTGAGTTCAGAGCTGGGGCAGGGGGAAGCATTATAGGAAGTTTCATCATAAATAATATTTTATAATGTAATCTTTAGCTTTGGCTGCTGTAGGAAAAGCACATTATTGTGAGTAAACCGCATTATGAAGGGGATGTTTAATTTAGTTTGTCGATTAGCTTCAAGGTAATAATAAATATGCATGATTCCCAATGTCAGAATTTGTGAGAACATTGTCATAATACAATTGCAGATATTAGAATTTAAACAAAGGCACTGCAATTTTAATTGAATGTGCCTTTCAGTGGTTATTTGAAATTGTTAAAATATGAATACATTCATCTCTGCATAAACTGAATAAATTCAGAGTCCATCCAGTTTAAAAATAGAACCTGCATTATAGTGAATTCAATGCAGATCATTTTCAGTGTAAACTCGGAGTCAGCATATTCATTAAGCATCATTGATACTCTATCCAATGCACATCAGCTGCCAAACTGTGATGTAGACAATTTCAGGGCAGCTCTGATCCATGAACTGGGCACATCTGACCTCTCTGCAAATTGCAATCCAATATTCTCCGCGTAATTCTAACAAGATGGGCGGCACAGTGGCGCAGTGATTAGCACCGCAGCCTCACAGCTCAAGCGACCCGGGTTCGATTCTGGGTACTGCCTGTGTGGAGTTTGCAAGTTCTCCCTGTGTCTGCGTGGGTTTCCTCTGGGTGCTCCGGTTTCCTCCCACCTCCAAAAGACTTGCAGGTTGATAGGTAAATTAGCCATTGTAAATTGCCCCTAGTGTAGGTAGGTGGTAGGAGAATAGTGGGGATGTGGTAGAGAATATGGGGTTAGTGTAGGGTTAGTATAAATGGGTGGTTGTTGGTCGACACAGACTCGGTGGGCCGAAGGGCCTGTTTCAGTGCTGTATCTCTAAATAAAATAAAATAAAAAATAAAAATAAAGATCTGGAATCTAGGCAGTCGAAGCTAAGCCCTGAAGTACAGTTGACCAGGGACAAGAACATTTGTTGAGACAGAAACGTGTGAAGGCCTGTGCTCACCCTGAAAAAAGAATCTTTCTTTCTGCGTTTAGAAACTTTCAGTTGAAGTTGCGATGGAGCCAAAAGTCAATGTAAAAACCACTTCTTTACAGGAAGAGGCTTTGGAAGCACTGGAGATTCCTGGGAACGGAAGGTCACGCTCTAGTGAAAGATGAGGTGCAAGCTGCATGCATGGAGGTATTAGAGAAATAAATGGCATCTCACAGGTCCATAGGGCCTGGACACAAATAAAGAAATGGTTTAATGAAATGAAGAGAACCAGAGTAAGTGTGCACACCTTTGAAAACTTCATTAATATTGAGGCATAGTAAACATGGCAGACACTGAAACCTGACACCTCCTGTTCCCTCGATCTTATTCCCACTAAAATGCTGATCACCAACTTCCCCTCCTGGCCCCCATGTTAGCTGATATTGTAAATGGTTCATAAGATCATAAGAAATAGGAGCAGGAGTAGCCCATTCGGCCCCTTGAGCCTTCTCCGCTATTCAATAAGTTCAAATTCAATATGGCTGATGTGACTGTGGACTTAACTCCATTTTTCTGCTCGTCTCTGTAACCCTTGACTTCCATGTAGATCAAAAACCTGTCTAACTCAGTCTTGAATATATTCAATGAGTCAGCCTCCACTACTTTCTGGGGAAGAGAACTCCAAAGGCTAATGAACCTCTGAGAAGAAATTCCTGATCTCCGTCTTAAATGGGAGACCCTTGATTTTGAAACTGTGTCCTCTAGTTCTAGATTCCCACTCAAGGGGAAACATCCTCCCAGCACCTATCCTGTCCAGCTCCCTCAGAATCTTATACGTTTCAATAAGTTCACCTGTCATTCTTCTAAACTCCAATGAGTATAGGACCAACCTGCTCATTCTTTCCTCATAAAATCCCTTCATTTCAGGAATCAGCCTAGTGAACCTTCTCTGTGTTGTGTGTTGTTGTGTTGTTGTTGTAGTTGTAGCATCCTATTTACACTCTCCTCATGCCTCCTTAGTTAGCATCCTTCGAGCTGCCACTCTCTTCTTTACCAGCTCATTACTCTGTGCCTGTTCCATCATCACCCTTACAGTGGGAGGGATTGCTCTCACTGTCTCTAGTTTTAACCCTTATCTGTCCTTATACTACCCTCTTAACTGCTTCCAATGCAAGCATATCCCTCCTTAAGTAGGGAGACCAAAACTGTACACAGTACTCTAGGTGCGGTCTCACAAATGCCCTGTACAGTTGTAGCAAGACTTCCCTACTTTTATACTCCATTCCCCCGCCAATAAATGCCACCATTCCATTTGCCTTTCTAATTATTTGCTAAACCTGCAAGCTAATTTTTTGTGATTCGCGTACAAGGACACAAAGATCCCGCTGTACCACAGCATTGTGTAGCCTCTCTCCATTTAAATAATATTCTGCTTTTCTATTCTTGGTGCCAAAGTGGGCAAGCTCGCATTTTCCCATATGATACTCCATCTGCCAAATGTTTGCCCACTCATTTAGCCTGTCTGTATCTCTTTGCAGGTGTTGTTCCTCTCTCCTTTAAATCTACCTTCATCACCCAGCTCCTTGAAAACCAACCCTTGACTCACACGCCCTTGCAAACTACCATCCCATCTCCAACCTCCCTTTCCTCTCCGAAGTCTACGAACACATTGTCGCCTCCCAAATCCATTCCCATCTTTCCGGGAACTCCACGTTTGAGTCCTTCCAATCAGGTTTCCGCATTTACCAAAGTACCGAAACAGCTCTTACCAAAGGCACAAATAACATCCGATGTGACTGTGACAAAGGTAAACTTTCCCTCCTCATCCTTCTCCACCTGTCTGCAGCCTTTGACACGGATGACCACACCATCCCCCTTCAACGCCTCTCCACTGTCGTCCAGCTGGGTAGGACTGCTCTCACCTGTTCCTGTTTATACCTATCTCATCATAGCCAATGGCTTCTCTTCCTGCTCCTGCACCATTATCTCTGGTGTCCCCCAAGGATCTATCCCTGGCCTCCTCCTATTTCTTGTCTACATGTTGCCCCTCGGTGACATCATCCGAAAGCACAGTGTTGGTTTTCATATGTATGCTGACGACACTTAGCTCTACCTCACCGCCACTGTTGTTAAATTATCAGACTGCTTATCTGACATACAATACTGGATGAGCAGAAATTTCCTCCAATTAAATATTGGGAAAACTGAAGCCATTGTTTTCGGTCCCTGCTCCAAACTCTTCCCTAGCTACTGTCTCCATACCCCTCCCTGGGAATTGTCTGAAATTAAGCCAGTCTGTTCGCAACCTTGGTGTTACATTTGACTCCGAGATGAACTTCTGACCTGATATTCATGCCATCACTAAGAACACCTATTTCCACCTCTGTAGCATTGCCTGACTTTGCTTCTGTCTCAGCTCATCTGCAGCTGAAACCCTCATTCATGCCTCCGTTACCTCTAGATTTGATTATTCCAACACACTCCTGGCTGGTCTTCCACATTCTACCCTCTGTATACTTGAGGTCATCCAAAACTGCTGCCCTTGTCTTAAGTTGCACCAACTCCAATTCCCCTATCACCCCTGTGTTCACTGACCTACATTGCCTCCCGGTCAATCAATGTCTTGATTTTAAAATTTTCATCCTTGTTTTCAAATCTCTCCATGGCCTCACCCCTCCCTATGTCTCTAATCTCCTCCAGCCCCACAACCCAACGAGACATCTGCGCTCCTCTAATTCTAGCCTCTTCAGCATCCCTGATTTTAATTGCTCCACCATCGGTGGTCATCCCTTCAGTTGCCTTGGCCCCAAGCTCTGGAATACTCTCCCTACATCTATCTCCCTCCCCACCTCGCTTTCCTCCTTTAAAACACTTCCTAAAACCTAGTGCTTTGACCAAGCTTTTGGTCATCTGACTTAATTTACTATGTGCCTACCCACTGTTATTTTCATGTTTTGCTTTTGGCCAGGGCTGTTCATTTTGTTGTCAATTAACACCCTCTCTGTGTCTTTCAGCACACCATTAACATACCGTTTGCCTTTGCTCCATGACCTTTTGCTCAGTTATTCTCTGTGACCTTGTCCTATCAACACCTTCCCTTTTGTTATCTCTTGCCCCACCCCCACTTTATTTGCTTAAAACCTATTACATTTCTAACCTTTGCCAGTTCTGAGGAAAGGTCGCTGACCTGAAACGTTAACTCTGCTTCTCGCTCCACAGATGCTGCCAGACATGCTGAGCATTTCCAGCATTTCTTGTTTTTATTTCAGATTTCCAGCATCTGCAGTATTTTGCTTTTATATTATTGACTTAATGTCTCCATGTGTGGCTCAGGGTCATATTTTGTTTTATAATGCTCATGTGAAACACCTTGGGAAGTTTTATTCTGTTGAAAGTGCTATATAAATGTAAGTTCTTGTTCTTGTTATCAGCTGCAAAACTATGATGTAGACAATTTCAGGGCCGCTCCAGCGTGAAGTGTGGAATCGTGTCTCCTTTAAAAAAATAATTGAGATGCAGGACCATTTCTCGGACCACTTTTTGTCAGTGCACCTCCCTGGGAGATCTCCCTAGAGTCGGTCAACTCCAAGGCTGCCCCGGGTCTATCATCCAATTAAGGATGGTGGGGGGGTTCCTGAGGCTACAGGTCCAATCAGAGGGCCTATAGCCTTGGAGGATGGCAGCCCTACCACCAGAGCTGCCGCTGCAGGAGGGGGACAGTGAGCGTGCCTCAAGATGGAGGTGCCCTCTGAAGAGGTATACACCATTATAAAATAAACGGGGGCCACAGCTGCCAGGCCGCCCCGTGGAGGGGAAACCCGTCCGACCGCTGCTGCGGCTTCCTGATCAATGCTGCTCCGGTGGCAGAGTTGGAACAGGAGGCCTCGCGGGCCCTCCCGGCCTGCCACTGACAAGTTGCCCTCTGGCACCTGCCAGGCTTGGCTCTCAAAGGAGGCCCCGTCTGCCAGTGATGACCTGCCTCCAGGAAGAGCGGCTGGAGGCGGGACTGCTTCATCCCACTGACTACGCAGATATCTCTGAATTTCCTCCTGGTCCCGCTGTCAAGCCCGCAGGACTGGGAACCGAGTGAGCACCTCTGACCTCTCTGCAAGTTGCAAATCAGTTCAATCAGGTGATTAAGAAGGCATATGGAATCCTTTCCTTTATTAGCCGAGGTATAGAATATAAGAGCAGGGAGGTTATGCTGGAACTGTATAACCCATTGGTTGGGCCACAACTTGAGTACTGTGTGCAGTTCTGGTCACCTCATTACAGAAAGGATGTAATTGCACTAGAGAGGGTACAGAGGAGATTTACGAGGATGTTGCCAGGACTGGAAAAATGCAGCTATGAGGAAAGATTGGATAGGCTGGGGTTGTTCTCCTTGGAACAGAGAAGGCTGAGGGGAGATTTGATTGAAATGCACAAAATTTTGAGGGACCTGGATAGAGTGGAGGTAAAGAGTCTATTCACCTTTGCAGAGAGGTCAGTGACAAGGGGACATAGTTTTAAAGTGATTGGTAGAAAAATTAGAGGGGAGATGAGGAAAAACCTTTTCACCCAGAGGGTGGTGGGGATCTGGAACTCACTGCCTGAAAGGGTAGTTGAGGCAGAAACCCTCAATTCATTCAAAAGGAGTCTGGATATGCACCTGAAGTGCTGTTAGCTGCAGGGCTATGGACCAAATGCTGGAAGGTGGGATTAGAATAGGTGGATCGTTTTTCAGCTGGCACAGACACGATGGGCCAAGGGGCCTCTTTCTGTTCCTTAAACTTTCTATGATTTTGTGGAGTGTGACTTGAAGCTGCAACATTCTAAATGAGAGGTAGCAGTGCTACCAACTGAGGCACAACCAGCTTTCAGTACTTCATCTTATACTTTTATTCAGGTGAATTATAGATGCATACAACTGACTTCACAATGTAGTGGGCCAGATTTTGCTGGAGTGGGATATCTCAGTGACGGCAATGAGGCATCTGGAATCTCAATTAATGGTAATTAATGGTGGGAACAACAAAGTACCTCTTGAACCAATGAGATTTAAGGATTGAGAAAGAAACAGGAATGGCAGCGAAGGAGAATCAATCAGAAAGCACATATTGGAGTTGAATCAGGAATGGAAAGAGAAATAAAGGGAAAGAAAGACTGGCTTAAGAAAGAGAGAAAAAAAGAAAGGGAAAGAAAGAGAAAGAGGAAAAGTAAGAATAGATTCTTACTAAACCGTGTAGATTGATTGGCATTGCTTTAACAATTGTCACACACTTTAAAAAAAGTAATTATGCCTTTGAATTCCAACCTTAACTTTCTGTGGTGAGGTTAATGGTCAAATAATGTGCAAATTCAGCAAGTTCTTAAAGTACTGCAGTTGCTAGGAGTGAAGCAAGCATCACAAATCGACTAGCAAGCTCTGGAGATTTGCAACTCATGACATATCTCTTTACCCATGAACTTGCTGGTTAATTTGTGCATTAATAATAGTATGCATCGTGAACACACTGTTATTTTTGCAGCAAGAACTGGCCTATTTTGTCAAGAGGGGATTGACAGGTGTCATTAGCTGCAATCTCCATCCTTCTCCCTCCTGAAACTGAATTTAGTTGTGCGTGTGATTGCAGCTGACTGAAATTGTCTTGACTGTCGGTACAATGAGAAGGTGAAGTGGCTCCTTTGCCACACAGAGAGATGTGGGTCACAGAGGAAACAAACTGACTTTGATATTTATGTGCCTTATCAAATTTAGAATAAATGTTGGAACTCATTTTTCAGAGGACATGGTAACCACTGAACTTTTATTTTACATAAATTACTTTTCTCGAATTTAAAACAATGAAACTGATTACCGAGGTTGGATTAACTGTACCCTGTAGTGTTTAGCTTCAATTTCCTTCTTTTTGATGGAGTGTTACAGCTCAACAGTAACTGCAAATTAAAACCTAGTTTGGTCATACAGCTGCAAAAAGGGGAACATCATTTTATGATTAATCATGTCACAAAAGCACATGCTGCTATTGCCACCTGTTATTCATCTAGTTCAAAATTGTACATCAGATTAATGTATACTCTGACCTTTCAAGTATTCAGTGTGGTTTCTGAGTGGAAATAAATGCTTCCAAGTATATTGCACAATAGCCCAACAAAACATAGATGCCAAAATTTCATAGCAATTTTAGAGGCCACAATCCCCATAATTGAATGGTTAAATTTGAAGAGGACTCGGGTTGCATAAGAATAACAGAGCAAAATTAAAACTATGAACAGAAAATTGTTGAATTTACAGGCATTAGATTCTGTCTCAAATGTCTAAAGTTGTCTCAGTCTTTTTGTTTGGTGTCCCAGTGGAGCAGCCCGAGTGGAGTCAGACACCCTCAATGAGGGTTTGAAGAATTGACACTATTATATATTTGGTTCTTTATGCTGCCATGCTAGGGTTCCCTCCCCCCTGCACCCCCTTCCCCCCTCGCACCCCCTTCCCAGCTCACCCCCTTCCCCCTGCACTCCCTACCCCCACCCCCTCCCCCCTCACACCCCCTTCCCAGCTCACCCCCACACCCCCTTCCCCTGCACCCTCTCCCCCTCGCACCATCTTCCCCTCGCACCCCCTTCCCCTGCACCCCATCCCCTCCACCCCCTCCCCCTTTCACCCCTCCCCCCCCCCCCCGTACACCCTTCCCCCCACCTCCTCCCCCTGGCATCCACCTATCCCTGAGCAGGGGTCCTAACAACCCCACTGCCTTGTGGGCATCTTGGGAGAGACCAAGGCTAAGGGAGTAAACCCTAACAGAAAATCCGGAGCGGAACCCCGAAGGCAGTCATGTGTCACCTTTGGCATGTTTCCGGCAATTCCTGCAGCCATACCGATGCCAAACGACGTGCTCTGCATTCCTTTGGACCCCACCAGGAAGGCTGAGAGGGGCGCTTTGATGCTTGGGCAACTCACAACCGCCATACATTCCGCCCAGGCATGCGCCATGGAGAGGTCACTCCATAGTCGCCTCACAGTGACCAAAACAACACAGAAGGCAGCAGTTACGGGTTATAAGTCCAGCTCAATTGGCATAGAGATTGGGCGCCACGGGTTGCCTTTGTCCGTGGGAGAGGTCATCGCATCTCACAGGACAGCTACCACCTGCCTCAAACCGGGCAGCCTCCGGTCAGTAAGGTTCTGTCCCAACACAGTCCACCTGCTTCAATGGGTGCTTGGAGCTCAGGGTCATTGCCCGACAAGTGGACTGCAACACCACACCAAACAGCACGACAGAAAGAGGAAAGAAGGTACCAGCCCTTCGTTTTGCAAGCTGGAACATCAGAACTACGTGTCCTGGCCTGTCTGAAGACCTTACACAAATCAACGATTCTCGGAAGACCGCCATCATTAACAACGAGCTCAGTAGACTCAATGTAGACATTGCAGCACTTCAGGAGACACGCCTCCCTGCGAGTGGATCTCTAAGAAAGCAAGACTACACCTTCTTCTGGCAGGGTAGGGATCCTGAAGAACCAAGACAACATGGAGTGGGCGTCGCCATCAGAAACTCTTTGCTCAGCATGATACAGCCACCTTCAAATGGCTCGGAATGCATACTGTCCATCCGACTGCTCACCGCCTCTGGTCCAGTACACCTACTCAGCATCTATGCTCATACACTCTGCTCCCCACCTGAAGTTAAAGACCAGTTCTACGAGGAACTCCATAATATCATTAGTAGCATTCCAAATATCAAACATTTGTTCCTGCCGGGGGACTCATGGCCCTCCTGCGTTGGACGCTATGGCATTGGAAGGATGAATGAGAATGGACAGAGACTGCTGGAGTTGTTTACCTATCACAACCTCTGCATCACCAACTCGTTCTTTCATACTAAACCCCGTCACCAGGTTTCTTGGAGGCACCCAAGATCATGTTGTTGGCACCAGCTGGACCTCATCATCAAAAGGCGAGCCTCTAAACAGTGTTCAAATCACACGCAGCTTCCACAGTGCGGACTGCGACACCGACCACTCCCTGATGTACAGCAAAGTTAGACTCAAACCAAAGAAGCTGCATCACTCCCAGCAGAAGGCCACCCGCACATCAACACTAACAGAACTTCTTATCCACAGCTGTTACATAAGTTTCTAAATTCACTTGAAAAAGTTCTTCAAAACACTCCTACAGGGGATGCAGAGACCAAGAGGGCCCACATCAGAGGCGCCATCTATGACTCAGCAATGACCACCGATGGCAAACGTGTGAAGCAGAATGCAGACTGGTTTCAATCTCACTTTGAAGAGTTGGAACCTGTCATAGCCGCTAAGCGCATTGCACTGTTGAACTACAAGAAAACCCCCAGCGAGTTAACATACGTAGCACTTAAAGCAGCCAGAAGCGCTGCACAAAGAACAGCCAGGCGCTGCGCAAGCGACTACTGGCAACACCTATGCAGTTGTATTCAGCTGGCCTCCGACACCTGAAACATCAGAAGAATGTATGATGGCATTAAGAGAGCTTTTGGGCCAACCATCAGGAAGATCGCCCCCCTCAAGTCTAAATCAGGGGACATGATCACTGACCAAAGCAAGCAAATGGACCACTGGGTGCAGCACTAGCTAGAACTGCACTCCAGGGAAAATGTTGTCACTGAGACCGCCCTCAATGCAGCCCAGTCTCTGCCAGTCATGGATGAGCTGGATGAAATCGGAAATCAGTGATGCCATTGATTCTCTAGCCAGTGGAAAAGCCCCTGGAAAGGATAGCATTACCCCTGAAATAATCAAGAGTGCCAAGCCTGCTATACTCTCAGCACTCCATGAACTGCTTTGCCTGTGCTGGGATGAGGGAGCAGTAGCACAGGACATGCGCGATGCCAATATCATCACCCTCTATAAGAACAAGGGTGACCACGGTGACTGCAACAACTACCGTGGAATCTCCCTGCTCAGCATAGTGGGGAAAATCTTCGCTCATGTCGTTTTAAACAGGCTCCAGAAGCTGGCTGAGCGTGTCTACCCTGAGGCACAGTGTGGCTTCGAGCAGAGAGATTCACCATTGACATGCTGTTCTCCCTTTGCCAGCTACAGGAGAAATGCTGCGAACAACAGATGCCCCTCTACGTTGCTTTCATTGATCTCACCAAAGCCTTTGAACTCATCAGCAAACGTGGTCTCTTCAGATTATTGGCAAAGATCGAATGTCCACCAAAGCTACTAAGAAACATCACCTCATTCCATGACAATATGAAAGGCACAATTCAGCATAGCAGTGTCTCATCAGACCCCTTTCCTATCCTGAGTGGCGTGAAACAGGGCTGTGTTCTTGCACCTACACTGTTTGGGATCTTCTTCTCCCTGTTGCTCTCACATGCACTCAAGTCTTCAGAAGAAGGAATTTTCCTCCACACAAGATCAGGTGGCAGTTTGGTTCACCTTGCCCGTCTAAAGTGAAGACCAAAGTACGGAAAGTCCTCATCAGGGAACTCCTCTTTGCTGACGATGCTGCATTGACATCCCACACAGAAGAGTGTCTGCAGAGACAGGATTGCGGCTGCCTGCAATGAATTTGGCCTAACCATCAGCCTCAAGAAAACGAACATCATGGGACAGGATGTCAGAAATGCTCCATCCATCAATATCGGCGACCATGCCCTGGAAGTGGTTCAAGAGTTCACCTACCTAGGCTCAACTATCACCAGTAACCTGTCTCTCGATGCAGAAATCAACAAGCGCATGGGAAGGGCATCTGCTGCTATGTCCAGACTGGCCAAGAGGGTGTGGGAAAATGGCGCACTGACACAGAACACAAAAGTCTGAGTGTTTCAAGCCTGTGTCCTCAGCACCTTGCTCTATGGCAGCGAGGCCTGGACAACGTATGTCAGCCAAGAGCGACATCTCAATTCATTCCATCTTCGCTGCCTCCGGAGAATCCTTGACATCAGGTGGCAGGACCGTATCTCCAATGCAGAAGTCCTCGAGGCGGACAACGTCCCCAGCATATACACACTACTGAGTCAGCGGCGCTTGCGATGGCTTGGCCATGTGAGCCGCATGGAAGATGGCAGGATCCCCAAGGACACATTGTACAGCGAGCTTGTCACTGGTATCAGACCTACCGGCCGTCCATGTCTCCGCTTTAAAGACGTCTGCAAATGTGACATGAAGTCCTGTGACATTGATCACAAGTCGTGGGAGTCAGTTGCCAGCGATCGCCAGAGCTGGCGGGTAACCATAAAGACGGGGCTAAAGAATGGCGAGTCTAAGAGACTTAGCAGTTGGCAGGAAAAAAGACAGAAGCGCAAGGGGCGAGCCAACTGTGTAACAGCCCCGACAACCACTTTTATCTGCAGCACCTGTGGAAGAGTCTGTCGCTCTAGAATTGGCCTTTAGGCCACTCCAGGCGCTGCTTCACAAACCACTGACCACCTCCAGGCGCTTACCCATTGTCTCTCGAGACCCAAAGCAATCTATTGGAACATATTTTATCTCAAGACCTTGGAATCATTTCTCTTCTGTTAATTGTGTAGCAATTGTTTAATTATATGCAGATGGAGGGTATTAATCGGGGTCTTAGTTGAGCACTTATAAGGAGACACTTACTGAGACTGGTGCAGGTTTTGAGTGAGGAGCTATATGTTTGTCATCCTTTTTACTCTTCACAACAAATGTGAAACTGAGTCAAGATAGGCTCCGGCATCATCCTTCCACAACAAGCTTTCTGGAGTTTAACATCTTCTGCTGTTGTATTATTAAACATTTTCATTTGACTCTGTCATTTTCACAGAGTGTGCTCTTCCGATAGCCTGTGTAGATATTCTTGCTGTTTAGCAATAATACCAAATCTAACTAAAGTATGATCACTAGCACCCAATGTCTTCCAAATGCTAGATTAATCGCTGAACATAATGGTAACAATAAATCCACTCTTGTGCTCTGAATTCTATAGATGATGAGCGGCCTCTAACTATTTAGATTAATCTTCACATTCCCTTCAGGTATAGTGTTATGACCAGGTGAGATAGTGGTCAAGGGGTTTCCTTTCAGCCTTTGCCTGGTCTAACCGTAACAGGGTTTAGTTTTAGAAAAATCGTGTTTTCAGCTCCCCTCAGTGAATACTTGCTCACTGCTTTCCAATTCTAAGGCAAAGAAATCAAGCAGGTTTTCTTAGATTTAAACAAGAAAGGTGGAAGTTTATTAATATTAAACTCTAATTCAGTTAACGACTATGAATATGCGATGCAACCACGCGAGCATGCATAAGCGATAAACACACACGCAGAAAAAGACAGAAAAATTAGAAAGAATAAAGGGGAAAGGTCCTTTGAGTTCAATGTGGAGACTTTGGTTGCCAGTAAGTGTTCCTGTTCTTTGGGGCCCAGTGCACTCTTTAATTTGTTTCTATGTAGAAGACTTCTCTCTCTTGAGATTTAAGCGACTTCATTGGGTCTGAAAGTTTGTCAGAAAGCGAGAGACAGCCAGCCAGGAGAGAGGCTGTCCTGTTCCAGGTTCAGTTGCAATCTCCAGTCTGAATTCAAACTGTCAAGTGTCTACTTCAAAAAGCCTGGACCAGCCAGTTAGTCATGTAGATTGTGGACCCCAAAGCTCTTGTTGGGGGGGCGGAGTGGGGTGGGTGGTGTCGTGCTGTCTCCCACCCCAACAAGATGTGGATCACCATTGCCCAGCCCAATCTCTGTTAATTGAATCAGTGAGCCATTCTTTTGTCTCTCCAAGCACTGTCTCTTAGTATGCAAATGTCCTCCAACCAAGTGTCTGGTGATCTCTTTTTAAACAAGTAATTTCTTCACTCTAGCAACAGTTTAGAATTAATGTTCATGACAAAATTAATATCCCTGATTCTTGGCAGGTGGGGGTCTTCATGACATATAGTAATTACTATACAAGTAAAATTACCTATAACTACAACTTGATATTCCCAACAAATGTATTACGTATATTATAATATATAAATAAATATATTTTATATACACGTGTGTGTATATAGTGTTACAACCAGGTGAGAAAGGTGTCTAGACTCCCTCTCAGCCTTCACCTGGTTTTATTGTAACAGGGTTTAATTTTAAACACACCGTGTTTTCAGCTCCCCCTTGGTGAATCCTTTTTCACCGCTTTCCAATTATAAGGCAAAGAAACCAGCACAACAGGTTTTCTCAGGTTTAAACAAGAAAAGTGAAATTTTATTAAATCTAAACTCTAATTCGGTTAACGCCTATGGATATACAACACGCCCACGCTAGCATGCACAGGCGATACACACATGCAGATAGAGACAGAAAGAAAACAAAAGAAATAAAGTGGAAAAGTTTGAGGCAATATCTGAGGAGGTTTTTTGTGTTACAGTTCTTAGAGCTCACTGTAGTGTCCTTTATTGTAGGTAGATCTTGCTTTTCATTGGGGCCCAGTATTCTTCTTAAACCTTGTTCGCTGTAGGAGACTTTTCTCTCTTGGGGTTCATGTGTCTTCAGTGGATTTGGAGTTCCATAAGAAAGAGATGGGAGCAGACAGACAGGAGAGGCTGTGGCGAGCCAGCCAGGAGAGAGCTTCTCAGTCCAGGAGCATTCTGCTTTCTGCCCAAACTGTTTGTACAAATTCAAAAAACTCAGGTTGCCCAGAAGGTTAGTCATGTGACTAGCTGGTTTGACCATGTTCATTTGTGTATTCGGCCATCTTAGCCGTCAACCTGGAATGCAAGCTCCCCCACCTTTAACGTCTGGTGATCAAAAGTCCATTGTGGGTTGAATGTGTCAGGGAATGGTCCTTTGTCCTTCCAAACACTGTCTCTTAGTATGCAAATGTCTTTCCAGCCAAGATCTAGCAATTTTTTAAAAGCAAGTCCTTTCTTCACCAAAAAAAGTTTGAAATTTAATGTCCATATGGACATTAAATCTTTGGAGACCCAGTTGTGGGTTAGAATATGTAGATGAAGAAATATTTAAAACAAAAAGTTTCAAGCAGGTGTAAGAAATCAAGAGGTAGTGTTAGTGAGGGAAAGCTGAACAATATTAAAGGAAAATTAGGAATAATCAGGATTGTAAGGCAAGTGCATTTACTGTAAGAAATAAATCAATGGTTGTCCTCTCAAGGATGGCAAGAGTGGAATAATCCTTCAAGTTAATAAATGAACTTTTCAAAAGATGATGAGAGGATTTCAGGTACTGTGAGAAAAACGTTTGAAACATTATTTGAGACCGTAATACATTCATGTTGATGTCAATGAGGAAGACCTTTTAAGAAAGTTAATGGGATTGACGGCAATTTGGCTATCCAAACCAAATAAGTTAAAAACAAGAGTTCTTCAGGAATGAAAAGGCAAAAAGAAATGGACATTCTATTGAAATTTTCTGTATCTGCATACAAATGAGCATTAAGAACATAAGAAATAGGAGCTAGAGTAGGCCCTTTGGCCCTTCAAGCCTGCTCCACTATTTAATAAGATCATGGCTGATCTTCTACCTCAACTCCACCTTCCTGCACTATCCCCATATCCCTAAATGTTATGTTTGCACTGGGTTACTGGGTTTAGTTTTGATATCCGATTATCTCAGAGTACTGCAGATATCACACTTGTGGTAAATCACCAACAGGTTTATTTACAGCACTATGTCTTTGCAGAGCAGCCAGTGTGTGTGTTCTGTAGAAGCCTCTAGCTGTGTGTGTTTTAGTTTCACTTTTGACTCTGCAGCCTCACCCATAGGCTTAAGCAATCAAACACAGTGAACACAGATAGGTGGACAGACTGACACAATCAAATCCTGATCAAACAAACACTACATTTTTTCCCCCCTTTTGACTAAAGACAATGGGCTGAATTTTACCAGCTGCTCGACGTCGGAAGTTGTGGCGGGGGTCCCATAAAATACTTGCAGGAGCAGCCCGCCACAACCCCGACGCTGAGAAGGCCCTGCCATATTTTACCGGCGGTGGCAAGGCCTCGGTCGGGCCTTCATTTAAATTGTAAAATCAATGCAAATTAATTTACATATACTTACCTTGTCCTGGAGGCCGCCCCACGCCGATATTATGGCTGTTGGCCGCAACTTGCGCACCTTCGGAACTCCATACAGGGGGCGTGGGGGCGGGTGGGGGTGCGGTGGGGAAGAGGGTAATCAAAGATAATTTACAATTTTATTCACTTTCTACTGAAATGGCACCTTTAAAGATGCAAATGAAAGTGAAGGGCCTGAAGCCCTTTAAAAATGGCGGCGGCACCTGAGCGGTGGCACCGGACGCAATTGCCACGGGCGGAGCAGCTGCCCCCTCTGCATCATTGGGGGCAGCCACTCCAACCCTCCAATTAAATGAGCCGCTGCATGAAATATCGCGGCGGCTCAGTGGTGGTGCGGCGCTTCCGTGTCTGAAGGCCGCCGAGTTCTAAGCATGCCGCCGCAATGTGCAGTGCGCTAATAAAATTCAGCCCAGCATTTTTTAATTAAAGTACTCTAAGCAACAAACCTATATACATCAAGTTATTTCTTAGTGTTCAAATTGTCTGTTTTCTCTAAGTACTGAAATAGTCTTTGGCATCACAAGTTGTTTGGCTATCGCTAACACTATCTGCGACAGTGTTACATCTAAGCATATCAGCTACTCAGTTGCATGAACCCGCAAGGTACAAGATGACAAAGTTATACTGATGTAGACGATCTGACCATTTGTAGATGCGTAGAGGTCGATGACCTGATCCTGGGTGTAGCTAACAGTGTGGTCAATGCTTAGTCATCGGTGCAAAGAGTAAACTTTCTACCCAAAAGATACATGTGCCAATGTTCACATGCATGGATACAGGCTAGTGCTTCCCACTCTCCAGTAGAATATTTAAGTTCAGTTTCCGACAACGGCCGTGATGCATAAGCATCCATCAATGGACTACAATGCCAATTGTAGCTCCTGATGCATCTGTCATAACATACATTTCTGCCTGTGGGCTGAAATGCATGAGGACCGGTGGAGATGCTAACTTCACCTGTAACGTTTCAAAAGCTGATTGCTGTGCAACAGTCCATTCCCATTGAGCCTCTTTACAAAATAGCTTCTGAAGAGGCTCTGCAATCTCTGCTAATTAGGAATGAATTTATGATAGAAGTTGGTAGTACCTAGAAACAATGCCAATTCTTTCACATTAGAAGGTGTTGGAAGTGCATGAAGGGCTTTGACGTCGTCATGTGTGGGCTTTACTCCAGCTGCTATCACTGTAACTGAGAAAGTCAGTCACAGGTGTCACAAATATGCATTTGTCCTCGTTGAGCGTCAAATTGTGTTTTGCAAGTCGAGTGAGCACTGCTGATAATCGTTGATCATGTTCAGTTTTGTTCGTTCCCTGGACAATGATGTCATCAAGTAGGTTGAGCGTCCCCTCAACATCTGAAAAGACTGAAGAAACGATCTTTTGGAATGCGATAGGTGCTGAACTTAATCCATATGGCATTCTGCGGTACTGAAACACACCTTCACGGGCAACAAAAACTCTAAAATATCAGTTTTGTTCTGCTAGAGGTATCTGAAGATAACTCCATCGTGTATTGAGCTTTGTGAAGACTGTGGAGTCATGAAATGATGCTGACAGTTCTTGGATTGTACGAAGTGGATATTTGTCTGGTATGATAGCTTTGTTGACTGCCTTTAGGTCAATGCATAGTCTAAGTTCAGCATTTTTGCGTTGTTCAATGACTAGATTTGATATCCACGATAATGAGTTGATTCGTTCAATGATACCATCTGCTTCTAGTCATTTCAACTCCTGTGACACTTCAGCACGGATTACAAATGACAGCCGTCTCAAATTTTGTGAAACTGGTTGAATTGATGTGTCAACGTCGAAGCACCCTTTGATCTGCCCAAATCCAGTAAATAAGGAAGGATACTGGTGTGTATAATCTACATTATCAATCCCACTAATGTGTGCTCCGGTGGGGTCAGCGAGTTTGAATCCAAACCTATTGAAAAGGTTTACCACCATAAGGCTTCGGCCTTTAGCTATATAGAAAGTGAAGCTGTCTAGGGTGACATTTTTGTAGCGTCCTGGACCTGTGATCATCCCCGAAACTGGAATGATAGTGTGGTCATCAGCTTGAAGAGTGGCTGTTGCAGGAGTGAGGGAGAATTGCGAAAAATACCGATGGTAGAGTTTGTCACTCAAAATAGATACTTTTGTGCCAACATTGATAAGGAGTGACACTGAGATGCCTGCGATCTCGACTGAGCACTCCTTAAAATGACCTGGTGCTTTACTTTTTGCGATGGAATATACATGTTATACCTCACTCTCAGGAAGAGACTCCCCCACCTGTCGAATTGATGAAGTATTTTTCTTTGACAACCTGCACATCTTTGCAAAATGGTTCCATTTTGAACATGAGTTACACTTTTGCCCTCCAGCTGGACATAGTATTGTAACTTGATGAGGATTTCCACAATTTGGGCACAGTTTTTCAGGTAACCGACCATGATGGGGCACATTTTGATGAGGTTGCTGAGATCTTCTTGGCCTTAACCCTTGCACTGAAGCTGCTTGGGCAAGCTGTGTCTGCATCCCTGAGTCTAAGGGTGCATGTGTGTGTAACCTCTTCAAATCTAACATGGCAGATTCAACCTGGACTGCTAGGGTTATGGCTTTTTTCAAGGTTAAATCATCATCCTCCATGAGGAGACGTTCCCTAATTAGTGGAATTGAAGTCTTTTCAATTAGTTGGTCACCAATCAGTTCATTGGTTCGTGCGACAAATTTACATGTCGACACCAATTGCTGCAATGCTGTCACGTATTGTTTAATGGACTCACCATGTCCCTGGGATCTCTGGCAGAACACATATCATTCTATTATCGCACTTTTCTTTGGCCCGAAGTATTTTTTGAGAGCACTCACTGCCGCATCGAACATAGATGTATCTTCTGAGAGCTGCTCGAAGACATACTGTTCTTCTCCTCCTAAGCAATGTACAAGTATTGCTTTCTTACAGTTTGCTGCTATATCTGGGCTGTCCATCCCCATAGTGAGCAAGTAGGTCTTGAACCCCGAAATCCATCGCTCCCAATGCAAGGGCGAATTTCCTGGCATCAGAAGAAAAGGTTCTGGAACTGGTAACATTAGATTTTGTTGATTCATACTTGTCACTAAATCTTTTTTATGTTTACACTGGGTGACTGGGTTTAGTTTGGATATCCGATTATCTCAGAACAATGCAGATATCACACTTGTGTTAAATCACCAACAGGTTTATTTATAGCACTCAACTATAAAGGTTCTTATACAATTTCAGTACATGTCTTCCATAGCAGCCAGTGTATGTGTTCTGTAGAAGCTTCTAGCTGTATGTGTTTTATTTATTTATTGATACAGCACTGAAACAGGCCCTTCGGCCCACCAAGTCTGTGCCGACCATCAACCACCCATTTATACTAATCCTACATTAATCCCATATTCCTACCATATCCCCACCTGTCCCTATATTCCCCTACCTATACTAGGGGCAATTTATAATGGCCAATTTACCTATCAACCTGCAAGTCTTTGGCGGTGGGAGGAAACCGGAGCACCCGGCGAAAACCCACGCAGACACAGGGAGAACTTGCAAATTCCGCACAGGCAGTACCCAGAATTGAACCCGGGCCGCTGGAGCTGTGAGGCTGCGGTGCTAACCACTGCGCCACTGTGCACTGTTTCACTTTTGACTCTGCAGCCTCACCCATAGGGTTAAGCAATCAAACAAAGTGAACACAGATAAGTGGACAGACTGATACAATCAAATCCTGATCAATCAAGCACTACACTTAATTTCCTTAGTACCCAAAAGCCAATTATCAAAAACAGTTGGTATGGCTTTAGGAATAAAACATTAAGCTTTAAGTATAAACAGAGTTCTGACAAAAGGTCATCGACCTGAAACATTAACAGTGTTCCTCTCTCCGCAGATGCTGCCTGACACTGACTAATTCCAGCACTTTCTGTTTTTATTTCAGATTTCCAGCATCTGCAATATTTTACCTTTTGGAATATGCTTTAACTATTTGGTGGAGTTTCCGAGGTAGTTATAATAATTGTGCATGATAGACATTGAGGACGATTTTGTCTGTCTGAAATTAAACAGGTGGGCCAGTGCAACAGAGACGTCAGTGCAGAATCCATGCAACTATTAGGATTGGATCTTATTATTAAGGAGTTAGTGACTGCCAGCATGAGATGTGCTTCCTATAGAGAGTTCATTGTTGTGGATGTGATGAAATTGGATGGTGGAGGAGCAAGTCAAAGCCGTACAGCAGCATCTAAAGGGGAGGCATATTTTTAATCAGAATCAGAAAGAAAGAGCACGCTTTAATATCAGGCAGATCCATAGCAGCAACTACATGAGTTTTCAAATCCGTTCAGATGGAAACCTCACAATCGATTGCAGAAAAATATCTTCAAAATATCTTCTTTTATCAACAGCAGCCCAGCATTGCTGGAGAGAGCTGCCATCCTAACGTGTCCCACTCATCATTGGTGGGTAATAGTCAGGTGGGCAGAGATAAAAATGTCTTTGAGGATCTGAATAACATCACTTGACCCCTATATGTCTGTTCCTGATGAACGTGTAGCTGCTATGATTCAAATCTACTTGAAATTCAAAATGGACATCAAGACAACTGTATGTCAGTAGGTGGAGAACCTACTTTATTTTGGTTCCACTGCCAGCCCATTTGTGAGCACAGACAGGGTGCTATCAAGATGAAAATTTCCCCCAATTTATATATAATCTATATATTATGTCTCAAAATGCATGTGACAAAAAAAATGTCACAGAGGAAGGTATTTAGAACCTGTGGTGTGAAACAGGATTTTTCTGATCAAATTGATAATTAGCTGGGTACAAGAACCAAACGTGGTTTCTGCTGGGTAGAAAGACAAGTCATGGTGGCTTGTTTTTGCATAAACTTTTCATTCCAATGAGTATCCTCTAATTTAAAAGGGAACAACAGTGACAGGAGAAAAGTTTAAATAATTCAATATCCCAAAAATACATCCAGTGACCCTGCTGTCCTATGCTGTGATACACCACTGACTTCATTTTAAGAATGATAAGAGCAGGGATCTGCTTTTCCATTGCCAACTCATGTATCACCCAATGGGTGAAAGGCAACGTGCTCTGCATTCACACTGGAACACACATACACCTTCTACTCCTCATGCTAAATACTCTTAATGGGGTGACAGCTCTTTCCAATCACTGGAAAGTGAATGTGTGGGCAGAAGTGATTTTTTTCAAAAAAAACTTTCCAAAATTATCTTTTTTGGCGGACTGGCTGCATTTATACTGTGCCAATCTAATCTCACTAGTCGCACAAAGAGTGTCAACAATGCACTCTCGGCTGGTTTATGCTATCTCCGATGTTGGGTCAATGCCCAAGAGAGCATTGTGTGGATTTGAACAGTATGAAAGGGGCATTATTCTGTAACTTCTGGAAGAATATCACAAGTGACTGAAAAAGAAACACATTTGTACAGATCTTTTCTCAGTAAATCCAATTCATAAATTAGTATGATTTCTAATACAGAAATTATGGTTAAGAATCAATTATTCTTATGTTCAAGAGTATTATAGCTGCTGCACTTCCAGTTGAAATCACCCACTTTACTAGTTCCAGTTAATGACAGCCATTAATAAACTCCTTTATTTGGGTGAACTTCAGAAACAGTTATTTGAACGTCAGCAGGATTCACAAAACAACAGAGAAACACAAACATTGAGGTGTACCAGACTCTCACAGATGCTCCTGCAGTACCTGGGTTCCGAAGCTGAGATAAATAACCCTGGCAAAGCATGTTTCTGCTGAGTGGCTGTTAATGTGTTTTTGCCTTGTGCAGGTGATAAGGAATAATGCTTTGCTGTGCTATAATTCACAGATGCAGGCACCATTTGTACTAACAGTTGGGACTTTAAATTGGCAACAGCTTTGTATTATAATTTCCAATATAAACATCACAAGTAGATTTATCTTGATTTGAGAGTAAATGTTCCCATATGTTCACTTGCAGTGTGTATGATTCAGGAGGTATAAACTGTGGCCTTTAGACTATTAACAGTCCTCTTTGGGCTTTTTTCCCCCACAATAATTCAAAACACACTTCCATCAACGTTCTCCTAACTTAATGGCTCCTAGTTGACGCGATGTACATGAGAAGGAAGAAATAGTAGCTTAAATATGGTGAAAGTGCATTGAGTTCAAATCAACCCTGTTCAATAGCAATGCCTATTTTAATATAAATGAAACTGTTAAACAAAGAATCATAGAATTATACAGCACGAAGGGTTAATTAGCCCATCATATCTGTGCCAACTCTTTGAAAAGACTGTCCAATTATCCGTACTCACCCTACTCTTTCCTCATAGACCTGCAAAGTTTTCCTGGATATGAATAGCATTCCAATGATAACACAATATTATTAATTAAGTTTTTTGGGATGATAATGGAAAGAATACATTATTATTCAATGTGGTATTCTTCAACTAACATCACTATGACAGATTACCTGATCATTATCAAATTGTTGTGTGTGGGAGCTTGCTGTGCACAAATTGGCTGTTGCATATCCCACATTACAATAGTGACTACACTTCAAAAGTATTTTACAAAGTATTTACAGCATAGAAACAGGCCATTCGGCCCAATAGATCCATGCTGGCCTTTATGCTCCACACGATCCTACCCGCCCATCCTTCTTCATCTAAACCCATCAACATATCGTATGCTTATCTAGCTTCCCTTTAATACATCTATGTGATTCACCTCAAATACTTCATTGGCTGTAAAATACTTAGGAACATCCTGGGGTTGTGAAAGGTGCTATATAAATGCAAGTTCGTTCCTTCTTTTCATATAAAAGCATTCAGTTACTTTAAAACTCAATACACCTTGCAGTCTATCAGAACCAGACCACCTTAAATGGAAAATTCTTGGAGCTAGATCCATGGTAGAGTGAAAACTGGATTTGCATAGGGAAGAAGTGAGGGGGTAAAATCATCCCTATAATCCCACCCACTTTTCTTTGTCTGTGATCACTATTGTGGGGCAGTTGTCAGTACTGTTAGTGCTGTCTATAGCTTGGGCTGGGGAGAAGGCAATTGTGTGCTGCTGCAGCATTCAAGTGGTAGCAATGGCCTAGCCGGGAATTCTCATTTTGATTCTGAATCAAGTGGACGTCCCAAGCAATGCCAGCCATTTTCAGCAGGCCAGAGAGCCTCGAGAGCAGGTATGCCATCAAGAAACTCGTTGTGGCTCTGTTCAGCCGCAACCATCAATCATCAGTAGAAAAACCTCTCCTGTGGTTGTAAAGTTATGCCAAGTTGAGGCCAATCAAACATTGACAATTAGGCATTTCCGATTGGGTGTTGCTTTGTGGAGGCGGTATTGTGGCAACTTGCTGTCAGGCGCTGGGGAATATTGAAATCGCCGGGAGAGAAGGCGAGGGATACGGCAGCAGAAACTAGTAGTGACAGAATCCCTATCTGAGACATAACGCCTGATTTTCCCATCACTTGGCACCAGAAACTTGCCACAAAAAGGGCGTTCGAAAGGACGAAAATCTAGGCCTTGATTTCCATATTTCACAAAAATTAGATGTAGTCAATGCTTGTGTTTATCTGTGGAAAGTTTAGAAAGATTTAACAACTCATGGTCTAAAGTGACTTACAAGTTTGCAACACATTGGATGGGGAAGGTAAACAAAGAACAAAGAACAAAGATAATTACAGCACAGGAACAGGCCCTTCGGCCCTCCAAGCCTGCGCCGATCCAGATCCTCTCTCTAAACATGTCGCCTATTTTCTAAGCTTCTGTATCTCTTTTCTTCCTGCCCATTCATGTATCTGTCTAGATACATCTTAAAAGACTCCATCGTGCCCGCATCTACCACCTCCGCTGGCAATGCGTTCCAGGTGCCCACCACCCTCTGCGTAAAGAACTTTCCACGCATATCCCCCCTAAACTTTTCCCCTTTCACTTTGAACTCGTGTCCTCTAGTAATTGAAACCCCCACTCTGGGAAAAAGCTTCTTGCTATCCACCCTGTCTATACCTCTCATGATTTTGTACACCTCAATCAGGTCCCCCCTCAACCTCCGTCTTTCTAATGAAAATAATCCTAATCTACTCAACCTCTCTTCATAGCTAGCGCCCTCCATACCAGGCAACATCCTGGTGAACCTCCTCTGCACCCTTTCCAAAGCATCCACATCCTTTTGATAATGTGGCGACCAGAACTGTACGCAGTATTCCAAATGTGGCCGAACCAAAGTCCTATACAACTGTAACATGACCTGCCAACTCTTGTACTCAATGCCCCGTCCGATGAAGGAAAGCATGCCGTATGCCTTCTTGACCACTCTATTTACCTGCGTTGCCACCTTCAGGGAACAGTGGACCTGAACACCCAAATCTCTCTGGACATCAATTTTCCCCAGGACTTTTCCATTTACTGTATAGTTCACTCTTGAATTGGATCTTCCAAAATGCATCACCTCGCATTTGCCCTGATTGAACTCCATCTGCCATTTCTCTGCCCAACTCTCCAATCTATCTATATTCTGCTGTATTCTCTGACAGTCCCCTTCACTATCTGCTACTCCACCAATCTTAGTGTCGTCTGCAAATTTGCTAATCAGTCCACCTATACTTTCCTCCAAATCATTAATGTATATCACAAACAACAGTGGTCCCAGCACGGATCCCTGTGGAACACCACTGGTCACACGTCTCCATTTTGAGAAACTCCCTTCTACTGCTACTCTCTGTCTCCTGTTGCCCAGCCAGTTCTTTATCCATCTAGCTAGTACACCTTGGACCCCAAGCGCCTTCACTTACTCCATCAGCCTGCCATGGGGAACCTTATCAAACGCCTTACTGAAGTCCATGTATATGACATCGACAGCCCTTCCCTCATCAATCAACTTTGTCACTTCCTCAAAGAATTCTATTAAGTTGGTTAGACATGACCTTCCCTGCACAAAACCATGTTGCCTATCACTGATGAGCCCATTTTCTTCCAAATGGGAATAGATCCTATCCCTCAGTATCTCAGGTACAGTGGGGGCTGTTGACCATTTTAACAAGTGAAGGCCGCATAAATTAATATGGCAAAATAAGACATTCTATGAGGTTAGCTAATCAAATTATCTTGTTATCATGACATCAGGGCCCTTTACGCAAGCTTTAGCTGGAATTAACTGTATGATTCCTTATGAAGAAATTTTAACTTGTGACTTACAGTTTAGTAGTAATTAATTAAGACTCATGGTTATTTATTATTAATAAACTTAACTACAAAAGAAATATATTATGGAAGTCTGTGACAAATCTAGATGATGTTGTACCTACCTGTCTCACCTGACAATCCACTGCTGGTTAAGATGATATCAAGCACAAGACTGATGCTTGGTTTATCAATGGGAGGGGATGTGCCTCTGTCATAAAATGTACTGTTACAATTTGGTGTTTTTATAGAACTATCTTTCCTCTCAAAGATCAGAAGTTTCCATAATCATTCCTTGTCCCTGATAAACTGAAAACTACAGCTTTGCTCGATTCTGTTGTCATGTGAGTGGGCATGCAAGGGATTAACTTTTGTGCCTCTAATTGGATTCAATGTAATCTTATAGCAAATTACCAAACTGTCTTCAAAATGGCACACACACTGGAAGTGCAATTATAAAACAATCACAAACTAACTCTGAAGAATTATGAAAAATGAGCTTATGAAAAAAGTGAACAATGGTCCGAAATGGCCACCGAAGAAAAAAGGGTTTGGCCTTTTGTGTATTCAAACAGTCTGACAAAGACAAAGGACAAACCTTCAAAGCTAAAATGTGTTAATGAAGCCCATCGTACACTATCCTAAAAACATTCCAGAATTGAAAGTCTTCTTCTGAAACAAAGGTGTGTGAAGTGGCCACGTCCTGGGTCATTGTGCGATCACCATGGGGAAGAGAGGAGAATGTCTCTGAACAGGAGGTGAGAGATAACAGCTTTTCCTTTAAAAAAACAGCCAGAGAGAGAGACTGAACCAGAAGGTGAAGCTACTTGTAACAGCTTGAGTTCCAGCCAAGCCAGGAAGCATAGTGCCCTGCTGAGAAAAATTTGTCATTTACAGTGTACAGCAGTGAGATCTAGAAGTAACCCACCATCTTCAACAGAACCTTCAATCAAGAGAGAAATCTACAATCATCTCAAGCCTACATCCATCTAGAACTTGATTCTCAAGAGAATTCAACAGGTTTATCGTAACCTTCCGCCTACTGAAAACCACTTCCCTTTTTCCGTTCTCTATCTGTCTCTTGTGTGTATGTCTATGTGTGTGTGTGCATGAGCAAGTGCATGAGTGGATGTGGTTGCGACAATTTTGGGATAAGGCAATCAATAAACAATTGACTTTCTGTTTTTAAAACCTACAAGAAAACCTGCCCTTGTCTGTCAATTTGAGAAATAAAACATCAAGGAGCTAAACTCTAAAACAAATACACTTGCTGCAGTCAGGTGAGGAGATGAACAGTGGGAACCATTTATATCACACCATGTAGCCGTAACACTATACAGAGCAGAAGATTGCAGAAAATGACTGATTTGTTTGCAATAAAATAATAGCATGAAGCACAAATGTTTGGCATATGCTAAAAATATAATATATAAAACTACATATTTCAATTGCTACCACTGGTGATCATGGTAATTTAAATGAAGATTGCCCTTCTTAAGGGCAATTAGGGATGGGCAACAAATGCTGGCCTTGCCAGCAAACACTCATATCCATGAATGAATAAAAATAAATATATTTTGGTTATCTTTGGCAACTGCTTATTTGCCACGATACTTTTGTCGTCTTTGAGCAGAGTGTTGGCAGATACTTTTAGTTACATCACCTATTTCTTCAAAATGGGGATTCCGAGGGGCATTTTATTATTTCTGTGGTGTAAGACGATAAAAGCAAGGATGCTCAATAAGTAAGACTGCATCTGAAATAGACCGAGATAGACTGCCTGCACCCAGTGTATCCATAAACCCATAGCTACAGAGGTACACCTAACTTGGTGTATCTGAGGAAAAGTATCTTCAGAGGTTGTCCCTCACTCAGAAAGGTCGCGAAAATTGTAGAGTCCTCTGGACACCAAGCTCCAGAGATCCTCCGCCACAATAATGGCTCTGCCTGTGGCTGTCAAGCTCACCAAAGTACTGAAGGTTTTTCGCTCTTGCTCATTTCAAAGTTGCCATAAGTAATATCAGTAATATCTGTCAATTTTCAATTCACAGATTTATCAAGTAGGTAACCAATGGGTTGTTTGTCAGGAAAAGAATTCCCTTGGACAATTTGCTTCGGAATAACAGAATATTGCATTTTTTCCACATGGCAGGATTCCCGAGAATCTAGGACATTATTGACAGCATTTATATGGCCCTAAGGGCCGCTGCACAAAATAGGATCTTGAACTGAATGCCTGCTTCACTAACACCGTTATACCTTCATTTTAAGACGGGTTATTCGAGTCATGAAGGAAATTCCATGGTTGGTCTCTGGTGAACAAGGCTTGGCTCATGCCACTTCTGAAACAGCCATGAACAGCAACAGAGTCCAGATATGACATGGCCCCTGCAACCACCAATCAGTGTCCTGAAGTAGTGAGCAAAAAATTGAATTTAGAAAATAAAAGGTAGTAGATGAGCAGAAATCGGACACAACAAATTCATGTGGAAACAAAGCCTTGAATAAGTTAGGGACAGGTTTGTGGATGGGTCCTTGTCGGATTTCACAACTTGCCATGAGTTTTATTTATATCATGCATTTAAAATGTAATTTTAAACCTAAATTAACCATTTTGTTCAAGACTGAATCAAGATAGGAATAAGAGAGAGCAAGAATGTACGCTCTTTTGTAAGCTGCCTTTCTTCACTGCTGATGGACTGTCATCTTAAAAATTCCCCTATTGAGTAGATTTTAAAAGGTTTATCTCATTTCCCAACAAAAAGTGGTTCAATAGTGAGTCATAAAACTTTTATATCGATGACTCAGAATAAAGACAGAAAAAAATACCCCGTACTACAATAAAAAACCTTTATTTATTGCTTTCATTTCAAACATGTGTAAGATCTTGATCAGTAAAGGAGCAGATAAAGTTCCACTGGGATAATTCATTTCAGCTGAGATGGGGACTGAAATGTCACAATTAGTCTCAGTTATATTGGGCTCGGAAGCAAAATTTAAGGCCAGGTTATCCAGAGACCTTGACCACAACTGGACATCTGTGGATTTTCCAGCTTTTACTGGTTGTCTTTGCCAAGTCTTTCCTGCATTTTAACAACTATACAGTGGTAAGTAAGAGAAATGATTTGACACTGTTCTGAAAACACTGACAGCAATTTAAAGAAACAGATGCAGTTTAAGTGGATTTCCTTGTCTCATTCACCTAGCACATCTGTTCAATTGCAGTGGCTGATAAAGATGATTCCTTTAAGTAGGGTTATTTCAAAAACAAATTGCTCACAAAAATAACTAACTAGGACACATCCCTAGGCTTCCTTCTCTTTTAGAGGCACACTGCAAAAAACATGCCAAAGATATAATGGGCTGAATTTTATGGGGCCTCCGACGCGGGTGTTGTGGTGGGGGGGGGGCGGAAAATTGTTCCGGCAGAGGCCCGCCATGACCCCCGACGCCAAGAAGGCCCCGCTGCATTTTACTGGCCAAGCAGCAGGGTCTTCATTTGCCAACTAAAACTTATCCCGAAAAATGTTAATTAACTTCCCTGGACTGGGCGGCCGTCCCACACCGATATTCCGGCCAGTGGCCAGAAATCCTGCGCTTTCCGATCCCCTTTTGGGGATTCAAGGTGAGACACTGGTGGGGAGGGAAAGGGGTGAAATTATCAGGGTGGGAGGTGGTGGGAGTGGGAGTAACACTTTTTATTGACTGTGGGATGATGGGAAGGGGTTGAAGGGCAAATGTGATGAGGTTGGGGGGAAGGTTCGGGGTGGGAATAAAGTACATTTTCGAGATATAGGCCAATAAAAAAAGTTGGTGGGGTGGGGTGGGGGGGGGTGGGCGGGTGGGGTGGCGGCGCTGTTGGGAAAGGGCTTCCAGCTTTTAATTATTTTTTGAAGAGAATGCACAGAAATGTGAAGAGAGAGTAATGGCCTAAACTGTTCAACCTCTCTTCATAAGACAAACCCCTCATCTCTGGAATCTAGTGAACCTCCTCTGAACTGCCTCCAATGCAACTACATCCCTCCTCAAGTAAGGGGACCAAAACTATACGCAATACTCCAGGTGTGGTCTCACTAATGCCTTGTACAGTTGCAGCAACACTTCCCTACTTTTATACTCTATTCCTTTACAATAAATGCCAAAATTCCATTTGCCTTCCTTATTACCTGCTGTACCTGCAAACTAGTTTTCTACGATTCATGCACAAGGACACCCAGATCCCTCTGTACTGAAGCACTCTGAAGTAAAAGCCTGCTACCTTGTGTATTAATCTTTTGTGCGGCACCGTATCAAATGCCTTCTGGAAGTCCAGAAATACTACATCTACAGGATCCCCATTATCCACTTTACTTGTTACATCTTCAAAGAATTCTAGATAAATTAGTCAAACACGATTTACCCTTCATAAAACCATGCTGACTCTGATGGATTGCGTTTTGAGACTTTCTAAATGTCCTGTTATTACTTCCTTAATAATAGACTCTAACAATTTCCCAATGACAGATGTTAACCTAATTGGTCTATAGTTTCATACTTTCTGCCTCCTCCCTTTTTGAATAAGGGCGTTGTATTAACATTTTTCCAATCCACTGGAACCTTTCCCGCATCCAGGGAATTTTGGAATATTTTAACCAATGGATCCACTATCTCCACTTCCTTTAAGACCCTAGAATGTAGACCATCAGGTCCTGGGGACTTGTCTGCCTTCAATCCCAATAGTTTGCTCAGTACATTTCCCCTAGTGATGATGATTGTTCTAAGTTCCTCCCTTTCTATAACCTCTGCATTACCTGTTACTATTGGGATGGTACTAGTGTCCTCCACCATGAAAACTGAGGCAAAATACTGATTTAGTGTCTCTGCCATTTCTGTGTCCCCACTATTAACTCCCCAGTTACATCCAAGGGACCAACATTCACTTTAGCTACTCTCTTCCCTTTTATATACTTATAGAAGCTTTTGCTATCCGTTTTTATATTTTGTGCTAGTTTTCTCACATAATTTACCTTTGCTCTTTTTATTACTTTTTTAGCGACCTTTTGTTGATCTTTAAAAGTTTCCCAATCTTCCAGCCTGCCATTGGCCTTTGCAATATGGTATGCCTCAGTTTTTGTCTTTATGTTATCCTTAACTTCCTTGCTCAGCCATGGATGTTTTTCCCCCTCTTACAGTCTTTCTTCCTCTCTGGAATATATTTTAGTTGGGGGGAATTGAATATCTCCTTAAACAACTGCCACTGCTCATCAACTGTCCTATCTTTTAGTCTTCTTGCCCAGTCCACTAGGGCCAAATTTGTCCTCATGCCTGTGTAATTGCCTTTGTTTAACTCCAGAATGCTAGTGTGGGACTCCAGTTTCTCGTCCTCAAACTGAATTTGAAATTCCAGCATGCTATGATCACTCTTCCCTAGAGGATCCTTAACTTTGAGATCATTAATTAATCCCACCTCATTACATAATACTAAATCTAAAATAGCCTGCTCCCTGGTTGGTTCCACAACATAATAGATTAGATTAGATTAGATTAGAGATACAGCACTGAAACAGGCCCTTCGGCCCACCGAGTCTGTGCCGAACATCAACCACCCATTTATACTAATCCTACACTAATCCCATATTCCTACCACATCCCCACCTGTTCCTATATTTCCCTACCACCTACCTATATTAGTGACAATTTATAATGGCCAATTTACCTATCAACCTGAAAGTCTTTTGGCTTGTGGGAGGAAACCGGAGCACCCGGAGAAAACCCACGCAGACACAGGGAGAACTTGCAAACTCCACACAGGCAGTACCCGGAATCGAACCCGGGTCCCTGGAGCTGTGAGGCTGCGGTGCTAACCACTGCGCCACTGTGCCGCCCACATAATGCTCCAAAAATAAATCTCTAATACATTCAATGAACTCTCCCTCGAGGCTACCCTTGCCAATTTGATTAATCCAGTCTATATGCATATTAAAATCACCCATGATTATTGCCATACCTTTCTTACAAGTCCCCAGTATTTCCTGGTTTATACTGTGCTCCACTGTGGAACTACTGTTTGGGGACCTATGGATTACTCCCAGCAGGGACTTCTTTCCCTTGCTATTTCTTATTTCTACCCAGACCGATTCTATGTCTTGATCTCCAGTGCCTATATCGTTTCTCACTACAGCACTGATCTCTTCCTTTGCTAACAAAGCTACACCACCTCCTTTTCCTTCCTGCCTATCCTTCCGAAATATTGAGTACCCTTGGATATTCAATTCCCAAACCTGGTTTCCCTGCAACCATGTCTCAGTATTCGCCACTAAATCATACCCATTCATCTCTATTTGCGCTGTTAACTCATTAATTCTATTCCGAATGCTTCATGCATTCAGATACAAAGCCTTTAAAGTTTGTTCAATTATCAAATTTCCCTACTCTTGTATGATTCCTTGGTGCAATATGGTGCAAATCAATTAATCTTATGATCCTGAAGATTTCTATCAGGTCACCTCTAGCAGGTAATATTGTTAAAGCATTGCCCATTTCAAAGATTTATTTAAGCCATCCTTCTGGTTGCCCTGAAAATGTTTTAACAAAAACTAGGACACCCAACGGTGAGTGACATTTCCAAAGGGGCACTTTGTGGAAATATTTTCCAGCCATTAATTTTAATCGGCAGAATATATATCTTCATCTGTGTGCTTGCAATCTTCAGTGAAACACTCCAAAAACACAAATCCATTCTGGGAGAAATTAACTGGCCTTGCTGTTTTATTGAAATGTGTTCTAATTTTCCAAATTCTATATGATGATAAAAACCATAAAGCTAACTGATACCCATTTATCCCCATTAAGTAAAATATGCACAATGATATTATATAGAAGGTAATATGTTATATATTCAGACTTTTCAGTTACTGGGATGAAACCATTTAGGTACTTTAAAGTAAAGACAGAAAATGCTGGAAATGCTCAGCAGGTCTGGCAGCATCTGTGGAGAGAGAAACAGCGTTAAAGTTTCAGGTCAATGACCTTTCCTCAGAACTGACGAAAGGTCAAACATCTGAAACGTTGGGCTTGATTTTATACAGGCAGCAGGAGTCCCAATGCTGGGCTCACAAGGCAAGGGGTATCCTTGACTGTTTTGAGGACCCCAGACTACATTTTATAGGACTCAGGCTGTTAACTGCCCTGTGCTGGGGCCCCCGTCCCTTTAAGGATGGAAATCCAACCTCCAAGGGTTTCTGCCAATCAGAGAGCTGGCAGCTCAGCAGTCCCAGCAGTGCCACTGGGAGCAGGGACTGCAGTAGGCCTGGGACCAGGAACAGCACTGGAGCCCTGCACTGCAGGTAAGTAGGGCGGCCACACTGGGGCCAGTCATGCAGGTCCCAGAGAGGGGTGGGGTGGGGGTGGTTGCTGAGGGCAGGGAGGGGGATCGTGTTGGAGCAGAGGCGGCCTTTGCCGTCGGGGGTCCTGCGTGGGCCACAGATTTCCCAAGCAGGAGGACCCACACCCAGCCCACAGTGGGGCTGTTTGGTTTTACTTGGCTGCCTCCCTGCATGGCAGAGGGCCCCCTGCCACTGGTAAAATTCTAGCTGCGGTGGGATGAGGCTCTTAAAGTGGCCATTAATTGGCCTCTGGGCAGGAAGGCCTTCCCCACCCCTGACAAAATTAAATGGCATCGGGAAAGCAAAGGGCACTCAATCCCCTGCCTTCCCTCACTATTTCATGGGTCACCCCCACCTCCCTGCCCGTTGCTAGAGAGCTGATAAAATTCAGCCCATTAACTCTGTTTCTCTCTCCACAAATGCTGCCTGAGTATTTCCAGCATTTTCTGTCTTTATTTCAGATTTCCAGCATCCACAGTATTTTGTTCTAGGCACTTTAAAGATTGCTTAGCTGTGTGGTTTCTGTAAAATATAATATTTAAGAGCACAAATCTATTGTAAACATCATCAGTCATAGTGACCATGATTGGAAGGTGACCAAGTGGAGTCATAGAGATATATATATTACTTGTGTAGCTAACCCATATGTCAATACTAGCATGACTAAAAACCACCCTCTACCTCGTATCAGTGGAAGGATATTATTTTTTAATAATCAGTAAAAACAAATTGCTGTAGGGAGGTCTTTTTGCTCTACTGTACACTATGTGCGCGGGTGAAACACTATGATTTTATCATTCAATTGTTAGCAGAAATAAGATGATTAATAGTGAACGTGGCTGTGAGTTCTGGGAGCAGTTGGGTATTTAAATTTACAGTCCAGTATAATTGTGCCCATTCTGCATCTGGTTCATGCCTGTTAATGTGATTGTTGCTGAGCTCACTGCTAACGCTGTCCTTTTCAATAATGCTCACTTAAAAGAAAAGCTGTGCTCAATGGAAAATATGCTTTCAAGAGTAAACACCTCTGAGTACTAAAGCTAACTTTGATATGCCTGATGCCCATGGTATGATTACTGTTCCAGTACATTAATTGCTACCACTCTGGTATTTGAGTTGAAATTTGCCATCCGCATCATTTGAAATATCCATTTGCTCTATTCGCCCCAAACTGAAAGCTGTATCCCAGGTGGGGTCAGACCACGGCTCTATACAAATTAAACCCCACTTCCGCATTTTTGAATTCTAATCCCTTTGAGATAAAGGCCAGTTGTTGCTATGCTCCAATACATCAACGTGTTCACACTGACGAGAGACAATTCAGGTGCTCTCATTGCAGAACTGGGTTCAGGTGAATAGCTGATCTCACACTGGGGAGAGGACATTCACCTGCTCCCTGTGTGGAAAGGGATTCACTCACTCATCATAGCTCACTACACATCAACTTGTTCACACTGATAAGAGACCTTTTAAATGTTCTGTGAGAAAAGCTTTAAAAGCAAAAAGCATCTCGTGACACACCAGCGAGTTCACACTGGGGAGAGACTATTCACCTGCTCTGTTTGAGGGAAGGGATTCAGCGTTCATGTTACCTGCTGAAACACTGAGTTCACAGTGGGGAAAGGCCATTCATCTGCTCTATCTGTGGGAATGAGTTTTCTCACAAATATATTTTGCATCACTTAAGGTTACATTTTGCTCTTCAATAGAGCCAGTGGAACCTCAATGAGCCACACGACTTTCTTCTTCTGTGCTGTGCTATTCGATTCTATGATAAAACCTGTATTTAGAAAGATTAACTGGTCAGGGGAGCTAAAAACAAACTATTGCCACTGCACAAGAGAGTGAAAATACTTAAGTGCTTACCTGTGTGCTTATAGCAACACTCCTGTATCCTAGGCTGGTCAAGGCAATTTATTTCTCAAATTGATAGAATATCATTAAAATATAATGAAATATTCATGTTTGAATATGGGTTGGTTTTGCCAGTGCCAAAAGGACATGGCATATTGTGCTTCTTTCGGCTGCATACATGCAGTACATATACAGGCAGTGCTCATAAGTTAGCAAACCTTGTGGCCTCTCTAAGTAAAACTGTGCCAAATTCTAGACTTATTTTGTACTATGAATCATACCCATTTGGAGCTGGTTGAGTTTGCTAAACTTGGTGTTATTTGTAAAACTTCCAGCTGTTAAAGTGTGGAAATGTTCTTTGAATTAGTCTCAGGTTGCATTCAAACCCATTGCACTGCTTAGCCCTCAAACAGTTTTTTGCCAGTACGTCAAGTGCGCCAGTATAAACTCACTATACTCCTGAAGAGTCCAGCATAAATAATTGCCCTGTTCCATGCGAGTGCCTCATCTTCCGGTGAAAGGTACATGTACAGCATTCAGTTTTGGGTCTGAGTAAGACAACTATTTATTCATGTTGCCACCTTTATTTTATCCTTTATTGTTATGTTATACAATGCTTAACTCTCTTTTTGTTCATGATTTTCCACTTTATTGATAACACAAAACACGCATCACTCCAAGCAGAGAAATCTGGGTCAATTTCCCAAGCCATCTCTCTTCCCAAGCAATAGTAGTAAAAACTCAAGCACATCATAATGTAGAGAAACTCTATCTCCTGTACAAATGGTTCAAAAAGCCCACAGATTGTGAGTAAGTCATTTGTCCAAGGACAATTAGCGTTCTCTTAGTATACAATGGCAGCAGGACTATCATTAAATATCTCAATTATATACATGCAGTAATTGGCAGATCTAATGTACTCCACATTAATGAGATTCAGAACTATACAGTAAATTGCTTATAAAAACAGAAAGTGCTGGAAATACTCAGCAGGTCAGACAGCATCTGTGAAGAAAGAGAGAGGGTTGAAGCTTCAGGCCAGTGACCTTTCATCAGAACCCTGGTAAGTTCAGCATAGGTTGGCACATTGAAGTTTGTTTGAAGTACTGAAAATTAGGGACTAATGTAGAAGGCAAAGTATGCTTTGGGTGAAGACCAAGCAAAAGAGTTAACTTTACTTCATGCTTAATGATTGACATTAGTAGTCTTGCTCTGATGTATATTTTTCTATTTGAAATTTGACTTTCTAAAAGATGTGAATTATAAAGGTTCAAAGACAGACCCGCACATGTGTTACTACCGAAGAACAGACTTGATAGTGAACAAGTGACAGGGAATGAATGATTTCAGTGGAAATAAAAATCATGAGTTCTGTAAAACGGCTGCTAATTCACCTGTTTATACTATTGCACAAAGTGAAAATAACTCCTGTATTTTTTATAATATACACATATAATATGTATGACATGCTGTTCTCCCTTCACCAGCTACAGGAGAAATGCCGAGAACAACAGATGCCCCTCTACGTTGGTTTCATTGATCTCACCAAAGCCTTTGACCTCATCAGCAGACGTGGTCTCTTCAGACTACTAGCAAAGATCGGATGTCCACCAAAGCTACGAAGTATCATCACCTCATTCCATGACCATATGAAAGGCACAATTCAGCATAGCGGTGCCTCATCAGACCCCTTTCTTATCCTGAGTGGCGTGAAACAGGGCTGTGTTCTTGCACCTACACTGTTTGGGATCTTCTTCTCACTGCTCTCACATGCGTTCAAGTCTTCAGAAGAAGGAATTTTCCTCCACACGAGATCAGATGGCAGGTTGTTCAACCTTGCCCATCTTAGAACGAAGACCAAAGTACAGAAAGTCTTCATCAGGGAACTCCTCTTTGCTGATGATACTGCATTAACATCCCACTCAGAAGAATGTCTGCAGAGACTCATCGACAGGATTGCGGTTGCCTGCAATGAATTTGGCCTAACCATCAGCCTCAAGAAAACGATCATCATGGGACAGGATGTCAGAAATGCTCCATCCATCAATATTGGCGACCACGCTCTGGAAGTGGTTCAAGAGTTCACCTACCTAGGCTCAACTATCACCAGTTACATGTCTCTCGATGCAGAAATCAACAAGCACATGGGAAAGGCGTCCGCTGCTATGTCCAGACTGGCCAAGAGGGTGTGGGAAAATGGCACACTGACACGGAACACAAAAGTCCGAGTGTTTCAAGCCTGTGTCCTCAGTACCTTGCTCTACGGCAGCGAGGCCTGGACAACATATGTCAGCCAAGAGCGACGTCACAACTCATTCCATCTTCGCTGCCTCCGAAGAATCCTTGGCATCAGGTGGCAGAACCGTATCTCCAACACAGAAGTCCTCGAGGCAGCCAACATCCCCAGCATATACACCCTACTGAGCCAGTGGCGCTTGAGATGGCTTGGCCATGTGAGCCACATGGAAGATGGCAGGATCCCCAAAGACCCATTGTACAGCGAGCTCGCCACTGGTATCAGACCCACCGGCTGTCCATGTCTCCGCTTTAAAGACGTCTGCAAACGCGACATGAAGTCCTGTGACATTGACCACAAGTCGTGGGAGTCAGTTGCCAGTGATCGCCAGAGCTGGCGGACAGCCATAAAGGCGGGGCTAAAGAGTGGCGATTCAAAGAGACTTAGCAGTTGGCAGGAAAAAAGACAGAAGCGCAAGGAGAGAGCCAACTGTGTAACAGCCCCGACAACCAATTTTATCTGCAGCGCCTGTGGAAGAGTCTGTCACTCTAGAATTGGCCTTTATAGCCGCTCCAGGCGCTGCTTCACAAACCATTGACCATCTCTAGGTGCTTACCCATTGTCTCTCGAGACAAGGAGGTCAAAGGAGATATAAACCGTACGTACAAGGTTCTGTTACCCACATGGTCGCAGATGGTCCATTTCAAATGGATCCCGAGCCTTTGCAGAAATATACTATTTGATTCATCACAATCTCTGGGCTTTTTGAAGCGTTCATACAGGAGATAAGAGTTTCTGTACATTATGATGTTGATATGCTTGAGCTTTTAACAGTCATTTCTTGGAAAGAGGGATGGCTTGGGAAAGTGTCCTAGATTTCTATGCTTGGAGTTTTATTTAGGCCAATTACCTGTCTTGAATTAAGTGTATTAGGGAGTGACTGTCTTTACAAACTATGCATTGCAGGAATCAAATGGGCTGAGCTACTCTTCCTCTTTGCATGGTTTCTTATGCAACTGAATTCAGTTCATGGGGAAAAGAACAAATTCTTCATTGTAAAACTGTATCAATTTATCTGAAACATCAAGGTAGAGTATAGCTACCCAACCCGGACCCAACCCGGACCCGACACGGACCCAACCCGGACCCGACCCGGACCCAACCCGGACCCGATGACATGTGTGGGGTTCGGATCGGGTTGGGTCGCTCTTCCTGGTCCGGCATACGGGCTTGGGTTGGATCGGGCCGGGTCGGACACACTGTATCACCACCTCCAATCTTAATCTACATGGCTCCAATCTTAATGTACTTTTTAAACAACCTTTCAAGTCCAGTTACAGTTTTTGTTGCTTACCTACAAAAGCTTAAAAAGTGAAAAACGGAAGCTAGGTTCACTGACCATTCCAGTTGGGTCGGGTCGTGTCGGGCACGGGAAAAAAATGAAAGGACTCGGGCTGGGTCGGGCTCAGGTCGGATGTGGTTCTGTCGGGCTTGGGTCGGGTTTCATTTGCAGACCCGAGCTGGCCTTTACATCAAGGGTAATTTAAGCTTTGTGTGAAAGTACAAAGCAGGTGATGGTGAGTTGACAGCTCGTTTAACATCTCTCTCAAACTTTATTTCCACTGACTTCGATGGGCATAAAAAGCGGGAGGGCTGTAAAATGGGATAAGGACTATATTGATAGAGGATTGGTTAAAAGACAGAAAACAGCAAGTAGGAATAATTGAGTCATTTTCGTGTTGGCAGGCTGTTACTACTGGAGTGCTACAAGGAACAGTACCTGGGCGTCAGCTATTTATAATTTATATTAATGACTTATTATAAGGTATACAGTATCCAGGTTTGCTGACGATATAAAGTTAGGTTTGCAAGTAGGCTGTGAGGAGGACACAAAGGGTAGGATTTTACCACGGATTTCAGGATCCTGACCCCAGGACAAAGTTGGGGTCCCAAGCCCGCACTTGCCAGCAGTGGGACTGGCTCAGTTATTTCCCCGGAGATGGCCTCCTAGTTGGCCACCTCCCAGCTTGCCATCCAATTAAGGACAGCAAGTTTTTTTGTTTTTTTTAATTAATTCATGGGATGTGGGCATCGCTGGCCAGGCCAGCATTTATTGCCCATCCCTAATTGCCCTTGAGAAGGTGGTGGTGAGCTGCCTTCTTGAACCGCTGCAGTCCATGTGGGGTAGGTACACCCACAGTGCTGTTAGGAAAGGAGTTCCAGGATTTTGACCCAGCGACAGTGAAGGAACGGCGATATAGTTCCAATTCAGGATGGTGTGTGACTTGGAGGGGAACTTGCAGGTGGTGGTGTTCCCATGTATTTGCTGCCCTTGTCCTTCTAATTGGTAGAGGTCGCGGGTTTGGAAGGTGCTGTCTGAGGAGCCTTGGTGCATTGCTGCAGTGCATCTTGTAGATGGTACACACTGCTGCCACTGTGCGTCAGTGGTGGAGGGAGTGAATGTTTGTAGATGGGGTGTCAATCAAGCGGGCTGCTTTGTCCTGGATGGTGTCGAGCTTCTTGAGTGTTGTTGGAGCTGCACCCATCCAGGCAAGTGGAGAGTATTCCATCACACTCCTGACTTGTGCCTTGTAGATGGTGGACAGGCTTTGGGGAGTCAGGAGGTGAGTTACTCGCCTCAGGATTCCTAGCCTCTGACCTGCTCTTGTAGCCACGGTATTTATATGGCTACTCCAGTTCAGTTTCTGGTCAATGGTAGCCTCTAGGATGTTGATAGTGGGGGATTCAGCGATGGTAATGCCATTGAATGTCAGGGGGAGATGGTTAGATTCTCTCTTGTTGGAGATGGTCATTGCCTGGCACTTGTGTGGCATGAATGTTACTTGCCACTCATCAGCCCAAGCCTGGATATTGTCTAGGTCTTGCTGCATTTCTACACAGACTGCTTCAGTATCTGAGGAGTCACGTATGGTGCTGAACATTGTGCAATCATCAGCGAACATCCCCACTTCTGACCTTATGATTGAAGGAAGGCCATTGATGAAGCGGCTGAAGATGGTTGGGCCCAGGACACTACCCTGAGGAACTCCTGAAGTGATGTCCTGGAGCTCAGATGATTGACCTCCAACAACTACAACCATCTTCCTTTGTGTTAGGTATGACTCCAGCCAGCGGAGGGTTTTCCCATTGATTCCCATTGACCTCAGTTTTTCTAGGGCTCCTTGATGCCATACTCGGTCAAATGCTGCCTTGATGTCAAGGGCAGTCACTCTCACCTCACCTCTTGAGTTCAGCTCTTTCGTCCATGTTTGAACCAAGGCTGTAATGAGGTCAGGAGCTGAGTGGCCCTGGCGGAACCCAAACTGAGCATCACTGAGCAGGTTGTTGCTAAGCAAGTGCCGCTTGATGGACTTGTCCTGCTTTTTGTGTACAGGACAGACCTGGACAATTTTCCACATTGCAGGGTAGATGCCAGTGATGTAGCTGTACTGGAACAGCTTGGCTGGGGGCGTGGCAAGTTCTGGAGCACAGGTCTTCAGTACTATTGCCGGAATATTGTCAGGGCTCGTAGCTTTTGCAGTATCCAGTACCTTCAGTCGTTTCTTGATATCACGTGGAGTGAATTGAATTGGCTGAAGTCTGGCATCTGTGAGGCTGGTGACTTCAGGAGGAGGCCCAGATGGATCATCATATAGATGTTGCTGGCCCAATCAGAGGTGGGCGCTGCTAAGGCAGGTTGAGATTGAGAAATCGGAGAGGAAAGTTTTAAATTAAAATTCTGAGGGGCCGAGCAGACAGGCCCCTCCAGACGGCCTATTGGAGCTGTGGGGGCAGCTTTCCTTGCCCCTAGCCCCCTCTTTGGGCCTTGACACCTCCAGCTCCAATGGCTCCCCAGGCTGCCGCAGGAAGTCCGCCTCCATGAAGCTGGCAGCCGGTGGGCGCTGGTCCACTGCTGGCAAAATGCCAGCGGCCCAGAAACTCGCCCTTAATAGGGCTTTTTATTATTTAAATTGGTTGCCTGCTGAATGGAGGCTGGCAGCCAATCCACAGCTGTCCCACCACTGGGAAACCTGCCTGGTGGTGGGACAGCATTGGGAAGCCATGTCGACACATCTCCCTCCTCCCAGCCCATCTCCCAGGGCGGGAAAATCCTGCCTAAAGAATCTGCAACGGGACATGGAAAGTTTAATTGAGTCATTTTAAATGGTGAGAAACTGTTAAATGCTGGTTTTCTTAGGGATTCATACAAGAAACACAGAAAGATAGCATTCAGGTACTTAAAAGCAGTTAGGAAGGCAAATGGTGTGTCAGTCTTCATTGCACTGCCCCTCCAGATCTTTCTTTGCCTTCGCTTTCCTCTGACCCCATCTCTTCTTCCAATCTCACCGTTGGCTATGTTTTCACAATCACCTCTGACTTTCGCCCTCTGAACCTGAATGATCAGTCCTCAGCAAAGGTCTCAACTCCATCCCGTGCGCCTCCACCCCGATGAATTCTGACCTCAGCATGATGCTGAGCTCTTCTTGTGTTGCCTTCACCTCTGTGCCCACTTCTTTGGCCAGGTGTCTTATTCCCTGCACAGCGAACCCTTTCTCCCTCCATCTGGACACCTCTGCCTGGCCTCTTACCCTTTCTAGATCTTTTCATTGAGAACTGCCAGTGTGACATTGGCAATCTTAATTTCTCTGCTCCCCTCACTCACTCTAACCTGTTTCCCTCTGAACTTCCAGCACTCCGTTCTCTCCGGTCCAACCCTAATATTGTCATTAAACCCGCTGATAAGGATGATGCTGTTTTTGTTTGGCAAACTGACCTCTACCTACTGGAATAAAAACTAGAAATGCTGGAAATATTCAGCAGCTCTGGCAGCATCTGTGGAGAGAGAAGTGTCTGACCCTTCTTCAGAACTAACAAATATTAGAAATGTAAAAGGTTATAAGCAAGTAAAGTGGGGGTAGGGCAAGAGATAACAAAGGAGAAGGTGTAGATAGGACAAGGTCACAGAATAGCTGACCAGAAGGTTGTGGAGCAGAGGCAAACAATATGTTAATGGTATGTTGAAAGACAAAGCTTTAGAACAGATAGGGTGTTAACGGACTAAAAGTTGAACAGCTGCAAGTACAAACATGGAAAAAAAAACAGTGGGTAACCTACTGGAGTCTGAGTGCCAACTCTCTGACACCACCTTCAATCTCCTATTGGACCATGGCCCCACCAGCAAACCCCATGCCATAATTTCCAAGATGGTCACGGACCTCATCTCCTCTGGAGATTTTCCCTTCATGGCCTCCAACCTCATAATTCCCAACCCTGAACAGTCCTTTTCCAACTTCTTCCCAAGAATAAAAAAGGCCGTTCTGATGAAAGGTCATCAGCCTGAAACATTAACTCTGTTTCTCTCTCCACAGATGCTGCCAGAGCTGCTGTGTATTTCCAGCACTTTCTGTTTTTATCCCAGCAGGAGTTAGTATCTGCAGGGGAAGAGGAGAGAAAATTGGAGAGGAGATGGGGAACAAGAGTTGGAATAGCCAAACAGCATTAAAGAATTACATAATTAAGTAATAAGCTGAACTCAGCAACTAACTCTGGGGTACTTCACTTTATTTTTTAAATATGTTTTATTCAACTAGTAGCCTTCATGTGGTAAAGATTATTGTATATTGCTGATATCACAAAAGTGGAGACTAGCAATAACTGGTTTTAGCAATATTAATCTTCAGATGTAAACTTGGAGTGAGTAAATAGCTGCCTGAATTTGGCCTCTCTCTGTTTGCTTGTTATACTCATTCTTCAGGTCAGATTCTATTCACAAGCTTATTGATAGAATTGGATGACCTGCTCTTTCAATTGATATAATTTAGAGTGCAGTTAGAAATCGTATGTAAAAATATTTTCACATTGCAGTGTAAGAACAGAATAGCCATGTGTTACTAGACAGTGGCGCAGTGGTTAGCACCGCAGCCTCACAGCTCCAGGGACCCGGGTTCAATTCCGGGTACTGCCTGTGTGGAGTTTGCAAGTTCTCCCTGTGTCTGCGTGTGTTTCCTCTGGGTGTTCCAGTTTCCTCCCACATGCCAAAGATTTGCAGGTTGATAGGTTAATTGGCCATTATAAATTGCCCCTAGTATAGGTAGGTGGTAGGGAAATATAGGGACAGGTGGGGATGTGGTAGGAATATGGAATTAGTATAGGATTAGTATAACTGGGTGGTTGATGGTCGGCACAGACTCGGTGGGCCGAAGGGCCTGTTTCAGTGCTGTATCTCTAAAAAAAAAAGTGCAGAAAGGGGTTAGTTAGGTAAAACATCACCTCTCGCTAAAACAAAGCAAAATACTGCAGATCTTGGAATTCTGAAACAAAAGCAGAAAATGCTGGAAATACTTGGCAGGTCAGGGAGTATCTGTGGAGCGAGCAACAGAATTAACGTTTCAGGTCGAAGACCTTTCATCAGAATTGGATGAAGTTAGGGATGTTTTGAGCAAGTAGAGAGGCAAGAAAAATTGGGGAAATGAAAGGGAAGGTCTACAATAGGGTGGAAGGCAGCAGTGATTAAATGACAAAAGGGATACTGGTACAAAGCAAAAGAGAGTGGCAATGGGACAAGTAAACAAAGAAAAGATAGGTCGAGAGCAGCTGTAAATGGTAACAGCAGACCATTATCAGCATCTCCCATTTTTAGGTCATCTGTCTTCCTCCAGTTGTCTAATCTGTCTGCAAAATAAATCTGAATTGATATGTAATGTACCAACAAAAGGTCACCCAACATAAAATAATCTGAGGTAACACATTCTGGGCACAATGTTTTAAGAAGAATGAAGAGGCTTTGGAGAGGGTACAGAAGAGCTTTACTAGAATGGTTCAGGGGTGAGTGATTACAGTTATGTGGATGGACTGGACAAGCTGGAGTTGTTCTCCTGAGAGCAGAGAAGATTTGATAGAGGTGTTTAAAATCATGAAGCGTTTAGATAGAGTAAGTAAAGAGAAATGATTTCCAATGGCTGAAGGGCTGATAACCAGCGGTCAGAGTTCTAAGGCGGTTGGCAATAGAATTAGAGGCCACATGAGGGAAAACATTTCTTATGCAATGAGTTGTTAGGGTTTGGAATGCACTGCCTGGTAGGGTGGTGGAAACCGATTCAATCATAGATTACAAAAGGGAATTAGATAACTACTGGAAGGAAAGAAATTGAAGGGATGTGCAGAAGGAACAGGGGGATGGGACTAACAGCATTGTGTTGCGTGTTCGCTGAACCTCTGTGTTTGTATAGACTGTACACAAAGACTGATCACTCAAGATGGGATCAGTAACGCAATCTTGCGGGTTCTTTATTGATTACTGAGAGAGCAGCAATTACATTGAGATGTACAGGTGTATCTTCAAGACTGACCAACACTCAGAATCACGTGGTGTGTTACATCATAACTGTTACATGTCTAACCTGATCTTGTAGTCATACCTCTTAAAGGTGTACACACACAACAGATTTCTCTTTGAAAGAGTTGGAACAGACTCAATGGGCTGAATTTTACGCCACCCCAGCAGGTCGGATGATGGTGTGGGAGCGGATGGGGGTGGCATAAAATTGAGCGGGAGGCTCCGGGAGGCCTACCTGCCCTGCTCACGCCTCTGGTCAGCTTTACGGCGGTGAGGTGGAGTTGGGGTGGGAGGGGAATGGCCCGCCTGCCCGAGGCCAATCAAGGCCCTTAAGTGGCTTCTTAACGGCCACTTAAGGGCCCTCGCCCGCCTCCACGGGTATTTTACCCATGGCAAGTGAGCGTGCTGGGGACGTGAAATGCTGCCCAGCGATAGCTGCTGGCCTTTCCGCACGCCGGGGGCGGGGAGGGTGCCATGGCAGTCAGGCACAGAGTGCCCGATTGAGGGCCGCCCCCACCTCCCAAACCACCCCGAGGTCCCAAGATGCTCCCCCTCCCCCCAAACGGCCACTCTAGCCTCACCAGGGCACGACCGATCTCACTGGTAAGGCATGCCCAACTTACCTTCGTTCCTGGCTCCATGGCGTTGGCTGGGCTGCAGTCCCAGCAGTGGCCACCGTTCTCGGTGATGTTGCTGGGACTAAGAACTGCCGGCCCCCTGATTGGTCGGCAGCTCACTGAGGGGGGGATCTCCTCCCTCAAGTGGGTGGAAGTCTCTGCTCGGGACAATTAAAGCCCGGGGACCTGTAAAATGCGGGACGGATCCCCGGGCTAGGTGGAAGCGGATTCGCCACCACGTAAATTCCCATCCACCTAAGGTAAAATCCACCCGATGGGTCGAATGGCCTCCTTCTGTGCTGTTCTAATCTACGATTCTATGATTGGTCTGACAAAATTGAAGCTGAGATATATTTCTGCAATAATCAGACTATAATATAGCTGGGCTAACTTTGTTTCTCAATGAATGGCATAAACACTTAAGTTAATTTGAGGATCACCCTCTCCCTTTTAAAGAAGGAGAACAGATTCAAGTCCCAGAACCCTGAGACATGGTAGGCTTCTGAAACAGCATGTGTATTTATCTTTAACTTTCTATCCACACACCGCAAAGTAAAAATGGAAGTGAAACTTTGAAAAAATTTCAGTAAAACAAAGAACAAACAAAACAGCAAGCTAAAAACATAAGTGACCTTAATAGAAAGGGGGGAAATGTACTGACAATCATAAAATAATGGAGGTGAAAGGTTAAAAAAACAAGAGGGTAAATTCACTCATTATAAACTCTCAGTGGCAACCACTCTCAAGCAATCGAGATGTCAACACTGTAACCCTGATTCCCTCATCACCTCTTTTGATGGCAGCTCCCCATTGGGGATGTTGGATCAGTGAATTTATTCCAAGAATGAAGAATCACATGAATAAAGACCTATCAGGACCTAGAAATTCAGTGCCATGATTATACTATAGGCCCCCCAATAGTTAGAGGGAAATGGAGGAGCATATATGTAGGGAAATCACAGATAGGTGTAGGAATTATAGGGTTGTAATAGTAGGTGATTTTAACTTCCCTAATATTGGCTGGGACTGCCTTAGTGCTAAGGGATCAGATGGGGAAGAATTTGTTAAGTGTGTCCAGGATAGTTTTCTGAAGCAGTGTGTGGATGGCCCTACTGGAGAAGGGGCTACACTCAACCTCCTCTTGGGAAATGAGGCTGGGCAGGTGGTTGATGTGTCAGTGGGGGAGCACTTTGGGACCAGTGACCATAACTCTATTAGCTTCAAGATAGCTATGGAAAAGGATAGGACTGGTCCTCAGGTTGAAATCCTAAATTGGGGGATGGCTAATTTTGATGGCATCAGACAGGAACTCTCAAAAGTTGAATAGGAGAGGCTGTTTACAGGTAAAGGGACGTCTGGCAAGTGGGAGGCTTTTAAAAGTGAGATAGGAAGAGTTCAGGGCCGGCATGTTCCTGTTAGATGGAAGGGCAAGGCTGGCAAGTTTAGGGAACCTTGGTTGATGAGGGATATTGAGGGTCTGGTCAGGACAAAGAAGGAGGCATATGTCAGGTATAGGCAGCTGGGATCAAGCGAGTCCCTCGAGGAGTATGGGAGATGTAGGAGTACACTTAAGAAGGAAATTAGGAGGGGGAAAAGGGGCCATGAGATTTCCCTGGCAGCTAAGATAAAGGAGAATCCTAAAAGATTTTGTATGTATATTAAGAGTAAAAGGGTAGCTAGGGAGAGAGTAGGTCTCCTTAAGGATCAGTGTGCTAATCTATGTGTGGAGCCACGGGAAATGGGCGAGGTCTTAAATGAATATGTCTCGTCCATATTTACCTTGGAGAAGGTCATGGAAGCTAGTGAGTTCAAGGGAGGGAACAGCAATATCCTGGAGCATATCAACATTACAAAGGAGGAGGTGTTGGAGGTTTTGAAGCGCATTAAGGTGGATAAATCCCCAGGCCTGACCAGGTGCATCCTAGGATGCTATGGGAAGCCAGGGAGGAGATTGCTGGGGCCCTGGCAGAGATTTTTGATTCATCGTTAGCTACAGGTGAGGTACCGGAAGACTGGAGGATAGCTAATGTTGTGCCTTTATTTCAGAAGGGCAGCAGGGATAAGCCAGGGAACTACAGGCTGGTGAGCCTTACATCAGTGGTGGGAAAGTTATTGGAAGGGATTCTGAGAGACAGGATTTATATGCATTTGGAAAGGCAAGGTCTGATTAGGGATAGTTTTGAGTTTTTTGATGAGGTGACCAAGAGGATTGACGAGGGCAGGGCGATGGACGTTGTCTACATGGACTTTAGCAAGGCCTTTGACAAGGTCCCGCATGGCAGGCTGGTCCAGAAGGTTCGAACACACGGGATCCAGGGTGAGCTAGCAAATTGGATACAAAATTGGCTTGGTGATAGGAGGCGGAGGGTGGCAGTGGAGGGTTGTTTTTCAGATTGGAGGCCGGTGACCAGTGGTGTGCCGCAGGGATTGGTGCTGAGCCCTCTGTTGTTTGTCATATATATTAATGACTTGGATGTGAATGTAGGGGGCATGATTAGTAAGTTTGCAGATGACACCAAAATTGGTGGTATAGTGGACAGTGAAGAAGGTTGTCTAAGGTTGCAACAGGATATAGATCAACTGGGAAAGTGGGCAAGGGATTGGCAAGTGGAATTTAATGCAGACAAGTTAGGGCGCTTGAGAGCTACAAGCTAGCCAGGAAGGATCTAAAGGGAGAGCTAAGAAGAGCAAGGAGAGGACACGAGAAGTCATTGGTGGATCGGATCAGGGAAAACCCTAAGGCTTTCTATAGGTATATCAGGAATAAAAGAATGGCTAGAGTTAGATTAGGGCCAATCAAGGATAGTAGTGGGAAGTTGTGTGTGGAATCAGAGGAGATAGGGGAAGTGTTAAATGAATATTTTGCGTCAGTATTTACAGTAGAGAAAGAAAATGTTGTTGAGAATACTGAGATTCAGGCTACGAGGCTAGATGGGATTGAGGTTCACAAGGAGGGGGTGTTAGCAATTTTGGAAAGTGTGAAAATAGATAAGTCCCCTGGGCCAGATGGAATTTATCCTAGGATTCTCTGGGAAGCTAGGGAGGAGATTGCAGAGCCTTTGTCCTTGATCTTTATGTCGTCATTGTCGACAGGAATAGTGCCGGAAGACTGGAGGATTGCAAATGTTGTCCCCTTGTTCAAGAAGGGGAGTAGAGACAGCCCTGGTAATTATAGACCTGTGAGCCTTACTTCGGTTGTGGGTAAAATGTTGGAAAAGGTTATAAGAGACAGGATTTATAATCATCTTGAAAAGAATAAGTACATTAGAGATAGTCAGCACGGTTTTGTGACGGGTAGGTCGTGCCTCACAAACCTTATTGAGTTTTTCGAGAAGGTGACCAAACAGTTGGATGAGGGTAAAGCAGTGGATGTGGTGTATATGGATTTCAGTAAGGCGTTTGATAAGGTTCCCCACGGTAGGCTATTGCAGAAAATACGGAAGTATGGGGTTGAAGGTGATTTAGAGCTTTGGATCAGAAATTGGCTAGCTGAAAGAAGACAGAGGGTGGTGGTTGATGGCAAATGTTCATCCTGGAGTTTAGTTACTAGTGGTGTACCGCAAGGATCTGTTTTGGGGCCACTGCTGTTTGTCATTTTTATAAATGACCTGGAAGAGGGTGTAGAAGGGTGGGTTAGTAAATTTGCAGATGACACTAAGGTCGGTGGAGTTGTGGATAGTGCCGAAGGATGTTGTCGGGTACAGAGAGACATAGATAGGCTGCAGAGCTGGGCTGAGAGATGGCAAATGGAGTTTAATGCGGAAAAGTGTGAGGTGATTCACTTTGGAAGGAGTAACAGGAATGCAGAGTACTGGGCTAATGGGAGGATTCTTGGTACTGTAGATGAACAGAGAGATCTTGGTGTCCAGGTGCATAAATCCCTGAAGGCTGCTAACCAGGTTAATAGGGCTGTTAAGAAGGCATATGGTGTGTTAGCTTTTATTAGTAGGGGGATCGAGTTTCGGAGCCACGAGGTCATGCTGCAGCTGTACAAAACTCTGGTGAGACCGCACCTGGAGTATTGCGTGCAGTTCTGGTCACCGCATTATAGGAAGGATGTGGAAGCTATGGAAAGGGTGCAGAGGAGATTTACTAGGATGTTGCCTGGTATGGAGGGAAGGTCTTACGAGGAAAGGCTGAGGGACTTGAGGTTGTTTTCGTTGGAGAGAAGGAGGAGGAGAGGTGACTTAATAGAGACATATAAGATAATCAGAGGGTTAGATAGGGTGGATAGTGAGCGTCTTTTTCCTCGGATGGTGATGGCAAACACGAGGGGACATAGCTTCAAGTTGAGGGGTGATAGATATCGGACAGATGTGAGAGGTAGTTTCTTTACTCAGAGAGTAGTAAGGGCGTGGAACGCCCTGCCTGCAGCAGTAGTAGATTCGCCAACTTTAAGGGCATTTAAGTGGACATTGGATAGACACATGGATGAAAATGGAATAGTGTAGGTCAGATGGTTTCACAGGGCGGCGCAACATCGAGGGCCGAAGGGCCTGTACTGCGCTGTAATGTTCTAAATTCTAAATTCTAAATTCTAAAAAAAAGTGCAAAGTGATGGTTTTTGGGAAGTTAAACCAGGGCAGAACATATACAATGAATGGCAGGGCCCTGGGGAGTGTTGTTCAGCAGAGAGACCTTGGGGTGCAAGTACATAGTTCCCTGAAAGTGGCAACACAGGTAGACAGGGTGGTGAAGAAGGCGTATGACATGCTTGTCTTCATCGGCCGAGGCATTGAGTACAAGAGTTGGGACATCATGTTACAGTTGTACATAACGTTGGTTAGGCCGCACTTGGAGTACTGTGTGCAGTTCTGATCGCCGCACTACAGGAAAAATGTGATTAAGCGAAAGAGGGTGCAGAAAAGATTCACAAGGATGTTGCCTGGTTTGGAGGACTTGAATTATAAAGAGAGATTGGATAGGATGGGTCTGTTTTCCCTGGAGCAAAGGAGGCTGAGAGGGGACATGATAGAGGTATATAAAATTATGAGAGGCACAGATAGGGTAGATAGCCAGAGTCTGCTTCCCATGGTAGGGGTGACTAAAACTAGAGGGCATAGATTTAAGGTGAGAGAGAGGAGGTTTAAAGGGGATCAAAGGGGTAAATTTTTCACGCAAAGAATAGTGGGTATCTGGAATGAGCTGCCTGAGGAGGTGGCGGAGGCAGGAGCAGTAGCAACATTTAAGAGTCATCTGGACAGGTATTTGAATGAGCAAGGCATAGAGGGATATGGAATTAATGCAGGCAGGTGGGATTAGTATAGATAGGCATTATGCCTGGCATGAACACGATGGGCCGAAGGGCCTGTTTCTATGCTATACGACTCTATGACTCTATGTCTCCAGCTTATTAGTCCAAGCCTCTGGATTGCTAGTCCCATATTCATAATCACTATGCCACCATTCCAATATAAATCTGAAATAAAAATAGAAAATGCTAGAAAAACAACAGGTCTCTCAGCAGTTAAAAAAAAATTGGCTAATATTTCAAGTGACTGAGACAGGGAACTTTCGATTTTCGGGTGCTGATGACCCCCTGTGTTTCTCCAACATTTTCTGTATTTATTTAGTACTTGTTACTGCACTACAGAAATATGATGACAGATCTTACTCGAGTTTCACAAGCACACTTGTTATACTATTTTTGTTTTGGCATTTTCCTTCAATATAGAATTGAACAGAAATGGTGACTATTGGTGACCTTTATCCCATTTGCCAGAACTGAATTGCCATTTTAATCTTATACCACTGTGTGGTATGAGTCAGATACTCATGATTAAAACAATTTTGTTTGAAGAATAACAAGTTAGATCACCCTAAAGGACACTTTATACAATGAGTACACTTCCCAGATCCTCTGAAATCATGTGTTGCCCTCCCATGGTCACAGTGATGTACCTTTCACTGCACTCTATTCATGTTCCCTTGGACAGGAGACTCCTCTGTACCATTGACTTCTCTCACTGCTGTTGTCATCATTCAAAGATTTTCCTTTTGATAAGCTTATTAATGTCATAATTGATCTGGTGCAACTACAAAATCATGCACAAGTTTATCATTAATAATCTTTAACAAAACTGCAACAAGTCAAATTTCTGGTCAATGTTTTCATATCTAACCAGCAGAACAGATTTTGTGTTGATGGGCTTTTGGATGGATTTGGAAGGATTGGTTGTGTTTATGCAAATATTTTTTTTCCATCAGTGTAAGGATATCATACTGATCATATTATTACTAAGTTCTGCAGAGCTGTCGGGAAACAATTCGCTGCCTGGAGGTAGCCTCCCAGCAGCAGACCAGGGATCCAGTGCTCGAGGCAGGCTACAAGCCCTCTCAGCCTGCCAGGCTGCAGCTACAGCCATAGGCCACCCTGTAGACGGGCTTCCCCTCCACAGTGGCAGCTCAGCAGCTGAGGCATTTTTTAAATCTAATGTTAAAGTTGGAGAGAGGGCACCTCCATCTTCGGGGCACCTTCTCTCTCACTTACCTGAAAAGGCAGCCTGCTGCGTCTTCAGTGCTCCGGTTTCAGGAGCCCACACACTGTCCTTATTTTTTCTTTATTCTTTCATGGCCTGTGGGTGTCACGGGCAAGGCCAGCATTTGTTGCCCATCCCTAATTTGCCTTGGCAACTGAGTGATTTGCTAGACCCTTTCAGAGGGCATGTAAGAGTCAACCACATTGCTGTGGGTTTGGAGTCACATGTAGGCCAGATCAGGTAAGGACAGCAGATTTCCTTCCCTAATAGGCATTAGTGAACCAGATGCGTTTTTATGACAATCGACAATAGCTTCATGGGACCATGACTGAACCATGACTGAGACTAGCTTTCAAGACCAGATTTTTTTTAAAATTAATTAATTGAATTGAAATTCCACCAGCTGCCATGGTGGGATTTGAACCCATATCCCCAATGCATTAGTCTGGGACTCTGGTTTACTAGTCCATTGATATTTCCACTATGCCACCATCTCCCTAGTGAGCCTGCCCTCTGGCAATTTATTGGCTAATTCAGGGAAAATCACAGCCGGGTGACTGTTCCCGACACAGTACCAGCTTCTGACTTCCTTTTGACAGCAGGGTTCCGAGGTCCACGGGGAAAATCATGGCCATGAGTTCAAATCCCCCACAGCAACTGGGGAATTTAATTTCAATTAGTTAAATAAATCCGGAATAAAAAGCCAGTATCAATAATGGTGACCGTGAAGCTTCCAGATTGTTATAAAAACCCATATAAGTCACCAATTTTCTTCAGCGGAGGAAATCTGCCATCTCGCTTATCTGGCCTGTATATGACTCCAGACCCCCAACGATGTGGCTAACTTTTAGCTGCCCTCTGAAACGGCCTAGAAAGACACTCGGTTGTCAATAAGTGCCTCACCATCACCTTCTCAAGGGCAATTAGGGATGGGAAGTAAACCTACCACCCACATCCCGTGAATGAATAAAAAAAATTACCTTTATATTCTGACTTCTATTGTAGAAAATCCGCCTTGTTAAATTGATGAACACTGCAATGTGCGGCACTAGAGAATGATTTTTACTCATTATCCTGTATATAACTCTGGTCGCTGATTGCCATGGCATAACATTGTGCCGTAAAACTGTCAGAGGCTACAATATACACTAATAGTTTAGAATATTTAATCAGCTATCGCACAAGCGTACGCTTGGAGATTAACAGATTAAAGGCCTGCTCAGGTCAAGAAAAAAAACCCCGACCCAAGCCTGAGAGAACCACATCGGACCCAAGCCCGACCTGGTCCGAGTCCTTCCATTTTTTTTCCCACGCCTGACCCGACCCGAGCCCGTCCTGACCTGAGCCCGACCACCGGAATGTTCACTTTACCTATCTTCTTATTCCGAATTCGTTTTTCACTTTTTCAGTTTGTGCAGATAAGCAACAAAAACTGTAATTGGACTTGAAAGGTTGTTTAAAAAGATGAAGATTGGAGCCACGAAGTCAGTGATTGTTTGGTCACATGTTAAACAGAAACCCATGGAGTTGAGCCCAGACAGGTTGTGCCACATTGTACCAGTATCAGTATTGCTTAAAATAAACACAGCAATTGCCCAAAGGCTCAGAAAATATCATTATACATTACCTAGACTCCTGCTTTACAGGTTGAAATACAGTTTTTCAACCTGTAAAGCAGGAGTCTAGGTATTGTATAATGATATTTTCTGAGCCTTCGGGCAATTGCTGTGTTTATTTTAAGCAATACAGATACTGGTACAATGTGGCACAACCTGTCTGGGCTCAACTCCATGGGTTTCTGTTTAACACGTGACCAAACAATCACTGACTTCGTGGCTCCAATCTTCATCTTTTTAAACAACCTTTCAAGTCCAATTAATACTGTGTGTGTCCGACCCGGACCCGGCCCGACCCAAGCCTGAAAGCCAGACCCGGAAGAGTGACCCGACCCGACCCGAACCCGACACATGTCGTCGGGTCCCATCGGGTTTGGGTCGGGTAGCAGGCTTTTACAACAGATAGAAGGCCATGATTGCCTGTAAGCATCAAAACATAAGAAATAGGAGCTGGAATAGACCATTTGGCCCTTTGAGCCTGCTCCACCATTCAATAATATCATGGCTGATTTTCAACTTTAACTCCACCTTCCCGCACTATCCCCATATCCCTTGATTCTCTTAGTATCCAAAAATCTATCGATCTCTGTCTTGACTATGCTCAATGACTGAGTGTCCATAGCTCTCTGGGATGGAGAATTCCAAAGAGCGAAGAAATTTCTCCTCATCTCTGCCCTAAATGGCCAACTCCTTATCCTAAGACTGTGTTCATCAACACCTGAAAATTGGAAAGTTCTTTGACTCATTTATGTGAAATTTCAGCTGCCTTTTCTTTTTCAGGTGCCCATGGAGTTGTTATTTTTCCAGTATTTTCTGTGTTTATTTCAGATTTATATATATTTTTTCTGATTACTTCCATTGTAGAAAATCTGCTTTGTTAAGTTTATGAATACTGTAATACACGCCACTATGGAATGGTTTTCATTTTCCTGTGTTCTGATCATCCCCAGGATTCCGACTGATCCTCTGATTAGTGGGGCAGGAGGTTGTGAATGCCCTCTCTGCCTCATTAACTGCTGCAATGACCCTGCATTAACAACAGGAGTAGACCCTGCTCCATCTCCCCAAAGAAAGCCTGCAAATCCCAGGCAGAGAACAGCCATTGCAGGTCTACACCCTGACTGAGAAATGGGTGTTCCCTAGCGGCAAGGCTGAGGAAAATCTGCTTATGTATCATAACAGCCCAGAGTAATGCACAATGCAGTGCGTGTGCATCTTCCCACAAGTATTGAAGTCTCCTGTGAGCAATTGTTAACAGGCTGTTGCGAGTGAGGCAGCAGGGTGTAATGCAGCTCACTTGTATTGCTCAGATAAATATAGCAACAACACTAGACTGTGTCGCCACTTGGAAGATCATCCCTTGAATGCACAAATTCAACGGAAAAGTTAGATGTTACTTGATGGACTCAGCCATTGGAATATGCTTCTTGTACACCCTGTATAAATTCTTCAGGCATTGCTTTTCTCTCAATTTCCCAACACTACTGGCCTTATACCATTGCTTCCATCTGCCCCAGTCGTTCCCCAATTTGCTAAAGACAAATAAGACCAGTAGTGAGATTAAGGCTTGAATTCAAGGAATTTGTCCCAGTGAATGGTTGCAGAATCTCAAGATTGTCTCACAGTTTTCTCCTTCTTCTTCTTAGGCATTCCCTCAACATCAAGGATGACTTGCTTCCACTCGGTTCTGTGCGTTTTAATATGGCTAACGAGTCTGATGTGCGATCCGCAGACTCTACCACATTTGGGGCAAGTGGTGTTTGAAGGGTGAGTAAATGAGTTACTTGGGGAACTGTGCGCTCCTTCCACTGACTGGACTTGGCCTCCACACGTTCCCATCAAAGTGGTGCTTGGTACTTTCCCAAATGCTACTTCTCCATTTTGGGCAGTCATGGGCCAGGGATTCCATGAATTGGTGGGGATATTGGATCTCTTCAGGGATACTTTGAGAACATCCCTAATGTGTTTCCTCTGCCCTCCTGGGAGTCTCTTGCCTTGACAAAGTTCAGAGTAGAGCAGTTGTTTCAGGAGCTTGGTGTCAGGCATGCGAACAATGTCACCCGCCCAGCGAAGCTTTTTTTGGGTGATTAGTGCATCGATGCTGGGAATGTTGGCTTGGCAGAGGATGCTAATATTAGACTGCCTATCCTGCCAACAAATTTGAAGAATTTTGCAGAGACCGCATTTTTCTCCAATGACTTGAGGTGCTGCTGTAGATTGTCCAAGTTTCCGAAGCATATTGGAGTGAGGGGATCACTGCTGACCGGTAAACCATGACCTTAGCCCAGGTTTGAGGTCCCAGTCCTCAAATACTCCTTTCCTCGGTCGACTGAAGGCTGAACTGGCACATTGAAGGTGGTGGTGGATTTCATCATCTATGTCTGCCTTCGTTGACAGGAGACTACCTTGATATGAAAAGTTGTCCACATTGTCCAGGGTCTCGTCATGGATTTTGATTGATGGAGGATGATGATGCGCTGTGGGTGCAGGTTGGAAGAGGACCTTAGTATTCCAGGTGTTTAAAATAAGGCCCATCCTCTCATATGCTTCGGTGAAGAAGTTAACAATGATTCGGAGCTCAATCTCTGAGTGAACACAAACACAAGCATCATCTGCGTACTGAAGCTCAATGACTGAGGTTGGAGTGACCTTGGTTTTGGAGTGGAGGTGATAAAGGTTAAATAATTTCCCATCTGTTCTGTAAATTATCTTCACTCGCCTGGGGAGCTTGCTGAGGTGAGGTGCAGAATTGTGGCAAGAAAGATGGAGAAGAGACTTGGTGCAATGCCATAGCCTTGTCCTCACTGAGCTAGGGTCTGTGATGGTCCTGTTAGTAAGGACCACAGCTTGCATGTCATCATGTAGTAAGTGAACAATGGTGACAAATTTCTGAGGGCAGCCAAGTTTGAGGAGGGCTCTCCATAATCCCTCATGATTGATGGAGTCAAAGGCTTTTGTGAGGTTGAAAAAGGCCATGTACAGCGGTTGGTGCTGCTCCCTGCATTTTTCCTGGCATTTTTCCTCTCAGTGGGTGAAATCCAGGAGGAGCTCTTTGGCCACTGGGAGGAAGTGGTTGAAGAGGATCCTTGCAATGATCTTTCCTGTGGCAGAGAGCAGGGAGAGGCCCTTGAGGCTCCTGCTGCCTGGGAGTAGACACGTTGGCTGTGAAGTGCTGCCTTTGTGGGATCCTTGAGCCCTTTGATGTTAATTTTCTTGCAGCAGTGCCACTGTTCTAAACTTATTGGGCTGAATTTTAATTGCGTGCCGCATTGCTCGGCAGCGTGCATTCAACTCGACGGCCTTCTGACATTTCAATAGAGGGGGCGGAGTAGCCTCCCCCGATGACATAGAGGGGGCAGCCACTGCGGCCCCGTCAACAGCGTCTAGTGTCACTGCGCAGGCGTCTGCTCTATTTTTAAAGGGCTTTCTGTCCTGAGCAGCAATTTCAATTTCTAAAGGGACCAGAATATAATTTTTAATAAAAAACAGTAAATTACACATAAAAGTGCCACTTCCACCACCACCCCCCCACCAATGATCACACAATAGATTTATTTCCCCCTCCCCCCAAAAAGCCATTATTGACAGTCCCGAACTTTAAACCCCAAACTTTGCACTCTTTGCCCTTCAACCCCTTCCCACCATCCCCACAGCTGATGAAAAATGATTTCCTCACTCCTCCACCCCTTCCACCCTGAAAGTTTTATTACTCCCCCCTCCCCATCAGGTTCTCACCTCGGAACTCCAAGCTGCATTCGGAGTCGGTAAAGTCAGCGTGGTCCATCCGCCGCCTGCAGGTAAGTTTATTAGCATCTAATTTTGGTTCATTTGCATATTTAGATGAAGGGCCCGCCAGACAGGCCAGGCGAGCTTATGTTTTTATATAAAAGCAAAATACTGCAGATGCTGGAAATCTGAAACACAAGAAAGAAGTGCTGGAAATACTCAGCAGGTCTGGCAGCATCCGTGGAGAGAGAAGCAGAGTTAACGTTTCGGGTTAATGAAGGGTTTCTGATGAAGGGTCACTAACCTGAAACGTTAACTCTGCTTCTCTCTCTGCAGATGCTGCCAGACAAGCTTACGTTCTTATGTTCTCTGAATGCTGGGACTAACATCCAGCAGGATCCTCACATTCAGTGGGAGTGGAATTGTGGTCAAAGCATGATCTGTTGGATGTGGAAGAAGCAAGTTGCACCATGTGTCAGTGGGTATGGAGAAGAAAAATCTGATAGTAATGTTAGGCTTGATGTTGATTGACTGGTATTATATAACAACAGGAACAGATTGTACATAAATAAGCAGAATGTTATAAAAGGCACAATCAATAGCTTTCAATCGATGTATTACCTGAAACTTTCTGACTAGGTGGCACAATGCCCAAATTCTAATCTTAGGTCATTATTTTGTTTTAGAAACTCAACAAAGAGCTTTCCAAGATGCCAATGGCAGTGATGACATGATTTATACATCTCAAAAAGTAAAACGTGTGGCTTTTGACACAATCATTCTAACTAGTCCCAAAGGCTTATCACAATTATTCACCTGATCATGATGGGCATGAGCTAAATGTTACCTCACAAAAGGGCTCAGAAATTGTGCACTAAAAATGTCTCTGAATTACATTCTCCAAAAGACATCGATAATCACATCAAATTAGATCCCCAGGGAAATAAATTGGAGGGAAAATAACAGTGGAGTAAAATGGCTTTAAATATTTTTAAAAGCTATGTAATTGGAATGATTTCGTGAACAGTTGCTTTCAAAAGTTACCTTGGGGATGATGGTCTCTACAGCTTACGAGAATGTGTGGGAAAAAATGGCCTTTAAAAATATTTCCTGAGGCATGGTACTGCTGTGCTTTGGAATAGAAATACAAAGCACTTAATGGGAGAATGTAAGTTTGATTTCCCCAACCCCTGTCCCCCTCAGTTTCTGATTTGAGCTCTGCTGCATTACGTGGAGGTCAACATCTCATAGTTGGATGAGGAAGAAAACCAGATCAGATGTCCTTACTGCTGTATGCCTTTTACCAACTCACTAAAGTATTTATGATAGTCTAGCAATAGTTGTCCAATCCCTTGCCAGCTATGACCCACTAGACAGCACCACCATAAAGGGTGAAGAATCTTTATTATTTTACGCACAACCACTGGGACCAATTCTCACTTCTCAATGCCTGGCCATCAGTTAGGCAAGCACGCTATTTGACTTGGCCTGAGCTCACTGATATTTCTCACTTCAACCTAGGCAAGGTGCTTCCTGAGTGCCAGGAAACTGGCTTTGAAATCCAGGGCAAGAGGCCATTGGTAATGGTAATGGTTGTTGGCTTTGGGATCCTCTTGCTGCTGTCCGGAATTTATAACCTGACAGTCTCCAGCCATTAAGATAGTGTTCAATACCTCTACAGAAACAATACTTGCACCTTCTTGCTGCCTTCTTTTCTTTAACCAAGGGAGAAAGGTCAAAGACTCATTTTTTCTATTTGAATTTCCAAATGGATTCATGCCCAGTTCCGGGGAATCAGGTGGAAGGGTCCCTCCCCACCTTATTTGCATACCTTTGCCTTCTTGTTCCCATTCTCATCCAGGGATTTCCCAGGAAATCTCTGGGCAGAGACCTTCCACACACAAAGCTCGAAAGATTCACTGCTGGATACATAAGGCATACTTCTCCTAATATCTTTGCTTCTTCTCATTCCAGAACTCAATATTGGAAACTTTTAAGCCAACAAAGCATCTAATGGGTGAAGATTTTCTTTGTGCACTTAAGTAGTGAAATTGTAAATATCAATGCAATTCATAGTTTAGTTCCTTACGATGCACAGAATAAAGATTCCTTCAATGACTTTGGACAATACAAATGCAAATTGAACAAAATTAGAAATATAATTATGCAGTTGGTACAACAGACTGTCCCTAACTGTATGGCCTTTTGTCCCCAGCAATGAATCTTCCCAGCGTGGGTGCAATGCTTATTCATTTCCAGTAGAATCAATTACACAGGATTTTCTGGTGTCAACCTTCATTATTTATGCTTGGGAACTCCAAAGCCACCTAGGGCCGAGCACTGGGAGCTCACTAAATGGAGTGGGAAATAATGCATTACAAAAGTCCTTAAAGGTTGGCTCGGAATTTAGAGGGATGCAGGTATGTAATAATAAATGATGAGTTGAGGGGGAGAAAATTAGCATTTAAAAAGGCTTTAAATGTTTCTTCTGTATGATTGAACGTTCCAAAGGCTGGGTGGAGTACGTAGGGTGACTGGCAAGATAAGCAGAGAGCCAGGAAACAAGAGTTTATGGGAAAGTGATAGAGTGGTGCAGCCCCCAAACCATTTGTGTCATGTCTGATGAAGTGGAGATGTTGTTGCATGGGGTAGGTATAATGAGGATTACATTGTTTGACACTCTAGGACACCCTCTCCAGTGGACAACTAAACAATATTCCCAATAGGAGGTAAAGGAAGAATGGCTGAAGAAGCAGCTGACTTTAACTGTCACAGGAAATGACACCCCTCTGGTGCATGTCATGCAGCGAGTGGTTAAGGTCTGGAATGCGCTGCCTAAGAGTGTGGTGGAGGCAGGTTTAATTGAAGCATTCAAAAGAGAATTAGACTGTTATATGAAAAGGATGAATGTGCCCATCAACGGTCCGTGTTGCAGACAGGAAACTGACACCTGGCTCTCCAGACGATGAAGCGTCCCACCCCCATGCCATCTCTTTCCCAGTTTTCTCCCCCTCCTTTCCTGCTGAACTTCACTCATTCTGGGGTGTGCTTCCACAGTGATGACAGGCTTCCAGTACCTCACCCAAGTGGTTCTTTGCCAGTGGGGCTACTGAACATGGGCAATGGTGTTGAGCTTGGAGACCATCACAATGAGCCTCGCCCCGCTCTCACTGATGTCCAGTGGGCAGGCTGTGGCTGTTCAGTCACCAGATAACAAATTAGGAGCAGGAACCCGGGCCGATTTCCCTCTCCACCTGCTCTCTTGCAGGGTTACGTGGAGAAAACGGAGGAATGCCACTAGGTGAATTGCTCATTAAGAGAGCCAAACATGATGGGCCGAATGGCTGCCTTCTGCACTGTAACAATTCTGTGATTCTATGTTTCAGAATCTTTTCACCACTTTTGCACAGAAGGGTAGTTGAGAAAAAGAATAATTTCCTTTAAATGTTGTGCTTGCCTGTGTTCTTACTTGTACCAAGTCCCACTCACCCATCACCCTTGTGCTTGCAGACTCCCAGTTAAGCAACTCCTCGATTTTACAATTCTCATCCTTGTTTTCAAATTCCTCCATGGCCTCATCCCTCCATATCTCTGTAATCTCCTCCAGCCCCACAACCTTCCGAGTTTTCTGCACTCTTCTAATTCTGGCCTCGTGAGCATCCCTGATTTTAATCAGCTGTGCCTAAGCTCTGGAATTCCCTCCATAAATCTCTCCGCACTTCACTTTCTTTAAAACGCTCATTAAAACCTACCCTTTGACCGAGCTTTTGGCCGTCTACCAGAAGGCAGCCATTCGGCCCATCATGTCTAGCCCAGCTCTCCTAATGAGCAATTCACCTAGTGCCATTCCTCCGCTTTCCCCACGTAACCCTGCACATTCTTCCTTTTCATATAACAGTCTAATGTGGCTCAGTGTCTAATTTTGGTTTATAATGCACCTGTGAAGCACCTTGGGACATTTAATTCCATTAAAGACACTATATAAATATAAGTTGTTGTTGTTGGAAGCATGCAATTAGAAAATGGCCCTGAGATGATAGGTCATTAAAATGTTAATGAGTAAGCTTTGAGTCATTTCCGCATAGATTATAATACCAGGTAATTCATTAGCCTTTCTCAGCAAATAAAAAACACCACACATCGAATGGAAGATAATTTTAACTTAACTTCCCCAGGCACGGAAGTGACGGAATCAGAAAAGTTGCCCATTTTACACCCCAATCCAATTTTTGTTTCTGTTAATTTCAGCTGATCTGATCCCATCAGTTTCCTTCTCGATGGGTGAGGTTAAAATTACACTCATTGGCCGGGATTTAACCCTGAAAAGTCGGTGGCGAGCCCACTTCCACCTCGCCTGGAGATCCTACCCGTATTTTGCAGGTCGCCGGGCTTCAATTGGTTTGAGGCGGGACTTCCATCCTCTTGAGGTAGGAAGTCCCACCGGATAGAGCTGCCGGCCAATCAGCGGGCCAGCAGCTAACTGTGCCAGCAGCGCCACCGGGAGAGGTGGCCACTGCTGGGACTACAGCCCAGCTCGAAAAAGATGTCGGAGTGCCCAGAACAAAGGTATATTTTGGCTGCCTCGCCAGGGTTAATCGGTTGGTCCCCGGCGAAGCAAGGGTGGTCGATTGGGGGAACGGTGGGGGGCGTGTTGGGGGTGTTTGGGGCAGCGGGGGTGGCCCTCTATCAGGCACAGGGTGCCCGATCATGAGGGCCCTCTCCCCACTACTGGGCCACCAGAAAGCCATCTGCTTTTGTCAGGTGGCTTCTCTCGGTTCTAGGGCGCCCGCTTGCCACGTGTAAAATCCACGTGGAGGCTGGCGAAGGCCCTTAAGTGGCTACTACTAGGGGAGGCGGTGGCGTAGTGGTATTGTCACTGGACTAGTAACCCAGAGACCCAGGGTATTGCTCTGGGGACATGGGTTCAAATCCCACCACAGCAGAAGGTTGAATTTGAATTTAAATAATAAATCTGGAATTAAAAAAGCTAGTCTAATGATGGCCATGAAACCATTGTCGATTGTTGTAAAAACCCATCTGGTTCACTAATGTCCTTTAGGGAAGGAAATCTGCTGTCCTTACCTGGTCTGGCCTACATGTGACTCCAGACCCACAGCAATGTGGTTGACTCTTACATGCCCTCTGAAATGGCCTAGCAAGCTACTCAGTTGTATCTAACCGCAAGCACTGTGGGTGTACCTACCTCACATGGACTGCAGCAGTTAAAGAAGGCAGCCCACCACCACCTTCTCAAGGGCAATTAGGGATGGGCAATAAATGCTGGCCTGGCCAGCGACACCCACATCCCATGAATGAATAAAAAAAAACTAACTGGCCACTTAAGGGCCTTGATGGGCCTGGGGCAGGCGGGCCGTTTCTCACCGCCGCCGCCCTGCGTAAAGTGATGGCGGAGGTGGGAGTGGGTCGGGAAGGGCCCCCAGAGGTGCCTCCCGCTCCATTTTACACCACCCGGCCCCCCAATCACCATCCCGCTCTTTGAGGCGGGCGTAAAATTCAGCCCATTGTGTTGGAGAATCTTTAAGGCCTTTCTGGCTGGGAACAGAGAGGAGATAAAATGCAGAAGCCAAGACTCAGTGGCTCAATAGGGTTTTTAAAGAGAAAGCTATGAAAGCTTTTGCAGAGACTGAGAGATTAGAAATGCTGGAGAACAGTAAGGCGTCATCCTGTTACAGTCAATTAAAATGGCATGGACTGTTTCTGTGTTCTATATTCTATGTTCTTGCTATAGAGGGAGTGCAGGGAAGGTTTACCAGATTAATTCCTGGGATGGCAGGACTGACGAATGAGGAGAGATTGAGTCGGTTAGGATTATATTCGCTGGAGTTCAGAAGAGTGAGGGGGGTTCTCATAGAAAGCTATAAAATTCTAACAGGACTTGACAGGTTAGATGCAGGAAGGATGTTGCCTTTGGTGGGGGAGTCCAGAACCAGGGGCCATAGTCTAAGGATACGTTGTAAACCTTTCAGGACTGAGATGAGGAGAAATTTCTTCACCCAGAGAGTGGTGAGCCTGTGGGATTCGCTATCGCAGAAAGCAGTTGAGGCCAAAACATTATATGTTTTCAAGAAGGAGTTAGATATAGCTCCGGAGGTGAAAGGGATCAAAGGATATGGGGGGAAAGCGGGAACAGGTTACTGAGTTGGATGATCAGCCATAATCATAATGAATGGCGGAGCAGGCTCGAAGGGCCGAATGGCCTACTCCTGCTCCTATTTTCTATGTTTCTATGTAGCTGACTCTGGGGTAGAAATGTAGCTGGGAAATTGCATGCTGAAGGAATTGGGTGCAGAACATGCCTCACCCCCTATGAGTGCTTGAAGTGCCTTTTCCTCCTTCATCAAGTAGTTTGAATTTAGGCTACTTTGAACTTCCTCAACTCATTTATCAGATCTCTCACTTGTTTGGAATGTGAGAGTTTCCCACACTTATCTGTGTGAAATTTTCCTATTTCCCTGCAACTAGTCCATTTAAGCACTGACTGAACTCAACATTATTCTCCTATGTAATGTGTCTCTGACATGTATCATTATTTAAGGTTTCCATAGTGTACCATGAAGTAGTTTTCAAAATCTAGATAGGATGAAAGGAAAACCAATAGTGTTGGAAATCTGAAGTAAAATGTGGAATTACTGGAAATGTCCATCAAGTTAATTAGCATCAGAAACAACAACGACTTGCATTTATATGGCACCTATAATGTAATAAAATGTCCCAAAACGCTTCAAGGAGGGTAATCAGACAAAAATTGACACTGAGTTAAAGAAAGATGTGTATCTAAAAGCTGGGTCAAAAAAGGTTGGTTTTAAGGAACGTCTTAAAGGAGGAGAGAGAAGTCGAGAGGTGGAAAGGCTTAGGGAGTGGATTCCAGATTTTGGGTCATCAATGCCTGAAGGTATGGCCGTCAATAATGGGGCAAAGGAAGTGCGGGATGCTCAAGAGACCAGAGGATAAGGAATGAGGAGTTCTTGGAGGATTGTTCAGCTGGAATAGGTTAGCCAGTTAGGGAACTGGGCAGTAACATTATTGAGATTAGATTTGAACTGTATCCAAGTCACCAAACTCTGGTCTAATATCAAGTCACATGGTCTAATTTTCTAAATAGAGACTTCGGAATTTGCCAATTCCCTTCTGCTAATAATAACCCAAACAAACTAGTGAAATAAAATGCTCCCATTGAGTCTTTGATGAAAAGCACTATGTAGCCATAAACATGACTGAATTATAATGGTAAAAGCTCTAGAAACATGCTAATGTCCTGTAGATTTTTCAGATATGCTCTTAATACAGATCAGGAAAGAGAATACCAGGGGTCGGACCCTGTGTCTTTGTGCTTGTGTTAATTGTTTACTTGAATCTGTTGTCCTTAGAATTTTCTATCCTTGGCAAGGAAGCGAAATAAATTATTCATTTTTGCATATTTTTCTTGTTTAGCTGCTCAAGAGTAAGGAGCTACTAATTTACTCATTCAGAATATGAAAAACGTCATGTGCGTGAGGTAAGCAATGTCACATTATTCAGAGTTGATACTGCTATAAAAACAAGCAGGATTGTAAACCCATTAAAAAATAAACTGTACAAACTGCAAGAGACATTAGCGATGATTTCTCTGCATATTTAGTTGTGATTTGTTGGTGTTTTAAGTATGAAATCAGAAAGAAATGTGCATATGAGCAGGTTTGATGCTCAAAATATGATACAGGAAATGGGGACAGCTCAATTCTGAAAGATGGTTATAATTTATGCATGCCTGCATTGTGTGGCTCAAGCATATTCTGAGATTATACTGTTGTGTCCGTGGTGCTGGGTTGGGGGAGCAACGCACATCTCTAGTGAAAGAATTTTGTAAGAGCTTTCTCCAGAGATAATAATTTGGGGCTGAATTTTATAAGCCGTCCCGCCCGCGCATGCCACACGCCAAAGAGCCGCCGCAATTCCAAGTAGGGCAGCTCATTTAAATAGCTGTGGCGGTCCCCCCCCCCACCTCCCGATCACGTGGAGGGGGCGGGTTCTCTGTCTCTGGCAATGGCTTCAGCTGCCTGTGCACAGGTGCTGACGCCGCCATTTTTAAAGGGCTGTTAACCCTACCAGCATATTTAAATATTTCAAGAAAGATTTAATGAAATTAAATAAATACATCTCTTTTGCCCCTCTCCCACCCCCCCCACAACAATTAAATTAATTATTTGCCCACCCCCCCCAAAAAACTCTTAGCTTTGCCATCCGACCTTTCCCCCTGCAAACTGCGCAAACTTTAAACTATATCCCTTCCCACCATCCCCTACACCCATGACGTTAATTTGACCCTGTCTCCCTCCCTTCCCTCCCACACTGATAAACTTACCTCCCCCCACCCTCCGACTCCCCACCAGTGTTGTGCCTCGTTTCCCTGGACGGGGAAACCACAGGTGCAGGAGTGCCAGCTGTCGTGCCGAAGATCACAGCGGCACATCAGAAAGCAATGTAGGTTTATTTAAATTAATTATTTTAATTGATTTATATATTCAAATTATGGTCCTGCCACCCAGCGGCGGGGATGTCGCCATGGTTCTTTGTCGCGCCGCGCCCTGATGGCATCGAGGTCCGTGGCTGGCCTCATCCGGGGCAATCTTCAGGCCCCCCGCCTCGGCCATGGATCCCGACGTCGAGGGCTTCTTAAAATCCAACCCTTGTTTTCTCGAAATTAGTGCTTTCCTCACTGTCTCTATGTAGAAATAGATACCACAGCTGCATCAATTTTTTATCTGAACAGGTATGAATTTTTAAAAAATGGCAGGGGAAGCCATTATTTAGACTGTATTACAAAATATAAAGATTCCAATTTCTGTTTCTCCCTCTGCCTCTTTGTCCATCCCTGTCAGACTCACTCGCATTGTTTCCTTCTTTAGCTGTTTCATTTACACACATTTTTAAAATTTTTTTATTTATTCATTCACGGGATGTGGGCGTCGCTGGCCAGGCCAGCATTTATTACCCATCCCTAATTGCCCTTGAGAAGGTGGCGGTGAGCCGCCTTCTTGAACCGCTGCAGTCCATGTGGGGTAGGTACACCCACAGTGCTGTTAGGAAGGGAGTTCCAGGATTTTGACCCAGCGACAGTGAAGGAACAGAGATATAGTTCCAAGTCAGGATGGTGTGTGACTTGGAGGGGAACTTGCAGATGGTGGTGTTCCCATGTATTTGCTGCCCTTGTCCTTCCAGTTGGTAGAGGTCGCAGGTTTGGAAGGTGCTGTCTAAGGATCCTTGGTGCATTGCTGCAGTGCATCTTGTAGATGGTACACACTGCTGCCACTGTGCGTCGGTGGTGGAGGGAGTGAATGTTTGTAGATGGGGTGTCAATCAAGCGGGCTGCTTTGTCCTGGATGGTGTCGAGCTTCTTGAGTGTTGTTGGAGCTGCACCCAACCAGGCAAGTGGTGTGTATTCCATCACACTCCTGACTTGTGCCTTGTAGATTGTGGACAGGCTTTGGGAGTCAGGAGGTGAGTTACTCGCCTCAGGATTCCTAGCCTCTGACCTGCTCTTGTAGCCACGGTATTTATATGGCTACTCCAGTTCAGTTTCTGGTCAATGGTAGCCCCTAGGATGTTGATAGTGGGGGATTCAGCGATGGTAATGCCGTTGAATGTCAAGGGGAGATGGTTAGATTCTCTCTTGTTGGAGATGGTCATTGCCTGGCACTTGTGTGACGCGAATGTTACTTGCCACTTATCAGCCCAAGCCTGGATATTGTCCAGGTCTTGCTGCATTTCTGCACGGACTGCTTCAGTATCTGAGGAGTCGCGAATGGTGCTGAACATTGTGCAATCATCAGCGAACATCCCCACTTCTGACCTTATGATTGAAGGAAGGTCATTGATGAAGCAGCTGAAGATGGTTGGGCCTAGGACACTACCCTGAGGTACTCCTGCAGCGATGTCCTGGAGCTCAGATGATTGACCTCCAACAACCACAACCATCTTCCTTTGCGCTAGAATATAGGAACTTGAGCAGGCCATTCAACCCCTCAAGCCTGTTTCTCCCTAAATCAAGCCTAAACCATGGCTGATCTGTACCTCAAATCTATTACCCACTTTTGTTTCATATCCTCACCTTTCAAAAATGAATTCGTCTTAAAAATTTCAATTTGAGGAGAGGGATTTTCAGATTCCCACTACCTGTTGTGTGATAGACGGCTTCCTGGTTTAACCTTTAAATGGTCTGGCTGTAATTTTAAAATTATACCCTCTTGTTCTGCACTCCCCCACTAGAGGAAATTGTTTCTCTGTATCTACCCTGCGGAATCCTTTAATCATTTTAAATATCTCTATTAGATACCCATTCAACCTTCTAAACTTAAGGGATTATAGAACAAGTTTATGAAACCTGTCCTCATAATTTAACCCTTTAAGACCTGGTATCATTCTGGTGAATCTTCTGTAGCCCCTCAAAGGCCAATATATCTCTCTTGAGGTTCAGTGTCCAAAACCGACCAGGGCTGGGTACAACTGAAGCATCGCTGTCTCACTTTTGAATTCCAACCATCTTGAGATAAAAGCCACCATTCCATTATCATCTTTGCTCACTTTTTATACCTATACATTATCTTTCTGTGACTTGTGTACATGAACACCTAAATCCCTGTTCTTCACAGCTCCTAGTATCTCACCATTAGGAAATATTCCAATTTGTCTTTCTCAGATCCAGAGTGGAGGATCTCACATTTCCCACAATAAACTCCATTTGCCATAGTTTTGCCCACTCACTTAGTCCCCCTTATGTCCCTGTATTACTTTCTGTTTCCAACCATGCAACTTATTGTCCCTCGTAATCTAGTGTCATCTGCAAACTTGCATATACAACTCTCTAAACGTTCATCCATCATTAATATATAGGGTGAAAAGCTAAGATCCCAGTACAGTTCACTAGGGAGGACCATTTGTCACATCCTACCAATCAGAGAGCAAAACCTTTATCCCTACTCCCTGTCTCCTACCTCCCAACCAATTACTGACCCATGTCACAAGGTCACCTCTAATTCCATGCAATCTCATTTTTGCTCATAATCTTGTGCAAAATCTTCTAAAGTGTCTTCAGGAAGTTTATGGACCCACCTATCCACCATGCTTGTGAAGTCCTTGAAAATTCAACTAGATTAGTCAAACATGATCTGCCCTTGGCCAAGTCATGCTGACATTCATCGAGCAGCTGATCCTTCTCCAAGTCCTTTGCTCAGTCACTCCAATTCTGACTAATGCATCTGCAGTTTGATTGTCTAATTATTTTAATACCCTAGGATGGAAACCATCAGACCCTGGAGATTTCTCTCATTATTTTCTCCATTACCATTTTGAACATATTAAATTCACTAAGTTTCTCGCCTTGACTTATTTTTAAGTTCCCTTTTACCACTGGTATTTTATTCACTTCCTTCACTGTGAAAATGAATGTAGTGTATTTACTTAGCCAGTTTGCCATTTCCTTATTATCCATTATATTCTCCTCTGATTCTGTCTTTAATGGGTTCACATTCCCATTTACCAATCCCTTTCTCCTAATATGTACAGAAAAAAAACCCTTGCAAGATTTTTCCTGTTCCTTTTGCACATCTTATTATTTTCTTTGTATTCCTTTGTTTCTTTGGAAAGCTCTCCCAGTCTACTGGATTTCCACTGTTCCTTGAATTTGCATAAGCTTTTTCTTGGTTGTTAACTATGGTTACTTAACTGCACAGTTCTTCCATTTTAGTGGTATATACAGGTTTTGTATCACACCAAATAGTTCTTTGAATACTTCCCACTGTAGTTTTGCCCATTAATAGTTCAGTCCAGTTTACAATGGTTGATGTATTGTCATTGCTTCAAAGTTTACCTTACTTAAATTTAAAATCTTGGTTCATGATCTCTCTCTTCTCCCTCTCAAACCTAATATAAAATTCCACCATATAAGAGTCACTATTTGCACAATGCGCCTTTGCCACCAAGTGTTAACTAATTCTGGCTCATTAATCTAGTAATGTCAATTCCCTTTTTGGTTCAAAACATATTGTTCTAGAAATCTATCCCAAATATATTTTAGAAATTCTTTAGCCAGAATTTTACATTGGGTGGGAGGCCCCGCCCACCAGCCAAAAAGTTGGGGGCAAACCTGCCTCTGCCGGGCCTGGGAGCCATTCCAGGATTTTACACTCCCAGGCCCGGCAGGACTTGGGCGGGACTTTAACCCCTCTGAGGCAGGACGTCCCACCTCTAAGAGTTGCTGGCCAATCAGCTCTAAGTCCTAGCAGCGCCACCAGGAGTGGTGGCCACTGCTGGGACTGCACCCAGCTTCAGCAACAAGAGAGACGCCGGCCCGGAAACACAGTAAGTGTCTGGGGCTTTGCTGGGGCAATTGGCCAGGCTCCGCGAGGCAAAGGGCAGTTGTGAGGGGGGTGGGGAGTGTTGTGTAGTGGGGGTGTTTGGGCTGTGGGGGGCCCTCTGTGGGGCACAGGGTGCCCAATCAGGAAGGCCCTCCGCAGGCCGCAAGGAGGCCACCAGATTTTACTTGGCGGCCTCCTGAGGGATCTCAGCCGTCCACGGCCTCTGGTAAAATACCAGCGGCGGTGGGAGGAGGCCCTTAAGTGGCAGTTAACTGGCCACTTAATGGCCTTGATTGGACTGGGGCGGGTGAGCCGTTTCACGTCACCGCTGTCCCCCCCTTGTAAATTTGCAGCAGGGGCAGGAAGGTGTCTGGACTGGCACCCCCTGCCTCCCACTCAGTTTTATAACCACACTGTTTTTTGCTTCATGGTTCCCCAATCTCTATATTTATATATCCTATTATCTAGATTTCCTTCTTGAATTGGCGTGTTTTCTGGCACCAATCAAGTGGAAATGGATGGAGATCTGTCAATACAAGTCCTGTTCAAGTTAACTCCCAACCCAAATTACATTACAATTTCATGCAAATGACACCGTCACACCTTATGCCCCATTTCCTATCATTTCTGCCACATTTGTGCTGATTTATAATCACATCAATATAAAATGAGTGACCAGGTTTGCTAGATGCCAGGAAGTGGGCAGAATAGAAATGGAACAGCCTAGATTCAATATTTGCCGGTGCAGTGTAAAGTATATTTCTCAGGAATAAAAACAGCACACTCTGGAAATATACTGCAAGAAAGAAAGAAATTGTATTTGTTTGGCATCTTTTTCGGGATGTCCCAAAGTGCTTCACAGCCAATAAAAGCACTTTTTGAAGCATTGTCATCTTATAAATGTAGCAGACAATTTGTGAACAGCAATAGCAAAGAATATTGGCCTAGATTTTGCAGCGGTAATGACAGAAAAACTATCATCATTGGTCGTCATTACTCCTCTGAAACTGACAGCAACTTCTGGAGTCTGCACATGCGCAAAATAACCTGGAAATCCAGAAATGCTGTCAGTCATTCCATGCTTCTTCAGAGGGTGCATTGCTGAGGCCTCTCTCCCAAGTCTGCAATCAGTTCGAAATCATTGACCTGACCAGAACTTCCACTCTTCCACTTTTAGTCTCACTGCAAAAACCCTTGAGAAAGTTAAACCTTATTGAATGAGGTGTAACTGGGTTTTTTTTTGTTGGTGTGCTAAGTTTATAATTACTGCTGAACAGCCTCACTAACCCTGAAAGGTAATTTTATATTTGTTGACTGTCAAATTTTTCCATTATGATAAGAAATTCTATATGTTTTTAAAATAATAATTTTTTTAGATGTTTGTTGATATTGTAACTACGACCGAAATCCCATGTCTATGTCCCAATCATTTATTTCGCTATCTATAAAATTTAAAAATTAAGGGCAGAATTTTGTTCTATCCTTGAAGGCTGGCACAGAGGCAGGGGGCAAGCAAAATGGCAGGGGGTGCCATTCCTGATGTTGTTAGGGCACCCTGCCATTTTGTCCACCGCAGGGAAGGCCAAAGACTGCCTTCCTACCCCAGGCCAATTGAGGCCACTTAAAGGCCTCTTCCTGCCTCCACCTCAATTTTGAGGGATGTGGAAGGGCCTGCTGCTGCCAGGTAAAACTAGACGGCCTCTTATCGGGATTGTGGGGGGAGGTCCCTCCTTTGGGCACAACCCGGGCCCCCAGAGAGCATCCTGGCAGCAATCACCACCACCCAGGGAAGACACTCCCCCACCCTCACCAACCCCCCTCCCAACACCCTCGCCAGAGCCTGTCTGAATGGTCCCAAACCCAATCACCTCTCCCGGGGTCTACAGATTCTTTGGTACTGCAGGACCTCCTGCAGTATCGGCAGTCACTACCACTCCCAGTGGTACTGCTGGTACTGGAGAGCTGTTGGCCCTCCAATTGGTCAGTTGCTCTGGAGGCAGAGGTTTGTCCTTTAAAGGGACGGCATCCTTTACAGCAGGCAGTTAATTGGCTGCCTGCCATGGAATGGCTTCGGGGATCTGACAGAGGGCTGAGGTAGGTTCTCCCTCCACCTTCCGACCCACTGCTGGGAACCCCATCGCAAGAATAAAATTCAGCTGTAAAAGTAAAGGGAGTCAGTGGTTTTTACTTCCTGATTTGCTGTATGTGAGAATACTTAACTTGATTGGCTGCTTACCCTGCTTGATGACATCACCGTTGCTGGATGCCTGGAGATCCCCTTGACTTGACACCAGATTCAAACTGATGTCAGGAAAGGGGAAATCCATGTCTCAGAGATCGCTAGATCTTTTTTGGTAGCTTTTTTTCGAGGTCTGCAGCGAGCGCATTGCTTTGTCGCTGACAGCTGGCCAAAGTGATAAAATCTGTTTTTAGTGTTATTGGATGAGGGACATATGCAACACCAGGAGAACTCCTCTGCTTTTCTTCGAATATTATGGTGGTATCTTTATTGCATCCAAATAGGATGGCAAACAGGGCCTCAGTTAAACATCTCACATGAAAGCTGATACCTCCAGCAATACAGCACTTCCTTCGTACTGTAATGAAGTAAAAGTGTTGATAATGCACTCAAAGCTCTGGAGTGTGCCTTGAACACATGATCTTCTTACTCATAGGTGAGAGTGCTCGCACTGAGCCACGACTGACATCTACAGCACATCATCAGTCATTGAAAGAGAAAGGACAGAATCATATAATGACACAGAAGGAGGCATTTGGTCCATTGTGTTGGTGCCAGCTGTCTGCAAAAACAACACAGCTAGTCCCACTCCACTGCCCTCTCCCCATTGCTCTGCAAATATTCTCTCTTCAGGTGCTAATCCAATTCCTTTTTGAAAGCCATGATTGAATCTGCCTCCACCACACTCACAGGCAGCGCATTCCTGATCGTAACCACTTGCTGCATAAAAACGTTTTCCCCCGTGCTGCCATTGGTTGTTTTGCCAATCACCTCAAATCGGTGTCCTCTGGTTCTCGCCCCTGACACCAATGGGAACAGTTTCTCTCTATCTACTCTGTCCAGAACACTCATGATTTTGAACACATCTGTCAAATCTCCTCTCAACCTTCTGTACTCCAACAAAAACAACGCTAACTTCTCCAATCTATCCATGTCACTAAGACCCTCATCTTTTCTACACCCTATCTGAAGCCTTCACATCCTTCCTAAAGTGTGGTGCCCAGAATATAACTTAATCAATATATAATGCAATATTGATACAAAAGCAAAATACTGCAGATGCTGGAAATCTGAAACACAAACAAGAAATGCTGGAAATACTCAGCAGGTCTGGCAGCATCTGTGGAGAGAGAAACAGAGTTAATGTTTCATGTTAATGACTTTGCGTCAGGTTTTCATGAAAGGTCATCATCATTGGCCTGAAACGTTAACTCTATTGCTCACCCAACAGATGCTATCTGACCTGCCAAATATTTCCAGAATTTTCTGTTTTTATATTATGTGATGCTGTTGGGTTACTAAGGTTGAATCATTATTTATATAGCAGTAACCATTAACATATGAAGTGCCAATGTTGTTTTTTTTATGTGGAAAGTCAACTGAACAATGCTTCGTGCTGGTCAGCCTCAAGTAGATTAAAAGGCAGACAGTACATGCATTATTTAAAAGCTTAGTTTCTATTCCTGTATTCCTATCTCTCTCACTAGAAGCCATTTAATGAGACTACACAGAATATTTAACGGCACAACGGCTTTCATCTGAAACTTGAGTGAGAAATGCTATGAACATCTGTCATTGAATATGACTCTTCATTCCACCTCCAATCACCACCACCCAATTTTAAAAAGTGTTCTGGAATATTTTGACTTTTTATTTTCAAATTTTCAACAGATGAAAATCCTGTGTTTATATTCACTTCTCGAACAGCATTTACCATTATTTATAATTGTTCTGCTGCATGAGCTGACCAGATCATTAGTTGATAATCCTCCTTTCTGCCTTACCTTTTTCCAAGTTACTTTGACTCTGTTTCACAAACATTAATGTAAATTTTAATGTAAACTGTATCCATAATTGATCACTTCTCAGTAATGAAATTGAAAAAGGCCCAGAACACAGGTACCCTTGCCAGTAAGAAACATTTACTTCAATATTAATGCTGTGTTATGAAGCCACATTTGCACTCTCTATCACTAAATTCATTCAATTGGCTCTTTTTGTCAGCTAAACAGATTCTTTTGTAGATCTGCGACAATTTGTTGTTTGATCACCAAGGCTCCTCAGTTTCTCTCTGAACTTTTTTCTGGTTCTCCTAAGGTGTCAACATGCAAGGTTACGTGCTGTTCCTCCTCAATATAACCTCATGGTGATGACATTAGGACTCATTACATAGTTACCTGTTCTTTCTCAGGATCCCAAAACTCTGTACCTTCCTCACTCTTCTTTAAGCTTTTAAAACTCAGGCTTGGCAGTGTGTAACTGACTATTTTTTTGCTTCATTTATTCTTTATGAGTTTTGGTCATTTATCAGAAAAATAATTCTCTTTCCATGGAACACTACAGAAGTTAGAAAATAAAAAGCTATAACAAAATATTTCTCGTGCAAAGAGGAGATAGAAGTGTGTTACCACACAGTCGATATAGAACCTATTAGAATGTTTCTTTCAATATTGGACTACCGGGAATATAACAGAACTACACTAATCCATCCCTCAATAAAGCCGTATATTTGCACAACTGTCAAAGATCCATTCCTTTTCAGCTGATATAATTCACAGAATAATGTGAATGTTTCTGATAAAAGTAACCAAATGTGGCTGTGTATCTCCATTAGAAATAATGGGGTTTTGTTGAAATTTGCATTCACCATCAAAAAAAACTTACAACTAAAATGTAAATCCATTTAACTGCCATGATCTGGAAGTTTAACTAATAGAATACAATGGTTAACTGAATACAGCCATCCCCACTGGTACCCATCCATGTCCTCCTCACACTTCTTTCTGCTCCCTTCTGCTAGTCTGCCTCTCAATCTGGCTGGTTATCGGGCAAATGACTGCAGCATGTTATTTCAATTAGGTTCTGCCATTAAGATCGGTAGGATCTCTACGTCCCAGCCTTTCTGGGTTTTCCACATGCTACCATGCTCACCTGCATCCTTCCCACCTCCCTATTAATATCAGTTCTGTTAACCTTATTTCTCTTTCCAAAGATGTTGCTGAGTATTTTCAAGCATTTTCTGTTTTTATTGCACTTGCATTATGGTGGTGGTGTAGTACACCACAGGCAGGACAGGGGCGCAGTGCTTAGCACCGCAGCCTCACAACTCCAGCGACCTGGGTTCAGTTCTGGGTACTGCCTGTGCGGAGTTTGCAAGTTCTCCCTGTGACCGTGTGGGTTTCCATCGGGTGCTCTGGTTTCCTCCCACAGCCAAAGACTTGCAGGTTGATAGGTAAATTGGCCATCGTAAATTGCCCCTCGTGTAGGTAGGTGGTAGGAGAATGGTGGGGATGTGGTAGAGAATATGGTGTTAATGTAGGATTAGTATAAATGGGTGGTTGTTGGTCGGCACAGACTTGGTGGGCCGCAGGGCCTGTTTCAGTGCTGAATCTCGAAATAAATAAATGTGTCCTCACTTTCTGAGCTGAAGTCCAGACGTGCCTCTAGATTGTAGTTGCCTGCAGGAGGGAGTCTTGCTTTGCTTAACTATCAGGTCAATCTTTGACTCTGGGTTGACACAACACAACTTAGTGTCAATGTAATTTTTTTTTATATATAGATACAGCACTGAAACAGGTCCTTCGGCCCACCGAGTCTGTGCCGACCATCAACCACCCATTTATACTAATCCTACATTAATCCCATTACCCTCTCACATCCCCATCTTCCCCTACCTATACTAGGGGCAATTTATAATGGCCAATCAACCTACAAGTCTTTGGCTGTGGGAGGAAACCAGAGCACCTGGCGAAAACCCACACGGTCACAGGGAGAACTTGCAAACTCCACACAGGCAGTACCCAGAATCGAACCCAGGTTGCTGGAGCTGCAAGGCTGCGGTGCTAACCACTGTGCCACTGTGCCCCCCTCAAAAGCCCAGGTACTTCATACCGATGCTATAGAGGTACCATAAACACATCCATCATATTTCTGAATGAATGACTCTGCTTCACAAGAATGTTTGTATAATTGTTTCTAATTCAAAAGAAGAAGAATGTAAATTTGGTAACATGAAATGTGAGAGGGAAAAATGGAATTAATGTAGGATTAGTATAAATGGGTTGATGGTAGGCACAGACTCGGTGGGCTGAAGGGCCTGTTTCAGTGCTGTATCTCCTAAGAATAGCTTCTATTTTAAACCGTCTTAACTTGGACTAAACTAAAGATTTGGATGCTTTTTTATGCTCATCATGTTTCCAGTCTTATTTCTGGATTTAAAAATGATTGTATTTTCCCTTTGTCATTGGAATAAAGTTTGCAGTGATGTTACACTAATCACATGGTTACTAAGCTGCAACAGGAAGTTTGTCTCTCTTGCGGAAACCATGTGAAGAGCTTCTGTGTCTGTTGGCAATTTGAAACAAATGAACTTTTCAGAAGGATAACAATGTTTTAAGAAAACATCCACGTGTATAACTATTACATGAATCAGAGTTTTGAATCAATCGTCTGAGCTACAGAATAATTAAAAGAATGGAGATAGGGAAGGAAATCTCAATGGCTTCCAATAGGCCTCTTTATAGACACAGGAGAGGAGAATTGGAATCGGGGAAGGGGAGAGAACATCTTCCACTGATGACTCCAAGCATCTTGTGGAATGGCCAACCTCTTATTCCAACATATCCTACATGATTTTGTATCTGGATAATTTGTTTACTGCATGTACAAATATAGTTGTCGTAACATAGAGTAAGGTCACACAAGAATAACAAGGACAAAGCAGCCAACTTGATGGGAACCCCAGCCACCACCTTAAACATTTACTCCCTCTATCACTGGTGCACAGTGGTAGCAGTGTGTACCAGCTACAAGATGCTCTGCAGCAACTCGCCAAGGCTTCCTTGACAGCAACTTCCAAACCTGCACCCTGTACAACCTAGAAGAACAAGGGCAGCAGACACATGGGAACACCACCATCTCCAAGTCCTCCTGCAAGTCACACACCATCCTGACTTGGAAATATATCATCATTCCTCCATCTTCGCTGGGTCAACATCCTGAAACTCTCTCCATAACAGTCTTGTGAAAATAACTTCACCTCATGGACTGCAGTGGTTCGAAAAGGCAGCTCAACACCACCTTCTCAAGGGCAATTAGGGATGGGCAATAAATACTGGCCTTGCCAGCGACGCCCACATCCCACGAATAAGTAAAAAAAAGTCTTCAAATGAAATTGATATTATGCTTAGAATTTTAATGGAAGAGGTCAAGACTGGGTTGTACACCAGTCTGTTCAAAATGCCAGATATCTTTATATGATTGTTTCTGTACTCAATCCATCACAGAACATCCTTAGTAAAATTAAGTTACAATAGGCATGATAGAAATGCCAAACTAATGGGAGATAGATGCCATTCTGAAGCTGTAGTTCAAACCTCTTGTTAGGGAGATACAAGAGAACCATTGCATTAAAGTTAAGTTGAACCATGCCACATTTTATTTGAGCTTGCTCAGTTATGTTGCAGGCAGAACGGAAGCATCTCACTCACCAAATGATCAGGCTAAGGGTTCCTTAGCTTTGGTTAAGTGTAAAACAAAGCAATTTCCTAGCTTTCAAATGACATCTGTGTGTTTATCCATCTAGCCCCGAACCTTCAATATTTCTTTCAGCACGTTCCTGCTACATATGATCCTAGGTGACGTGTTGCAGCTTTTTCTATCTCATTGTTAAGCACATTGTCGGTAATATGAGCAGTTAATTCTTTTTTTAGGTTTCATTTTCTCTGATTAAAGTTGAAATACCCACAGTTGCCAAATAAGAAGCTAATTTTAGATGAATTCAAAAGGCAACAAGTAACAGTTAAAATAATCTCCTGCACCAGTACCACCTGCAATTCTCCATCTTCCTGCATTATCATGTTTAGCTGAACAGCCGCACAGATAAAAATAGGCCACGACATTTGGTTCTGTGGTGCCAGTACTTTTGGCGCTATGGGTGCCGTTTTAATAGACAAATGGCATCTGCACCATTTCCGCCCACTGCAAGCATGGCATGCACCAAACTCAATCGTGGTGAGGGCGTTAGCACGCGTTTTAGGAGTGTGCACTGGAAGTATGTAGAGAAGGCAGATCGTGACATCAGTCAGTGTCTAACATTGAATTGGCACCAGGCCTGCTATTTTCGACCTCGCTGCTCTAGTTAACGCCCTCTCTTAATTCTGCACAGCTGAGCATACATTCAGCAGCTGGAAAGCCCCCTGCTACCAACACTATTTTGTGCTGATTGATTTCTACTGGCTCTGTTTGAGTTCATAGAAGTGCTTTGTGGTTTGTAGAGTTGGTTAAAGTCGGTAATGTTGACAGGGTGTGGTGGTGCACCTGGAGATGGCCTTGGTTCTGTCTTCAAGGCTTCTGGTCAGATCACTTACTCCCAGTCTTAGACTAATAGCTGGAATGGGCAGGTTGTCTTATGAGGAAAGGTTGGACAGGCTAGGCTTGTATCCACTGGAGTTTTGAAGAGTAAGAGGCGACTTGATTGAAACATATAAGATCCTGAGGGGTCTTGAGAGGGTGGATGTGGAAAGGGAGAATCTAGAACTAGGGGTCACCGTTTAAAAATAAGTGGCCGCCCAATTAAGACAGAGATGAGGGGAATTTTTTTTCTCTCAGAGGGTCATGAGTTTTTGGAATTTCTCTTCCTCAAAAGGCAGTGGAAGCAGAGTCTTTGAATGTTTTTAAGGCAGAGGTAGATAGATTTTTGATAAGCAAGGGGGTGAAAGGTTATCAGTGGTAGGTGTGAGTTGCAGTTACAATCCGATCAGCCATGAACTTATTGAATGGTGGAGCAGGCTCGAGGGGCCGAGTGGCCTACTCCCGCTTCTAATTCGTATGTTTGTATGTATGATCATATGGATGCTGCAGTTACCATCCCTCTTGGGCTGCAACATGAGAGAGAGATGGAGCAGAGACAGCAAAGAGGAAAATCTGTTTGCAGAGGGAGGAGGGGGGGAAAGGGCTCTCAGCCAAGGCCTTTTCCACCCAGGCTCTTCCAGGTGCATTTCTCTTTGCTCAACCTAAGTGAGGAGCAGTGTTTGCATCATCTGTGCTTTACAAAGGAGGTGCTCACAGAACTCTTCTACCTCTTTCAAGCAGACATGCAGCCTCACAGCAGGGCAAGGACGGCACTGCCAGTGGCTGTGAAGGTGACTATGGCCCTGAATTTCTTTGTGTTGGGATCCTTCCAGGCTGGAACAGGTGACCTCTCCAACATCTCCTGGTTCGCTACTGACTGCTCTATAAGGGAAGTAACAGCCACTCTTTATTTAGGCGATGGGATTTCATTGTGTCCTCTCTGCCCAGTGAGAAGTAGGAGGAGTGTGCATGTGGCTCTGCCAGTATAGTAGCCTTCCCAATGGTGCAGAGTGCCATTTACTGCGCACAAATGGCTTTGTGGGCACCGCATCCAAATGCTGAGATGTACCAAAAGCACAAAGGTTACCACTCGCTGAATGTGCAGTTGGTGTGTGACCACGCTCAGCTGGTGAATTCCCGCTATTCTGGCAACAGCCATGATGCTTCCATTCTGCACCAGTCTGTTGTTCCCTCAGTATTTGAGCCATCACGTCAAACCCGAGGGTGGCTGCTGAGTTACCAGGGCTATCGGCTCTACACCTCTCTGATGATTCCCTCCGCAACCCAACCACACATGGCCAGCAGGCATATAATGAGACAAACTGCCTGTCATGAAAACCACACCTGCCAAAATGAGACATATTAATTTCATCATATGGAACATTAATTTTAAATTGTTACTGGACTGAAAAAATAGCTTGGTACAAAAGACCCACTGAAACACGACTGCTCGTTTTACATTCTAAAAGACAGTTGAAAAAAAAAGACAATGGGAACTGCTCACTGATTCAATTAACAAAGACTGGTCTGGGCAACAGTGATCCACATCTTGGCTGTGTAACAGACAGCACTACACCCCCTACCAAGATCCGCAAATCCACAAACCGCAGAAGTAGTGGTTCCAAATAAGGGGTTAGTCACATGACTAACCTGCTGGCTAACTTGGAGTTTTGAATTGTGCTCACAGAACAGTTGGAAAAGAGACTGCAATTTGAAGACAACAGAGAAGGAAGGTTTCTCTCTGTCTCCCTCTCTCTCCCACGAAGTTTCAGGGGATCCACTGAAGCCACTCAAACTTCAAGAGAGAAGACTCCTGCAGCTAACCAAGTTTGAAAGTGTGCACTGAGCCCCAATGAGAACTGCAAGACAGCTGCAATCCAAGACTTTACATCAAATGCAAAAACCAGAAACAAAATTCCAGCTATTACTTTAAAACTTTCTCCTCTGTCTCTATTTGCATGTATGTTTATGTTTATGTATGTGTATGTTTATTGTGTATGCATGCTAGTGTGGTTGTGTCACGTATTTCATAGATATATATATATATATATATAGATAGAGTCACAGCACTGAAACAGGCCCTTCGGCCCACCAAGTCTGTGCCGACCATCAACCACCCATTTATACTAATCCTACATTAATCCCATATTCCTTACCACATCCCCACCTTCCCTCAATTCTCCTACCACCTACCTACCAACACTAGGGGCAATTTACAATGGCCAATTTACCTATCACCCTGCAAGTCTTTGGGAGGAATCCAGAGCACCCGGAGGAAACGCACGCGGTCACAGGGAGAACTTGCAAACTCCACACAGGCAGTACCCACAACTGAACCCGGGTCGCTGGAGCTGTGAGGCTGCCGTGCTAACCACTGTGCCCCCCCATTTCTAGCAGTGTTAACTGAAATAGAGTTTTAAGGTCAATACATTTACACTTTTCTTGTTTAAATCTAAGAAAACCTATCTGGTTGATTTCTTTGCCATTAAAATTAGCGAGCAGTGAACAAGGGTTCACTGAGGGAAAGCTTAAAACACTGTGTTTTAAAAATTAAACCCTGCTACGGCCAAAGCAGGCAAAGGCTGAGAGGGGAGCCCTAGAGCCCTGTCTCATCTGGTCGTAACCCTGCATAGGAAACATTATAGAGCAGACCACGGGGGTACGGGAACAACAGTTTCACTGCCTGGACCACTCTGGAGGAGCCTGCAGTACTTTGCTGGAGCTGTGTCCCGTTTCATGGTGGTCTGCCATATCCTCCACAACCCAACCATCATGAGGGCACAGCCCTTGCCTCCAGGGGCAGCTTTACTCTTTGCTATCTAACTCTCTGCTATCAGCTTCTAGCTGCATCTTAAATATCCACAGTGCATTTGTCTCTTCTCTGCCTGGCAGATTATTCCAAATCTTCTTCATTCTTTAAGTAAAAGAGTTATGTTGTCTGATTCTATTCCCCTGTCATGATTTCCCTTGTTTATACCCCATAATATTTTGTATACCTTAATGAGGGCCTTTGCCATTAACTGCCTTCCTGCAGGGTTGTAGTTTCTCTCATTGTTCCTTATAGCTCATTCCCTTAGCACTTCAGTTTTGCTGTTTTTTTTCAGCATCCACTCCAATGTATGCTGTTATGAAAGTGCTTCCATTTTAAAAATATTTTTTGAGGACTCGTGTTTAAAAATTGTGGAAATGAATTTATTTGAAAGACTGAAGAGATTCCATAGATGCTGGACTTTGGCATTTCATAAAAAAATGTCACTGGAATGACTTGGGACTTGGTTTACAAACAAACCCTTACTGTAAGTCACATGTCTTAAGCAAAGTAAACAGCAGGAGCCTTGGTGACTAGGAGAGTTGTTTACCAAGAAGTGACATGTCGAGATTTATGATGGTCAAGAGTTGTTTTTTGGATATTGTTTTGAGTCAGTTGGGGGGTCAGCCTGCTAAGAGAGAAGCTACCAGCTCATCCTTTTTCCACCCCTTTGAGAAACCCTGAGAATCAGTATGGGAAATAGAGAAACTGATGCCGCATTTCTCCTGAAAAGCCTGCCAGACTTTTCAGGACTTGCCAGACTGGGAGTGGTGCAGTGGTTAGCAGGGCAGCCTCACAACTCCAGTGACCCGGGCTCGGTTCTGGGTACTGCCTGTGCGGAGTTTGCAAGTTCTCCCTGTGACAGCGTGGGTTTCCTCCGGGTGCTCCAGTTTCCTCCCACATGCCAAAGACTTGCAGGTTGATAGGTAAATTGGCAATTGTAAAAACATTTGCCCTAGTGTAGGTAGGTGGTAGGAAAATTGTGGGAAGGTGGAGATGTGAGAGAGAAAATGGGGTTAATGTAGGATTAGTATAAATGGGTGGTTGATGGTCAACGTGGTGGGCTGAAGGGCCTGTTTCGGTGCTGTATGACTGACTAATCCTTGATATTGCCTGAAGATAACTATTCCAAAAGATCCCAGTGACAGCTGTCTACTTGTATCTGGATGCCAGACCAAAGGGCATTCCATAGCTATCCTTTTGTCTTCAAGAATTAACAAGTGTTTGGCGAAAGTATTTTTTTTGTAAAGAGATTTCTGCAAAGAAAACTTTTTTTTTAAACTGTTGTGTGTGTTGGGTTAATTTAGAAGGGAACTTTAATATTTCTACCTGTGTGTTGATAAGCTTTGCATCTTTATTGAATACATCATGTTTTAAAATAAATTAATAATTTTGTTGTTTATCCAAGAAACCTGGTTGGTGGATTTTATTCTGAAACTAAAATAGATAAAGTATATAATTGGCCGTATTGGTAATTAAATAAAACATTCAAATATACATTGTGACCTATGGAGAAATGGAACTAGACAAAGACGGTGCACTCTTCCAGCCTCGATCATAACAATGTAAATGTGCTTTCTGTGACAAGGTGACCAGAATTGAATTCAATGCTCCAGCAACAATCTGACCAATGCATTGCAAAGCCTTGTCAAAAATCAGGAGATGTGTAGCTGGATCATACTAATGAGTGATGTGAATTATTGTGATTTTTCATTACTGGAAAAAGTAGAGTGGGCTGATAAGAGAGTGCTTGCTTTAAAATAGAAATTCATGTTTACTGTTAGAGTGTTCTTCGGTGGCATGACTAAACCTTGTACATGTTTGATATTTCTGTCTCCCTTTATTGTCATTATTTGTCTCTCTATTGTGGAGATAAGTAATGGCATTGGGAGGGAGTCTGAAATGGAAGTGAAAGGTATTTTGATCTTCCTTGAATTGATGTTCTTGAGCACTCACTCTACTGTTAAGATGAACTTGTTTACCTCTTTTTAATGGAGGAACAGTCTTGCTAATTACAAGACGTCTGGAGCCTAATTATCACCCAGAAAATGTTTTGTGTAATATGATGGTGAGAATTCTATTTTTCTCTCATTTGTCAGTTTCCCCATGCCATGCAGGCTTTATGGCAGATGAGGCATCTGTCCAATCTACTGTCAAGCCCCTGCTAATGTACTGTAAAGATAGGTGTGCACTTATAGTGCCTTATAATGATTCGCAGCAATGTCTCAATACATTTACACAGAATTATACCGAATCTACAACACAGAAACAGACCATTCAGCCCAGCTCGCCTGTACTGGTGCTTATACTTCACATGATTCTCTTCCCACTTAAACCATCCGGCCGCTGCCTCCCTCTGTGTACCCCTCCCTCATGTATCCCATTAAATGCATCAGTTCGATCATCTTTAACCAGTGCAAGTTCCACATTCTTAACACTCTATGTAAAGAAATTCCCCCCAAATTCTTTATTTAAACCAATCTGAATTTAACAGCTCAGGCGTAATTATGTTAAGTAAATAACATCCTGTAACAAACACACCGCTTACCATCTGTAGACTGGAAGCTTGCAATTCTACATAAAGGTTCCTGGGGCAATGATCACCAGTGCCTGGACAGGGCAACACAATGGGAAATCACTGAAAGAAAGAAAGACTTGCAATTCTAAAGTGCCTTTCATGATCTCAAGATGTCCCAAAACAAACAGCCAATGAAGTACATTTGTAGTGTAGTCACTGTTGTAATGTAGGAAATGCACCAGCCAATGTATGCATAGCAAGCTCCCATACATTCACATACTATGTAACAGGGAGAAGGTGGCATAGTGATAATGTCACTGGACTAGTAATCCAGAGACCTAGGCTAATGGCTTGGGGCCATGGTTCAAATCCCACCACAGCAATGAAAGCTAGTCAATGAAAGCTAGTCATAGTAATGATGCCATGAAACTATCATCAATTATTGTAAAAATCCATCTGGTTCACTAATGTCCTTTAGGAAAGGAAATCTGCCATCCTTATCTGGTCTGGCCTACATGTGACTCCAGATCCACAGCAATGTGGCTGATTCTTAACTGCCCTCTGAAATGGCAAGCAACTCAATTGTCAAGGGCAATTAGGGATGGGCAACAAATACTGGCCTTGCCAGTGATGCCCACATCCCATGTAAGAATAAAAAAATTATTTTGAGTGCAGTCATAGAGGTTGTGCAAGCAATATAGCAACCATTTAGTATACAGCAAGGACCCACAGGTAGCAATGAGATGAATGACCATTTGGGTTTTTTTTTGCTGGTTTTGTTTGATGGAGGAATGTTACCTTGATATCAGGAGAGCTCACTGTTAATTTTCAAGTAATACAATAGGATGTGGTGGAGGCAGGTTCAATTGACGCATTCAAAAGGGAATTAGACAGTTATATGAAAAGGAAAAATGTGCAGAGTTATGGGGAGAAGGTAGGGGAATGGAATTGAGGGAGTTGCTCTTTCAAAGAGTTGGTGCGGACACGATGGGCCGAATGGCCTCCTTCAGCACTGTAACCATTCTGTGATTCTGTGAAGATCTTTAACCAATAGAACAGGTTAGAAGCCTAATCCAAAAAATGCTACTTTTGATGCTCAGTACTGAGGGAGTGCTGCATTGTCAGAACAGCAACTCTTTGAATCCCTATCTGCCAGTTCCTCTGCCTCTGTGCCCAAGTTCTGCAGCAGGAGCCAAACCTATAGATTAGACTCAAAAGACAAACGTGTTATAAAGCCAAGCTAATTACGAGAAAATGCACAGTCCTTCTCTTTTGGGGGTTGCCTGACTACATTTGACACGTTCTTTAGACATCAAGAACATAACAAATGGAAGCTGATGACTGCAAACCTGCACTCTTATCAATCCATTGCTTACTGTGTGTCTGCTTTCCTCAGGAAAGAGATTTACATAATGGCCCCGTATGAAAAATTTAATTTCAAAGTAATATTTCCTTCACAGATACTTTTTGATTGCAAAAAAACAGAAAACACTTGACTCCGACTAATTGTTTTATCCTGTAATCTATCAAATTAAGATGCAATGGTTAGTAAGGCATGAGGATGGTCTGGTATCACACACCTGATAGGAATCCAAGAACCATTGTGTAACTTTTGTTTTCCTGTATTTGTTAGTCTTCAGCCTCAAAGAATAGATATATGTTGCAAGTAATGTGTTGCTGCTTTTGCAAGTTCCATTGTCTCAGTGTTTGAAGTGTCAGTTTTGGCTCAGAGCGTATCACTCTCACCTCTGAGTCATAAGGTTAGAATCATAGAATCATAGAAAGTTTAAGGCACAGAAAGAGGCCACTTGGCCCATCGTGTCTGTGCCGGCCAAAAAACGATCCACCTATTCTAATACCACCTTCCAGCATTTGGTCCGTAGCCCTGCAGATTATGGCACTTGAGGTGCATATCCAGACTCCTTTTGAATGAGTTGAAGGTCTCTGCCTCAACTACCCTTTCAGGCAGTGAGTTCCAGACCCCCACCACCCTCTGGGTCAAAAAGTTTTTCCTCATCTCCCCTCTAATTTTTCTACCAATCACTTTAAATCTATGCCCCCTTGTCACTGACCTCTCTGCTAAGGTGAATAGACCCTTCACCTCCGTTCTATCCAGGCCCCTCAAAATTTTGCACATTTCAATCAGATCTCCCTCCGCCTTCTCTGTTCCAAGGAGAACAACCCCAGCCTATCCAATCTTTCCTCATAGCTGCATTCTTCCAGTCCTGGCAACATCCTCGTAAATCTCTTCTGTACCCTCTCTAGTGCAATTACATCCTTTCTGTAATGAGGTGACCAGAACTGCACACAGTACTCATTGTGGCTACAAGTCCCACTCCAGAGTGCAAAAATCTAGATTGTCATTGGTGCTGCCTCTCGGATGAAACATTAAACCAAGGCCTTATTTTCCCTCTCAGATGGTTATAAAAGAGCCCATGAAACTATTTTGAAGAAGAACAGGGAAATTCTCCCCAGTGTCCTGGTCAGTATTGATCACTCAACCAATATCACAAAAACAGATTACCTGGTCATTATCACATTGCTGTTTCTGGGAGCTTGCTGTGCACAAACTGGCTGGTGTGTTTTCTAATCACACATCAAAAGTACTTCTGTACTGTGGCTTTGAAAGGCTTTGGGATGTCTTGAGGTCCTGAAAGTTGCTATACTAATGCAAGTCTTTCTTTCTTTTCACCATCCTACAGCTCACACAGGGGGAATCTCATGGAGCTTTGTTAGCTCTTACAAATAACAATTTTTGAGTTGCACTAAGGACACTCGGCCAGATTTAGTATTACCAGTATAATGAGCAAAAGTGTTATATTTGTGTTTATTTATGTATCTAAGGTGCAAGTGTGAGTTAAAAGCTGTTGTAAACAATACTGGCTACAGTACTGTGTATTGTTACTGTTCACCTGCTTGTGTAATAAACCAATTCTGTAGTTTTTAGTCTGAACCAGGGGTTAATGGTGTTTATTGCCCCTTTTTTGAAGTGTAAAAACTGCAAGAGAGCTAAACGCAGTGACAAGCCTTTCTGGTCAACCCCTCAACATTGTCTATTGTGTGTGTAAGCTTACAGTTCCATTAATAGAGTGAGAGCTCATTTACATGAGTAGGTCTTGAGCTTGGGAGAAATATGAGTAATGCCTAAAGGTTTAACAGCCTCATCAAATACGTTATGGTGTTGATTCCTTTTTCACTCAAGAACAATTTCTCCAAATCTCTTTTACATCTTCAGTATTACCAGGGTTAAAATTGTGAAGCAAGAGTCTGATACAATTGCATCCTGTTGGACCACCTGATTTGTAAAACCCCATGAGTCAATCTACAGAAAAAATAAATCTCATATATGCAATCATTGAATTCACTTAAAATGGGATATCACATTAAAATGACAACTCGCATGGTATCATTAGCAAACTTTCCATCATCTGTCAGTTGTCTGTTCTTGATCATCACGTAGTTTCTCAGATAGTTTTCTTTAGCTATAGGGCTGAATTTTACAGACCCACCCTGATGTCAGGGGTCATGGCGGGGTGGGGGGGCTGGAAAATACCTCCAGGAGAGAGCTGCCACGCACTCTGACGCCGCGAGGGCCCGGCCCGATATTGCTGGCAGCAGCTAGGCCTTGTGGAGGCACCCCCACTGCTCGGTGACAGGGGCGCCATTAACATATATAAATAAATTTAAATCACTGCATTAATTACCTTTGTGTTCCTCTTGTCTGTCCCAGTATGATATTCGTGCCAGTGGCCAGCACTCCCGCACCTTCAGATCCCCCTCCAGGGAACTGAGGCGAAACAGTAGTGGGAAGGGGGGAGGGAGTATGTTTCTCAGTGTGGGGGGGGGGAGGTAATGGGGTCAAAGTAATATCATTGGTGTAGGGGACGATGGGAAGGGTTATAGTTTAAAATTTATGCACTTTCGGGGGGGAAGGTCAGGTGGACAAAGTTAAATGTTTTGGGGGGAGAGGGCAAGAAATTAATTGAATTGTTTAATGAGGGGGTGTTGGGAGAGGGGCAGAATAAAAGCATTTAATTTTTTAAATTACATTTTTCTTTAAATACGTAAATTGAAGGTTAGGGCTCGACCCCTTTAAAAATGGCATCAGCACCTCTGCACAGGCAGCTGATGCCATTGCCAGGGACGGACAGCCCACCCCCTCCACGTCATCAGGGGAACAGTCCACCCCGGCTATTTAAGTGAGCCACCACATTTAATATCGCGGTGGCTGCGCGACGTGCGGCCCACATAGGCGGGACTATAAATTTCATCTCATAATCTCAGCAAAAGTATCAATCAACTGAACAGAACACAAAGGCTGGAACATGCTTTGACGCTCATAAAATGCCCATAAGCATTAATGATTCTTGTGGTGGAAGTACAACCAGCTGCTGGCAATTCACCCAAATGATTCAGATGAACCCTAAGGAGTGATTTCTATTGATTTGTGTGCCTCTGTGCTGCCTCCTCAGCACCAAGTCTAGCCTTGAAAATAGGCCTGGATGAATTCCGATCCTGTTATCTTCCCTCTGTGCTGGTTTGCAACTGAATATGTTCAGTAATCAGGGCAGGAAATCAATTGCTGTTTAGTTTAGTTTAGTTTAGTTTAGAGATACAGCACTGAAACAGGCCCTTCGGCCCACCGAGTCTGTACCGACCATCAACCACCCATTTATACTAATCCTACACTAATCCCATTGCTGTGCCATGATAGGGCAGGGGAGTCCCAGAAAGGGCATTTGAGTTGCTTTGCTTTAAAGAGTATTTGCTACTGTAGAAATAAGTGAAAATAATTTAAATTAAAAATGCCAATTATTCTGAATGAAACTGTCAAATATAGCAATGTTATTGAAAGTGTTTCTACAAAATAATAATTAACTGCCAGGTAAGGGCTATAAGCTTGTACAATTTTGTGAGCATCCGAAGACTTAGTCAATCAACGATAAAGTGTTAGCATGGAATTGGTCTGACCAGTGGTAGTTAAGACATCTCTGGTTCTCCTAAAGACCAATTTTCTTACAAATGTTGCTTCACTTTAAAATGCTGCATATATTTATACAGTACAGTACAAAATGATCACCTGGAAATAATATACCAGAAATATCTACATCTCTATGTATGTATAATTATAAGCCTTATATATGCACACACTTTCTGTCCATAAGCATTATTCCCGGTCATTGTGGTTCTTGCTAATGCTTTGTGTCAACATTTAACATTGAATCTATTTCTGTAAACATTTACAATGGTCATTTTATGTAAACAGTTGCCTGTCACAGTATAATTGCAGTTTCATGCCACTAGTTGGCATTGTGATGTGAATCACTCAGTTTTGTTCACTTCTCCCATCTTGTTTTTCCTCCATCTTTTAATGAGAAGCTTTTTGTATTGTCTGATGCAACATAAATGAGATGCATGGAGTTCAGTTATTGAAGATCTCAAACAGGTTTATTAACAGCGAACAAGTATGTACAGTGCAGAGCTATCTATTTGCAGGTCTTACCTCTTGGTGTTACAGATACAGAGTGAGGCTGGCATTAGTCACATGACCACATCCTGGTACTTAGCTTATTAGCATACCAAGATCTTAAAGGGACATCACTCTTAAAGGCAATCACACAACATCTCCCTTCTTTCCAAAGATAAGTCTCGTATGCTAAAAGTATAACCATATAAAATTAGATAACATCAAAATTACTTACACATGGATAGAAATTATGAACTTTATAAATATAGAGGCTCAAAAGTCCATATATCAAAAAAAAATTACAGCACAGGAACAGGCCCTTCGGCCCTCCAAGCCTACGCTGATCCAGATCCTCTATCTAAACCTGTCGCCTATTTTCTAAAGGTCTGTATGTCTTTACTTCCTGCCCATTCATGTATCTGTCTAGATACATCTTAAAAGACGCTATGGTGCCCGCGTCTACCACCTCCTCTGGCAACGCGTTCCAGGCACCCACCACCCTCTGTGTAAAGAACTTTCCACGCATATCCCCCCTAAACATTTCCCCTTTCACTTTGAACTCGTGTCCCCTAGTAATTGAATCCCCCACTCTGGGAAAAAGCTTCTTGCTATCCAACCTGTCTATACCTCTCATGATTTTGTACACCTCAATCAGGTCCCCCCTCAACCTCCGTCTTTCTAATGAAAATAATCCTAATCTACTCAACCTCTCTTCATAGCTAGCGCCCTCCATACCAGGCAACATCCTGGTGAACCTCCTCTGCACCCTCTCCAAAGCATCCACATCCTTTTGGTAATGTGGCGACCAGAACTGCACGCAGTATTCCAAATGTGGCCGAACCAAAGTCCTATACAACTGTAACATGACCTGCCAACTCTTGTACTCAATACCCCGTCCGATGAAGGAAAGCATGCCGTATGCCTTCTTGACCACTCTATTGACCTGCGTTGCCACCTTCAGGGAACAATGGACCTGAACACCCAAATCTCTCTGTACATCAATTTTCCCCAGGACTTTTCCATTTACTGTATAGTTCACTCTTGAATTGGATCTTCCAAAATGCATCACCTCACATTTGCCCTGATTGAACTCCATCTGCCATTTCTCTGCCCAACTCTCCAATCTATCTATATTCTGCTGTATTCTCTGACAGTCCCCTTCACTATCTGCTACTCCACCAATCTTAGTGTCGTCTGCAAACTTGCTAATCAGACCACCTATACTTGCCTCCAATTCATTTATGTATATCACAAACAACAGTGGTCCCAGCACGGATCCCTGTGGAACACCACTGGTCACACGTCTCCATTTTGAGAAACTCCCTTCCACTGCTACTCTCTGTCTCCTGTTGCCCAGCCAGTTCTTTATCCATCTAGCTAGTACACCTTGGACCCCATGCGCCTTCACTTTCTCCATCAGCCTACCATGGGGAACCTTATCGAACGCCTTACTGAAGTCCATGTATATGACATCTACAGCCCTTCCCTCATCAATCAACTTTGTCACTTCCTCAAAGAATTCTATTAAGTTGGTAAGACATGACCTTCCCTGCACAAAACCATGTTGCCTATCACTGATAAGCCCATTTTCTTCCAAATGGGAATAGATCCTATCCCTCAGTATCTTCTCCAGCAGCTTCCCTACCACTGACGTCAGGCTCACCGGTCTATAATTACCTGGATTATCCCTGCTATCCTTCTTAAACAAGGGGACAACATTAGCAATTCTCCAGTCCTCTGGGACCTCACCCATGTTTAAGGATGTTGCAAAGATATCTGTTAAGGCCCCAGCTATTTCCTCTCTCGCTTCCCTCAGTAACCTGGGATAGATCCCATCCGGACCTGGGGACTTGTCCACCTTAATGCCTTTTAGAATACCCAACACTTCCTCCCTCCTTATGCCGACTTGACCTAGAGTAATCAAACATCTGTCCCTAACCTCAATATCCGTCATGTCCCTCTCCTCGGTGAATACCGATGCAAAGTACTCGTTTAGAATCTCACCCATTTTCTCTGACTCCACGCATAACTTTCCTCCTTTGTCCTTGAGTGGGCCAATCCTTTCTCTAGTTACCCTCTTGCTCCTCATATATGAATAAAAGGCTTTGGGATTTTCCTTAACCCTGTTTGCTAAAGATATTTCATGACCCCTTTTAGCGCTATTAATTCCTCGTTTCAGATTGCGCCTACAATCCCGATATTCTTTCAAAGCTTCGTCTTTCTTCAGCCGCCTAGACCTTATGTATGCTTCCTTTTTCCTCTTAGCTAGTCTCACAATTTCACCTGACATCCATGGTTCCCTAATCTTGCCATTTCTATCCCTCATTTTCATAGGAACATGTCTCTCCTGCACGCTAATCAACCTCTCTTTAAAAGCCTCCCACATATCACATGTGGATTTACCTTCAAACAGCTGCTCCCAATCTACATTCCCCAGCTCCTGCCGAATTTTGGTATAGTTGGCCTTCCCCCAATTTAGCACTCTTCCTTCAGGACCACTCTCGTCTTTGTCCATGAGTATTCTAAAACTTACGGAATTGTGATCACTATTCCCAAAGTAGTCCCCTACTGAAACTTCAACCACCTGGCCGGGCTCATTCCCCAACACCAGGTCCAGTATGGCCCCTTCCCGAGTTGGACTATTTACATACTGCTCTAGAAAACCCTCCTGGATGCTCCTTACAAATTCTGCTCCATCTAGATCTCTAACACTAAGTGAATCCCAGTCAATGTTGGGAAAATTAAAATCTCCTATCACCACCACCCTGTTGCTGCTACATCTTTCCATAATCTGTTTACATATTTTGGCAGTTTGACAACTCTTGCTCGGGGAGTTTGTGTCTCATCAGTTGCAGTTTTTTCTGAAGTTTCTCCCTCTCCGCATTCAGTTTCTGCTGCTCTGCCTTCAGCCTGCTAACATACTCTGTTGCTTTTCTCAAGATGATCACTTTTGAGGCCTTGTCATTCTTGGGAAGTTCCAGCATCTCATCTCGAAGATCCAACAGACAATGCTTCAACTCATTCCTCCTCTGCCTCCTCAGGACATTGCGTGTCCTTCGTCTCTCCTCATCCTCTGCATCTGAAGGCTTGGGGCTCAAGGTTGAGGACTCGTTGGGGCAAGAGTACTTAGTCCTTTGGCACATGAGACCTGTCTGTTCTGGCTCATTGTGATGCTGGTGGTTCTCTAGAGAGCAGAAATGAAGGTGCGGCATAGTTGTGCTGTTGCTGGATTTCCAGACTGCACCGTTTGATGCTGGCCAGAGTTTGCGAGCAGGTTCTGGTCCTTGGAAATATTGCCTTGGCAATGCTCCCATGGACAGTTATGATGTTGAGGTCCTTGCATGCTGGTAGTCCTGCTCCTGCTGGTCCGCTCATGTCTGAGGTAGAACGTTTGTGGTTTCCATGCTGACATGCCGTATCTGCACTGCATTGTTAATGTGCCACTGCAAGGGACGGGTGACCTGTTGTATGCAAATAACTTGGCAGCTGTCAGTCGTATTATAGACTTCCAAAGATTCCGGTACATATATTTGAAGATTCGGACTGGTAGGATATTTGCACTAGTGCCAGTGTCAATCTTGACCTTGAGTGTATGTTTGCCAGCTTTCTTTGGGTCCATGATGTTAACTGTAGTGAGAGCTTCTATTGGCTTGACTTCATCGACATGGTGTGCAAAAACCTGTTTTAAATGGTTAATAAGATATATTTTTAATTTATATTTCCTACCTATCTTGAACTAATAATTTTTTCTGCTGCCTTCCCAGCTGCTCCACGGACCTCAAACATCTCCCACACAAAAGCCAAAAAAAAGAGAAGCAGAAGAGAACACAGACAGAGCAATACAAACAGGACACACGAGTGAGAGAGTTATCTCTCTTCCAATCTGCCACGAGGAACACCATGGCAGATGTCGTAGTTAATCTGTCAAAAAAATAATTAGCAATAAAACTTGGGTATACAGTCTAACTGTACCTGACAATACTAGATATCTTGTGCAGTTTGCTAATTAACTGTGCACAGCGCCCTGACATATGGATTCTTGCAAATATATAGAATTTTTTTTATCATTTTGATGACACCTCCTCTAAAGCGTTGATGGTTTTTTGCAGCCCGTGTCCTTGGAACACATGTCTTCCATTCTCAAAACAGTCCAATTCTAGAGATTGTTGAATTAACAAAATAAGCTAAAAAACATGTTATCTGTTAAACTGGAAAGACACAGACATGGCCATCCCTCTTAAAGCAAAAGATGGAAGCATGAAGGTGAGCATTTATGAGGACAAGGACAATAAGCGAGATATCTGCAGTACATCTAGCCTCCAAAAATAGAAAGTATTTATTAAGTATGGATCACCTAAGGGAAATGTAGAACAGGGTAATTATTTCAAATAGGACAAGGGAAATTTTGACCAGACAGCAGCAGTTCAGATGATCCATTTTAAATCACTTGCAAGTAGTTGTTTGGCAAGGAAAAGCTGAGAACATTTTCAGCCTGGTCTTTAGCAGCAGTTTATTCAGAGAAAAACAAATAATTGTATGGGTTCCAACTGATTGCTGTGATCCAGACACTTATTTTGTATCTAGGTATATTTATGGTCCAGAGTTATTAAGATATATCAAGGAAGAGTAAAATTTTATTTTTGACATGAATTTTAGATCATGCTACTTATTTTAACAACAGGAGAATGTTACAACAAAGGGCGATAGATCACTGATGGGCACTAATTTCCTGTATATACCTCTCATTGTTTTCCATTATAAAGAAAAAAAGAGAGTTGCATTTATATAGCGGGGATGGATGTTATCTGGCGCTTGGAGACAGGCAGGGAGGTGGGGGGGACACAAAATCGGGCAGCGTGCCTTAAGTTGTCCTACCGCTTTGGCATTTTGTCTGCGATGGTGCCCATCGCAGACAGCAAGTCCGTTGGGAGGTCAATTAAGCCACTTAAGTGCCTAATTGGCTCCTTTCCCACATCGGCTGGCATTTAGCCAACATTGGAGGGGCCTGCTGTTGCATGGAGACGCTGCCAGGTGAAACCTGGTGGCTTCTTAGCAAGCTCATTAGGGGGGGGGCGGTTGGGGTTTGGTATCCATGGCCCCAAGAGGGCACCACTGATGGCAATGACCAACCCAGTGGCAAGACCCCTCCCACCTTCACCAATCAAACCCCACCCCCTCACTGGGGCATGCCTCACTGCCCCCAGCGACCCTGACTCCACTTACCTTTGGTCCCAGGGTCTACTCTATCGACGCTGCTTTGGGCCTCCTGCAGTTCTGGTAGTGGCCACTGCTCCCACTTGTGCTGCTGATACTGCTGAGCCATCAGCCCTCCGATTGGCTGGCTGCTCTTGAAGGTGGGATTTTGTCCCTTAAAGGAACAGCGTCCCAGATGATGGCAGTTAATTGCCTGCCCGCTGTTGAAATCGGCTGAGGGTCCGATAGAGGGCTGAGGCGGGGTCACCCTCTGCCTTCCAGCCCATCGCCAGGACCGCTGTTGCTGATATAAAATCCAGCCCATAATGTCTTTCATGACCACAGGACATCCCAAAGTGCTTTATAGCCAATGAAGTTCTTTTGAAGTGCAGTCACTAGTGTAGGGAACGTTGCAGCCAATTTGCACAAGCAAGCTCCCAGAAACAGCAACATGATAATGACCAAATAATCTGTTTTTGTGATGTTGTTTAAGGGATAAATATCAGCCAGGACACTGCAGACCTAAGCTGCTTCCCTAAGCTGCTTCCCTGTGGGCAGGCAGTGCCGTGGTCCGTGTAGCATGCATCGTTGATATTGGAGCAAGCAGCTGCATCACCTGCGTATGCTTGAACACATTGAATTGGCGCTATCCGGCTGATGTGACACCAGGATACCAAAATTGGACAATGTTAATCATCTGTACTGTCAGAGGGATATCTAGCTCTCAATCTAATCAGTCATACTTGACCTGAGATTACCTGATGCCAAGTATGATATTACTTTGTTCTTCAACTACCTCACTCATTATTCTTAACAGTGCACCTGTGGAGAAAAGTACAAAGTTATTGTAAATTCTTAAATATTATAAATCAGTAATAATTATTGGTCCAGATGCTAATTTGGATTGTTTAAACCTCGTTCAGAAATTTTGTGTTCAAGTACAGTAAGTGCAAATCAATTAGTTTTAAGAGGAAGTGCAGACCTGTTTGGGAATAGTGAATGGTGAATCTGCATAAATAATACAGAAATCTCCAGTTTCAAATTGAGATGTTGCTACACATCATTTCTGGGAATGATAATCTGAAAATGAAGTTAACTTTATTCTGCAGATGGGACACATGTACAAAACAAATCTCAATGTGTTAGATTGGAAGAACACACTTAATGGTAGTTCCAAGGAGATTTGCAAACAACTAAACCAAGGGCATGTTACATACCTGCTTGCCATAAGTAAAGTCAATTATGCTGAGCTAAACCATGTTTTTCACCAAAAAGGCAATAGAGTAATGGAATAAGTTATAAGGACATTGAGGTGGGCAATATAAATAAGTTTGAAACAGGTATGTTTCCTCAGAAAGGTACCTGAAGGTTGGTGATCTACATGGGCGGCACAGTGGCGCAGTGGTTAGCACTGCAGCCTCACAGCTCCAGCGACCCGGGTTCAATTCTGGGTACTGCCTGTGTGGAGTTTGCAAGTTCTCCCTGTGTCTGCGTGGGTTTCCTCCGGGTGCTCCGGTTTCCTCCCATATGCCAAAGTCTTGCAGGTTGATAGGTTAATTGGCCATTATAAATTGCCACTAGTATAGGTAGGTGGTGGGGAAATATAAGGACAGGTGGGGATGTGGTAGGAATATGGGATTAGTGTAGGATTAGTATAAATGGGGGGTTGATGGTCGGCACAGACTCGGTGGGCCGAAGGGCCTGTTTCAGTGCTGTATCTCTAAAAAAAAAGAACAGCAGGTCTGTTTGTCTGACAAAGTCTTTTCCTTTCTTGAAACAAATCAGGCCTTGAAAATCCAGAAGGCAATGATTCCCGAGACTACACAGTTTGCGAGGTCAGTTACCTGGGGCCATAGGGTGCATGTGTCACTATAGGTGCATGCTGGCATGGCCAATCAGATAACAGTGCATAGACTGGGGATCAAAGCTAGGACCTTCCTTATCTATATGATTCAGTTACACACTGCATAAACTTATAAAGTAGGTTATTAAACACTGGTTATTAAATACTCATTGATTTATCCGAGTATACAGAGAACTATTCTGAATCTCTGCTTTCTAATCTGTATTAAAAATTTCTTCCCTTTTCCGAATTCTGCAGCAACCCCACCCCACTCCCCAAATTATGGCAGGAATGTTTCGACTCCCGGTGACTGCGGGGCGGACGAGGTGGAAGTGGCCGAGTAACCTGAATCCGCTCTGCACCACCCGCCCACCGGCATCACGCATGGGGCAGCCAGTTAGCAGCCCTTCGGGTGTATTCAGCATGCGAAAGGGTGCGCACGGGCGGGTCGATCACCAGATTTAGGGGCGGGGCAAAATCCGCAAATGGATGTTGTAAGCCCTTCAAAAAGGCCTACAGCATTGAAATTGACCAGCTGCATAGAGCAGTACACCAGAGGAGGAGTTTCGACTGTAACTGCGGGAAGCTTCGAAGTGACCAAGTGACAACCTTTATGCAGTGGTGCACAGCTGCTTGGGAGACTCCGTACAAGTCTGCCGTTGAGGCCAGGAAAGAGCCACACACATAAAAGTTAAGAGCTATAGTCACCTTTAGAGTGACTGGTATTGGATGGCCACCAAGGCAGTTTGAGGCAACATCCACTGCCAGCATCTCACAAAGAGATGTCACAGTCTCACGTCTTCTTCTGCACTGGCATTCCGACAGCTGCAGCTGGCTCAGTCACGGCCGGTATGCCCTGCCTGTTGGGTAGGCGCGTCTCCTGACGTGTTCACTCTCAGCCGACTTTGCCACCTGCTCTCCCTCCCATATAACGGGGTGCCACTTGACCAGCTGCTTGCACATGCCCAAGCCCTGCTGTCCTTCTGCCCCTGATTGGGGCATGGTCCTCCTCCCCTGAAGAGCTGCCTCCAGAATACACAATTCCCATCGTTGGACTGGTTAACAGATTCAATGACAAAATCTCTTAACTTCCAGCTGCCAGGACAGGCACACACAACCCCCTTCCTTCTACTCACTGACTCAGAGCAGATAGGTCCTGAGCTGCAGTGAGTCAGACTCAGTTGGATCCCTCTACACAAGCTACAAATGTCTACAATTTATTCTTTTCTTTTGGGCCTCCTTATCTCGAGAGACAATGGATACGCGCCTGGAGGTGGTCAGTGGTTTGTGAAGCAGCGCCTGGAGTGGCTATAAAGGCCAATTCTGGAGTGACAGGCTCTTCCACAGGTGCTGCAGAGAAATTTGTTTGTTGGGGCTGTTGCACAGTTGGCTCTCCCCTTGCGCCTCTGTCTTTTTTATATAACACACAAATTTATATAATTTATATAACACACAAAAACACACACAGCTAAGAAAGATCAAAAGCTGTACCTCCAACACCCTCGCTGATTGCCTGCCTTCCTCCCTTTTAAAGTTGTCGGGTCCCCTACACGATCAATGACCCGATCTACGGCCGTAAATTCGGACGGCCCATGTAAATTTGCAGTCAATTGGGTTTTCAACTGCCGTAAAATTACTTGCAGTGGGGTGGCGAGCGGCAACTCCACCTCCCCCGACTTCCTGGGTTGTGAAATAACATCTATGCGTGATGGCGCCGGGAAACCCGACCCGACGTCATCGGATGCCATTTCTCCACCTGGACGCCTCCAACTTCACCCGATTGCATTAGGTAAAATTCCGTATGTCTATCAGCACCAATCGTGGCAGAGAGAGTGCTTCTGAACCACATTGCTCTTCAAATAGATTCCGGGAGTTTTCCCGAAGTCCTCTGCACATTGACCCTGCAGCCCTGTAGAAACAAGGCAACTTCTGCTCAGTTCTTCCACCTGGACAGCACAGTTGAGTTTAAGTCCTGGCATGTAAAGCGCAAACATGCATCCTCACTTTTTTAGTGGCATTTTGAGTTAGAGTATCAACACTGTCACCAAACCACCCTGATTGTTGCCCTTAAGAGACCAGTGGTTTTATCATTTTGAAATAATTAAGTACTTTAGTATGACTATCTAGAGCAGGGGTAATAGAGATTAATGCAAGTGTATAGAAAACTCACATAATCCTGGTCTCAGTTTGTACTCTCCACACTTGCACTGCCACTATTCCAGGGCTTTCCTTGACCTCTCAAAGCTGAAAACCTTTCCTTATAATACTTCATTTGCTTGTTGCAAGCAAGCTTTCAAGTTGCAGGCCATTTGAACTAGGATGGTGCACGGTTTGTAGACTACATCATAGGGTTTGCACATACTACAAATATCAATGTAAAGATTGTATGCCTCATTAACCAGAGACAGTTAAAATCTTGTGACAAAAGCAGGTGTGGTTAATTTTATTTAATACGGTAAAGCTGCAGAAAATGAATAACATAAGTAAGGGTGAATGGATAAATCACAAGAAATTAATTTCTAAGTGGCATATGATTGTTTTAACAATGGTGACATTTATCATAATTCATAACCTTCTTTACAATTTCTATTTATAGCAGCTTGTAAGAGATGGTGGTTTTATGACCTTATAAATTGTATGAAATGAAGTATCATTAAAATAGGTTTTTCTCTCTTTGTTTAATTAAGAAAATTTTTTCAGTAGCCTGCCAGATCTGATAGAGGTAGCGACAACATAGGCCTGTTTTCTCCCAATATTAAACAACTATCTGAAGTAAAGTTAACAAGATGTCCTTACCAAAGATAAGGAGAGGCGTGACCTCATGGACTACAGGTTGGAATAGTTGGGATCTACCTTGGATACCTGTCCTCAGGCAATTGGACAGTTGGTGGAAAAATGTAATTGAATGAGTGATCGGCATGAAATATTCACCAGCCCCTAAAGATAAGGTATATAAACGGCCACCTGGGGAGGGTTTTCAAAGTATTCAATGTACGTGATGTCCTGTACATTACATGGTACACCGTGGTTCCAGTACTGTGACCAAAGGAGCAGTATTGTGAGATACACTATTGTGCAGAAGATCTGGGTGACTTGATCATAACATCCCTACTGATGTATCTGGCATGATGCACGTACACGATGAGCCCATATCTCAATGAGGAGATTTCTTTTTTGAGGGATGCTGAGGAGCAAAAGCAGTAGATAGAAGTGTTTGTTCACCTGAAAACAGCACGGTAAGCACGTAGGATGTACTCCCAGCAAATTGCACATTCTTCTCCTCCTTTTCGTCCTGAATCAGGAATCATTTTCAAAAGGGAAAATATCCATTCTTGGGATGTGGGCATTGCTGGCAAGGCTGGTCTTTATTGGCCAGCTCTTAAAAAGTTAGTACCAAAGTGCTGAAGTTACCTGTTCCAGGTGATTTGTGTTAGTTCTGCACCAATCACTAAATACCGAGAACAATCTGGACTTTCCTCATCATTTAAAAATTCCCTTTTAATTTCACTGAAAAATCTAAACATATTTGTGTTTTGGTATTCTCCAGACAGTAAATTCACAAATATCCTACAGGAGTATTACTCCTTCCCGATGTATAATACATGCCCCATTTTAGTCTGTAAATATAGGCAAAATGAAGTATCTGTGGATCATCCCCAAACTTTGGCTTTTGAGACTATCAAAATAAATCATATGGCTGTGTGCCCTGATAAGAGTAACATTGCAACAGATTAATGTTATTATAGCAAAAGCAAAATACTGCAGATGCTGGAAATCTGAAATAAAAACAGAAAATACTGGAAATACTCAGCAGGTCTGGCAGCATCTGTGGACAGAGAAGCAGAGTTAACATTTCAGGTTGATGACCCTTAACTCTGTATCTCTCTCTACAGATGTTGCTAGACCTGCTGAGTATTTCCAGCATTTTCTGTTTTATACTGCGATTATAGCATTTTAAAATATTATTATGCAAACTTTTCCTCATTTAAAGAAAGTTTTTTTTAGAAATTAGTAATCTTTACAAGTTGTATTACTTGTTTAAACAACTGTCCTTTAAGAAAAAGAAAATGCACGATTCTGGTCCATGAACACGTACATCCATCACGCATAGGGTTTTATGTGACCTCAATCAGTTACCGGACCTCATTCCCGAGATAACCACTGTGCTCACCTCACAGTATGTGTTAGCTTTTATTCCAGTAAGGAAATGCTAATTCAATTCTCAGATACATTACTAAACTCTGACTCGGTGTGAAGTACAAAAAATATCTACCTAAGTCTTGCATCTTCCAGGCAGAAAAATATGCACTGCTATGCTGATGGGCTGTTAATGTTCTGGATGCAGAGCTTTTATTTCAGGTCACCCTGAAGTTTATGGTCAATAATGAAGATTTGAAATTTCCATAGTAATGTTCAAATAGTCTTCCAAATAGTCTCTATGGAAACCAAGACCACCTTAGAGTTACTGCAGTGTATAAGTTATTTGCCCTACTTACAATGCACTTGCATGTAATATTGAAAAATATAACTATTTAACTGTTAAGCAGTACCTAATTATCACAGTTGTGAACTTGTTTTTTTGATGTACCATTGTTCAAAACACAATGGAGACATCGGGTGTGGATTCACATCTGTAATTCACTGCCTTAGCGAGATCCTAGCCTTGGTGAATCCACTGGAGAAAGTGTCAGGTCAAAGCTTAGTGTTTTCTCACAGAGATCAGTGAGGAGAAAGAACCTCTTACTGTGGTTGGCTATGGAACAACTTGACAGCCGGTGAATGAGGATCTAGGAATTTATTTCAAGAATGCAAAATAAATTTTAAAAAATTTGGTGTTATTTAAGCCTTTCTGTTCATGCATTGGATTGCTTTGTGAAACAGAATCTTACACTTGCATTAACTATAGTGAAACATTCTGAGTGCGCAACATGTTGGCACAGATTGATAGAATCGAGTTCTGTGTCTGAATTCCAACACATATGATTTTGATCTCAATGGAATCAACTGGGAAATTTGGCGGAAAGCAAAATCATAAAGGGGAGTTGACCCATATTTCATTCAAGTTGATCTCCTTCTGCCCTGTAGTAGAATAAATCTGAGGCAGATATCTGCAAAAACAGGAAAAAAGAGTGAGATAAGAACTGTCTTAAGTCTGGTGGCATGCTCCAGTATTGTGAAGTTGCTATGTTGTAATTTTAACTTGCAAGCACGAAGTCATAAAATTTGGCATGTTGTACTTTATTCATTACAAATTGTTGTCGTTTTAGCTATAATCCCAAAGGACCATAGGCAATTCATAACAGATAGCAAATATTAAAAGGACTGAGTTTTATCAAGAATTTATAATGTCAGTTTTGTGATAACTAAAATGGACTTTCAGCTAATTGAGCTAAACAGAGCAAGGTGAATGTGTTTTATTTTTCCTAGATTAATTGTCCAGATAGGACATTCATAACCACAAGGCATCATTTAATAACTGGAATTCCGTAAGGAGTTCTCTATTAAAACTCCAAATAGTTTTGACTGAGGGATGGTGACCTTTATTAAGCCTAATTATACCCAGCAGCAGTATTCAGTTCACCTATTATAGACTGACGCCCCCAGTGAAACAGCAGCCACAACCACACCATTTGCTTCTCACTGAATTTAAAAATGTCTTTTAAAAAGGAAGAGAATGGAGGTTCTCCATTAATTCACATTGCAAGTAAATCATTTATATTTGACTCTTTGCTTAATAACCTTCTATTTTGAGACAAGAGCAAAATACTGCGAATGCTGGAAATCTGAAATAAAAACAGAAAGTGCTGGAAATACTCAGCAGGTAAGGCAACATCTGTGGAGAGAAAAACAGTTACCGTTTCAGGTCTGTGACTTTTCATCAGAGCACCATTAACTCCATGGGCCGGATTTTCAAAACGGGGTCAGGAAACCGACGCTGCATAATTTCCGGGTCCCAACCCCGCACCTCAACTGTGCCACTCACGCCACCCTATTTTGACATGTTAATGCCCTAATTGGGCGAGAGGCGAGCTTGGTGCCCAATTAGTGATGCCGAGTGTCTCCAGGGGGTGGGAGCTGCCTGCAAAGCACGAGTGGCAAAGGCAGACAGCAGCCATGATGGGGACTGCCACTGCCTTAACGAAGCAAACAAGCAACTCCATGGATGGCCAGCAGCATAAAAGAAGACCCTGTTGAAAAATGCAAATATAGGGTAATGTCCATGATCCAGCACACGATCCCCAAGGGTCCCATAATTTAGAACCTGAATAAATAGTTTCTCTTCACCCATTGTGAACCCAACAGCTGTGAACCAATGTGCACCAGACCCTTCAGGAACACAGGAATCCACATTGAAAATTCCAGTCCCGACCTCCCTGGCCCTTTAACCAGCTTCTCTAGGAGTTTACTGGGCGGGTAATTGAAGGTGAACAGGTTCCCCGTTCCCTCCCCCCTGTCCTCACTTTAAAAATTGTAGTTTGTCCCCAAGGCATCGGGATTCAGCGACGCCCTCTGGGACTGTGGTTTTTAAAATGCGTCTGCACCCTGTCCCAACCCCGCCAGCATTTGAAAATCTGGCTCCATTTCTCTCTCCACAGATGTTGCCTGATCTTCTGAGATTGCCAGCATTTTCTCTTTTTATTCTTGTCTCTAAATATTAGTTTGCTACATGTTAATGGAAAACTTCTTTTCTGTAGATTTTCTCATGCTAACAATTGTATGTATGTTCTATATAATTGGAGGAACACAATGAACAAAGGAACAGTTATAAACTAATACCAGCACCGTTCAATACATTTGGAGTAATGTGTTGCCACTGAAATCAAAAGGTTAAACGGCTACTTATAAAGTGGGAACAGTGAAACATTTGCCCATTTTTGTTACACGTCCTACATCCCAACTGCTGTCTTGGGCAGTATAGAAAATCCTGCTTTTTCTTTCCCAAATAGTAACTGCTTCACATTTCAATGAGTCAGTCTGAATCAATGGGCTGATGCTGGTCTACACACAAATCATAACCCTTTTTATAATATAGTGCTGCTTTCAGACACAGTGCTGAAATATAAATTGTCTCGTGTATGTTTCCCATCTCAGAAGAATACCAAAGGTGTAAAGTAGCCCACTGGGCTGCCATTGTTTTCTGACTGTGAGTTTTCAGTTTGTCTGGATGGGCTAGTAGTGCATTTTTTCCTTCTTCTGGCCTTTATCAAGGAAGAACCATGGTCAAAAATGCTAAGTTGCAAACCTTACCCATATTCAATGGTTCCAGTTTTGCTGCTGATCTTCAAATCTGTTCTAGACTACAAACAGGACAACTTCACCACAAGGCAAACCAAATTATATAGCAAAACTGCTTCCACAATATAGATGGATTATTGGACAACCTGCCTCCATCAATCCAAGTTCAGCATATGTGCTGTTATCGCTGGTATGACAGTCCATCACTAGCAATATAAGACTGTGACCACTAATAGACTATACAGGAAATCAGTCGGATTATATAACATGTCACATGACTTTTTAATTATGATATGGAGAAAATAAATGGAGACTGAGAGCATGATCGAAAACTTCACTCACTGGGTTTGCTGGGATCCTAAAATATTTGACAAGGTTTGAGATCTAATTTCTTCTCCCTTTACCTCCATCTTACTAAACTACTCACCACTAATCTTCCCTTTCCAGCCCTCATGCTAGCTGTCATTGTAAATGATTCCCTTTCTTCAGCCACTGTCTCCCTCACTTTCAAAATCCATTCTTAAGAACTTCACCCTTGGCCCACTCTGTTCTTGGAAGCTACCACCACATCTCCAACTGCCCTTTCCTGTGCAAAGTCCTTGAACAAGGTGTCACCTCCCTGATTTGTGCCCATTGCTCCCACAATTCCCTGTATTTTTCTGCCCTGTGCACAGCACCAAAATACTCCTTCAAAGTCGCAAATTACATTCCTGGTCATGGAGTTATACAGAACAGGTGACTGTAACCGTGATGCATTATCCCTCATCATTCTCCTCAGCCTCTGTGCAACCTTCAACACACAATCTCACCATCCTCCTCCAACCCCTTGCCTTTGTCAGTCAGTTCAAGGAGATTGCTTTGTTCCACTCTTACCTATTCAATCGTAGCATCTCTACCAATGGCTTCTCTTCCCACTGTCAGCTCTGGAGTCCCCCAAAAATCTATTCCTGCTCCCCTCCTCTTCCACATCATCTGCAAAAGTTCGATGAGATTCCACTTTTCAGCTGATAATACCAAGCTGCATCTCTCTGTCACCCTCTAAGCCCCTCCACTACCTCTGTGCTGTCAGATTGCTTGTTTGACGTCCAATCTTTGATGAGCTGTAACTTTCTACAGCTAAACATTGGGAAGACTGAAGCCATTGTCTTTACCCCAACCACAAACTCTATACCTTAGCCACTGACTTAGGTACAACTCCCTCACGCACCACCGTTATTCCAGCTTTGAATTGGAACTACAGAGGCTTTCCTAAATAAAGAGTTGCATTTATATTGCGCCTGTTATGACCATGTCTCAAAGTGCTTTACTGAAGTACTTTAGAAGTTTAGTCACTGTTGTAATGGAGGAAACACGGCAGCCAATTTGTGCACAACAAGCTCCCACAAACAGCAATGTGATAACAGCCTGATACTCTTTTTTATGTTGATTGTGGGATAAATATTGGCCAGGACAACAGAATGACTCCCCTGCTCTTCTACCTATTTATGCAATATTTTTAATTGATGAACGATGTATATTTTTCCGGTCTGAAATATTTACAAACAAGAGAATTTGACTGGAATTAATTTGGACTGATTGCTGGAAAGCTTATCACTGTTAGCTCTAGAACCTATTATTTCATGTATGGAAATTGATTGTACTTAAGCACGGTTTATGGAAAATATTTCTGTTGTGCCATGTGCTGATAAGCTAATGCAATTTTTTGGATTAGTGTCAGTATTTAAAAGCAGGTCTGGAAATACAGCAACAACTTCACAGGTAAAAACTTTCCAGCTGCAATGTGTCACCTGTCATTTAACATAAGGATTAATTTCACTGATGTCCAGAACCTTGTGGACTGGGAAAAACAATTGTTGTTGTTCTATATAGACCTCAGAATCCAGAGCTCCTTGTTGAAAGAATTTTGAGATTTACCACAATACATGTTGGGTGACAGCTCTCAAAATATGAAATATGTCACTTTCTGCAAGAAGCATTCTGGCTTTACAAAGTAAAAATCTGTTGAAGCACCAATGTAATGACAGTGAAAACATTATAGTTTCTCATTGTTAATTGACAAATAAGGTGTCTCCAATTGTGATTAAGGTGGCATAGTCTGAGGCAATTTAGCTGCTATCCTTATTATATCATTAATGTGGTTGCTAAATGTGCACCTGGTTTATACCAGTTTATATGCTTCACTCATTGACAATGTCTCTTCTGTTGTATGATGTCCCAGGCATGTGTTTTCCAAACCCACTTATGATTCTGTGGGCAAATGTGTTATTTGGAGTAATACTGTATCAAACACACCAGAAGGTCCTCCAGACTCTTGAAAACATGGGTTGAATTTCACGCACTTACCACCCACCCACCCCCAGGAGCCGGCAGGAAGGAAAGGAGGGGGTATAAAATCAGGTAGGATGCCGGGGAGTGCCGTGCCCATTGTCTACCCGGCCACCCCCGCCCTTCAGTCATTTGAGGCCCTTAAGTGGCTAATTAAGGATATATTAAGTGGCTATACTTGAGGGCCTCTTCCCACCACCACTGGTATACCAGCCATGGTTGGGAGAGGGGAGCCATACCACGTGGTGAATTCGCTAGGTATACCATGGAGGCCTGACTGCAGGCTCAGGTGGGGCGTGTCTCTCCTGTTTGGGCGCCTAGTGCCTGATGGAGGGCCCCCACCCCAGTGGCAAGGGCCAGCCCTGCTTAAAGAACACCCTGGCCTCTTGATCATTGTTTCCCCCACCCACCAACACCCACCTCACCAGGGCCTGCCTGATTGCCCCCGGCGAGCCCTCCCCACATTCCTTTGTTCCAAAGCTCCAGCACTGCTCCTGGTCCAGGGCCTCCTACAGTCCCTGCAGTGACCACTACTCCTGGTGGTGCTGCTGGGACTGAATAGCTGCTGGCCCTCTGATTGGCTGACAGCTCTTGGAGGTGGGACATCCTGCATTGGGGTGGGGGGAGGGGTGGTGGGGGGCAGAAGCCACAACCTCAGGCAACTAGTTGCCTGACGACCGTAGTCATGACTTCCAGGTCCAGCGGAGGCAGACTTGACCCTGGTTTACCAGCCAGTGGGCGGGGTTACTGGCTCAGCATTAAATCCCAGCCCTTGTTTATCAGCACGGGGTCAGCTTCCATATGTACATCAATGATACCCAACTTTGTCAGCACTCACCTCCATGATAGCTGTGGTGGGATGTGGGCATCGCTGGCAAGGCCAGCCAATCCATAATTGCATTTGAGAAGTTGCTGGTGAGTTGCCTTCTTGAACTGCTACAGTTCATTTGGTGCAGGTACACCCACAGTGAGGTTAGGAAGGGAGTGCTAGGATCTTGACCCAGCGACAGTGAAGGAACAGTGTTATAGTTCGAAGTTAGGATGGTGTGAGACTTGAAGGGGAACTTGCAGGTGGTGGTGTTCCCATACGTCTGCTGCCCTTGTCCTTCTAGGCGGTAGAGGTCGTGGGTTTGGAAGGTGCTGTCGAAGGAGGGTGAGTCACTACAGTGCATTTTGTAGGTGGTAAATACTGCTGCCACTGTGAGCTGGTGGTGGAGGGGGTGAATGTGTAAAGTGGTGGATGAATGAGACAGATTTTCATCCAACTAAATGTTGCTGAGACCAAAGCCATCCTGGTCCACTCTTGTCAGAATCTCCTCACATTTCTCCTCAATTCAATCCTCTTCTTTGGCTGTTTGCTGAGGCTAAAACCAGCTTTGGTGTTCAGTTTGACCCTGAGCTGATCTTCAAAGCCCATGTACCCATCATCAAGACCAGCTGATTTCACCTGCATCCATATCTCACTTCAAGCTCTGCTGAGACTCTCATTCATGCCTTTGTCACCTTCAGGATTGACTTCCCTAATGCTTTCCTCATCAACTCCCACCTCACCACCATCATTTCCCATCATAACTCTTTTCCTGGGCCCCTCCATCCTTGCTTCACCTGTCCCTCCTTATAAACTTGTCTCTTTGACCTCACCTTCAGTCACCTTTCCATTGCCTGCACACCATTCCTGCTTGATGTACAAATTCCATCCTTACTCTGCTGAAGCGAATTCGGATGCTTTGCTACATTAAAGACACTGTAAATGTAAGTGCTTATTTGATTGATCCTTGTAGCTGCTGGCAGCAGTATAACTGTATCTCAGGATGATACAGCATTTTTAGGAGAGGAGGAGGGAAGAATGTTTAAAAATTGCATTAAAAAAAAATGTATTTCACTGGGCTTTTGAATCAAGCAAATAAAAAGGGGCAGCAAAGTAACATCGGAAACAGGTTTTATTACAATTAAAGTTGGAGGTATGGTGTTATTTCATCATGCAGAAAGGACATTGAGGATAAATCATTCCAATATATAATGTGTCCAGGAACATCATGTAAGAACATCGTAAGAGGATTCAATAAACATTGTGCATCCTTGTTTTTTTCTGCTACCATTTAGCTTTTGTGACAATTGTTTTCTTTTCCCTCAGGTCTCGACAACTGATACCTATGTATGGGTTTTTCAATGGGAATTCTTTCTACATTCAAGCTTTTTGGAGAACCAAAAGGAGAACCAATGGAACCAGGCAGGTCAAGTTGTACTAGAGATGTCCTTTGTCCACCTACTAATACCTGCTTATCTGGTTCTGAAGGCAAAGGTGCACATACCTCACCTTGGCAGAGAATTATTGCATACCGAGGCACCCACATCCCAAGGAATAGCAAGAGAGAAGAGCTGAGACTATGAATATGATGGCTGGAATATTGTCGACATGGTGGAGCCCAATAGACAGGCGCGAAGGTCAGGGCAGCTCCGCCTGGGCTGTTTGTGGGACCCCATTTTTCATCCAGTCAGCAACTAATTAGCTGCCATTGGGGCTCCCTTCCCTTTAAAGGATGGGCACCCAACCCCAGAAGCTGCCGGCCAATTGGAGGAATGGCAGCTCAGCTGTCTCAGCAGTGCCACTGGGAGCACTGGCCACTGCTGGCACTGCACCTAAAAGACAGGATGCCACGGGAGCAGGCTGCCCTCCCAACCAGGTAAGTGGGGTCTGGGGTTGCGGGGGCCAGTGAGGCAAAGTGGGGAGAGCTGTTGGTGAGGGTGGGGAAGGGTTGTTGCGGGGCAGTTATTGCCACTGGGGAGCCTTGCTGTAAGCCACAGAGTTCCCAAATAGGAGGGACCCCCCCCCCCCCCACTTCCTGAGCCTGCAGGGAGGCCACCAAGGTTCACCAAGGCAAAGGATCCATCTGCCGCTGGAAAAATGCCAGTGGCAGTGTGAACAGGCCCTTAATTGGCAACTTAGGTGGTTCATTTGGCCTCTAGATGGGAGGGCCGTCCTCCACCTTTCCCACTGCTGGTAAAGTGGCATGGCAGTGGGAGGATGCTGGGCACTCCACCCAACCCCCTCCCCCGCCTACCCTTGCCATTTTGCGGCATGCCCTGTTTCCCAGCCCCTCCCCAGAGGCCTGGTAAAATCCAGCCTGATGTGTGAAATCCTGTCTAACTATAATTGTGGAATATTTCTTTGGAAAATTCCAAATCACCTTGTGTGAGCTGTGGCTCAGTTGGTAGCACTTTTGCTTTGAAGTCATCAGATTCTGTATTCAAGACCCACCTCTGGATTTCAGCGCAAAAATCAAAGCTGCACTGTCAGAGGTGCTGTCCTTCAAATGAGATGGTAAAGTGAGGATCTGTCTGCCCTCTCAGGTGGATATAAAAGATTCCACAGTTTTACTTTGAAGAAGAGCAGGGGAATTCTCCCCGGTGTCCTGTCCAATATTTATCCCTCAATCAACATCACAAAAACAGATTATCTGATCATTATCACATTGCTGTTTGTGGGAGCTTGCTGTGCGCAAATTGGCTGCTGTGTTTCCTACAACACAACAGTGACTACATGTGAAAAGTACTTAGAATCATGCAATGGTTAGAGCACAGAAGAGGGCCATTTGGCCCATCGTGTCTGTGCTGGCTCTTTGCAAGAGGAACTCTGGCAGTCCCGCACCCCCGCCTTTTCCCCGTAGTCCTGCAAATTTTTTCTCTTCAGATAATTATCCAATTCCCTTTTGAAAGCCACGATTGAACCTGCCTCCACCACACTCTCAGGCAGTGCATTCCAGATCCTAACCACTCTGCTTAAAGAGGTTTTTCTTCATGTCGCCTTTGGTCCTTTTGCCAGTCACCATAAATCAGTGTCCTCTGGTTCTAGATCCTTCCGCCAATGGGAACAGTTTCTCCCCATCTACTCTGTCCAGACCCCTCATGATTTTGAACACCTCTATCAAATCTCCTCTTAACCTGCTCTTCTCTAAGCAGAACAACCCAGCTGCTCCAATCTTTCCATGTAACTCGTCCCTCATCCCAGAATCATTCGAGTAAATCTTTGCTGCACTCTCTATAATGCCTTCACATTCTTCCTAAAGTGTGGTGCCCAGAGTTCTCCCAGTGTCAGACCCCGAACCAACATCATTAAAACAGATTATCTGGTTATTCACCGCATTGCTGTTTGTGGGGCTGCTGTGTTTACCTAAGTTACAACATTGACTGCACTTCAATAGGCTGTAATGTCCTGAGGTTATGAACAATCCTAAATAAATACAAGTTCCTTTGGTGCAGAGTCAACTAATATTCATCAAAATATTACTGGGTTGGTAGCAGCAGTCTTGACTTCAGAGGGGGGAGAGAATTCGCCTCTGTAAACTTGCCCCAGTAGGAAAACAATGAATAAATATGAGTGCTGGCATTTTTCTATTATCCTGCTCTCTTTCAATCCCTCTTTCAATCATTAACCTATCTACAATTGGGCTCGACAAAATAACACAGTGAAATATTTCACTTGCATAGCAATTTCAAATTGTTTTAAAAAAAATACATGCCTGATGGAGCAAGAGATAACTAGATACTAGCAAAGTTATACTTCAATCTCCAGCAATTTGCTGACAATAAATTGCTGTTTTTAGCATTTTCAAACCCCTTGTATTGAATTAATCTTCTAACATAACTTGATTATTTTATATATACAGCTTCCAGCTAACACATACATCATATTTCAGATACCATACTTGGTGTAAAGCAACAAGTATTTACAAAACAGTCTTTTTGCTTTAAAAATACGTGTCCAAAAGAGACAGGAGGCCAGTCATTTCTCTCTGGCTTTTCTGTCCTTGAGATAATCTAACCTCTTCCACCAAGGAAAGGAGCCAAGCAGCTGTCAATCTAGAGAAATTTTAATAGTAATTACCTCTAATTGATCTCAGAATGTTCCTATGTGGAATATTTGAGCAGGCCAAGATAGCAGCTAAAAATCACAACTGTATCTCAGGCCACAGACTACCTGTGAGTACAAGAGATCAGCCCAGTGTATATATGCAATATACTATAATCAGGTAAATATTTTGCTGAAAAATAAAATTTCCATCTTGATCTCTCTTTCAATCATTAACTTATCTATAATTGGGCTCCTCAAAACACTGTGACAAATGACTCACCTCCTGACTCCCCAAAGCCTGTCCACCATCTAAACAGCACAAGTCAGGAGTGTGATGGAATACTCTCCACTTGCCTGAATGAGTGCAGCTCCAACAACACTCAAGAAGCTCAACACCATACAGGACAAGGCAGCCCGCTTGATCGGCACCCCATTCACCACCCTAAACATCCACTCCCTCCATCACCGCTGCACAGTGGCAGCAATGGGTATCATCTACAAGATACACCGTAGTAACTCACCAAGGCTCCTTCGACCGCACCTTCCAAACCTGCAACCTCTACCATATAGAAGGACAAGGGCAGCAGTGTAAGGGTTTCAGTTCCCTTGCTCCTTACAATGATTCTTGTTCTCCAAAATTACAAGAACAAAATACACGCAACAAAACAGGTTTTGGCTCAACCTAAATTTGTTAGTTTATTAGACCAACAAAGCCACAGTACAAACCCCTTTAAGATTTGACTGAAACTTACAATCGCCCACGCGGCTGGTCATTACCAATGTTGATTGTAGGGCTGGAGCTGGAGATGACCGGTTTCACCTGACTGCAGTGCCCATGTTCCAATGACATCCTTTTTTATAGTGTTCCAGTCATGCTGTTCCACACCTGGGCCTGAGCTGCTTGCTTTTTAACACCTCTTTATCTTGGTCTTTGAATCTCCTGGGCTATGCAGAATTAAAAGGTCAGAGACAACTCCTCATCTCCTCCCCTGTTGTCTACACAGCATAAAGATAATATGATTTCCATCATGGTGATGGGTGCTCAGCTCATGCATTGTTCAGGTGTTAATGTGTCTTCCATCCTGGCCAGGAACTGATAGTGATACATAATTTCCGTTAATTTATGGCATTGTCCATTTGTTAATGTCCTTCCAGCTGAGTAAGAGTTTCAGTTAACTTATTCCTCGTGTGCCTTGAGGTTAACTGTTTCATGTCCTTCAGCAGATGCATGGGAATTCCACCACCTACAAGTTCCCCTCCACATCACACACCATCCTGACTTGGAACTATATCGCCGTTCCTTCACTGTCACTGGGTCAAAATCCTGGAACTCCCTTCCTACCAGCACTGTGGGTATACCTACCTCACATGGACTGCAGCGGTTCAAGAAGGCGGCTCACCGCCACCTTCTCGAGGGCAATTAGGGATGGGCAATAAATGCTGGCCTGGCCAGCGACGCCCACATCCCATATATGAATAAAATAAAAACATGAGAAAGGATAGATTCTATTAGTAAAATACTTATGTTTCTTCATCATTAGTTTTGATTTAATGCTGCTGTGCAACACTTTGGATAACTTTACTACATTAAAGGTGATATATAAATGCAAGTTGTTGTTATTTTGCTTTTCGTTAAAAAAAAGTAGTTGTCTAATAAGAGATTGTGCAGCAATCATTGGAAATTGTAATGACTCTGACAAGAAATAATTGGTGGCAATTATAGAAAATACAGAGTTGGGGAACAAAACCCCCTGAAAAACCTTGAAAATGGGAAAAGCTTAAACTGTATAAAAAACAGATGGCTGGAAAATGGAAAGGTAAACTGCAGGGCATTGTGATTCTTCCATGTGTGCCCAGAGACAACAATAGATTGCATTTATATAACAGCTTAATGTAGTAAAAAGTCAGAGGGGAGCTGGCAAGATGGATACAGAAATAAAAACAAGAAATGCTGGAACCACTCAGCAGGTCTGGCAGCATCTGTGAAAAGAGAAGCAGAGTTAACATTTCGGGTCAGTGACCCTTCTTCGGAACTGACAAATATTAGAAAAGTCACAGGTTATAAGTAGGTGAGGTGGGGGTGGGGCAAGAGATAACAAAGGAGGTCGAGATTGGACCAGGCCACATAGCTGACCAAAAGATCACGGAGCAAAGGCAAACAATATGTTAATGGTGTGTTGAAAGACAAAGCATTAGTACAGATTAGGTGTTAATACACTGAATATTGAACAGCAGCAAGTGCAAACCTGATAAAAAATAGTGGGTAAGCAAACCGAACAAACTAAGATGAAATGAAATAAATGCAAAAAAAAAGATTGTAAAAAATGTAAAAAAGAATATTAAAAAAAAGGAAGAAAAAAATAACTAAAAATGAAAGTAAAATGGGGGGCTGTCATGCTCTGAAATTATTGAACTCAATGTTCAGTCCGGCAGGCTGTAGTGTGCCTAATCGGTAGATGATCGGAAGATGGATACAGAACTGGCTCAGTCATAGAAGACAGAGGGTAGCAGTGGAAGGGTGCTTTTCTGAATGGAGGGATGTGACTAGTGGTGTTCCGCAGGGATCAGTGCTGGGACCTTTGCTCTTTGTAGTATATATAAATGATTTGGAGGAAAATATAGCTGGTCTGATGAGTAAGTTTGCGGACGACACAAAGGTTGGTGGAGTTGCGGACAGTGATGAGGATTGTCAGAGGATACAGCAGGATAGATTGGTTGGAGACTTGGGCGGAGAAATGGCAGATGGAGTTTAATCTGGACAAATGTGAGGTAATGCATTTTGGAAGGTCTAATGCAGGTGGGAAGTATACAGTAAATGGCAGAACCCTTAGGAGTATTGACAGGCAGAGAGATCTGGGCGTACAGGTCCACAGGTCACTGAAAGTGGCAACGCAGATGGATAAGGTAGTCAAGAAGGCATAGGGCATGCTTGCCTTCATCAGTCGGGGCATAGAGTATAAAAATTGGCAAGTCATGCTGCAGCTGTACAGAACTTTAGTTAGGCACACTTAGAATATTGCGTGCAATTCTGGTCGCCACACTACCAGAAGGACGTGGAGGCTCTGGAGAGGGTACAGAAGAGGTTTACCAGGATGTTGCCTGGTCTGGAGGGCATTAGCTATGAGGAGAGGTTGGATAAACTCGGATTGTTTTCACTGGAACGACGGAGGTGGAGGGGCGACATAATAGAGATTTACAAAGTTATAAGCGGCATGGACAGAATGGATAGTCAGAAGCTTTTTCCCAGGGTGGAAGAGTCAGTTACTAGGGGACATAGGTTTAAGGTGAGAGGGGCAAAGTTTAGAGGGGATGTGCGAGACAAGTTCTTTACACAGAGGGTGGTGAGTTCCTGGAACTTGTTGCCGGGGGAGGTGGTGGAAGCAGGTACCATAGAGACGTTTAAGAGGCATCTTGACAAATACATGAATAGGATGGGAATAGAGGGAAACGGACCGCGGAAGTGCAGAAGGTTTTAGTTTAGGCAGGCATCAAGATCGGCGCAGGCTTGGAGGGCCGAATGGCCTGTTCCTGTGCTGTACTGTTCTTTGTTCTTTACAAAAGTGTTATCAAACAAAACTTGAGACAGAGCAACATAAGCGGATGATAGGACAGGTTATCAAAAGCTTGGTTAAAAAGGTAGATTTTAAGGAGCATCTTAAAGGAGGAGAGAGACAGAGAGGTTTAGGAAAGGAATTCCAGGGCTTGTGGCCCAGGTAGCTGAAGGCACGGTCGTCAAATGTGGAGTGATGAAAATCTGGAATGCGCAATAGGCCAGAAATGGAGGAGCACAGAGATCTCTGAGAGTTGTAGAGTAGGGTGGGGTGAGGCCATGGAGGGATGAAACACGAGAATGAGAAGTTTTTAATTTGAAGTGCATGTAACCTGTGCACAAACCAAATTATGTGGCTTAAAAGATCACAGAACTTTGGGCATAAATACATTATGTCCAAATCTCCTCGATTTTTTATAATCGTTTATCGATCGCTCCTCCTGAATGTATCTCCATCCATAAAACGGGCCCTGTTCCCAAGTTACATGTACAAGGTTCCTGCAATTGCACTCCTCAGAGATTCTTAAAATTGCAACCAGGTTTTCAGTTGCGAATGGAAGTGAAGTCATTTTTCTTGTGTTAATTTGCAATTTTTTGAGCCTTTTTAAAAAAAATGTTATCCTCACTGAGACCTTCCCTGTACTTTGTGTTTCTTTTAATACATTTTTTATAGCATAAGTCACATTAAAAATTGAAAAGCTTCCCTGACTGCCGACTCTTAAACTTGTGAGCCTAATGTGCATGAATGATGGTTGAATAAATTGAAACCTTAATTTTCATATTTAAAAGAAGGAATATGTGGTGTGAGTTTGTCGCTTTCCTTGGCCCCAATTGTTTATGATGTTTCACGCACATTTTTACATTTGGGATAATTCAAAAGGAAGTTGGTAGAAAATTCCGCTGTATCTGAGGTTGGGAACATTAGTGCAAGATGGAGTCTATTCGGGGTCTAATTTCCAGGTTGTGCCCATGCAGGAAATTCAAGGCCCTTGTACTGGAAATCTCAAATTAAAAACAGCAAATGTCAGAAATGCATAGTAGCTCTGTAAGCATATGAAAAGATCAGTTAACCTATTGGATTTGAACTTTCATCAGAAGGCAGAGTAGAGTGATGCTGTGACCCACTCCCAAAGTCATAACTTGCTCAAGCTTCACTCTCTCAGCTTATGATGTTATCCGAGCCATCTGATTCTGAGCCATTTGACTGTATTACTGCTTTGTAATGTACTGCCAGCTATCTATTATTCTCTATATAATTGATCATTCCATCAATGATGCATGGACATTAAGAAACCAAGCAGTTAGTTCAGCATTAGTTATTGAGCTACTATCCTGTCTCGTGAGTCAGATAACTGAACCTAACACTTAAAATCATTCAAAATGTCACAGTTAACAATGCTTTTAATTATGCATTTCATACAGACAGCAAATAAAAACTGAAATGGCGACTGTCTATTAGAAATGAGATCTACTAAGGAAGTGATAATCCTTTCTCTCCATCTGTTCAGGGCTGTAGATGAAGTAATTAAGCCTGAAATTAGAAATGGGAGGACTTGACTAACCAATCATTTTTTCTGAATTTTCTACAATGCATCAAAAAACCCTAATTATTAGCAGGTGGATGTAACCACATTTAAAATGACAATTCTGCTTTCAATTGAAATGAATGGTAAATTAATTTTTATAAGCTTCTGCTTGCTGGGACCATTCTAGGAAAGTCAGTTACTATTTCAGTAGGATCAGTCAATGTCATGGGTTACTATTCCAGAAATGAAGCAATCTCTCTATTCTGAAAGTAATGAAGTCAGTCTTTTTGCCCTGGTTATCATCAAGTATTTAGTTCATTCCACAGGTTGAGTCTAAAATGCATTAACTTTTTCTTTTCCTTTGGGATTTTTGAGCAGGGGATGCATTTTCTATAATGGGAAAGAGGTCAGTAAATCATGATTGTAAAATGGGGGAACACTTGTATTAATATAAATGAAGTCAGTTTCAATAATTTATCATGGATTTACTCTTAACCAGTCATCATATAAATGCCATATCTAATTTGATTCTCACAAGTCTTGTAAACAATGGAAGCTCCCATGGCATGGCCTTTGCAAGTCTGGAATTCAGCTCCTAGCCTGACCTGTCACTTTAAGGGCACTTAAAGTATTCCCTATATAAAAATCATTTAACTAGGCAAATAAAAGTAATTTTCCTTGCTTGTAAACTCTTGAGTCAAGGGCAGAGCAATTGTAACTGCTTGCAAACATTTAATTCCAGGTTAGAAAAATCAAAATCAAAGATTGTTTTGTATTTGTAATTAATTTGCAACATGCTCTACACTCAAAGTTTACATGCAGTAACAGATTTTTATGGCATCTGCTCACAATAAATCAGAGGATATACTGTTTTATAATTATAGGAGCATTATACCATCAAGTGTATAATGGATGTGCTAATATACTAGAAATAAGGCAACCTTTATATTCTGTGAGTATATCTATATATCAAATGATTTGGTATGTGCATTATCCCATGAGAAATCCCATGATTGCCCCCTAAAGCACAGATTTCCTGTTGGTTACTTTACTGACTGCCACTATAATTTAATGTTTAAACGTGTTGGTATTCTGCCTCTCTCAAGCTGCCTAAGGGTGAATTAAGTTTCCATCTGGCTACTCTAACAACTCTGTTTCCCTGCCAACATTTGCTCTGCTTACCAGCAATTTAATCCAAACTCTAATTTTAAACTATGCCAATGAGCTAAGAACTTGTTAACTATATGCTCAGCTGTTGCAGTAGTCAGTTAGAAGCTTCCCTTTGTGTTGGACAGGAGGCAGAATATGGGTATTTTGAAGCATGCTGCTGATTAAAATTAAATGCTGGTGGGGGCCGAGGTGGGAGGGGGGGAAAGATTGACATTATAATAGCAAGAAAGATATATCTCCTGCAGTATGTTTGGAATGGTTCAGTCTCTAACTACAAGTGATGGCTCTGGCAAGCCCATAAACTGAGCCAGAAGCTTTACCGAGAAGCCAAGACTTTTGTCAAAAAACACTGTTACAGACAATATAAACACAGAAAATGTGACTGTATTAAGTTTCTTAGCCAGTGAGAGTTCAAGATGGTGGTCAAAAGGATTTTTTAAAAATTGAGTGTAAACTAGGCCAATATTTATCCCTCATACAACACCATTTAGAAAACAGATTATCAGATCTCATTTCATTTGTGGGAGCTTTCTGTGCACAAATTGACTGCCGTGTTTCCTACAGAACAACAGTGACTACACTTCAAAAGTAATTCATTGGTTGTAAAGAGCTTTCGGACGTCCTGCGGACATGAAAGATGCTGTTGGAATGAAAGTCTTTCTGTCTGGTGTCCTTTTCTTTCTTTCTCCCTCTCTCTCTTTCTTTGTTTTTCTCTCTCTCATTCTCTTTCTTTCCCAATAGTATGGATGTACAGATATTGTGCAGAGCCACCTAATGTAATTATGAGCTAACAAAGTCATGAGCTAAACATATGAGAATGCATTTTCATTTAGCACATGAGTGCTGGCATATTTGAATGATTTATCAATGTTACACCAATCCTTGATTCGGCTAAGAATAGCAAGATATGGTGTTCGAGTTGGGAAAAGATGGAACTGATCAGACTGAGTTATGAAACAGGACCTAGCTGGGGGGGACCTGGATGGGCTAAAGTTTTTCAATCATCCCACACTCTGACACTGGGTTCTGATTGTCGGGACAGCACAATGTGTTGCAGGTCACATATGTGAATCAGTGGAAATTTAATCAAATCATCAATCACTCGGTTGTATTCATCCAGATATTCAGATGAAATAAAGGCACGATCCCATAGAGACCTGTAACAGCTTTTTTATTGATTTTTGTCTTGGAATGATAAATATTTCTGTCTTCAATATTGAAGCTTTGCTGCAGAGAGCAAAATTACAATTAAATATATTCCATATTGTAAACATGATTCACTTGACTTCCCAGCACTATTTCTGATGCAAGTTGAGACATACATTTATTGAGAAATTTTAGTTTAGTTTAGAGATACAGCACTGAAACAGGCCCTTCAGCCCACCGAGTCTGTGCCGACCATCAACCACCCATTTATACTAATCCTACACTAATTCCATATTCCTACCACATCCCCACCTGTCCCTATATTTCCCTACCTATACTAGGGGCAATTTATCATGGCCAATTAACCTATCACCCTGCAAGTCTTTTTGGCATGTGGGAGGAAACCGAAGCACCCGGAGGAAACCCACGCAGACACAGGGAGAACTTGCAAACTCCACACAGGCAGTACCCAGAATTGAACCCGGGCGAAAAGGGTTTCCAATGGATTGCTGCTGGTGTTTGTTTATTCATCCTCCCAATCTCCGCAGATGCAGCATAAGGGAATTCAAGGAGCTCTGAGTGGCAATAGGCAGAGTTTTCCTGGCCCCGGGGTGGCAGACATGGAGGTAGGGGCGGAGATGCTGAGAAAATAGGGGGGTGCCACATCAGGGTAGCTACCCAAGGTATTCCTTCCAGGAAAGTTTCCTGGGGGCGGGCAACCAATCTGCATATTTAAGGCACCAATTAGGCAACATTTAGTGTGCTTGCCAGTGGCAGAGTGGGCCCCCACTGCACGAGGAGGGCACCAGCTTAATGGAGGCAAGCCTCCCTGCAGCAGTCTAGTTGTGGGGGAGTGGGGGGCGGAGGTGGCACCAAGGGAGCCAGAGACTCCAAACACCGAAGAAGGGGCCGCCGGCAGCTAAGGCTGCACTTGCGACCCAAACACTGCCGCTGGAGAGGTTTCTATTTAGCCATGACACCAGGAAAATGCTGCCCATGTTTGATGGATTGCTATCCATTCCTTTATACTTTCATCTGGATGATCTTCTCGTCCCCAAGCCCTTAGAGAGGTGCTTTGGGATGTTTTCTGTGTTGAAGGTGTTGTATAACACATTATTGTTGTTTAAGATTTAGGAATTCTGGTGACCAAATTAACTGTTCAAGCTTCATCCCCTAGCTTGTGTTATCAGATCCTCTCATTTGTATTCTCTAAGATGCGAGGGAAAAATAGGGAAATGAATCTATGGGGGGCAGCAATTTTAAACATACACCCAAATGAGCATGAAGTTGGTGAAGCAACTGTGCTGTCTGCCTGAAGCCAGCGTCAGGAGGCCCAACCCACTTTCAGGTTCAGGCCTCGTTCGAATACGGGCGGCGAGCTGTGGGGATCACAAGAGCAGTTTGCTGAGAGGAGAGGGAATTGTCTGGCACCTACACAGAGCTGGCCTTCAGGAGATGGGGGGAGGGGGGGTGGGGTGGAGAGCCAATTCCCAAGGGTGGAGAGCACAAGCTAACAGTGGCCCTCCGTATGTTTGTGGACAAAGTATGAGCATTCCTCCTCCTCCTGCTCCCACAGAAATAAAAGAAAAGGAGGTTGGGGCCATGTTGAGTGGCCAACAGTGGTCCCGTCAAGATTCCCTGGTACAAATGGGCAGAAAGTGCCTAGTGCACGCTGTACCCAATCGTATATCAAAATTGCAATTGTGATCTTACATTGGTGTAGGACATTGATCTGTATATATAAAAAGCCACCCCAGGCAAAACAGGTAGGCGTACTGTTAAAGGCTTACCTGAAAGTTGAATGCCTGAGGGTGAGGAGGGGGGGGGGTGAAGGTTCCACCCCAGTTTTCCTTTGCTAACCACCCTTCTTTCGCTGAAAAACAGATGGGCAACCTTTTAAAATCGTCCCCATTATGGTGCTATAATTTTAACATTAGCTGACGATTTTTCATCCTTGCTGATTAAAATAAGAGTAAATTGTTGCAACATGGTTTGGCTGGGGCATCACTGACAAACAAATAACTTATTTCAGTACTATTCATTTGTGTATACGGTAATGTTATGCCTTATCGCAAACTCTACATTTTGTTTCTGGCATCTCCATACTTCTATCTAACTACAATTTAATACTTGGCTAAAATTGGAATCTAAGTTGTATTGGTGTGTGTGCCTTAGGTAGTTTTCTTGGAGAGAAATTATGAATATTTGTCATCAGTTTATAGGGGGGACATGATTCCTCCCTTTAGTGGTTGAAATTCTACAACTATATTCTCACAAATTAAAGGATTCATGAATAGAGTGCAGCCTGTTAAGATATTACTTCCCTGTTTTATTAACTTTCTACCTCCACACTTCCTGATCCAGTCATGAAGGCAATATTAACATGGCATAAACATTTCCTCACAGCCATTAATTCCAGTTTACACCAGGCAACAAGAGGCACTGTGAGGGGTAACATAACATCCTGTGACAATTTTATTAATCTCCCAGCAAGAGTTGGAACATCTTCTTAAGACTGATGGACATTATGGATAGATCAGCCAAGGATAATGTACGCTCACCCACTAATGGGAAACAGTTTCAAATAACATTTGAAACCGCAAAATGAGTTGGGGATCTTCTCTACTGGAATCTTCGACACTATCTCTTATCTATCTAATTGTAACCAGAGAATCACTTGCAATGGCTTCTCTTCCTGCTCCCGCACCGTTACCTCTGGTGTCCCCCAAGGATGTATCCTTGACCCCCCCCCCCTCCTACTTATCATCTACATGCTGACCCTTCACGACATCAGACAAAAGCACGGCATTAGTTTTCACATGTACGCTGACGACACTCAGCTCTACCTCACCAGTGCTAAATTATCAGACTGCTTATCTGACATCCAGCATTGGATCAGACCAGATTTCCTCTAATTAATTATTGGGAAGACTGAAGCCATTGTTTTTGGTCCCAGCTCCAAACTCCATTCCCGAGCTACCCACTCCATCTTTCTCCCTGGAAACATTTTAACATTAAGCCAGTCTGTTTGCAAAGTTGGCGTCACTTTTGACCCTGAGATGAGCTTCCGACCTGATACTCGTGCCATCGTTAAGACCATCTATTTCCACCTCCGTAACATCGCCCGTCTCAGCTCATCTGCTGCTGAAACACTCATTCATGCCTTTGTTACTCCTAGACTTGACTATTCCAACACACTCCTGGCTGATCTCCCACATTCTACGATCCATAAATTTGAGGTCATAGTTTCCAGCGTATGCATGACACGTCCCCGCTAGCACCCTTCTCAGCATGTGCCAGAAGCACTGTGTGTGCCAATTTCTGACTTTGGGGTTTCTGTAGTGCTGGCACCAGCGATGCTGCCAAACCCAATTTCATGGCCATTGTGTCAAAGCTTAAGAACCATTTTAAAATGTTTTGAATGATGTCATTTTTTCACCTGTACCATGAAATAACAAAATTTCCTTTTTAGGTTGGGCAGTAGTCCAAGTATTATGTGTCATTCTCCATGAATAATTAAGAAAGGTTATGAAAGTTGGCTGATCTTCCAACAATCTGATACTTGCCGTGTCATCTCCTATTTAACAAAGAAAATTCTATTCTAATTACTAAGGCTATTGATAGAAATACCTTTGGAACACTGGAAAAATTGGCTTTAATTGGCATCTGTTAATAAAAAGCTTAAAGGGATCTTTTGTTTATCAAAGAGGAAAGTTAAAATTCCAAACACAGAGTAGACTATGTTGTTAAATATTACTCATCCTGGCCCGCCTAACATCCATTTCTGAACACTTTCCACAGGCAATTACTGGATTCTGATCAACAATAGGAATTCCGGGCTGATTTATTCTGCCTGTCCCCCCAATCCAGGTAAATTAAGGCTAACTAATATTTTCCTGGCATAGATCTAGCATTGAATGTGCAACCTTGCTGATCTTCATAGCTCAGTACTATAATACATGGGTGAGGTCATAGAGCATAGTGGTAATGTTACTGGACTAGTAATCCAGAGGCCTGGACTAATAATATATAGATGGGCCAGAATTTTACGGCCCACCCCACAGGAATGGGCTGGTGGCAGGGGGGTGCCGTAAAATTGAGTGGGAGGCTTGGGGTGCCATTCCTGATGCATTCCCGCCCCCGCTTCAATTTTACCAGGAGCGGCGGCAGCAGGAAAGGCCCGCCCACCCCAGGCCAATCAAGGCCTTTGTGGCCAATTAACTGCCACTTAAGGGCCTCCTCCCACCACTGTTGGTATATTACCAGCGGCAGGCTGAGGTCCCCAGGAGGCCGCAAAGGAAAGGCTGGTGGCTTCTTTGCAGGCTGGGGGGCCCCTCCTGATTGGGCACACTGTGGCCCACAAAGGGCTCCCACCTAAAGTCTTAACTGCCCCCCACTGAAATAAAGTTCCCCTCCCACCCCCAACCAACCACCCCTCCCCCTTGCCTCATCAGGGCCCAGCCAATTGTCCCCGGCGAGGCCCGACAAACTTACCTGTCTTCCGGGGCCTCCTGGAGCTGGGTGCAGTTCCAGCAGTGGCCACCACTCCAGTGGTGCTGCTGGGACAGAGAGCTGTTGGCCCACTGATTGGCCAGCAGCTCCATTAGGCGGGATTTCCTGCCTCAAGGAGCTGGAAGCCCCACCCAAGTCCATTTAAGGGCCTGGGGCCACGAAAAATTCTGATGTAGCTCCCAGGCCCGGCAGAGGTGGGCTTGCTCTGACATTTTGGCCGGTGGGTGGGGCCTCCCGCCCAACGTTTAATTCCAACCATGTGTTCAAATCCCACCATGACAGATAGAGTATATAGAGGGCGGCACAGTGGTTAGTACTGCAGCCTCACAGCTCCAGCGACCCGGGTTCAATTCTGGGTACTGCCTGTGTGGAGGTTTGCAAGTTCTCCCTGTGACTGTGTGGGTTTTCTCCAGTTTCCTCCCACAGCAAAAGACTTGCAGGTTGAAAGGTAAATTGGCCATTATAAATTGCCCCTACTATAGGTGGTATGGGGATGTGGTAGGAATATGGGATTAGTATAAATGGGTGGTTGATGGTTGGCACAGACTCGGTGGGCCAAAGGGCCTGTTTCAGTGCTGTATCTCGAAATAAATAGAATCTTATAAATCTGGAATAAATGCTAGCCCCAGTAATGGTGATTATGAAACTACTGGTGTTGTAAAATCCCACTTGATTTACTAGCATCCTTACATCCCCAGACCTTACCTGGCCTGGCCTGTATGTGACTCCAAACCCACAGCAATGTTGCTGAATCTGAACTGTCCTCTGAAATGGCCTAGCAAGCTGTTAGATGTATCAAAAACTATAATCCACATGGTCTGCAGATGTTCAAGAAGGCAGCTCACCACTACCTTCTCAGGGCCAAGCTGGGATGGGCAATAACTGCTGGCCTTGCCACAGATGTCTCCCATCCTGCAAATGAATTTGAGGAAATGGCGGGAAGATGGTTACTACGAGGTGATCATAAATGAATGTTTTTATTAACATTGCCTTTTCATGGCTGTCCATGACCTTTGTTGCTGTGTCCATCACCTTACAATGTTTACCATAACATTTCCGATATAATATAATCATTATAAATTTATCGGGCTAATTGTTCAAGGTGAAAGCTGGCATTCAAAGGTGCAGCATGGGAGGAGGGTTCACAGCAGTACTGATACATGCTAACTTGAATTTTAACCATTTCCTTAACAATTAACTCCTACATTTGTTGAAGAGCAGAATATTTTTCTGTTGAGTTGCAATCATATGTTGTACACTCTTGTAACTTGGGCCAATATTGTGGCTTCAAGTAGGAGAAGACGTTTGGTAAATCTAGCCCATGAATGTACAGTATTCCCTTGGTGCATTTCTAATAACTCTGAATTCCAATATGTTATATCCTTTCCACAATGTTTTATTTAAAGAGAAAAATACATTGGCAGTGGGACAGGAATTTATTATCCTTGGAGATCTGTGGTCTTTAGATACTGAAGTCAGTGACTATAATCTCTATTATTGTTCAGACATAATGAATTTAGTCCAAAGTGTGTAATGCAGATTATTTTCATTATCCTAGTCTTTGCAAACATATTTGAAGACATAAAGGCTATAATTACTAGCGATAGCTATAAGCTAGGATTTTCTGATGTCAAGAATGGACTTCACCCACATGTTCGAAGATTCGCACTGCGTCGATCTCGGCGGTGAGCTTCAAAGATGGCAGCCCATAGATGCGGGCTTTACTCCACGGAGCCGCGGCAATATTAAACACAACGGCTCATTTCCATGGCCAGGGCCGACTGGCTCACCCCTCCCCCCCGGTGACGTGGAGGGAACAGGTTGTGCATCCCCGGCAACAGCGTCAGGAGCCACTGCACAGGCACAGACGCCATTTTTACAGGGCATCCAGCCCCTACATTTCATTTGCATTTTTAAAGAAATAGTGAGTTCAATCTTATTAAAAACAATTAAATAAATTTTCCTAGCCCCTCTCCCACCACCCCCCCGCCCAATAACCAAACACTTCATTCCTTTCCCTCTCCCCCACAGAATACTTACCTTGTGCACCTGACCTCCCTCCCTGCAAAGTTTACAAACTTTCATCTTTAATCCTTCTCACTATGCCCTACACCAATCATTTAAGCCTGACCCCGCTCCCCACTCCCACACTAAAATACTTACCTGCTCCCCCCTCCCCACCAGTGTTACGCCTCGGATCTCCGGACAGAGATCCAAAGGCGAGGGATTGCCAGCCAACTGGCACGAATATCACACCGGGACCGACGGCGGGAGCGGGTAAGTATTTAAATCATTACTTTTAATAAATTTAAATATTTACATTTCGATGCCGCCACTGAGCGGCAGGGCGCCGCCACGAAGCCTCGCCGCCACCAGCAATATGATGCTGGGCCTTCCCAGCGTCGAGGTCTGTGGTGGGCCTCTCCCAGAGGCATTTTCCGCACATCCCCCACCCCCACAACGACCTCTGACCTCTTTGTTTACATCATGTGCAATCTCCTATTGAGGCAGCAGAGAGACAGTCTAGCTCCAGGTTCTGCTAATATTCTCTTCAGGCAGCCATGAGAAAGTGCCAAAGTGTAGCTAGAGTGACTCCCTCCCAAATATTCTCCACTAATTTTTATTCCCTCCCCTCCTCCTTGCCTGAGGAAATTGATTGTTGTGGTCCCATCAATCCAATAGTCCTTGTGTGAGACTGGACAGTGATTGGCTATTCCAGTGCATCCCAATTGAAACAAATTCTGCCCTCCTCAGTCATTCACATGTGCACATGTACAATAGGATTGCTGGATAGTTATCAGGACAAGGGAACCTGATCATATCCCATTCCTAACCCAGCAGCACCAAATGGATGACATAAATCCAATGCAGATTAACAACTTGGATTTAGAGAAAGCTTTTGATGAAGTACTGTTACACTAATGGAGAAGATTGGTAATGGGGGAGTGGTTAAAAGGACTATTAATTATAATTGGGTAAACAAAGGTGGTTATTAACAGGAAGGCTGTGAATTGGGACTCTAGTGAACAGGAGAGTTTCCCAGTCACCCATTTGGTACATCTTCAGCGTATACATAAATGGTATTATTAAATTTACAAAGGATACCAAAATGTGGCTGGGTTAAGGAGAGAATTAGTAAGTTGTAGGTTCAGGTGTAAACTCGGAAGAGACTGTGATTTCATGAATGCGGTCTGTCTTTTGTTGTCATTCTCTGACTTTAGGCATTTTTGAAAGATTAACAGAGTCTTTAAGGAGATAATGGAGCAAAATGCTTCAGTTGTTCCCATGCACTTTGCCCAAAGGAAGGGCTGTAAATTTTTCTGGGGTTCCAACTTTCTCTGGCAGTTTTCACAGGGATTTGTAAAGGATGGAGACTCCACCCACCCAAAGAAGGCAATGAAATAGGAGGCTCTGATGAAAGGTCATCGACCTGAAACGTTAACTCTGTTTCTCTCTACCCAGATGCTGCTAAACTTGATGAGCTTTTCCAACATTTTCTGTTTTTATTACATACGAGAAGGGCATAGCCTTCATAAGCTAGAAGATCTCATATCCCTTTCTGGTAGGATATCAGTAGGTTGGTATGCTAAGCAGTACCAGCTTTAACATCCACTCCAGTGATATATGTGGGACCCAGTTTGAGGGGGTGAGAAACGGGGCATGGTGTCCAAGTATTCGTTGCAGCCTCAAACATCCCCACCAAGGATTTTGGGAACTCGTGCAGATTTTTCAGCTTCCTATGTGGACACTGTGAAGATGGTTCAGAGGGTGGGGGGAGGGGGGATATGGAGGTGCGAGGCGAGCTGGCCCAGCACCCCCCACGCTGCCCCTCCAGAGCAGCCAGGATTCTTCACACCCGAAGTCTGATAGACACCTGCAATGCGCCTCTAGTGCGTGTGGGTTCTGCTGCTGCCTTTTAATTGAGATGACCTGTTGCTGATCCCACAAGTGTTGGCAGGGTAAGTGCTGCAGGTGGGTAAATCTAGGCAGCAGCTTTTTGGCACCCTGGTTTTTCAGTCTTTGTTCCCCAAACCTCTTTCAGGGTTGCTGTGTTTTTAAATTTAAAAGCTACAGAATATTGAATTCTTGACACTGCACAAAAAGGGAGTCCCACCTGATTCATTTCTATATTTCAATATTCTTTAAATTGATAAAACATACAGGTGAATCCACAATTATAAAAGGAATTTCGGCAAGTGAATTACAAGATTTACCTTCAACATAACTAACCGCAAGACTTTGTTTGGTGGATTGTGGGAGAGATACTTCCATTTGTTGTGAAAGGTGCTATATCAATGCAAGTTTTTTTTTCTTTCTTTATGAGCACAGCAAGGATTTCACCCATAATATTGAACAAATTTAATAGTTACCCTTTACAACAAATAGAAATTCCATCACATCACTGTGTGGAAGCTGTGCTTAATATTCAACCAAGGTCTAGGGGATAGGCTAAGCAAAAACTATTTTTTTATTCTTTCATGGGTTGTGGGCATTGCTAGCAAGGTCAACATTTGTTACCCATCCCTAATTGCCCTTGATAACGGAATGGCTTGCTAGGCCATTTCAGAGGTCAGTTAAGAATCAACCACATTGCTGAGGGTCTGGAGTCACATGTAGGCCAGACCAGGTGAAGACAGCAGATTTCCTTCTCTAAAGGAAATTAGTGAACCAGATGGGTTTACATAACAACTGATGATAGTTTCATGGCACCATGACTGAGACTAGGGCTGGAATTTTATGCCACCCCAGTGAGCGGATTGTGGCGGGGGGTGGCGTAAAATTGAGCGGGAGGTTCTAGGAGGCCTTCGTTACCCGCTCCCACCTCCACCCCACTTTACGAAGGGCGAGGGGGGGCGAAAAATGGGCCGCCCACCCCAGGCCAATCATGGCCCTTAAGTGGCCACTTAACGGACACTTAAGGGCCTTCGCCCGCCTCCACGGGGATTTTACTCATGGCAAGCGGGCGTCATGGAGCAGGGAAGGGCCGTCCGGTGAGAGTTGTCAGCCTCTCCGTGGGCGGGGTGGGCCCCTGCTTCCCCAACCACCCCTAGGACCCAGAACACCCCCCCCCCTTCCCCGCAAACGACCACCCTTGACTCACAGGGACCCAACCGATTACCCCCGCGAGGCAACCCAAACTTACCTGCAGTCCTGACTCCATGTCCTCGGCGGTGCTGCAGTCCCAGCAGTGGCCACCGCTCCCAGTAGAACTGCTAGGACTAAAAGCTGCCAGCCCGATGATTGACCAGCAGCTCAATGAGGCGGGACTTCCTCCCTTAAGCGGGTAGAAGTCCAACCTCGGAACAATTAAAGCCCGGGGACCTGTAAAATATGGGACGGATCCCCGGGCATGGCGGAAGCAGGTTCGCCACCGACTTTTACGACGGTGGCCAGCTCCCATCCGCCTGACGTAAAATCCAGTCCTAGGTTTCAATTCTAGGTTTTTGTTAATTAATTGAATTTAAATTTTCACAGCTGCCGTTTGAACCCATGTCCCCAGGGAAATAAGCTGAGTCTCTGGATTAGTAACTCATTGACACGACCACTATGTCACCATCAGTGAAAGCTGAATGGGAGCAGAAGTTGGGATAGGATTGGAAATCAGCTCTTCCCCCACCATTATTTTAGTAACTGCTTTGTATTGGCAGCTCATATTTCTCTCTGTAAATGACCTAACAGGCAGCATATGGTGGCAGCAAATTAAGATAAAGTGGTATTCCGATTATTAAACTAATACTGTGCAAAGGCTAAGACATGTCTTGCCTAAGGAACTAAAAATTAATTCTAATGTGTTCCCTTTTCATGGTTACAATTTGAAATATATAATGAAAATAAGTGAAGTAAAGACAGAAAATGCCGCAAACACTCAGCAGGTCTGGCAGTATTTGTGGAGAGAAAAACAGAGTTAACACTTTAGGTCTGTGACCTTTCATCAGAACTTAATTTTGTACATTTCTAAAAACTGTCAAAGTTGATTCTGTCCCAGAAGTAAAAGCAAATATTGAAATGAAAGAGGTTACATATATAGCACCTTTTACAAACTTGAGGCTTTCCAAAGAACTTTACAGCCAATTGAATACTTGTGAAGTGTTGTCACTGCTGTGATGTTGGAAACGAGTCTACCAATTTGCACACAGCAAGATTCCACAATTAACAATTAATGACCAGATAATCTGTTCTGTTGGTAGAGAGATAAATATTGGCCTTTTCATTTCTAAGAAATGCTGGATCTGTTTCAACTAATTCCACTCCCTGCAGGTACATAATTTCCAGTTCATTTCCTGAGAGTTGTACATGGCCTCATTTTCTGCATGTAGGTGTTATTGTATAGCAGCTGCATTTACTATCAAGTAAGAGTGAAGTTATACAAACTGGCCTTTACCGAATTTAAATTCTATACTGAACCCAATAAAGTAGTTCTAGGCCATCACCCGATTGCTAAGTTAATCTACTAAAGTCAATTATTGTTCATCTCTGGCCCTTGCATTTCCTTGGCATCTGGGGAGATGCCTTTCAACCTACAATGCATTGAAAGGGTGTAACTCAGGTTGCCAGCTGAAATGGGAGCACGGCTTTCTGTACGGCTGCTGATTAAGTCAGCATTGCTTTTTCATGCAAAATGTTCAGATTAAAATAGGACAGTTGAGTGTTGTACTAACACAGCTTTCTCAAGGCCCTTGTTCTCTGTGTTGCTGCATTAGGGATTTTTTTTTCTTTTGGTTGTTTTTCCTAGAGTTTGGATTTCGAAACAAATGATGCGGATTTTGAGGAAATCGCCATCTACAATTTGTTCACATTCTGGCCTGAAGGTCCTAGTTTATCCAAACATAGGTGTTTAGGCAGACGACCAACTTCTCTAGCACACTGCTCAAATAAGCTGTACTTTAGTTGTCACTGAGCCAACCTCCTGACTTTGCATGGGGTGCAGCGGGAATAGCACATTTAGCAATTTAGATTAGGTTCTGAGTTGACAAGGGGCCACCTTGACCTGTTGCTGCTATTTAAAGAGTAGGCATCTTGGGACCGTACTGTTCAATTTGCAGTCAGGAAATCTGTATGATATAACGATAAAGTTCTCAGGAAAGGAATAGATATTCTTTTATTAATCAGTCAAATGATTTTAAATTACAAAAACATTAGCCATCTCTCCATAGAGATGTTGACCCCAATTTTAAATGGCGGAGGTGGGGGGAGGGGTTGTCAGGTACAGTGGGAGGGAGGCTCAAAGTGGTTGGTTAGGCTCGGAGTGGTTTTAACTTAAGGGCGGCATTTGAATAATTGTCATTGGTGTCCCACCGAAAGTCGGCAGGAATGTTGCTGAGGTGAGTGGCAGGAGTGGGGATTGAAGCAGGAACAGGCCAGGGACCTAAGCAATCAGGCACTGGCAAAAAGTAAGAGCTGAAGATGGTGCGGGAATCCGAAACAGATGCTGGTGTAGAAATGGAGGGCAAGGGGCAAGAGACCACTGAGGATTTCTTCCAGCTCCCCCTGAAGAATGAAATATTATAGTCTTTTCTAGCTACTCTGCTGCATCCCGACAAGTTTCTCAGGTGGGTTTGACACTACATCAGTTTTCCCCGTAAAAATCCCACCATTGGCTCCGCTGATGTCATCAGGCCGCAAAGTTTCAAATTAAATTAGGCCCTCACTTACCTGTAGTGGAAGCCTTGGACTATTTCAAAGTTGATGTCAGTAGGAGATTACCAGGCGATAACAGTGCAGCCTTGGATTTGTAACTGAACCCGGCATGATCTTAATCCCTTCTACTTGCAGGTCTACTTGCCATGCCTCTCTCTATATCTGTAACCTCCTCTGGCCTTACAACCAAGAACAAAGAACAAAGAACAGTACAGCACAGGAACAGGCCATTCGGCCCTCCAAACCTGCGCCGATCTTGATGCCTGCCTAAACTAACACCTTCTGCACTTCTGGGGCCCATATCCCTCTATTCCCTTCCTATTCATATATTTGACAAGATGTCTCTTAAACGCCGCTATCGTATCTGCTTCCACCACCTCCCCCAGCAGCAAGTTCCAGGCACTCACCACCCTCTGTGTAAAAAACTTGCCTCGCACATCCCCTGCAAACTTTGCCCCTCGCACCTTAAACCTACTACCCCTAGTAACTGACTCTTCCACCCTGGGAAAAAGCTTCTGACTATCCACTCTGTCCATGCCGCTCATAACTTTGTAAACCTCTATCATGTCGCCCCTCCACCTCCGTCGTTCCAGTGAAAACAATCCGAGTTTATCCAACCTCTCCTCATAGCTAATGCCCTCCAGACCAGGCAACATCCTGGTAAACCTCTTCTGTACCCTCTCCAAAGCCTCCACGTCCTTCTGGTAGTGTGGTGACCAGAATTGCACGCAATATTCTAAGTGTGGCCTAACTAAGGTTCTGTACAGTTGCAACATGACTTGCCAATTTTTATACTCTATGCCCCGACTGATGAAGGCAAGCATGCCATATGCCTTCTTGACTACCTTATCCACCTGCGTTGCCACTTTCAGTGACCTGTGGACCTGTACCCCCAGATCTCTCTGCCTATCAATACTCCTAAGGGTTCTGCCATTTACTGTATACCTCCCACCTGCATTAGACCTTCCAAAATGCATTATCTCACATTTGTCCAGATTAAACTCCATCTGCCATTTCTCCGCCCAAGTCTCCAACCGATCTATATCCTGCTGTATCCTCTGACAATCCTCATCATTCTCCGCAACTCCACCAACCTTTGTGTCGTCCGCAAACTTACTAATCAGACCAGCTACATTTTCCTCCAAATCATTTACATATACTACAAAGAGCAAAGGTCCCAGCACTGATCCCTGCGGAACACCACTAGTCACATCCCTCCATTCAGAAAAACACCCATCCACTGTTACCCTCTGTCTTCTGTGACTGAACCCTCCAAGATCTCCTCCAATTCTGGCCTCTTGTGCATCTCCAATTTTAATCGCCGTGCCTTCAGCCACCCAGGCTCTAAGCTCTGGAATTCCCTCCCTAACCCTCTCCGCCTCTATATCTCGCTTTCCTTCTTTAAGATACTCCTTAAAATCGACCTCTTTGACCAAGTTTTTCCCTAATATCTCCTTATGTGTTTCAATGTCAAATTTTATTTGATAATCACTCCTATGAGCAGGGATCAGTGCTAGGACCCCAGCTATTCACAATATATATTAATGATTTAGATGAGGGAACTAAATGTAATATCTCCAGATTTGCAGATGACACAAAACTGGGTGGGAGGGTGAGTTGTGAGGAGGATGCAGAGAGGCATCAGGTGATTTGGACAAGTTGAGTGAGTGGGCTAATGCATGGCAGTAGCAGTATAATGTGAATAAATGTGAGGTTATCCACTTTGGTAGCAAAAACAGGAAGGCAGATTATCTAAACGGCTATAAACTGAGAGAGGGGAATATGCAGCGAGACCTTGGTGTTCTCATACACAAGTCGCTGAAGGTAAGCATGCAGCTGCAACAGGCGGTAAAAAAAGGCAAATGGTATGTCGGCCTTCATAGCGAGAGGGTTCGAGTACAGGAGCAGGGATGTCTTGCTGCAATTATACAGGGCCTTGGTGAGGCCACACCTGGAATATAGTGTGCAGTGTTGGTCTCCTTATCTGAGGAAGGATGTTCTTGCTATAGAGGGAGTGCAGCGAAGGTTTACCAGACTGATTCCTGGGATGGCAGGACTGACGTATGAGGAGAGATTGAGTCGGTTAGGATTATATTCACTGGTGTTCAGAAGAGAAGAGTGAGGGGCAATCTCATAGAAACCTACAAAATTCTAACAGGACTTGACAGGGTAGATGCAGGAAGGATATTCCCGATGGTGGGGGAGTCCAGAACCAGGGGTCAGAGTCTAAGGATACGGAGTAAACCTTTCAGGACTGAGATGAGAAGAAATTTCTTCACCCAGAGAGTGGTGAGCCTGTGGAATTCGCTACCACAGAAAGCAGTTGAGGCCAAAACATTGTATGTTTTCAAGAAGGAGTTAGATATAGCTCTTGGGTCTAAAGGGATCAAAGGGTATGGGGCGAAAGTGGGAACAGGTTACTGAGTTGGATGATCAGCCATGATCATAATGAATGGTGAAGCAGGCTCGAAGGGCCAAATGGCCTACTCCTGCTCTCATTTTCTATGTTTCTATGAAGTATCTGTTTACTACTTTACAACCTTTACTATGTTAAAGATGTTATATAAATGCAAGTGGTTGTTGAATTTATTTTCAGATTCCTGATGGTGGAATATACTCATTGCTGTAATGTATCCACAACTGAAAGCACAAGGACAACATTTAGTTCATTCAGTTGTCTTAAACTAATTTGACTGACATGCCTGCTGTGCCAAATCAGACTAATATTAAATATTTTTTTCTATGTAACCAGACTGCACTGTTGGAAGGGCTCAATGAATTACACTGCATTGTGTTGCACTCTAGAAAAAGTATTTCAGCATTTATAAGAGCAATATAATAAATTATACAGCATGCTGCAATTGATTGCTATTCAAATTGAAATGCAATGGAGTTCAAAGATCATTGATTGCATTTCCAATGCATATTGCTGATAACTACACGTTTATACTTGGAATCTCAGTTAATATATTGGCCCAGATTTTGCACTCAGTGATGAAGCAAGGGCACTTGCTGCTGTTCTCTGTGGCGTGATTTTCCCTTTTCCTGATGGCAGTTTATATCTGGCACCAAGTCCAGATGATCTCTGGGTGTCGAGCAGCAGTGATGTCAGCAAGCAGGTAATCAGCCCATCAATTAAAGTATTCTCAGGGTCAACAAACCCGGAGGTTAATAACCTTTACTTTTAATTAAAATGTTCAGATTGTGAAATAGTGAATATGATTGGATTAAGACAGAAGCTAAAATAAAGATGATCAAACTTTTTTAAAAAATAATAAAAATATGTGGATTTTTATCATCATAATAGAGAAATTTGACATTCCACAAATATAACATTTGCTTCTTAGGGCCAGTAAGCATGTTTAACAATAATTACCACATCAGTATGCCTTAAAAACCCAGTTACACCTCGTTCAAGAAGTTGTAGCTTTTTCAAGAGTTTTTACAGCAAGACTAGCAGCATTAGAATGGAATTTCTTGTCAATTCATAGATTTCCCGTTGATTGCAATCTCGGGGACCCTCAGTAGTGCAACTACTGGAGAAGCGTAGAATTACTGGCAGCAACTTCTGGATTTCCGTATTTAATTGTGCATGTGCAGACTCCAGAAGTTGCTGTCAGTTTCAGTGGAGAATTGATGGTGAATGTTGACAGTTTCACTATCATTACCATCAGAAAATCTGGGCCATTTAAACTTAACATCCCAAAACAAATGCCTGTGTAACTTTAGGAGCGTTCAGTTTTACATTTGAATCGATAAGAAATTAAAATTTGTTATGAAATAGTGAGCATCTCAATGGTTAAATGGGTCAGTGCACCATGTGATTAATCTGTGAAACATTTGACAAGGTTCAGTCACTAACTTGTGCCAAGTTAAACGAGCTCAGCTGGGGTATTGGTGGGCACATTACAATCAGCCTCAATAACCACACACAAGGAGGTCGAAAAATAAATTTCATTCCTATTTCTGATGAAATGGGTATTGGAGTGTACAGGAGATTAATGGGATAGAGAGGAGTTACATCTTGAAGAGTTTTGCTGTTGGAAAATGTATATATGGATGTTGGCTGAGATCGCAATTGTGTTGGACTGTGATGTTCCAAGACTGGTTTTATATTGGAACATCTTAGTTATGTTCTGTTTACATTTTGTTTAAAAGTCAGCTGTGTCTCTGTTGGTAGCACTCTCGCTTCTGCGTTCACATCCCAATCCAGGACTTGGGCACAAATATCCAGGGTAGTACTGAGGGAGTGCTACACTGTCAGAGGAGCTGTTATTTCAGTGACATGTTTGAACTGAGGCCCTTTCTGCTATCACAGGTAGATGTAAAAGATTCCAAGGCAAAATTTGGAAGAAGAGCAGGGGTGTAATCCCTGGGGTCCTGGCCAATACTTATCCCTCAATCAACAACACACAAACAGATTATCTAGCCATTATCACATTGCTGCTTCTGGGATCTTGCTTTGCACAAATTGGCTGCAGTGTTTCCAACATTACAACAATGATGATACTTCAAAAAGTACTTCATCGGCGGTAAGGCCCTTTGGAATGTTGTGAAAGGTGCAAGAGAAAAGCACGTGTTTCAATTTTGCACTTTAAAATGTCTGAATATTTAATTCCTATAAATATTGAAAAATTTTCATGCAAGTAGAGTTTATTCTTTCAATCATATTTAATCGGACAGGTAAGTGCTCTTGGATTAGCATGAATAATATCGCAGTACATTTTCTGTCTTTCTGCAAAGTAGACAAGGGTTTGTTAGTATTTTGCTATCCAGAAATTTTCCTCTTCCTATGAAAAGTAACTGAGGATTTTGTTGGCGGGGCGAGAGTGCTGGAATACATTTTCATAGAATATCATTGTTATATTTGGATAATGGCCATAGAAATGATAAATAAAGGACATTATGTACTCAAAAGACTTGATTAATAATCTTCACTACATTGTAAAATAGCTGACGTTTTCTAAAATACCTCAGATTATAATAAGCCTAAAGTTATATTTACTTTCTTTAGAAAGTACATCTATTAAGGTTCATTAATTTTAAGTACACCTCTTGAGTACTGTGAATTGAGGAACAGTTGTTAAGTCTAATGATTGTAATAAGATAAACATTTCAGACCAGTCAGTCCTGTGCAGTAATGTAAATACGTCCTGATAATGGCAACAGTGAATGTTCCAACATGTTTTATGCTTGAATAAGGTTTTGCAAGCTGATTAAAGCAGATGCTTAGCCCAGTGCTTTCATTAACCGGAGGTCCCATTATCCATCATTTAATGTATTGTAGCATTCATTGTTAACATAGGTCATACTCGGGATGTGGGTGGTTATTGTTAGGTTTTTAGGATTGCAGGCTGTGTGTCAACCATGACTCAGTTGGTAGCACTATTGTCTGAGTCAGAAGGTTGTGGGTTCAACTTTTACACGAGAAACTGAACACAAGAATTAAGGCTGATACTCGAGTGCATGAGGGAGTGCTGCTGTGCCAGAGATGCCATCTGTCTGTTCAGGTGGACATAAAAGATCCCATGGCACTGTTTTGAAGAAGAGCAGGGGAGTTCTCCCTGGTGTCCTGGTCAATATTTATCCCTCAATCAACATCGCAAGAACAGATTATCTGATCATTACCACATTGCAGTTTGCGGGAGCTTGCTGTGTGCAAATTGCTTGCTGCATTTCCTACATTACAACAGTGACTACACTTCAAAAGTATTTCATTGGCTGTAAAACAGTTTGGGACATACAGTGGTTGTGAAAAGCGCCATTTAAATGCAAGTCTTTCTTTTTCACCAGATATTTCTGTGAGGATGATCCCACTCCCTACAAACCGGAGTGTGATTTTATACGTACAATGTCTTCTAGCATTGCCCTAAAGTCAAACAAAGATTCTCATTCTCATTACTGTATTCAGCTCGCTGAATGAACATGAGGCTTCTCATATTCTTTCCAGTCTTTGGTATGGAAGAATAAACACTCCATCAGACCATGCAACTCGGATTAGAAATATGTCAGCTTTTTAAAATGACATAATCAACAGCAGCAGAAATTTAATACAGCATTAGATCACAAAACACTTAATTTACACCTCCTCAAACACAAGAATAATAGATAACATGACACGTGGCTAATTCTCCTAGTAACACTAAACCTGGACCAGAGTCTGCAATATAGCATACATGAGGTTTCATTTATCAATACACGGTCATCAGCCTCTATGTCATTGTGCTCGGAGGCACTGAAGAGCTAGAAGCAGCGAAATGCATACCCCTCTGACACTTCAAAGTTCAAACTGGAATCCAGGAATCCAGAGATGTCATCCATATTTGAACAAAGCTTATCAAACTAAAGTGTTGGTTTGATGAACCTCGAATAGATGCTTGACAAATCCATTTGTGTATCTTACCAAATCCCTTATGTTAAATTCATTGCTTTCAGGATAAAGTCAGCAGTTTTTGCAATCAAAATATATTTGTATAAGAATATTCCCTGGCGTCTCAAGTGAGTAATAAAGATAATGGAACTAATCAGGTGCTTACAAATATCCACAATCTGTTGCAATGAACCTAATTTAAAGTGACCATCACATCACATAAGTAGATATTAAAAAATATAGAGAATCTATGATTTGAAAAGCAGGATCTCTGCCTGTCTGTCCATTATTATATATTGATAAGTGGCTACTCCGTCAAATGGATTGCTCACTTCATTTAACTTGTAATGTATACAATGCATACAATTAAAGGTATATATAGGACTATGCTAACAGAAAAACTATTCAATCTTTATTGGAGCTAAATTCTCATCTACACGAGTCACTGGTGGCAGATGAAACATAAAAAAGTCACAATAGGAGTTATTGGAAAAGCTGGCTGTAAAGTTTATAAAGTTTATAAATCACCAGGACTGGATCAGATGCATCCAAGGATTCTGAGGGAAGTAAGGGCTGAAATTGCAGAGGCATTGGCTATAATCTTCCAATCTTCCTTTGTTACAGAGGTGATGTTAGAGTACTGGAGAATTACAAATGTTGCTCCCTTGTTCAAAAATTGATGTAAGGCCAAGCCCAGCAAGTACATGCCTGTCAGTTTAACCTCAGTGGTGGGAGAGCTTTTAGAAATGAAAATTTGGGACAAAATTAACATTCAGTTGGAGAAATGTGAATGAATTAAGGAAAGCCAGTTCAGATTTCTTAAACACAAATCATGTTTTACTAACTTGATTGTTTTTGATGAGGTAACAGAGAAGGTAGATGAGGATAATGCGGGTGATTAGCTGTACATGAACTTCCAAAAGGCATTTAATAAAGTGCCACATAACAGGCTTATCAGTAAAGTCAAAGTCCATGGAATAAAACGGACAGTATCAACATGGATAAAAAGTTGACTGAGTGACAGGAAACAGTGAGTAGTGGTGAACAGTTGTTTTTTGGACTGAAGGATGGTGTATAGTGGGGTTCTCCAGGGTCAGTATTAAGACCACTGCTTTTCTTGATCCACATTAATGACCTAGACTTGGGTGTACAGGGCACAATTTCAAAATTTGCAGATGACACAAAACTTTGAAGTATTGTGAACTGTGAGGAGGATGTTGCTAGACTTCAAGAAGACATAGACAGGCTGGTGGAATGGGTGGACAAGTGGCAGATGAAATTTAATGCAGAGATGTGTGAAGTCATACAATTTGTTAGGAAGAATGAGGTAAGGCAATATAAAATAAAGTGTTGTTACTAATACGTGGTGTGACATGGGTTGTTCTCACTGTTCAACTCCCCACTGACCACAGAAAATGTATTTGTTTTAAGAGTTTTGCTCCTTTGTGTTTTATTTTTCAAATAAACAGACAGCAACAGGTTTTCTTGTAGGTTTTTAAAAACAGAAAGTCAATTGTTTATTGATCAATATGTCTTATCCCGAAATTGTCGCAATTGCATTCACTCACGCACAAGAAGAAACAGATAAAGGGGGTTTGAGCGTGGGGAGAAGGGTTACGATAAACTGCTGAATTCTCTTGAGATTTGAGTTATAGAGGGTTGCATGCCTGTGATGATTGTAGATTTCTCTCTTGATTGAAGTTTTTTTAAAAGTTGGTGGGTCACTTCTAGCTCTCTCTCTGCTGTATGATGTGGATGTTGGATTTTTTTTCAGCAGGGCATATGCTTTCTGACTTGTTGGAATACCAGCAGCTATAAGTAGCTTCACCTTCGGGGTCAGTCTTCCTCTCTCTCTCTCTCTCTCTCTCTCTGGCTGTCTTTTTAAGGTAAAACTGTGTCACTTCTCACCTCCTGTTAGGAGACACTCTGGCTTCCCAACCCATGGTGATCACACAATGGCCCAGGATGTGACTACTTCACACCTCTTTTGTTTTAGAAGAAGACATTCAATTCTGGAAAGTTTCTGATAGGTGTGAGATGGGTTTCATTATCACCTTTTGGCTTTGAAGATTTGTCTTTTGTCTTTGTCAAACGATTTGAATCTACAAAAAGTTAATCCCCTTTACTTTGGTGGCCATTTTGGACCATTGTTCACTTTTTAAAAATAAAGGTTCATTTTTTAAAGACAAAGTTCATTTTTCATAACTCTTCAGAGTTACTCTGTGGATGTCGTATTATCGCATCTCCGATGTGTGTGACAGGGTACAATTCTAAAGGCAGTGCAGGAGCAGAAGGACCTGGGGGTATATGTGCACAAATCGTTGAAGGTGACAGGGCAGACTGAGAAAGTGATTAATAAAGCATATATGATCCTGGGCTTTATAAATAGAGGCATAGAGTACAAAAGCAAGGAAGTTATGATGAACATTCATAAAACACTGCTTTGGCCTTAATTGGAGTATTGGGTCCAATACTGGGCACCACGCTTTAGGAAGGATGTGAAGGCATTGGAGAGGGTGTAGAAAAGATTTATGAAAATGGTTTCAGGGATGAGAGCCGTCAGTTACGTGGATAGATCAGAAAAGCTAGAGCTGTTCTCCTTAGAGAAAGCTGAGAGACGATTTGATAGAGGTGTTTAAAATCATGAGGGTTCTGAACAGAGTAGACAGAGAGAAACTGTTCCCATTAATGAAGGGTCGAGAACCAGAGGGCACAGTTTTAAAGTGATTGGCAAAAGAACCGGAGGCAACATGTGGAAAAACCTTTTTTATGCAGCGAGTGTTTAGGATCTGGAATGCACTGCCTGTGAGTGTGGTGGAAGCAGGTTCAGTGTGTGTTTAGGATCTGGAATGCACTGCCTGTGAGTGTGGTGGAGGCAGGTTCAGTGTGTGTTTAGGATCTGGAATGCACTGCCTGTGAGTGTGGTGGAGGCAGGTTCAGTGAGTGTTTAGGTTCTGGAATGCACTGCCTGTGAGTGTGGTGGAGGCAGGTTCAGTGTGTGTTTAGGATCTGGAATGCACTGCCTGTGAGTGTGGTGGAGGCAGGTTCAGTGAGTGTTTAGGATCTGGAATGCACTGCCTGTGAGTGTGGTGGAGGCAGGTTCAGTGAGTGTTTAGGATCTGGAATGCACTGCCTGTGAGTGTGGTGGAGGCAGGTTCAGTGAGTGTTTAGGATCTGGAATGCACTGCCTGTGAGTGTGGTGGAGGCAGGTTCAGTGAGTGTTTAGGATCTGGAATGCACTGCCTGTGAGTGTGGTGGAGGTAGGTTCAGTGAGTGTTTAGGATCTGGAACGCACTGCCTGAAAGTGTGGTGGAGGCAGGTTCAGTGAGTGTTTAGGATCTGGAACGCACTGCCTGAGAGTGTGGTGGAGGCAGGTTCAGTGAGTGTTTAGGATCTGGAACGCACTGCCTGAAAGTGTGGTGGAGGCAGGTTCAGTGAGTGTTTAGGATCTGGAACGCACTGCCTGAAAGTGTGGTGGAGGCAGGTTCAATGAGTGTTTAGGATCTGGAACGCACTGCCTGAAAGTGTGGTGGAGGCAGGTTCAATGAGTGTTTAGGATCTGGAACGCACTGCCTGTGAGTGTGGTGGAGGCAGGTTCAGTGAGTGTTTAGAATCTGGAATGCACTGCCTGAGAGTGTGGTGGAGGCAGGTTCAATCATGGCTTTCAAAATTGGATAAGCACCCAAAGAGAACAAATTTGCAGGGCTACAGGGAAAAGACAGGGAATGGGACTAGATGAGTTGCTCTTGCAGAGAGCCGGCACAGGCCCGATGGGCTGAATGGCCTCCTTCTGTGCTGTAACCATTCTATGATTCTATAGTTAATATCGAACATTATTCCAAGGAACTTCATAATAAAAAAATGACACCAAAGTTAAAGAAAAAAATATCAGGAGGGGTGACCAAAAGCTGTACAAAGAGGTGGGTTTTAAGGAGAACTTTACAGGAGTAGAGGGGTTTAGGGAGGAAATACCAGAGCATGGCGCCTAGACAACTGAATGCATGGCCATAAGCGGTAGGGTTACACAGAGTAAACAGAAGGGGCATTAAAGATCAACACAGTTCTTTACAATTTCTTACATCTAAAGAAATATATATTTCCAATGGTCTCTCCATGAAATATTAAATAGCACAAATGCAGTTAAGTTTAACGAGTGAATTGTTAGTGGTCAGAACAATTAAATTGCTTCCATATATCAAGTAACTCTCTCTATTGGTACCATATGCTAAACTTACAGTTTAAAAGTAGAAGTATTTCTGTTGAAAGTCAGACTGCTTCAGTATTCATCGTAGTTTCAGCGCATTAGACCTTGAGACTTGTAGCTATTGTCTCCTTTTTTATGGTTGGTGTTTTCTATTTCCTGATTGGTCACAATTACCTTGGGGAGATTATTAACAGCCTTTCACCACCAGCAGGATACATCAGAAAACCACCTTCTTTTGGTAAAAATATATCAGGAACTAAATCATAATCATTATAATAACAAGCTTTTTCACTGGATAGTTTATTTTAAAATGGGTTTAATTTCTCAATTTCTTTCTTAATACAACTGTCATGTTCCTTGACCATTTCCCCAACAGCAATGGTACATTTAAATGGTGGGTTTTTAAAGCAAAGTGTCTTTGCCAATTTAAAGAAAAGCCCTGAGCCAAAGGTGGTTAACATACTAATGTGAGAGGTAATGAAGTTGTTTTCTCTCGAAAAAGCAAAACCAATAAGCATTTTGATAGTCTATCTGGGTAATCGACCCATATATTGTGTTGGGGAGTTCATGGTTCCTGGATCAGCAGCAGAGATGGTCTGGCATAGGCCTTCCTCTCTGACTGCAAACACAGTGAGATAAAGTAGGGACAGACCCGAAATGACAGTCACGTTTTTATACAGAATGCTATTCCACTAGACTATTGTCCGCACTTAGATGTTTAGGTTGCAGGAGAGTAGTTAGAAGTTGTTAGATTGGATTTCGCTGTGCAAATAATAGTGAGGCTGACTCTGTTCCATGTTGTATTTGTAACTTTCAATGAGGATACATGCGGTGTTAAATTACAGGCCGAGATGCGCCGCTGTTCCATAAGCTGCATCATCCTGCTATCTGGCTCCCCACTCAAATGTACTGAACGGCGTGAAGTTCTGACATCATAGATACTGACAAAACTCACCACAAAAGGTTAGGGCTGGTCCATTCTATTGTAAGTACTCTTTTAATGATGTGGTAATTATTTCATAACAAACTCGCTTGCACTGGAAAGTAAAATTTACAAGTATGGAGTCTCATTCCTTCAGATTTTAATCACATTGTTAGAGATAACCTTTTCTCTGTCTCTTTTATCCCTCTCTCTTATTCCAATTTTTCTTTCCCTCTCTATTTCACTTTCTGCACCTGATTCAGCTGTTCCAACTTACCCTTCCTGGTTCAGACTCAGTCGCAGGATTTTGTATCAAAAGCTCTGGTCCCGTCATCGGGACCAGAAACGGGTGTGCGGCCCATCAGGGGCAAGTGCGGCCAGCCAATTCAGGACCTTGAAGCACGGGACCCAATGCATGGGTCAGAGTCGCGTTCGGAAGCGGAGAGTCTGACATCAGCTGACGCCACAGCAGGTGCTGGTGCCATTTTTAAAAGGCTGTCAGTCCTGCACTTAATCTTGCTGTCTGCAGGCATAGAAGAGGAGGAAGTCATAGAAGCTGCAGAGTGATGACAGAAAGTAGACCCCAGGCAGCCCCACGCTTCACTAATGCCTCTCTCCAGGTGTTCCAATAGGTTGCCAGGGACAGGAGGCATATACTATTCCCTAGGGACTGATGGAGGAGACCTGGGAATCCCAGAAAACAGGCCTGGCTGCAGATAGCGGAGGAGGTCAGCAGCTATGGGGTAACCTCAAGAACTTGGATACAGTGCCACAAGCGGCTCAATGACCTCATCCGGGCAGGAACGTGAGCACCTTTTAATGCCTTCACCTCTTGGGCCTTGCATCTGGCAAAGCAGGAGAATGCATTGGGTGGAGAGGAAGTACCTACCAAGATTTGGGCAAAGGAAAGAGGATGCATGCACATTGACCGTGCTGTGGTGAAATGGCCTTGAAAGGAGGCCGCTTGTCAGTGCACACTCTCACAAGGTCCCTGGAAAGGGGCCGCATAGAGGAGGCATCTGTATGCCTCCATTAGTGGCAGCTTGACTACCGCCAGCCTATGTCTGGGGATTGTTTTCACTGGGGAATAAACAGCTTCCATCCCTCTATCTGCAGGGGAAGATTGTTCACAATCACAGAGAGTGGGCCAAGACCAGCAGTGGGATGCTGCTTCTCAGTGTGTTGGCCCTGATGGAGGAGGAGGCCATGCGGAGCTGGCATGGCCACCAGGATATACAGGGCATTGCGAGCCGAGAGACAGGGGCACCTTCCTAAGACAGTGAGTCAAGTCATCATGGGGCACAAGGTGCATCTGCAGTGTTGGAGCCATGCTGCTCATCAGGCATCTGGTGCCCACAGGGGTCTGCAACGTTGCAGACCTGACTCACTGTCTTGGGAAGGTGCCCCTGTCTCTCCGTCCCATGTGTGCTATTTCGGGATGGGCTCTCAAAATCTAATTTTATATTTTTAGACTGTCATATTTCTCCACAATGATTCAAAGTTCCACATATTTTAAGATTTAAAACTCTTTATTTATGATATTTCAGCTTCTACTTTAATCACTAAACTGTTTCCTGATCTTTATTTCACTCTCTGTATAATGATATAACTAAGCAGTGAGGGAGTATCAGTAAATAGCTGAGTTAGTACATTACTGTTACTGTGCTGAGCAGACTGAATGGCTGGGGAGACTAAAAGTGAGCAAAAGAATTAAGCATTAATAATAAGGAACAAGTGAGTAGCTGGTGGGTATTATCTTTTCTTTTGAGTAAGGTTTATTTTAACTAATGAACTGTATTGATTTTTAGTTGAACTTATCAGTACCAGTAAGGTTTAATTAATAAATCTAAGGTGTTGTAGTATTGGTAAGGTTTCTTTTTTCAACAGTAACAAAGGAATAAAGGAATGGCAGGGGTGCTTCAATCTCAAGTAAACACCTCCTGTGCAATGTGGGAGCTCCAGGATGCTTCCTGTATCCTGGAGAACTATTTATGCAGGAAGTTGTTTTTTTATTCATTCACGGGATGAGGGCGGCGCTGGCCAGGCCAGCATTTATTGCCCATCCCTAACTGCCTTTGAGAAGGTGGTGGTGAGCTGCCTTCTTGAACTGCTGCAGTCCATGTGGGGTAGGTACACCCACAGTGCTGTTAGGAAGGGAGTTCCAGGATTTTGACCCAGCGACAGTGAAGGAACAGCGATATAGTTCCAAGTCAGGATGGTGTGTGACTTGGTGGGGAACTTGCAGGTGGTGGTGTTCCCATGTATTTGCTGCCCTTGTCCTTCTAGTTGGTAGAGGTCGCGGGTTTGGAAGGTGCAGTCGAAGGAGCCTTGGTGCATTGCTGCAGTGCATCTTGTAGATGGTACACACTGCTGCCACTGTGCGTCGGTGGTGGAGGGAGTGAATGTTTGTAGATGGGGTGCCAATCAAGCGAGCCGCTTTGTCCTGGATGGTATCGAGCTTCTTGAGTGTTGTTGGAGCTGCACCCATCCAGGCAAGTGGAGAGTATTCCATCACACTCCTGACTTGTGCCTTGTAGATTGTGGATAGGCTCTGGGGAGTCAGGAGGTGAGTTACTCGCCTCAGGATTCCTAAACTCTGATCTGCTCTTGTAGCCACGGTATTTATATGGCTACTCCAGTTCAGTTTTCGGTCAATGGTAGCCCCTAGGATGTTGATAGTGGGGGATTCAGCGATGATAATGCCGTTGAATGTCAAGGTGAGATGGTTAGATTCTCTTTTGTTAGAGATGGTCATTGCCTGGCACTTGTGTGGTGCGAATGTTACTTGCCACTTATCAGCCCAAGCCTGGATATTGTCCAGGTCTTGCTGCATTTCTACACAGACTGCTTCAGTATCTGAGGAGTCGCGAATGGTGCTGAACATTGTGCAATCATCAGCGAACGTCCCCACTTCTGACCTTATGATTGAAGGAAGGTCATTGATGAAGCAGCTGAAGATGGTTGGGCCTAGGACACTACCCTGAGGTACTCCTGCAGTGATGTCCTGGAGCTGAGATGATTGACCTCCAACAACCACAACCATCTTCCTTTGCGCTAGGTATGACTCCAGCCAGCGGAGGGTTTTCCCCCTGATTCCCATTGACCTCAGTTTTTCTAGGGCTCCTTGATGCCATACTCGGTCAAATGCTGCCTTGATGTCAAGGGCAGTCACTCTCACCTCACCTCTTGAGTTCAGCTCTTTCGTCCATGTTTGAACCAAGGCTGTAATGAGGTCAGGAGCTGAGTGGCCCTGGCGGAACCCAAACTGAGCATCACTGAGCAGGTTGTTGCTAAGCAAGTGCCGCTTGATGGCACTGTTGATGACACCTTCCATCACTTTACTGATGATTGAGAGTAGGCTTGAGTGTATGAACAACTCCATAACATCATTAGCAGCACCCCCAACACCGAACACCTATTCCTGCTGGGGGACTTTAATGCCAGGGTTGGGGCCGACCATGACTCATGGCCCTCCTGCCTTGGGCGCTATGGCGTTGGAAGGATGAATGAGAACGGGCAGAGACTGCTTGAGTTGTGTACCTATCATAACCTCTGCATCACCAACTCGTTCTTTCACACTAAACCCTGTCACCAGGTTTCATGGAGGCACCCAAGATCACGTCGTTGGCACCAGCTAGACCTCATTGTCACAAGGCGAGCCGCCTTAAACAGTGTTCAAATCACACGCAGCTTCCACAGTGCGGACTGCGACACCGACCACTCCCTGGTGTGCAGCAAGGTTAGACTCAGACCAAAGAAGTTGCATCATTCCAAGCAGAAGGGCCACCCGCGCATCAACACGAGCAGAATTTCTCACCCACAGCTGTTACAAAAATTTCTAAATTCACTTGTAACAGCCCTTCAAAACACTCCCACAGGGGATGCTGAGACCAAGTGGGCCCACATCAGAGACGCCATCTATGAGTCAGCTTTGACCACCTACGGCAAAAGTGCGAAGAGAAATGCAGACTGGTTTCAATCTCATAATGAAGAGCTGGAACCTATCATAGCCGCTAAGCGCATTGCACTTTTGAACTACAAGAAAGCCCCCAGCGATTTAACATCCGCAGCACTTAAAGCAGCCAGAAGTACTGCACAAAGAACAGCTAGGCGTTGCGCAAACGACTACTGGCAACACCTATGCAGCCATATTCAGCTGGCCTCAGACACCGGAAACATCAGAGGAATGTATGATGGCATGAAGAGAGCTCTTGGGCCAACCATCAAGAAGATCACCCCCCTCAAATCTAAATCGGGGGACATAATCACTGACCAACGCAAACAGATGGACCGCTGGGTTGAGCACTACCTAGAACTGTACTCCAGGGAGAATGCTGTCACTGAGACTGCCCTCAATGCAGCCCAGCCTCTACCAGTCATGGATGAGCTGGACATACAGCCAACCAAATCGGAACTCAGTGATGCCATTGATTCCCTAGCCAGCGGAAAAGCCCCTGGGAAGGACAGCATTACCCCTGAAATAATCAAGAGTGCCAAGCCTGCTATACTCTCAGCACTACATGAACTGCTATGCCTGTGCTGGGACGAGGGAGCAGTACCCCAGGACATGCGCGATGCCAACATCATCACCCTCTATAAAAACAAAGGTGACCGCGGTGACTGCAACAACTACCGTGGAATCTCCCTGCTCAGCATAGTGGGGAAAGTCTTTGCTCGAGTCGCTCTGAACAGGCTCCAGAAGCTGGCCGAGCGCGTCTACCCTGAGGCACAGTGTGGCTTTCGTGCAGAGAGATCGACTATTGACATGCTGTTCTCCCTTCATCAGATACAGGAGAAATGCCATGAACAACAGATGCCCCTCTACATTGCTTTCATTGATCTCACCAAAGCCTTTGACCTCGTCAGCAGACGTGGTCTCTTCAGACTACTAGAAAAGATCGGATGTCCACCAAAGCTACTAAGTATCATCACCTCATTCCATGACAATATGAAAGGCACAATTCAACATGGTGGCTCCTCATCAGAGCCCTTTCCTATCCTGAGTGGTGTGAAACAGGGCTGTGTTCTCGCACCCACACTTTTTGGGATTTTCTTCTCCCTGCTGCTTTCACATGCGTTCAAATCCTCTGAAGAAGGAATTTTCCTCCACACAAGATCAGGGGGCAGGTTGTTCAACCTTGCCCGTCTAAGAGCGAAGTCCAAAGTACGGAAAGTCCTCATCAGAGAACTCCTCTTTGCTGACGATGCTGCTTTAACATCTCACACTGAAGAATGCCTGCAGAGTCTCATCGACAGGTTTGCGTCTGCTTGCAATGAATTTGGCCTAACCATCAGCCTCAAGAAAACGAACATCATGGGGCAGGATGTCAGAAATGCTCCATCCATCAATATTGGCGACCACGCTCTGGAAGTGGTTCAAGAGTTCACCTACCTAGGCTCAACTATCACCAGTAACCTGTCTCTAGATGCAGAAATCAACAAGCGCATGGGTAAGGCTTCCACTGCTATGTTCAGACTGGCCAAGAGAGTGTGGGAAAATGGCGCACTGACACGGAACACAAAAGTCCGAGTGTATCAGGCCTGTGTCCTCAGTACCTTGCTCTACGGCAGCGAGGCCTGGACAACGTATGCCAGCCAAGAGCGACGTCTCAATTCATTCCATCTTCGCTGCCTTCGGAGAATACTTGGCATCAGGTGGCAGGACTATATCTCCAACACAGAAGTCCTTGAAGCGGCCAACATCCCCAGCTTATACACACTACTGAGTCAGCGGCGCTTGAGATGGCTTGGCCATGTGAGCCGCATGGAAGATGGCAGGATCCCCAAAGACACATTGTACAGCGAGCTCGCCACTGGTATCAGACCCACCGGCCGTCCATGTCTCCGTTATAAAGACGTCTGCAAACGCGACATGAAATCGTGTGACATTGATCACAAGTCGTGGGAGTCAGTTGCCAGCATTCGCCAGAGCTGGCGGGCAGCCATAAAGACAGGGCTAAATTGTGGCGAGTCGAAGAGACTTAGTAGTTGGCAGGAAAAAAGACAGAGGCGCAAGGGAGAGCCAACTGTGCAACAGCCCCAACAAACAAATTTCTCTGCAGCACCTGTGGAAGAGCCTGTCACTCCAGAATTGGCCTTTATAGCCACTCCAGGCTCTGCTTCACAAACCACTGACCACCTCCAGGCGCGTATCCATTGTCTCTCGAGATAAGGAGGCCCAAAGAGAGTAGGCTAATGGGGCGGTAGTTGGCCGGGTTGGATTTGTCCTGCTTTTTGTGTACAGGACATACCTGGGCAATTTTCCACATTGCAGGGTAGATGCCAGTGTTGTAGCTGTACTGGAACAGCTTGGCTCGGGGCGCGGCAAGTTCTGGAGCACAGGTCTTCAGTACTATTGCCGGAATATTGTCAAGGCCCATAGCTTTTGCAGTATCCAGTGCCTTCAGTCATTTCTTGATATCACGTGGAGTGAATCGAATTGGCTGAAGTTTGGCATCTGTGATGCTGGGGACTTCAGGAGGAGGCCGAGATGGATCATCAACTCGGCACTTCTGGCTGAAGATTGTTGCAAATACTTCAGCCTTATCTTTCGCACTGATGTGCTGGGCTTCCCCCATCATTGAGGATGGGGATATTTGTGGAGCCACCTCCTCCAGTTAGTTGTTTAATTGTCCACCACCATTCACGGCTGGATGTGGCAGGACTGCAGAGCTTAGATCTGATCCGTTGGTTATGGGATCGCTTAGCTCTGTCTATCGCATGCTGCTTACGCAGTTTGGCATGCAAGTAGTCCTGGGTTGTTGCTTCACCAGGTTGACATCTCATTTTGAGGTATGCCCGGTGCTGCTCCTGGCATGCCCTCCTGCACTCTTCATTGAACCAGGGTTGGTCTCCTGGCTTGATGGTAATGGTAGAGTGGGGGATATGCCGGGCCATGAGGTTACAGATTGTGATTGAGTACAATTCTGCTGCTGCTGATGGCCCACAGCGCCTCATAGATGCCCAGTTTTGCATTGCTAGATCCATTCGAAATCTATCCCATTCAGCACGGTGATAGTGCCACTCCGTTGTCGTTGTCGTTTCCGGTGCCTAGGTCGATGCCGGGTGGTCCGTCCGGTTTCATTCCTTTTTATAGACTTCGTAGCGGTTAGGTACAACTGAGTGGCTTGCTAGGCCATTTCAGAGGGCATGTAAGAGTTAACCACATTGCTGTGGGTCTGGAGTCACATGTAGGCCAGACCAGGTAAGGACAGCAGATTTCCTTCCCTAAAGGACATTAGTGAACCAGATGGGTTTTTACAACAATCGACAATGGTTTCGTGGCCATCATTAGACTAGCTTTTAATTCCAGATTTATTAATTAAATTCAAATTCCACCTTCTGCCGTGGTGGGATTCGAACCCATGTCCCCAGAGAAATACCCTGGGTCTCTGGGTTACTAGTCCAGTGATAATACCACTATGCCACCGCCTACCCAATTGCAGTAGCGTGAGCTCCGGGTTTTGGAACTTGAGCGGCAGCTGGCGACACTGTGGTGCATTCATGAGGACGAGAGCTACGTGTACAGCACATTTATAGATGTGGTCACCCCAGAGCTTAAGAGTATGCAGGGAGAGAAGGAATGGGTGATCACCAGGCAGTCAAAAAGAATCAGGCAGGTCGTGCAGGAGACCCCTGAGTGCATCTCACTTTCCAACAGGTATTTAGTTCTGAATACTGAGGAAAGTGATGCTTCACCTGGGGAGTGCAGTCAGAGCCAAGTCCATGGCACCAAGGGTGGCTCAGCTGCACAGTGGGGTACAGGGAAGACTGGAAGAGCTCTAGTGATAAGCGGTTCAATAATCAGGGGAACAGACAGGCATTTCTGTGGCTGCAGTCATGAATCTAGGATGGTGTGTTGCCTCCCTGGTGCCAGGGTCAAGGATGTCACTGAGCGGCTGCAGAACATCCTGAAGGGGGAGGGTGAACAGCCAGCAGTCGTGGTCCACATCAGAACCAACGACATAGGTAGAAAGAGGGATGTGGTTCTGCAGTCAGAATTTAGGGAGCTAGGTAAGAAATTAGCAAGCAGGACCTCAAAAGTCGTCATCTCCGGATTACTCCCAGTGCCACGCGCAAGTGAGTATCGAAATAGAAGGATAAGACAGATGAATGTGTGGCTGGAAAGATGGTGCAGGAGGGAGGGCTTTGGATTCCTGTGTCATTGGGACCGGCTCTGGGGGAGTTGGGATCTGTACAGGCCGGACGGGTTGCACCTGAACAGAACCGGGACTGAGTTCCTTGCGGGACGTTTTGCTAGAGATGTTGCGGAGGGTTTAAACTAGTTTGGCAGGAGGATCGGGACCTGAGGATAGACTTAGTTGGGACAAAATCAGAAATGAAAATGGAAGGTGGAAAATTAATGGATGAATCTGGAAGTCAGAGGAAACAAAGGTTAGAAAATTTAAAAAAAGAGTTTGGCAGTGCTCAAGGGTATCTATTTCAATGCAAGAAGTATAACAAATAAAGCAGATGAGCTGAGGGCACAGATAGACACATGGCAGTGTGATATCATAACTATTACAGAAACATGGCTTAAGGAGGGACAGGAATGGCAGCTCAACATTCCTGGTTACAGGGTTTTCAGGCGCGATAGAGAAGGGGATAAGAAAGGAGGGGGAGTGGCAATTTTGGTCAAGAAAACTATGACAGCTGTGAGGAGGGATGATTTTTTTTTATTCATTCATGGGAGGTGGGCGTCGCTGGCCAGGCCAGCATTTATTGTCCATCCCTAATTGCCCTTAAGAAGGGCATGTTGAGAAGGGCATATGTTGGAAGGTTCATCAAATGAGGCCATATGGATTGAGCTAAGGAACAAAAAAGGGGCAATCACACTGCTGGGAGTGTACTATAGAACCCCAAACAGACAGGGGAGATAGAAGAGAAGATATGTAGGCAAATCTTTGAGAAGTGCAAGAACAATAGGGCCGTAATAGTAGGGGATTTTAATTTTCCCAATATTAACTGCAATAGTTTAGTGTGAAAGGAATTGAGGGAGCAGAATTCTTGAGGTGCATTTAGGAGAACTTTTTTGCCCCAGTACGTAGCAAGTCCAACAAGAGAGGGGGCAGTTTTAGACTTAGTTTTAGGAAATGAAGATGGCAGGTGGGAGGAGTGCAGTGGGAGAGCATTTTGGTGGTAGTGATCATAATTCAGTCAGTTTTAACATAATTATGGAAAAGGACAGAGAGAGAACAGGAGTTAGAATTCTCAACTGGGGCAAGGCCAATTTTACTAAACTGAGGAGTGATTTAGTGAAAGTGAACTGGAAACAGCTACTTGAAGGTAAATCAGTGTCAGAGCAGTGGGAGGCATTCAAAGGGGAGATTCAAGGGGTTCAGAGTCAACATGTTCCCACTAAGAAAAAGGGTGAGCCGGCCAAATCTAGAGTCCCATGGATGTCAAAGAACTTACAGGGTAAGATAAGGCAGAAAAGGAAAGCTTATATCCGACACCGAGAACTCAATACTACAGAAAGCCGAAAGGAGTATAGAAAGTGGAGGGGTGAAATCAAAAAGGAAATTAGGAAAGCAAAGAGAGGGCATGAAAGAATATTGGCAAGCAAAAGCAAGATGAACTCAAAGATGTTTTATCAATACTTTAAGAATAAGAGAATAACTAAGGAGAGAGTGGGGCCCATAAAAGACCACAAAGGTAACCTGTGTGTAGGGTCAGAAGATGTTGGTATGGTTCTTAATTAATACTTTGTGTCTGTCTTCATAAAATAGATATTGTAGTTAAGGAGGAGGAGTGTGAAGTATTGGATGTGATAAACAATAGGGAGAGAGGACGTATTAATGGGATTAGCGTCCTTGAAAGTTGATAAATCACTTGGGCCAGATGAAATGTATCCTAGGCTGTTAAAAGAAGCAAGAGAGGAAATAGCAGAAGATCTGACCATCATTTTCCAGTCCTCACTGGATACAGGTGTGGTGCCTGAGGATTGGAGAACTGCGAACGTGTAGCTCTGTTTAAAAAGGGAGTGAAGGATCGACCGAATAATTACAGGCCAGTCAGTCTAACCTCAGTAGTGGGAAAATTATGGGAATCTACTCTGAGAGACAGGATAAACTGTCACTTAGAAAGGCACAGATTAATCAAGGATTGTCAGCATGGATTTGTTAAGGGAAGATCTTATTTGAACAACTTGATCAAATTTTTTGAAGAAGTAACAAGAAAGATAGAGGAGGGTAGTGCAGTTGATGTTGTCTACATGGATTTTAGCAAGGCTTTTGACAATGTCCCACATGGCAGACTGGTTAAAAAACAAAATCCCATGCGATCCCAGGGAAATGCAGCAAGGTGGATACAAAATTGGCTTAGTGGCAGAAAACAAAGGGTGATTGTTGACGGGTGTTCTTACGACTGGAGGGCTGTTTCCAGTGGCATTCCACAGGTCTCAGTACGGGGTCCCCTGCTTTTTGTGGTACATATTAACGATTTGGATGTAAATGTAGGGGGGCATGATCAAAAAGTTTACAGACGACACAAATATCAGCCATGTGGTAGATAGTGAGGAGGATAGCTGTAGGCTGCAGGAAGATGGGCAGAATAGTAGCAAATAGAATTCAACCTGGAGAAAAGTGAGGTGATGCATTTGGGGAGATTAAACAAGGCAAAGGAATACACGATTAATGGGAAAATACTGAGAAGTGTAGAGGAAGTGAGGGACCTTGGAGAGAATATCCACAGATCCCTGAAGGTAGCAGGACAGGTCGATAGGATGGTTAAGAAGGCATATGGAATCCTTTCCTTTATTAGCCGAGGTATAGAAGAAGGGTCACTGACCCTTCTGAAGAAGGGTCACTGACCTGAAACGTTAACTCTGCTTCTCTCCCCACAGATTTACGAGGATGCTGCCAGGACTGGAAAAATGCAGCTATGAGGAAAGATTGGATAAGCTGGGGTTGTTCTCCTTGGAACAGAGAAAGTTGAGGGGAGATCTGATTGAAATGTACAAAATTTTGAGGGGCCTGGATAGAGTAGAGGTGAAGGGTCTATTCACCTTAGCAGAGAGGTCAGTGACGAGGGGGCATGGATTTAAAGTGAATGGTAGAAAAAATAGAGGGGAGATGAGGAAAATCCTTTTCATCCCGAGGGTGGTGATGGTCTGGAACTCACTGCCTGAAAGGGTAGTTGAAGCAGAAACTCTCAACTCATTCAAAAGGAGTCTGGATATGCACCTCAAGTGCCGTAATCTGCAGGTCTACGGATCAAATGCTGGAAGGTGGGATTAGAATAGGTGGATCTTTTTTGGCTGGCACAGACTTGATGGCCCAAGTGGCCTCTTTCTGTGCCTTAAACTTTCTATGATTCTATGCTATTAAAGAGTGAAAGGAAATCAGTGCTTTTAACTTGCTGGTTTTCTGTGTATGGGAAGACCTCAATGTGATTGGCTCCTTACCCTGCTTAATGACATCACTGTTGCTGGACACCTGTAGATCCCTTTGACTTGGCGCCAGTTTCTAGATTTTTGTGGGCAGCTCCTATCAAGGTCAGCGGTGAGTGGCGTCACTTCACCACAAATCAGGGTCATTATTTGGGCTAATACTTCGTGCAGTACTGAGGGGATGCTGCAAAGTGACAGGGCAAAGTGGAGAGGCTGCGGATCACAGAAAACAATGTTTTTCATCTCTATTGAGGTCAAAGGCCAATATTGAAAACTGAATAAATGATTGTTATTTTTCCTAATGGTACAAATTCTTAGACATGCATTTAATTATTGTACTAAGCAAGCAATGTTATACTCCATTAGGAAATGAAAGGAGGCTTAGTCATTTACGGATGACACAGCAACAGAATACTCAATAGATCCATAACTTTACAAATCTTTACTGGAAATTACATCTTTTCAGAATCGTATGAATTCCCTTTATTTGTAATATGTTCTTTTTGTATTCAAGCACATTGCATCTGGTTGCCTGCAGGACATGGTGGCTGCAGTCACTGACTGCTGTACTTTGTACAGAGAGCCATGCACTGATGTGTGTGGGCGTCTCTGTATTTTGATCTAAATGTAATCATTAGCAGTAGCGTGGATTGAAATTCTGATGACGGGGAATTGCGACTACACACCTAATGATGTACAAAACAATAAAAATTGCAGCACAAAGAGTCCCTGGCAGGATGTTGTGCTCAAGTGCATCATGTACAATCTATGTGTTAATTCCCAAGCCTCAATCAATGAGAAGTTAATGAGTTTTTATGTTTTGAGTCTAACAAAAGATACAGTGATCGGGAAATGGTAGATCTGTGCTGTATGTATTTCCAATTTCCAATACTTGTTTGTCAATGTAATCTTTTAGTTTGCAGGTCCTTCCATTTCATATGTTAATGGGATATTGATTGTGAATCGAAATCTGTCCGATTTTTCAGTATCACATTCCAGAATTTGGAACCCTCCAGCGATTTAGTTGTGGTGAAACGTGTATTAAACTGTTATTTTGCAAAACTGAGCAGTAATTGTGTGAAAAGGATCTTGTCTGCACAGGAGTCCTATAGAGAAACATATTGTTGTTTATGGAATGCCTATGTTGAAATTAAATGTTTAGATGTGTGCTTTAACTCCCCAATAGCTCCACCAATAACCACACATACCAGATTGCTGCCAGGTTCAATCTCCAGTCAGTGCTGAATTCATGGATGGCATTTAGAACTATTGTAAGGATAATGTGATTGACTTCAGCATCCCTGAATCATAGAAAAATTATAGCAGAGAAGGAGGCCATTCAGCCCATCGTGTCTACGCTGGCTGAAAAATCTAGCCGCCCAATCTAATCTGACTTTACAGCACCAGGTCTGTAGCCTTGCAGGTTACAGCACTTCAGGTGCATGTCCAGCTACCTTTTAAATGAGTTGAAGGTTTCTGCCTCCACCACCATTCCTGGGAGTGAATTCCAGACACCCACCACCCTCTGGGCGAAAAAGTTTTACCTCATGTCGCCTCTAATCCTTCTACCAATCACCTTAAATCTGTGCCCCCTGGTATTTGACCTCTCCGCTAGGGGAAACGGGCCCTTCCTGTCTCCAGGAATTTACAATTTATAGAAATGACCTAGTTGAAGGGACTGAAGGTATGGTTGTTAAATTTTCTGATGACACAAAGATGGGTAGGAAAATAACTTGTGAAGAGGACATAAGGAGGCTACAAAGGGATATAGATAGGTTAAGTGAGTGGGCAAAAACCTGGCAAATGGTGTATAATGTGGGAATGTTAGAAATTGTCCACTTTGGCAGGAAGAATAAAAAAGAAGCATATTATCTAAATGGTGAGAGTCTGCAGAGCTCTGAGATGCAGAGGGATCTGGGTGTCCTAGTGCATGAATTGCAAAAGGTAAGTATGCAGGTACAACACGTAATTAGGAAAGCTAATAGAATGTTATCGTTTATCGCGAGGGGAATTGAATACAAAAGTATGGAGGTTATGCTTCAGATATACAGGGCATTGCTGAGACCACATCTGGAGTACTGTGTACAGTACTGGTCTCCTTATTTAAGGAAGGATGTAAATGCATTGGAGGCAGTACAGAGAAGGTTTACTAGACTAATACCTGGAATGGGCGGGCTGTCTTACGAGGAAAGATTGGACAGGCTATGTTTGTATCTGCTGGAATTTAGAAGAATAAGAGGCGACTTGATTGAAACATATAAGATCCTGAGGGGTCTTGACAGGGTGGATGAGGAAAGGATGTTTCCCTTTATGGAAGAATCTAGAACTAGGAGTCACTGTTTAAAAATAAGGGGTGACCCATTTAAGACAAAGATGAGGAGAAATTTGTTCTCTCAGAGGGTCGTGAATCTTTGGAATTCTCTTCCTCAAAAGACGGTGGAAACAGAGTCTTTGAATATTTTTAAGGCAGAGGTAGATGGATTCTTGATAAGCCAGGTTATCGGGGGTAGGTGGAAATGTGGAGTAATCAGTTCAGCCATGAACTTATTGAATGGCGGAGCAGGCTCAAAGGGCCAAGTGGCCTACTCCTGCTCCTAATTCGTATGTTCGTACTCACACTTCTCTGGATTAAATTCCAATTGCCATTTTCCACCCACTCAACCAAACCATTGATACAATTCTGGAGTCTACAGCTATCCTCTTCACTATCAACTACATTGTCAATTTTTGTGTCATCAGCACATTTCCCATTATCCCACATTTAAGTCCAAATCATTAATATATACTACAAACAGCAAGGGTCCCAACACTGAGCCCTGTAGAATACCACTTGAAACCGCTTTCCATTCGCAAAAACTTACCCTTTGTTTCCTGCCAACTTTGGATCCAACCTGCCACAATCCCCTGTATCCCATGGGCATTCATTTCTCAGACCAGTCTGCCATGAGGAGCCTTGTCAAATGCCTTACTAAAATCCATGTAGACCACATCCATTGCACTACCCTCATCAAACCTCCTTGCTACTTCCTCAAAAAAATTAATCGAGTTAGTAAGACATGACCTTCCCTTAACAAATCCATGCTGACTATCCCTGATTAATCTGTGCCTTTCTAAGTGGCGGTTTATCCTGTCCCTCAGAATTGATTCTAATAATTTACCCACCACTGAGGTCAGACTGACCAGCCTATAATAATTTGGCCTATCCCTCGCACCCTTTTTTAAACAATGGTATAATGTTTGCAGACCTCCAATCCTCTGTCACCTTATCCTTATCCAGTGAGGATTTGAAGATGATTCTCAGCGCATTTGCTATTTCCTCCCGAGCTTCCTTTAACAACCTGGATGCAATCCATCTGGCCCTGGTGATTTATCCACTTTCAAGGATGTCAGACCCTCTCTCGATATGCTTATCGTATCTAATATTTCACACTCCTCCTCTTTTACTACAATGTCAGCATCATCCCTCTCATTAAGAACCCTGCCCACCTCTTCTGCCTGCATGTACAAGTTCCCTTGTATATCTCTGATAGGCCCTACCCTTCCCTTAGTTACCCTCTTGCTCTTAATGTACTGATAAAACATCTTTGGGTTTTCCTTGATTTTACCTGCCAACAATTTTTCACGTCCTCTCTTTGCTTTTCTAATTTCCTTTTTTATTTCACCCCTGCACTTTCTATACTCTTCTAGGCTTTCTAAAGTATTAAGATTTTCGTGATCGTCATAAGCTTTCTTTTTCTGCTTTAACTTACCCTGTGAGCTTCTAGATAACCAGGGGGCTCTAGATTTGACCGTACCACCTTTTATCTTTGTGGGGACATGCCGACACTGTGCCTGTAGAATCTCACTTTTGAATGCCTCTCATTGGTTTGCCACTGATTTTCCTTCAAGTAGCTGTATCCAGTGCACTTTCACCAGGTCACCTGTCAGTTTCTTAAAATTTGCCTTCCCCCAATTTAGAACTTTTACTCCTGTTTTATCTTTGTCCTTTTCCATGATTATGCTAAAACTAACTGTATTATGGTCGCTATCTCCAAAATGGTCACCCACTGCTACTTCATTCACTTGCCCAGTTCATTACCGAAGACTAAATCTAGAATTGTGCCCACTCTTGTTGGACTTGTTACGTGCTGGCTCAAAAAGTTCTCTTGAATGCAGTTCACGAATTTTGTGCCCTCTGTGCCCTTCACACTGTTTGTATCCCAGTTGATATTGGGGTAATTGAAATCCCCAACTATTATTGCCCTATAATTTTTGCACTCAGATATTTGCCTACATATTTGTTCTTCCGCCCCCCCTCTCGCTATTTGGGGGTCTATAGTACAATTCTAGTAGTGTGGCTGACCCTTTTTTATTTCTGATCTCCACCCATAAGGCCCAATTTGATGATTCATTTAGCATATCATCCCTCCTCACAGCTGTTGATTCCTTAACCAATAATGCTACACCCCCCCTCCTTTTTTATCCCCCTCTCTATCCTGCCTGAAAACTCTAAAACCCTGCAGTGGAGGGAAAAATTAGCCACAATTTCTTCCCCTGACTCAATATTCCCTGGCCATTATTCCATGACCTCAGTTGGAAAAAGCTTATTTGCATACTAGAGAAGGACAGAAATTCTGATGAAAGATCACTGACCTGAAACGTTAACTCTGCTTCTCTCTCCACACATGCTGCCAGACCTGCTGAGTATTTCCAGCACTTTGTTTTTTATTAAGGACCGAAGTGCTGCTGCTAATGGTCAAACTAACAACACTACTGAGCCGGATTTTAACTCATCAAAATTGCCATTAATGGGACAATAACAGCCTCAAAATGGGGTTAATGTCAACACTGTGGCTTCCGCCATTTTTAAAGCGGTCTTCCCTTAGGCAGTCGGAGCACATATCTGTTTTTAGATTCTCTTCATTATGCTAATTGGGATTCTATGATGTAATTAAAACCAATTTTAAGGATGAAGTGTCCTGTTGCTGTGTAGTCTGACCACATGTCTTGGAACTAAGCAGCCTAATCAATGGTCCTTAAAGATACCCCAGCTGGCATTTTCAAACATGAGCCCAAGACTTCTCCCAAATTATATCTTCAGCTGCTGCTGGCCCAGGGCTTTCCCCCACTCCCCCATCTCCATCCACCTTACCCAGTCTCACCTGTAGTCATCCCAACAAGCCCAAAGCTGGTTAACTGCAGGCACAAGCCTGTTCAGAAGGTGCAGCTCACTGGAGGCCTGGATACGATGTCTGAGATTGGAAATAGCTGAGGCCTCCCACCAGCAGGAACAGGCTGCTGCCTGAAAATTAAATTCCACGCCACCATTGCAGCTTGCAGATAAGGTTGAGTGCCTCACTTGACTGAGATGTCAGATGTTGGCCAGTAACATGACACTGTGCCTTCAATTTGGCGAGAAAAGTGCAGGGGAATAAATGAGCACATCAAGAAAAATACATTCACTAACTAATCAGCCTTAAATTTAGAAGAATCTGTTTTCAATACTGCCTCAACTAGAGTATTGTGTTCAGTTCTGGGCATCACACTTTAGCAAGGATTTGAATGCATTAGAGAGGGTGCAGAAAAGGTTGCAGGGATGAGAGACCTCAGTTATGTGGCTGGATTGAAGAAGCTGGAGCTGTTCTCCTCAGATAAGAGAGTTTGAGTGGAGATATGATAGAGGTGTTCAAAATAACAAAGGTTCAAGACAGAGTAGATAAAGAGAAGCTGTTTACATTAGCAGAAGGGTTGAGAACCAAAGGACACAGATTTAAAGTGATTTCAACTTTCCCAACATTAATTGGAATAGGCACCGTGTTAAGGGCTTAGATGGAGTGGAGTTCTTAAAATGTATACAGGAGAACTTTTTAGCTCAATATGTAGAGGATCCAACAAGGGAGGGTGCAGTGCTGGACCTAATTCTGGGGAATGAAGTCGGACAGGTGGTTGATGTGTTGGTGGGGGAGCATTTTGGTGATAGCGACCACAACATGGTACAATTTAAGCTTGTTATGGAGAAAGAAATAGACAAGTTGCAAAAAAAGGTTTTGGATTGGGGGAGAGCGAATTTTAGTAAAATAAGGCAGGATCTGGCCAAGGTAGACTGGAAAGAGTTACTTGTCGGGAAATCTACAGAAGAGCAGTGGGGGGCATTCAAAAAGGAAATGGGGAGGGTACAGGCCCAACATGTTCCCTCTAGGGTAATAGGTAGGAGCAACAAGCCCAGAGAACCATGGATGACCAGAAACATTCAGGGTACGATGAGAAGGAAAAGAGAGGCTTTTAGCAAATACAAGGAGAGCAAATCAATGGAAGCATTAGTGGAGTACAGAAAGTGTAGGATGGAACTAAAGAAAGCAATTAGGAGAGCAAAGAGGGGATATGAGAAAGCTCTGGCTGGTAAAAGTAAGGAAAATCCCAAGATATTCTATAAGTATATCAATGGGAAGAGGATAACCAGGGAAAGAGTAGGACCCATTAGGGACCAAGGGGGAAATTTGTGGGTGGAGCCAGAGGACATTGGTAGGGTGTTGAACGAATACTTCACATCTGTCTTCACCCAAGAGAATGAGGATGTAGATATGGAACTTAAAGTGAGCAAATTGTCATAGGGAGTGACAAGGTATTGGAGGTTTTGGAAGGCGTAAAAGTGGACAAATCTCCAGGTCCGGACAATTTGTGTCCCAGGATTCTGTGGGAGGTGAGGGTGGAGATTGCAGGGGCTCTGCCCCTAATTTTTAATTCCTCTCTGGCCACGGGGGAGGTGCCAGAGGACTGGAGAACAGCTAATGTGGTCCCACTATTTAAGAAAGGTTGTAGAGATAAGCCAGGGAACTACAGACCAGTGAGTCTCATGTCAGTGATAGGGAAACTATTGGAGAAAATTCTGAAGGAGAGAATCTATCTCCACTTGGAGAGGCAAAATTTGATTAGGAATAGTCAGCATGGCTTTGTCAGAGGGAGGTCATGCCTAACAAATTTGATTGAATTTTCTGAGCATGTGACCAGGTGTGTAGATGAGGGTAGTACAGTTGATGTAGTTTACATGGATTTCAGCAAAGCTTTTGACAAGGTCCCACATGGGAGACTTATCAAGAAAGCAAATGCACATGGGATACAGGGTAACTTGATAAGGTGGATTCAAAATTGGCTTAGCTGTAGGAGACAGAGAGTGATGACAGATGGCTGTTTTAGTGACTGGAAGTCAGTGTCCAGTGGCGTACCACAGGGATCTGTGCTGGGTCCCCTATTGTTTGTCATTTATATAAACGACATAGATGACTATGTGGGGGGTAGGATCAGTAAGTTCGCGGATGACACAAAGATTGGCCGAGTGGTTAACAGTGAGGTGGAGTGTCTTATGTTACAGGAAGATATAGACGGGATGGTCAAATGGGCAGAAAAGTGGCAGATGGAATTTCACGCTGAAAAGTGTGAGGTGATACACTTTGGAAGGAGCAATGTGACAGGGAAGTATTCAATGAATGGCCTGACACTGGGATGTTCAGAGGAACAAAGGGACCTTGGCGTGTTTGTCCATAGATCTCTGAAGGCAGAAGGGCAGGTTAATAGGGTGGTGAAAAAGGCATATGGGACACTTGCCTTTATCAATCGAGGCATAAATTACAAAAGCAGGGAGGTCATGTTGGATTTGTACAGAACTTTGGTAAGGCCACAGCTGGAGTATTGTGTGCAATTCTGGTCGCCACATTATAGGAAGGATGTGATTGCGTTGGAGGGGGTGCAGAGGCGATTCACCAGGATGTTGCCTGGGATGGAATATTTAAGCTATGAAGAGAGGTTGGATAGGCTTGGGTTGTTTTCACTGGAGCAGAGAAGACTGAGGGGTGACCTGATCGAGGTGTACAAGATTATGAGGGGCACGGACAGGGTGGAGAGGGAGCAGCTGTTCCCCTTAGTTGAAGCGTCAGTTACGAGGGGTCACAAGTTTAAGGTGAGGGGCAGGAGGTTTAAGGGGGATTTGAGGAAGATCTTTTTTACCCAGAGGGTGGTGACGGTCTGGAATGCCCTGCCTGGGAGGGTGGTAGAGGCGGGTTTCCTCACATCCTTTAAAAAGTACTCGGATGAGCACTTGGTACGTCATAACATTCAAGGCTACAGGGCAAGTGCTGGCAAATGGGATTAGGTAGACAGGTGAGGTGTCTTTAATGCATCGGTGCAGACTCGATGGGCCGAAGGGCCTCTTCTGCACTGTATCATTCTGTGATTCTGTGATTCTGTGATTAAAGTGATTGGCAAAAAGAAATCAAATGTGCCATGAGGAAAACTCATTTACACAGTAAGTGGTTAGTGGAATGTAGTATGTGAGAGTGTGATGAAAGGCAGATTCAATTGCGGCTTTCAAAAGGGAATTAGATAAGAACTGGAAGGGAAAAAAAACTTGCACGGGGAAAGGGCAGAGGAGTGGGACAAGCTAAATTGCTTTTGCAGAGAGCCAGCATGGGCTCAACAAGCTGAATTCTCTCCTTCTGTGCTGAAACCATTCTATGATTCTAAAATACTTTGTAAGTCAGGGGAAATCACATAATTGATTTCATTTAAAGGTTCAGTATTGATTAGTAAACCGACCTTGAAATATAAGCAAAATAGTGCAAATGCTGGAGATCTGAAATAAAAACAGAAAGTGCTGGAGGAGCTCATTAGATCTGGCAGCATCTGTAGACAGAGAAACGGGGTAATTATAACTACCTCCTCCCCACCTATGACAGAAGAAAGAGTTTGGACGTGTCTGAGTTTCCTGCTCAGGAGAGGCGGATCTGTCATTATAAGATGTAAGTAAGGCTCCATTCCTCAGATTTTTGGCAGCCATTTGAATTTCTGGCTGGCCAGCAGGGTTTCTCAGTCAGGGAAACCTGGCAGTTAAAGGGAGGTGGGAGCAGCCGAATCCAGCAGGTAAGCTACTTTCCAACACTGCTTGTGGGCCAGAAGGAGCAGGATTGCTTTCCCCCACCCCAGCACCTCAAGAAAATCTTCTGTGATTGGCCAACACCCCCCAAAAAATCCAGATCTCCTGTTCTCCTTCCCTCCAGATTGCCAGTCTGACCACCACAAACGAAGTGGAATGCTATCCTTTATTACGAGAGGAATTGAAAATAAAAGTAAGGATGTTATGCTTCAGTTATGCAGGGCATTGGTGAATATTGCGTGCAGTTTTGGTCTCCTTATTTAAGGAAGGATGTAAATGCATTGGAGGCGGTTCAGAGGAGATTTACTAGATTGATACCTGGAATGAGAGGATTGCCTTATGAGTAAAGGTTGGAGAGACTGGGTTTGTTTTCACTGGAGTTTAGAAGGGTCGGGGGGAGTCTGATTGAAGTTTATAAGATCCTAAACAGTCTTGACAAGGTGGATGTGGAAAGGATGTTTCCTCTTGTGGGCGAGTCCAGAACTCAGGGGCACTGTTATAAAATTAGGGGTCGCCCTTTTAGGACAGAGATGAGGAGATTTTTTTTTCCCTGAGGGTTGTGCGATTTTGGAACTCTCTGCCTCAGAAGGTGGTGCAAGGGGAGTCACTGAATATTTTTAAAGCGGAGGTAGATAGATTCTTGTCAGGCAAGGGAATCAAATGTTATCAGGGGTAGATGGGAGTGTGGAATTTGAGACAGAAATGATTAGCCATGATCTTATTGAAAGGTGGAGCAGGCTAGAGGAGCCGAATGGCCTACTCCTGCTTCTAATTCGTATGTTTGTATGTTCAAAGTAAATAAATTGATGATAAGATCCTACCATTAAATTGGGCATGATCTCCACATTCCCATTCCACAATTCCCCCAACCCTCAGCAGACATGTGCCCCTGTTCCCTCCCCGTAAATATTGGGGCCAAGGTCCCATTTAATAACTTTTCATCAGAATTACGCAGTGATATCATTTGATACAGTCTGATTTCACATCCTTATGTACTTGTTGTTAAATTAGTTCCCCTGATGGAACAATATTGACTTTGTAAAATGTATTTTTCCAAGCTATTACAGGGCTACAGCCAGTTAACATAAAACAGAAAATTTCCTTCTGATGTAATGACTTCTCCTATTTTAATATGTAATAATATGATATGATTCGGCAGGAGCTGGGGAATGTAGATTGGGAGCAGCTGTTTGAAGGTAAATCCACATTTGATATGTGGGAGGCTTTTAAAGAGAGGTTGATTAGCGTGCAGGAGAGACATGTTCCTGTGAAAATGAGGGATAGAAATGGCAAGAATAGGGAACCATGGATGACAGGTGAAATTGTGAGACTAGCTCAGAGGAAAAAGGAAGCATACATAAGGTCTAGGAGGCTGAAGAAAGAATATCGGGAATGTAGGACCAATCTGAAACGAGGAATTAAGAGGGCTAAAAGGGGTCATGAAATATCTTTAGCAAACAGGGTTAAGGAAAATCCCAAAGCCTTTTATTCATATATAAGGAGCAAGAGGGTAACTAGAGAAAGGATTGGCCCACTCAAGGACAAAGGAGGAAAGTTATGCGTGGAGTCAGAGAAAATGGGTGAGATTCTAAACGAGTACTTTGCATCGGTATTCACCGAGGAGAGGGACATGACGGATGTTGAGGTTAGGGACAGATGTTTGATTACTCTCGGTCAAGTCGGCATAAGGAGGGAGGAAGTGTTGGGTATTCTAAAAGGCATTAAGGTGGACAAGTCTCCAGGTCCGGACGGGATCTATCCCAGGTTACTGTGGGAAGCGAGAGAGGAAATAGCTGGGGCCTTAACAGATATCTTTGCAGCATCCTTAAACATGGGTGAGGTCCCGGAGGACTGGAGAATTGCTAATGTTGTCCCCTTGTTTAAGAAGCGTAGCAGGGAAAATCCAGGTAATTATAGACCGGTGAGCCTGACGCCAGTGGTAGGGAAGCTGCTGGAGAAGATACTGAGGGATAGGATCTATTCCCATTTGGAAGAAAATGGGCTTATCAGTGATAGGCAACATGGTTTTGTGCAGGGAAGGTCATGTCTTACCAACTTAATAGAATTCTTTGAGGAAGTGACAAAGTTGATTGATGAGGGAAGGGCTGTAGATGTCATATACATGGACTTCAGTCAGGTGTTTGATAAGGTTCCCCATGGTAGGATGATGGAGCAAGTGAAGTCGCATCGGGTCCAGGGTGTACTAGCTAGATGGATAAAAAACTGCCTGGGCAACAGGAGACAGAGAGTAGCAGTGGAAGGGAGTTTCTCAAAATGGAGACGTGTGACCAGTGGTGTTCCACAGGGATCCGTGCTGGGACCACTGTTGTTTGTGATATACATAAATGATTTGGAGGAAGGTATAGGTGGTCTGATTAGCAAGTTTGCAGACGACACTAAGATTGGTGGAGTAGCAGATAGTGAAGGGGACTGTCAGAGAATACAGCAGAATATAAATAGATTGGAGAGTTGGGCAGAGAAATGGCAGATGGAGTTCAATCAGGGCAAATGCGAGGTGATGCATTTTGGAAGATCCAATTCAAGAGTGAACTATACAGTAAATGGAAAAGTCCTGGGGAAAATTGATGTACAGAGAGATTTGGGTGTTCAGGTCCATTGTTCCCTGAAGGTGGCAACGCAGGTCAATAGAGTGGTCAAGAAGGCATACGGCATGCTTTCCTTCATCGGACGGGGTATTGAGTACAAGAGTTGGCAGGTCATGTTACAGTTGTATAGGACTTTGGTTCGGCCACATTTGGAATACTGCGTGCAGTTCTGGTCGCCACATTACCAAAAGGATGTGGATGCTTTGGAGAGGGTGCAGAGGAGGTTCACCAGGATGTTGCCTGGTATGGAGGGCGCTAGCTATGAAGAGAGGTTGAGCAGATTAGGATTATTTTCATTAGAAAGGCGGAGGTTGAGGGGGGACCTGATTGAGGTGTACAAAATCATGAGAGGTATAGACAGGTTGGATAGCAAGAAGCTTTTTCCCAGAGTGGGGGATTCAATTACTCGGGGTAACGAGTTCAAAGTGAGAGGGGAAAAGTTTAGGGGGGATATGCGTGGAAAGTTCTTTACGCAGAGGGTGGTGGGTGCCTGGAACGCTTTGCCAGTGGAGGTGGTGGAAGCGGGCACGATAGCGTTTTTTAAGATGTATCTAGACAGATACATGAATGGGCAGGAAGCAAAGAGATACAGCCCCTTAGAAAATAGGCGACATGTTTAGATAGAGGATCTGGATCAGCGCAGGCTTGGAGGGCCGAAGGGCCTGTTCCTGTGCTGTAATTTTCTTTGTTCTTTCTTTGATTGGGATATTTGAAAAACAAACCTTGTTTAATGCAGCTTTGGGGCATGAGGCAAATGGACTCCATCTCTTTGTAGTTATTGAGTATTTTCCAACTGTTTTCAAGCTGATGTCTTCCCTGCAGTGATTATAAGCAATATTATAAGACATTGACAGAGTGAGCTTCAAACTATGATTCATTTCCTATCACTAAGGGAACCGAGCTGTGGGCAATATTAGCAAGTTAAAGGTAGCAATAGCATCACCCATAAACATGATCTATTGCGTCTGTGAATGGTCCCAGTGTTGCAATCTAACAGTGAGCAAATGAAATAATTCATATTTGCCAATCAGCATCCCGGTATGATTTAATGGTTGCTGTTTCCCCTGAACTGATTTGATTAATGAGATTGCGTTAGAATGAAACAAGTTAATTGTGTCTATCGGACTTAGCAGCAAACTTTAATTGCATGCACCATTACTGCTTATTACCTAGGGATATAATATCAGGAGGTGTATATGTCAAAGATCTGTTTCAACAAATGATGTAATGAAATCATGCATGTTTTATCAAAAACGTAAAATGGCACTGAACGTCACAGTGACTTTTAAACTTCATTGACTGCTGAATTATTTTGCTTTTGGGAGAGAGAGGAGTCTTTGACAGTTGGTAGCACTCTTCCTTCACAAGGTTCTGGTTTCAAGTTCCACTACAGGACTTGAGCACAAAATCAAGGTTGACACTCCAGCGCAGTACTGAGGGGAGTGCTGCAGTGTCGGAGGTGCTGTCTTTTGGTTGAGACTTTAAACTGAGGCCCTGTCTTCTCTCTGAGGTGGACATAAAAGAATAAGAGCAGAAGAGTTCTCCCCAGTGACCTGGGTCAATATTTATCCCTCAACCAACATCGCAAAAAACAGATTATCTAGTCATTATCAGATTGCTGTTTGTGGGAGCTTGCTGTGCACAAATTGGCTGCCGTGTTTCCAACATTACAACAGTGACTACACTTCAAAAGTACTTCACTTACTGTAAAGCATTTTGAGATGTCTGGTGGTCGTGAAAGGCACTAAATAAATGCAAGTCTTTTTCTTTTAGACAGCAATCACCTTCTGGCTGATTAACAGGAGGTACATTTTCATGTGAAGGGAGATGGGGAAATTGCAAGTTGAATCACTCCTCCCCCACCCATTTAAAATAATGACCAATTGGAGGCTAGATAGGTGATAAAATAGACTGAGGCTGTAGACACAGAACTAAAACATTATCCTTACTGAGCTCTCTAATGGGCATGAACCCACAACTAATAGATTCATCTTCAATTCATCACTTTACTGAAACTGACAATTTTCTTCCACATTGACTGCTGTAGAAAATAACATTCCTTAAAAAGTGCTTGTGTGTCTCACTGTGCCTTCCAAGCTTAAATATACGACTCTGAAATGTCTTAAAGCAAAGTAAACTGGCAATAGAATTAGATAAAGACATAATTATTGTTTCTCATATTTTGCTGTTTACAGCTGCTTCGAGAGATACTCCAAAAAATAGCTATAACTATTTTTAAAACCATTTCATACCTCCTCAAGGGCTGAAGTTGTTTGTCAAACTGACAAAGCACGTTATATTGAAATTAGCTCCAGCTGTATTCTGGGTTCAGTGCAGAATGCCCAATCACCAGAGATAATAATCTTTAACTAAAACCAAGTGGCTCAACCTTTTGCAGTAGGAATAACTGTGAGGCTATCAGCACTCACTATTATTATGAAGTAAGTCAGGCAACAACTTGCAGCATCTGCACATGAACACTAAACATTTGTCTTTACAAGTGTAGAGTTTCATTCCTTCAAATTTTAATTATTGGCGAGTTTAAAAAAAAGTAAAAGATATTTTTCACTTTTCTTTTCCGTCTTTTTTTCTCTCTTTCGTTCCCTCTCTCTTTTGCTTTCTGCTCCTGAATTAAATATTCTAAACTTACATTTCCTGGTTGAGACTCTGCATGTCTCAGTAAGAATTCTTCAAGGTGATTGATTTGAGGAGACACGCTGTTTCTTGCCCTGTCTACACAAGTCCCAGATCCTCTGTAAAGGGCAGCATGCTGTTTCAGACTCCTGATGACTGCAAGTTGCCATGCAAAAGCCCGCAAAAAGTTAGTGGGCAGCTGTAAGCATTAAGATGGGCAATGAGAATAAGTAAATAGACCTGTCGAAAAGTGGTGAAATCTGTTCTCAACAGTGAGCTAGAATGAAGAATGCTCCTGAGATTTGAGCCATGATCTGATTTTGAGGTGGATTTCTTATGGCCTTTGCTACTATTCTACTTGACATGTATTGATGTATATAATTGAAATAAGTCACTGCCTACGAGTGCATAAAAGCTTAAATTCTGTTGAACAGGTACAAATATGTTGTTCCCCAGTTCCCTCACAAGTCCACCAGTTCCATGCTTAAGAAAGTAGAGCAAACAATATAATCAAGGTTACAGTAGTGTAGATCAGTTCAATTAAGAACTGAAATTGTTTTGTTGCATCAAGACAGCATGTCAGTTCTGCCTGGGGATCGACAATATTGAATTGGTGAAGTGGTTGTTTTCTGAATCATGTCTTAGTAGTAATCTTTGCATTTGTACATAATTACTTCAATACTGAAGTGCTAGCAAAAGACAAAACTCTAACATACACATTCCCCAATCACTAATAAAAACTGATTGTCACTAGTAGGCATCATCACTCTAAGCATTCACATGAGAGTTCAATTGCCAACGTTTGTGGTTTAGCTACAGAACTCCCTTCTTTCCATTATGCATTAAAAATAAATATATCTGTCATTGCACCTTAGAAACAACCTCCACATTTTCAAGGTTTATGGAATGCAATACCCATTAAAAAGAACTCATTGCTCCTATAATAGTATTAAAACAACATACCACAGGTAGTGCAGTTTCAGAAATTACATAAGATGAATAATTGCCTTACACAGAACAAGGAGAATAAAGTTCTTAGCAAGTTTCTCCCAACTTCTAAGCAGAGTGGCACATAGGTTTTTTCATATTGTAAAGCAAATGAAGCAACCTCAGAATTGATAACTATTTCTGAATAAGAATTGTTTTGGTCAAATAATTGAAGAATAAACCATAATTTGTAATGTCACTTTAATCATCTTGTATTCCTATCGCTTCAGACAAGCTCCAAATGTTTTGCTTTAATGGAGCAATCATTGGGAAGGTTTAATATATGGGGTGAAACATTTGTAGGTGCTGAACTTTCCTCATATATTTAAACATATGATTTAAGAATCTAAAATCGTAAACAAGGAAAGGACATTCACTGTCTTGCTCAGACCACCTCTTCTAACAAACCATATACAATCTGAACTGGCGTGAGATGTTCCAAACTTAGTTATTGTCCAGACAAAGGTGAATAACCATGAATAACAATTCCAAAATAAAAGGTTGTGAAATGTCTACCTGAATGAATGATACAGCTTATCAATCCAATAGTACAATCAATACTGTTCAGTCCTAAGCCAGGGTATCCCAACGTGATATTTTCATTCATAGCATATCAGAGTTATATGGCTGACTCTATGAGTTGGTGATTCTAGCAGTGGATGCGGCTGACAGGGAGCCCATCCCAGGAAACTAGGGCATGCATGCCCACAATTTTCCAAGTCATGTTCTTTGCAAGTGGTCACAGAAACATCCTTGCAGGCACATTTGTGGTTTATAAATTTCAATCCGAAGTATCTTGTATCAGCTCTTGTTTAAAGGAGTTATTGGAACAGCATGAATTGTTTTTCATGGGATTTCACATAACTACTATTAATGTTGGGGCAAAATCTTCTAATCTCTCGTCTCAGGGACTTGTTAACTTTAAATTTCAAATCAAAATATATATATTTTACACACGCACACACACATATATATATAATGAGTCTGTATATATTTCTAAATAATATGTGTCTGTATATGATTATATATTAATTTAAAAGTTATACAAAAAACGTACCTCCGTGCTTCTCCCAGTGACTCAGTTCATAGCTGCCTCACCCAGTGTGAAATTGAATCATGCAGACCAGGAAAGACCTGGGTTCCATCGCTGGTTTGTGCTGAGCTAACTCGTCTTAGTCTGGGTGCTAATAGGAATGATACAATTGACTTCTTTCTGCTTGCCAGACTAAGAATGAGGAGAAACAATGACCAGAGTTCCTGTTCCTGATTGAATCAGGTGATTGTTGTTGAATGGAATCAGTCTGTAGCTGTCGCCTGGACTTTCCTGTGATGATCCCCTTGATTGAATTTCCTGTAAACACTCGCTGTCTCGGCTCACATGATGGACAGTCATTTTGCTGATGTGCAAGTGAGCAGTCAATGTCTCTGGAACCTTATCCCAGGAACAGTTCATGTCTCCAACACAAGAGAGGAAATGGGAGGTGGGGGTGGGGGGGGGAGGTGCGGTGAGGTGGAAGTAAACTTTGCTGTCATGGTTTTAGTCACAAAAAACATTTATACATCTGCTGTCTTTAAATGTTTCAGGAGACAAACTCCCTTTTCTGTTGGGGCATTTTTGTCTAGAAAAGAGAGGACTAAGAGGTGGTATGATAGAGCTTTTTACAATTACGAGGGGGGTTGATAGAGTAGACTTAGAGAGGATATTGTCACTTGTGGGGGAATCCAAAATAAGGGCCATAAATATAAAAAAAACAAGAAATCTAATTAGAGCTTCTTTACTCCAGAGCAGTGAGAATGTAGAGCTCGCTACCACATAGAATGGTTAAAACAAATAGCATTGATGCATTTAAAGAGAAGCTAGCTAAGTACATAAGGCAGAAAGGAATAGAAGGATATGTTGATAGGGCGAGATGAAATGAGAGGAGGCCTGTTGGGCCAAATGGCCTGTTACTGTACTGTAGAATTCTATGTAATTCTTTGTATGATATAGTTAAACCAGTGTTCATCTCAACAATTTCAGTTATGATGTTGAAGGTTATGTTTTCCAAGTGCACATTGTACCATGAAAGCTTTCAAATCAGCACGACTCTTCCTATCCTGGATGGGTTTAAATAATAACCATTTAAAGATAATGTCAGTGCACAGATTTCCGGTGATTGTATCATTATGGTTATTCATCTGATCATAATTCTGCTCATAGAGAACTCTTCTAAAATTGAACAACTGTGTATGACAGGCAACATTTATTCAAGCAATACTACAGTCTGCACTAATCTAACAAACTATTGCTTCTGAAGAGTAACATGCTAATTTGAAAAATTACAAATCTGAGTTACAGTCCCCACTGCTTGCATTGTGCCCCTCTATTTGCACCCTCCCCATTAAATGTTTCCATGATCCTGCACCTTTGATCATTGAAGATAATGATTATTAGCCAACATTCCCAGCTGATGCATTCCAAAGGTTCACATTTTCACCTATGTTACAAATTTGGGTCTGCCATAGATATCTTCTCAGGTTTAGTGATATCAGTCACTCCTGTAAATGGTCTGAGCATATTACTTTTTATGGGACTTGACTCACACTCTCCTTTATTGAATTTAATGATGGAGTAACCTGAGAATCGTAACAATAATATCCCCTCATCTTTAGACATAGATCTCTTCAATCTCTCATAAGGTGGACCCACAAACACTTAAAGTGTGACTGTTTGTTGGGAGCCTCTCGGATTATGTAATTTCTCCCCTATTATTCCCAATTGTCCTGGGTAAAAGTATTGATGTCTGACTTTAATACACAATCACCAAATGACTGCATCCTTTTTTTTTTAGACCTGTGCAAATCCACTTTGTTTTAAATCATAACACTTTAACTCATTTTCAAATCCTTTCTGTTGCAAAATGTTCAAAGGATCCTGAAACATAACATTTAGGGGAGGTGGTGACATAGTGCTAATGTCACTGGACTAGTAATCCAGAGGCTCAGGGAAATGCTCTGGGGACATGGGTTCGAATCCCACCCGGCAGATGGTGGAATTTGAATTTAATTAATAAATCTGGAATTAAAAGCTAGTCTAATGGTGACCATGAAACCATTGTCGATTGTTGTAAAAACCCATCTGGTTCACTAATGTCCTTTAGGGAAGGAAATCTGCTGTCCTTACCTGGTCTGGCCTACATGTGACTCCAGACCCACAGAAATGTGGTTGACTCTTAAATGCCCTCTGAAATGGCCTAGCCACTCAGTTGTATCAAATCACTATGAAGCCTAAAAAAAGGAATGAAACCAGCCGGATCACCCGCCATCGACCAAGGCACCGGAAACGACAACGGCAAACCCAGCCCTGTAGACCCTGCAAAGTCCTCCTTACTAACATCTGGGGACTTATGCCAAAATTGGGAGAGCTGTCCCACAGACTAGTCAATCAACAGCCTGACATAGTCATGCTCATGGAATCATACCTTACAGACAATGTCCCTGACACCACCTTCACCATCCCTGGGTATGATCTGTCCCACTGGCAGGACAGACCCATCAGAGGTGGCACGGCGCAGTGTATACAGTCAGGAGGGAGTTGCCCTGGTAGTCCTCAACATTGACTCCAGACCCCATGAAGTCTTATAGCATCAGGTCAAACATGAGCAAAGAAACCTCTTGCTGATTACCACCTCCCTCAACTGATGAATCAGTGCTACTCCATGTTGAACACCAATTGGAAGAAGCACTAAGGGTAGCAAGGGCACAGAATATACTCTGGGTGTGGGACTTCAATGTCTATCACCAAGAGTAGCTCGGTAGCACCACTACTGGCCGAGTCCTAAAGGACATAGCTGCTAGACTGTGTCTGCAGCAGGTGGTGAGGGAACCAACAAGATGTATCTGCCCATGACAGTATTGGTAGGAGTGACCACTGCACAGTCCTTGTGGAGACAAAGTCCTGTCTTCACATTGAGGATACCCACCATCATGTTGTGTGGCACTACTACCGTGCCAAATGGAATAGATTTTGAACAGATCTAGCAACTCAAAACTGGGCATCCGTGAGGCACCGTGGGACATCAGCAGCAGCAGAATTGTATTCAACCACAATCTGTAACCTCATAGTTCGGAATATACCCCACTCGACCATTAACATCAAGCCGGCGGATCAAGCCTGGTTCAATGAAGAGTGCAGGAGGGCATGCCAGACATACCTAAAAATGAGGTGTCAGCCTGGTGAAGCTACAACACAGGACTACTTGCATGCCAAACTGCTGAATCAGCATGTGATGTATAGGGCTAATTGATCCCACAACCAACAGATCAGATCTAAGGGTCACTGACCCGAAACGTTAACTCTGCTTCTCTTTCCACAGATGCTGCCAGACCTGCTGAGTGAATCCAGCATTTCTTGTTTTAGATCAGATCTAAGTCCTGCCACATCCAGTTGAAACATACAAGATCCTGAGGGGTCTTGACAGGGCGGATGTGGAAAGGATGTTTCCCCTTGTGGGAGAATCTAGAACTAAGGGTCACTGTTTAAAAATAAGGGGTCACCCATTTCAGACAGAGGTGAGGAGAAATTTTTTCTTTTTTTCTCTCAGAGGGTCGTGAGTCTTTGGAATTCTATTCCTCAAAAGGCGGTGGAAGCAGAGTCTTTAAATATTTTTAAGGCAGAGGTAGATAGATTCTTGATCAGCAAGGGGGTGAAAGGCTATTGGGGGTAGGCGGGAATGTGGAGTTGAGGTTACAATCAGATCAGCCATGATCTTGTTGAATGACAGAGCAGGCTCGAGGGGCCGAGTGGCCTACTCCTGCTTCTAATTCATATGTGCATATGTTTGTTGCTCGTGAATGGTGTTGGACAATTCAACAACTAACAGGACGAGGAGGCTCCACAAATATCCCCATCCTCAACGAGGGGGTAGCCCAGTATATCAGTGCAAAAGACAAGGCTAAAGCATTTGCATCCATCTTCAGCCAAAAATGCCAAATGGATCATCCATCTCAGCCTCCTCCTGAGGTCTCCAGCATCACATACATACATACATACGAATTAGGAGCAGGAGTAAGCCACTCAGCCCTTCGAGAATATATTATATATTATTGATTATAACAGATGCCAGTCTTCAGCAAACCTGATTCACTCCCCATGATATCAAGAAATGGCTGAAGGCACTGTAAACTGCAAAAGCTGTGAGCTATGACAACATTCCAGCAATGGTACGACCATACGCATTAGGAGCAGAAGCAGGCCATTCGACCCCTCGAGCCTGCTCTGCCATTCAATGAGATCATGGCTGATCGGTTTCTGACTCGAATTCCACACTCCCATCTATCCCCCCATAATCTTTGATTCCCTTGCCTAACAAGAACCTCCGCCTTAAAAATATTCAATGACCCCGCCTCCTCCACCTTCTGAGGCAGAGAGTTCCAAAGTCGCACAACCCTCTGAGAAAATAATTCTCCTCATCTCAGTCCTAAAAGGGCAAACCTTAATTTTTAAACAGTGACCCGTAGTTCTGGACTCATCCACAAGAGGAAACATCCTTTCCACATCCACCTTGTCAAGCCCATTCAGGATCTTATATACTTCAATCAAGTCTCCCCTCACTCTTCTAAACTCCAGTGAAAACAAGCCCAGTCTCGCCAACCGTTCCTCATAAGACAACCCGCTTATTCCAGGTATCAATCTAGTACTGAAGACTTGTGCTCCAGAACTAGCTGCATCCCTAGCCAGTACAGCTACAACACTGGCATCTACCTGGCAATATGGAAAATTGCCCAGCATGTCCTGTCCACAAAAAGCAGGACAAATCCAACCAGGCCAATACCACGCTATCAGTCTACTCTCGATCATCAGCAAAGTGATGAAGAGGTGTAAGAGGTTCCGTTCCCGTACCCCCTTACTACATACAGTTCTTGGACTTTAGGAATTACACGAGCAAAATTACACATGACGCACAGTTTGTCTTAACCATGAATTGTTATTTTATTGAATCCAATAATATCCCTAATACAGACACCTCTATGGTTACTTAAAACAGAAATAAAACAAAACTGTCCTCAGTACAAAGCCTCCTGCAGTAACTTAAAATTGACACCCCAATTCCCAGCTGAACCCTTCAGCGATTTGCCCGCTGATCCCAGTTACCCAAAACAAAGTCATTACGACTTGGCTCAAACTTACAAATTTCAGGCAAAAACACTACATATTGTCCCAAAACCCTCAGATCAATATCACTATGAATTGGCTGAACCAATTACGGGCAAAAACATGACGCTTTTGTCCCAACCCTCAGACCAAGATCACTGCAATTTGGCTGAAAATACTTACACTCACCCAAACGGGCAGTCGGTCCCGGTGTTGATTGTAGGTCCTGAGTGAAGATGACCAGTCTTGACCCTTCTTTCTGACTGCAGTAAAGTCTCTCCAATGTGGCTGCTTTTCATAATAAACTGACTCAGGACTTCTAAGACTTATGTTCTATTGTTCATGCTGTGCTGTGTCCAGCAGGTAAACATCCTTTAGTTTATTTCATCCCTAGCCCAGACAAATATGATTAATTCATGCTGGGTGCAACAATACAGTTTTTTCCTTGGCAGAAATAACTCAAACAAATCATCTGACATCTGATCAGTGCCATGTTGGACACTGATTTAGTGAGACATCTGGCAATTTTTCGCTTGCGCAAGTAGTCAATGTTTGCCTGTACACTTCTTGTGGAGTATTCCAGATAGATGTCCATCTGTCAGGAGTGATCTTGATTGCTCTCTCTCCCTTCTCTCTCTGTCCCCCCTCTCTGAGTCCTTCACTCTCTCTCTCTCTGTCCCCCTTCTCTCTCTCTCTCTCTCTCTCTCTTTGTCTCTGAATATCTCTCTCTCTGACAATTGCAAGGAGCGGGAACTCTCAGCACAGCAGCTTTGTGGTTGGTCAGTTTTTTTAAAAGATAGCAATTCAGTTTCACAGCTGACAGGTGTTGACATCAGGAAGAGTGATTTCCCAACTTCATACATGTTCAGGGTTTTCTGGCAGCCTTTTAAAAAAAAAGTCGGAACTGGCAGGAAAACCCTGAATCTGTCCAAAGTTGGGAAACTGCTGGTCCTGATGTTAGCACCTGTCAGCTGTGAAACTGACTTGTGATCTTCTTTTAAAAAGCCGGTCTGGAAGAAGAAGCCAATCAGAAATTTCTCATCTCTGAAATACATCCGCGGGCCAGATGAAAACCTTCGGCATGCCAGATCCTGGCCTGTGGGCCGTATGTTGGACAACCCTGATCTACAAGATGTACTGCAGCAACTCACCAAGCCTCCTTCGACAGCACCTTCCAAACCTGCAACCTCTACCACTAGAAGGACAAGGGCAGCAGATGCATGGGAACACCACAACCTGCAAGTTCCCCTCCAAGTCACACACCATCCTGACTTGGAACTATATTGCTGTTCCTTCACTGTCACTGTCAAAATCCTGGAACTCTCTTCCTAACAGCATTGTTGCTGCACCTATATCCCAAGGACTGCAGCGATTCAGGAATACAGCTGACCACCACCTTCTCAATGGCAATTAGGGCTGGGCAATAAATGCTGGCTGAGCCAGCAACTCCCAGATCCCATGAATGAATTAAAAAAAACACTGAGCAGCCTTAACAACCAAAAGACAACTTCATACAGTCTTTGTCTTGGCTGCTTGTGAAAATGATCATTGATAAAATGATATTACTATTGGTTTAGGGAAAGCTTCAATAATATTAAGCAAACCATGGCACAAATGTGGTGTGAACATTCTATCATAACATTTCAGCTAATTCTGGGAAACCTGGCGTTAGTATGAATAAACTAGTGGACTATCGTGCTCACCTGACAAGTATGGCACAAATGGCCCTCTCATTAAGAAAGACCTATGGATATTTAGATTCAGTAAGAAAATAGGAACATAGCCACAGAAAGAGGCAATTTAGCCCCTCAAGCCTGTTCCACCATTCAATGAGATCACGGCTGAACTGCAACCTAGCTCCATATTTGCCCCATATCCCTCAATACTTTTGATTAATAATCATCTGTCAATCTTAGATTTAAAAGTAGTAATTGTTCTAGTATCAATTGCCATTTACAGAAGAAAACTTCAAACTTCTACCAGCCTTTGTGTGTCGAATTGTTTCCTAATTTCACGCCTGAAAGGCCTGGCTCTAATTATCAGGGGGAGATGGTGGCGTAGAGTGGTAATGTCACTGTGCTAGTAATCCAGAGGCCCAGGCTAATGTCATGGAGACACGGGTTCAAATCCCACTACGGTAGCTGGTGGAATTTAAATTAATTTTTAAAAAAACATGGAATTGAAAGCTAGTCTCAGTAATGGTGCCATGAAACTATCATCAATTGTCATTAAAAACCCATCTGGTTCACTAATGCCCTTTAGGGAAGGAAATCTGCTGTCCTTACCTGGTCTGGCCTACATGTGTCTCCAGACCCACAGCAATGTGGTTGACTCTTAACTGCCCTCTGAAGTGGCCTATCAAGGCATTCAATTGTCAAGGGCAATTAGCGATGGGCAACGAACACTGGCCTTGCCAGCCATGCCCACATCCCATGAAAGAATAAAAAAGAAAATTAGACTATATCCCCCAGTCCTTGACTCCCCAACCAGTGGAAATAGTTTCTCTCTATCTATGCTATCTGTTCCCCTTAATTTCTTGAAAACTCCAATCAAATCACCCCTTAACCTTCTAAATTCTAGGGAATATAACCCTAGTTTGTGTAATCTCACCTCATATTTTAACATTGGAGTCCAGATATTATTCTGGTAAATCTATGCTGCACTCTCTCCCAGGCCAAAATATCCCTCTGCTTTCTGATTTCCATGGGGCATTAGAAAGCATCGCAAAAGTCATAGTCCTGTGAATTATCCATTGCTATTTCAATTGAAGAAAGCACATATTCATCTTTTATCCTACTGTAAAATTCAGAATGCCTGGAGCAATTCTGGATTTGAGTTAACAGCATCGAAAGTCATTTTTCAAATAGGTCATATGTGAAAAAGAAATGTGCGACCATTTCCAGGGATTTCAGCACGATAAGCAGATGGAACGACAAGACTTTCTTCCTATTTGATCACTGAACATTCCTAACACTAGGGTTAGTCTTATTTTAACATGCTTTTGGAAGTAGAGCTACAACTATCTTCAGCAACCATGAGCTGGGAAGAGGCAAAGTCACAGGTTGTGCCCTTTATCACTATCCAGTAAATCTCTCCCACCAACCCTATTTTTATTTATAGATACAGGTTGTGAACAGGATTGGACACAGTTGTGAAATTCTCTGTGCTCGGATAGCCTGCCAACAGCCTCACACATTAAGAACAGCCTCTTGGATGAGATTTTGGAGAGCCAGTACCAGCCATGGACCCACACACCAGCAAAAGAACACTTTCAGGTGTAATGGGGATTTTTTTCTTAAATGGGGGTTGAATTCAGCTGTAATACAGGATAGTCCTGTAACCAATACATTGTATGTTCCTTATTTTCTGTAGTTTACCTTTTAAAAATATGGTTAATTATTTCAATTTAACTGCAATAATCTATCTACTAGAGATCCAGTTCCACTGTGGAGAATTCTGAATGTTTTAGTTTATGAAATTGGAATGTAAATGATTGGCTAAGTGAACTGCAGCTAAACTGGGCGGCGCAGTGGTTAGCACTGCAGCCTCATAGCGCCAGCGACCCGGATTCAATTCTGGGTACTGCCTGTGCGGAGTTTGCAAGTTCTCCCTGTGTCTGCGTGGGTTTCCGCCGGGTGCTCCGGTTTCCTCCCACAGCCAAAGACTTGCAGGTTGATAGGTAAATTGGCCATTGTAAATTGTCCCGAGTGTAGGTAGGTGGTAGGAGAATGGTGGGGATGTGGTAGAGAATATGGGGTTAATGTAGGATTAGTATAAATGGGTGGTTGTTGGTTGGTACAGACTCAGTGGGCCGAAGGGCCTGTTTCAGTGCTGTATCTCTAAAAAAAAATAAATAAAAAATTATTGTTGTGTTAGAATGGACGCATTTATCAATTTGTTCATTATTTTTGTGGGCTGCTAGAGCAATGCTGCTGGGGTTAACTACACATTTGGGACTGGAGTTTGTTGAGCTCCTGATGTCAGGCTCCATGGCGGGGGTGGGGGGATGGGCTGGAAGATCGTCCTGGCAGCGGCCTGCCACGGAGCCCGCATCGGGAGTGCCGGACCCGATCTTCCCGACGGCAGCGAGGTTACGTGGCAGCCCCAGCCCCCCCACCCCCACCCCCACCCCCACCCCCGACCATCACTGAGCGAAAGAACCTGACTTTAAATAGTTAAATAAAGGAAATTAATACATTTAAATGAAATTGACCGTGACCTTACCGGCTGCCCGGGATCCTGAGTGTGGAGGCCGAAACTCACGCGCCTTCACCTTCCCATCCAGGGAAATACAGCGCCACCGAGGTGGGCAAGGGGGAAATTGAGGATTTTTAGTGTAGTGGGGGACGGGGGGTGGTGGGACGGGGTCAAATCTGCATTAATAGTGTGGGGGGGAAGGGGTGACCTCTGCACTTTGTACAGTCTGGGAGAGAGAGAGGTCAAATCAGCAATGTGAGTGTTTTGGGAGGGGGAGAGGGCAACTATGCTATCTAAGTGTTTTGAGGGGAAAGGGCAACATTTTATTTGCAGTGTACTGAGGGGGGGTTACGGGTTTAAATATTCAAATTTTGCGGAAGGCTTGGCTGCCCTATAAAAATGGCGCCAGTGCCAGCGCAGAGACAGCTGACGCCCTTGCGAACGTCGCAGAGCCTGCCCCCACCATGCGATTGTGGGGGGGGGTGTCCCGACCAGCATATTACTATGAACTGCCGTGCACTAGAACGTGGCGATTTGGCAGCGCGTGGCCTGCAAGTACGGGCCGCCATTTTTCTCACCCGCCGCCACTCCCAGCAGCAGGAACATTAAATCCAGCCCTTGGAGAATATTCTTATTGCTGCAACTTTCTGGCTGAGAGATAATGGTGTTGCTTATGTGATGATATCTTGAATGGAGTTTAAGTAAGTGAACCCAACCAAATGCAATTTTTATTGACCTCTGGCTCTCAGTAAGACAGTTGAATAGAGCAATGATGGAATGTTTTGTGGTCATGGGTGTTGGAGTGTATTTGAGCAACAAAACACTAGTTGTTCTAAAAAGATTTTATCTGTGGCATTGATCCTGAAGATGTCTGAATGGTCATGAATTATTAGCTTATAGTTTCTCCACTTTTTTAAATTCTTTCCTCTTTAGCACACATGCTCTTCACACACACACAGTACTGAATCCCCTGTATTTTGAACAGTGGGCCATGTAAGTTGCCTCTTCCCTGTTCACCCACGCAAAAAAAGGAAAGAGTTGCATTTATATAGCACCTTTCATGACCACAGGATGTCCCACAATGCTTTACAACCAATGAAGTACTTTAGAAGTGTGGTCACTGTTGAAATGTAGTGAACGCAGCAGCCAATTTGCACACAGCAAGCTCCCAAAACAGCATTTGTTTTTCTGATACTGATTGAGGGATAACTATTAGCCCCAGGAGACTGGAGATAACTCCCTTGCTCTTCTCTTACATCCACCTGAGAGGGCTGATCAACCTCAGTTTAACATCTCAACCAAATGACGCCACCTCTGACAATGTAGCACTCCATCTGTACTGTAATGGAGTGTCACCTTTTTGTTTGGTTTTTTGTGCCGAAAATCTCTGGAGTGTGACTATGAACCCACAACCTTCTGTCTTACAGGTGGGAGTGCTACCAACTAAGCCAGGGCTGACTCAAGTTGAACAAATGCTCAATGTTCTTCTGCACAGTGCTCACATTGAGCAGTTGTGCATAAATGGTAAAATAAAAAAGGAAAACTGCAAATACTAGAACTCAGAAATAAGCTCAGAAAATGTCAGAAATATGCAGCATCCATAAAGAGAGAAGATAAGTTATAATACTTTGGGTGTGTACCCTTCAGCACAAACTGTTTGCTAACTACAGTATTACTCTTCTTGCAAGGGAAGAGATGTTTATACCAGCATCATCTAATTTGGGACCAATAGTTCTACTCTTAACTGTAGAGTCATAGAGAGATACAGCACTGAAACAGGCCCTTTGGTCCACTGAGTCTGTGCTGACCAACAACCACCCATTTATACTAATCTTACATTAATCCCCACCATTCTCCTACCACCTACCTACACTAGGGGCAATTTACAATGGCTAATTTACCTACAAGTCTTTGACTGTGGGAGGAAACCAGAGCACCTGGCAGAAACCCACATGGTCACAGGGAAAACTTGCAAACTCCACACAGGCAGTACCCAGAACTGAACCCGGGTTGCTACAGCTTTGAGGCTGTGGTGCTAACCACTGCGCCACCCTTACAAACCGACACTAGGAATTTCCTCAGAGATGCTCCGACTTTGCTCCCCTAATTTTGGTTGAAGTTATGTTGGCGTACCAGGAAAATACCCAAGGGACGTCCCAGTACTAGTGTCTGTGTTCTGTGTTCACCCGCAAGGCGTATAAGAGCAATAGAAGTTCCAGGCACAGAGAGCTCTGACTATCAGACTCGAGTACAGCAAAGCTAATTCAGGCCAAGTATGACCCACTGCTGTCCCAGTAAAACCAAGGTTCACAACAACTTGCAATATTATCACTCACTTCTGGAAAAGTGCAACCAATCACAGCCTATATCTGTGATATAACGAGCACCAATCAACATGGGGTTTGGGTAGTCAGTGGGCTGAGAAGTTCAAAAAAGTGGTCGAACTGTCTGATTTGTAAAAGGAAAGAAAGAGAAGTGAAATAGATTAGGATAAAGAAACAGCAACAAGGTTTACAGAAAGTTAGGGAGGAAAAGCAATATCTACTGTACATGGGATTTTATGATCATATTTCAGACCGGTATGGAGAAAAGAATCTCAGAATCCACCAGGACAAATGGGAGAAATTGTTTTTTGCAAAAGCATCAAGAACTGATTACTGCCCACAGTAGTTGTTTGAAGAGACTGCATTTAACTTTTTGCGAACATTGTTGTACACAGTTATCGTCAACCCCTACTTGGTCTAATTTCATGAGCCTTTCAAATGAAATGCTAAGATCAAGATAGTTAAACTGAAATTTTAACCCATGGTCAGTTTAAGATCCAATCCCTTTACCTCTGTTCGATAGAGAGATACAGCACTGAAACAGGCCCTTCGGCCCAACGAGTCTGTGCCGACCAACAACCACCCATTTATACTAATCCTACATTAACCCCATATTCCCTACCACATCTCCACCATTCTCCTACCACCTACCTACACTAGGGTCAATTTATAATGGCCAATTTACCTATCAACCTGCAAGTCTTTGGCTGTGGGAGGAAACCGGGGCACCCGGTGGAAACCCCCATGGTCACAGGGAGAACTTGCAAACTCCACACAGGCAGTACCCAGAACCAAACCTGGGTCGCTGGAGCTGTGAGGCTGCGGTGCTAACCACTGCACTGCCCTACTGGACTGAAATGGAGTTCGTGACTGAAGAGCAATTACACGTCCGAAAATAGTTTCCACAAATTCACTCAATTAATTACGTCACTAGATTGGTAAATGATACCGAGCAGCAACAACAATGACATGCATTTATATAGCTCCTTAACATAGTAAAATGTCTGAAGGTGCTTCACAGCATCATATCAACCAAAGTTTGACAACAAGCCATATAAGAAGATATTGGGATAGGTGACCAAAAGCTTCATCAAAGAGGCAGGTTTTAAGGAGTGTCTTAAAGCAGGGAAAGAGATAGAGAGGCAGAGAGGTTTAGGGAGGGAAAACCAGACTGTACAGCCTAAGCAGTTGAAGGAGATCATGGCCGGAATTTTACATTGGGTGGGAAGTCCCGCCCACCAGCCAAAAAGTTGGGACCAAGCCCGCCTCCGCCGGGGAGCCAAGCCAGGATTTTTCGCTCCTCAGGCGCTTAATTGGCTTTGGGCGGGACTTCCACCTCCTTGATGCAGGAAGCCAATCAGCAGGCCAGCAGCTCTTAGTACCAGCAGCACCACCGGGAGCAGTGGTCATTGCTGGGACTACACCCAGCCATCACAAACAAGGGGAAGGACTGCTCCGGAACCAAGGTGAAATTCTGGTGCCTTGCCGGGACAGTTGGCCAGGTCCCGGCAAGGCAAGGGGGGTCGGTTGGGGGGTGGGGGTGGGGAGTGTTGTGCGGTGTGGTTGGGTCTTCAGAGGCGGCCTTCTATGGGGCACAGGGTGCCCAATCAGGAGGGCCCCCTCCCACCCAGCAAGAAGGCCTGGTGCTCTTATTGGGGCCTTTGCCGTCCGGCCACCATGGGTAAAGTACCAGCGGCGGTGGGAGGAGGCCCTTAAAATTAGTTAATTGGCCACATAAGGGCCTTGATTGGCCTGGGACGGGCGGGTTATTTCTCGCTGCCGCCCCACATAAAATTCTGGCCCATGAGTATTTTCCCTGTTACTGAATTATTTTAAATGAGACTGAGCCTCCATCTCCTTGTTTAGGTGCAGGTAAAAGATTCCATGGCACAACCGGGAATTCAGAAATTTTTAAAAATCAAAACCTTTGAAAGCATACCTATTGCCCAAAAGTTCCGGATGGTATTTGTAGCCTCCTCAGGCTTGCAAGCGAGCACAATTAACAGAAACTCCCAATGGTGATGAATCTACCCTGGGGATGTGGACAGGTTTTTGGGCGGGGCCTGCTTCTAGCACAACTTTATAAAAATTAATGCACCCAGTTACAGAAACTCAAGTTGCCCTGAACACAATTTGCGCTTAAAATTCCATGATCTTTTGTGATGGGTAGGCTGATATTGATGGAATTACATTGAAAAAAGCAGCACAATTGAGCAGAAACTCCAGACCAACTATTTATTCAGCTGCTGACATCATAAAGCAAATCCTGGAAAAAAACTGATAAAAAGATGACTCGAGGCACGATTGTGGGATGCAGTTATACGTTGAGCAGAGGTTGCACGTTTAGAAGAATGACCACACTTTCCATTTGGTGAATGTCTTTACCATTTATTACTGTTGAGCAATGAGGATCTTCTCAATCCAGGTCCTCTAACTGTCTAAACCATTGTCATCTGCATTGCTCTCTCTTGTATAATTTTAGCTCCAAGTCTTTTCAATTTTCAGACAAGATAATAAACCATTTCTGCTTTAGGCCATTAGCTCACTGCTATATCTCTTAGCTGTAGTTAATGTTTTGTGTTGTATGTATATGGCAGTAATATTAAGTCATTTTTAATATAAAACTTGCATTCATTATTTAAATGTACATTCCATTAAAGTTAATGGTATGGATTTTGTGGTAGTAATGACAATTAAACTGTCAGCATTCGGCATTGTTACTCCTCTGAAACTGACAGCAACTTCCAGAGTCTGCACTTGAACTGTTAAACAAGGAAATCCAGAGGTTGCTGTCACTGAATCTCTGCCTCTCCGGAAGGTGCACTGTGAAAGTCACCAGTCTGCAATTGATTAGAAATCACTGAACAGACAAAATAATTTTGTATTTGTAGAATGCCAAATTTCCCCATTATGTTTGAAACTTCCACATATTTTAAAGTTCTTTTTAAAGTTTATTTATGATATTTCAGCTTTTACTTAATCTCATGTGTACGTCCCAATCATTTATTTTACTGTCTGTAAAATTCATTTAAAAGTGAAGGATAATCAGTGAATTTTACTTCCTGGTTTGTTGTCTGTGAGAATACTTCAATATGATTGGCTACTTACCCTGCTTAATGACATCACTGTTGCAATGGATACCCATTGACTTGGTACCAGATTCAAACTGACGCAGGGAAAGGGGAATCTACGCAACAGAGATCACTAGATTTTTTGGGCAGCTTTCTTCAAGATGAGCAGTGAGCTGACTGTGAAATTTGGGCTATTATGTTCAATAAGATTTCAGAAAGATGACTGCTCACTCACTGAATATCCGTCAATAGCATGTGTCATATTTTCTTACAGGAGCTTCTCAACCGGATGATCCATTCATGAAGGATAGAAATGGTTCTATTTTTTGTAACTGGTATGAATTAATCTTGACAGTGATTATTAAGCAAGTTGTACAACATTATTTGTGACATTTAACTTCTATTTGAGGCAAAACACTATTATGAACAGCCACATAATAAAGACAGATTATTTTTTCTTTCATTATCCAGTTATAGAATGTGGCAAAGGAATTATCTGTAGCAGCATGATGACAAATAAGCAAACTTGTCCTTTCAAAGCATATGACAAAAGCTACATTGCTCAGATGGGTGACAGTTTGCATTTGCTCATATCAGCATGGAAATCAAATGATTAGTGATCAAGAAATGCTGGAATGATGTGCACCCACATCATAATCCACCAGTTGTCAAACAGTTTGAACATTGCAAGGTTTTAGCAGCTTTCAAAATATTAGCTAACCATTTGAGAGTTACAGTAGCCTATGTACAAGATAACCTTGGCCTTAAATGTCAACCATCGCTCAATTGATAAAAGTCTCGCCTCTGCATCAGGAGTTGAGCACAAAAATGAAGGCTGATGTTCCAGTGCAGTACTGAGGAAGTGCTGCACTTTCAGAGCTACTGTGTTTTGGGTGAAATGTTAAACTGAGCCCCTTTCTGTCCTCTCAAGTGGATGCAAAAGATCCTGTGGCACTATTTCGAAGAAGAGCAGGGGAGTTCTCCCAGGCGTCCTGGCCAATATTTATCCCTCAATCAACATCACAAAAACAGATTATCTGGTCATTATCACATTGCTGTTTGTGGGAGCTTGCTGTGCGCAAATTGGCTGCTGTGTTTCCTACATTACAACAGTGACCACGCTTCAAAAGTGGCTGTAAAGCACTATGGGATGCCCTGTGGCTGTGAAAGCTGCTATATAAATGCATGTCTATTTTTTCTATTTTCTTATGAGTACAGTTAACATTTACAAGGTCATTGTTGCAGATATTCCATCTTGAAAGTTGCAAAGGTCCTTTATTACTGTAAGTGCTGAAAGTTATCATAGAATGGTTACAGCACAGAAGGAGGCCATTCAGCCCATTATATCTATGCTAGCACTCTGCAAGAGCAACTCAGCTAGTCCCACTCCTCTGCTTTTCCCCCATAGCTATGTATTTTTTTTTCTATTCAGAAAATAATCCAATTTCCTTTTGAAAGCCATGATTGAATCTGCCTCCACCACATTCTCAGGCAGTGCATTCCAGATCCAGCACTCGCTGCATAAAAAAGTTTTTCATCATGTCACTACGATAAGAGCAAAACCAGAGATAGCTCCCTGCTCTTCTACAAAGTAGTGCCACAGGATCTTTTACATTCATCTGAGAGGGCAGAAAAGGCCTCAATTTAACATTTTACCCAAAAGATAGTAGCTCTGAAGGTGCGTCGGAGACGGAGAAACTGGGAGAATGGAATGGAGTTCTTACAGGAGGCAGGGTGTAAGGAAGTGTAGTCAAGGTAGCCATGGGAGTCGGTAGGCATATAATAAATACCAGTGAACAGCCTATTCCCAGAGGTGGAGACAGAGAAGTCGAGGAAGGAAAGGGAAGTGTCGGAGATGGACCATGTGAAGGTGAGAGAAGGGTAGAAATTGGAAGCAAAGTTGATGAAATTTTCCAGTTTGGGGCAAGAGCAGGAAGCAGCACCGATACAGTCATCAATGTACTAGAAAAAGATTTGGGGGAGGGGGCATGAGTAGGACTGGAACACGGAATGTTCGACATATCCCACAAAAAGACAGGCATAACCATGCGGGTACCCATAGCAACACCTTTTATTTGGAGGAAGTGAGTGGAGTTAAAGGAGAAGTTGTTCAATGTAAGAACAAGTTCAGCCAGGCAGAGGAGGGTGGTGGTGGATGGGGACTGGTTGGGCCTCTGTTTAAGAAAGAAGCAGAGATCCCTCAGATCGTCTTGGTGGGGCATGAAGGTGTAGAGTAATTGGACGTCCATAGTGAAGAGGAGGCGGTTAGGGTCAGAAAACTGGAAACTGTCAAAATGACGTAGGGCATCAGAAGAGTCACGGATATAGGTGGGAAGAGACTGGACAAGGGGAGGAAAATAGAGTCAAGGTAGGAAGAAATAAGTTCAGTGGGGCAGGAACAGGCTGAAATGATGAGTCTATCAGGACAGTCCTGTTTGTGGATTTTGGGAAGAAGGTAGAAGCGGGCTGTCGGGGATTGCGGGACTATGAGGTGGGAAGCTGTAGAGCGAAGATCTCCAGAGGAGATGTGACAATCCTGGAGACAGTGGCTTGATGTTCAGTGGTGGGGTCATAGTCCAGGGGAAGCTAGGAAGAAGTGTCTGAGAGTTGGCGCTCAACCTCTGCAAGGTAGAAGTCGGTACGCCAGACAACAACAGCACTACTTGTGTCAGCAGGTTTGATCACAATGTCAGGGTTACACCCTAGAGAATGGAATGTAGCAAGTTCAGAGGAAGAAAGGTTAGAGTGAGTGAGGGGGGCAGAGAAATTAAGACTGCCAATGTCACGCCGACAGTTTTCAATGAAAAGATCAAGAGCGGGTAAGCGGCCAGAGGGAGGGGTCCAGGTGGAGGGAGAGTACTGGAAGTGGGTGAATTATTTATTTTTTAACCATGTGCTAGTCTTACATTTATTTTTCATGTTTTTTCTTTTGTTCATTATTCTGCCATTAGCACTCTCTCTGGACTCATACTTTGTCTTTCACCCGCTGGTCAGGGGAGGACTCCTAGTCAAAGAAATGAGTCCAGAGGTGAAGGTGACAGAAGAGAAGCTCAACATCATGTCTAGCATGAAATCCTTTGAGGTGGGGGTGTAAGGGCATAAAACGGAGTCCTTTGCTAAGTACAGATTGTTCAGTGTCAGAGAGGGGAAGGTCAGAGGGAAGGGAAGAGGAAAAAAGATCTGGAGGGGCGTTGGTACACATGAGCTGCTGGAGCTTGTGTTCCTTAACACCTGAAAGGAAGAGAAACATTTTTTTGTTAATGCGTCGGATAAGGCGAAGGATGAAATGAAACTGCTGAGTAGAACAGTTTTGAAATAGGGTGAGTCGGTGCTGCTGGAGAGAGAGAGGTCGAGTGTATTCATGTGCCAGCACATGCCACTGAGTGTGTCATGTCTAAGGAACGTTGTATGTCTCGGAGATACCTGTAATCCTGGGTGGATTTGAAACATGAAGGAATTTCTGTTGAAATTCATGTGGAATAAGTCGGAGCCGGAGACAGTCGCTGAGGAAAGAGATGTGGCTGTGAAAACAAGTTTTAGCAGAAACCTTATTGAACACCAGGAGGGAAATGGAAAGCAATGAATGTGAACAAGGTAAAAGAGACAAACGGAAATCCCATCGGAGAGAAGAGCAGAACTTCTTCAAGGTAGGCATTCCTGGAAGAGAACTGGCAGTAAATTAAACACTAAAACACTGTCCACAAAACCTGGTCCACTCCTCCATCATTCCGACACCTCACCCCTTTCCCACGGCACCTTCCCATCCAATCATTGGAGGTGTAATAGTTGCCCTTCTACCTCCTCTCTTCTTACCGTCCCAGGCCTCAAATACTCCTTCCAGGTGAAGCAGTGATTTACTTGTAGATCTTTCAATTTAGTATACTGTATTTGTTGCTCACAGTGTGGTCTCCTTTACATTGGGGAGACCAAACGCAGATGGGCGACCGCTTTGCAGAACACCTCCGCTTGGTCCACCAGTATGATCCTGAGCTTCCGATTGCTTGCCATTTTAATTCACCACCTTTTTCTCATGCCCACATTTCTGTCCTTGGCCTGCTGCAGTGTTCCAGTGAACATCAACGCAAGCTTGAGGAACAGCACCTCATCTTCCGATTAGGAACTCTACAGCCTTCTGGACTCAATATTGAGTTCAATAATTTCAGACCATGAGCCCCATTATTTTTTTATTTATTATTTCTATTTTTTAAAATATATTTTCTTTTAATTATTTCTTTTTTAACCATGTGCTTGTCTTAAATTTGTTTTTCATGTTTTTGCTTTCGTACAAAGCTGTTCATAATTCTGTCATTCGCACTTTCTCTGGACTCGTGCTTTGTCTTTCACTACAACTATTTAGCACTCCATTTGCATTCTGTTCCATGACATTGTCATTTAATCTCTCCATCCTATCACGGTCCTTCCTTCTTGTTCTTCCCCTCTCCCCCTTTTCAATTGCTCAAAGACTGTTACATTTCTAACTTTTGCCAGCTCTGATGAAGGGTCACAGATCTGAAATGTTAACTCTGTTTCTCTCCACACAGATGCTGCCAGACCTGCTGAGTATTTCCGGCACTTTCTGTTCTCATTCATCATGTCACCTTTGGTTCTTTTACCAATCATCTTAAATCAGTGTCCTCTGGTGCTCGACCCTTCTACCAATGGGAACAGTTTCTCTCTATCTACTCTGTCCAGACCCCTCATGATTTTGAGCACCTCTATCAAATCTCCACTCGACTTTCTCCTCCCCACTTTATCCACGTAACTGGAATCCTTCATCCCTGAAAACATTCTTGTAGATCTTTTCTGCACCTTCTCTAATGCCTTCACATCCTTCCTAAAGTGTGCTCAGAATTGGACACAATACTCCAGTTGAGGCCAAACCAGTGTTGCATAAAGGTTCACCATAACTTCCTTGCTTCTGCATTCTATGCCTCTATTAATAAAGCCCAGGATCCCATATTCCTTATTAACTGCTTTCTCAACCTGCCCTGCCACCTTCAATGATTTTTGCACATACAGCCTCAGGTCCCTCTGCTCCTGCACCCCCTTTAGAATTGTACCCTTTATATTGCCTCTCCTCGTTCTTCCTACCAAAATGAATCACTTCACACTTCTCTGCATTAATTTCATCTGCCATGTGTCCACCCATTCCACCAGCCTGTCCATGTCCTCTTGAACTTTATCGCTATCCTCCTCATTGTTCCAAGTTTTGTGTCATCCACAAATTTTGAAATTGTGCCCTGTACACCCAAGTCAAGGTCATTAATATATATCAAGACGTGCAGTAGTCCTAATACCGACCCCTGGGGAACCCCACTATATACATTCCTCCAGACTGAAAAACAATTGTTCACCACTACTCTCTGTCCCCTGTCGCTCAGCCAACTTTGTATCTATGCTGCCACTGTGCCTCTTATTCAAGGGGCTTTGACTTTGCTGACAAGCCTGTTATGTGGCATTTTATCAAACAACTTTTGGAAGTTCGTGTACACCACATCAACCGCATTACCCACATCAACCCTTTCTGTTACCTCATCAAAAAACTCAATCAGGTTAGTTAAAGACAATTTGCCTTTAAGAAATCTGTGCTGTCTCTCCTTAATTAATCCACATTTGTTCAAGTTGTTAAATTCCAGAAAGCTTGTTGTGGAAGGATGATGCTGGAGCCTATCTTTACTCAGCTTCACATTTATTGTACAGAATAAAAGGATTACAAACATGTAGCTCCTCACTCAAAAACGTCCACCAGTCTCAGTAAGTGTTTGTTTATAAGTGCTCAAGTAAGACCCTAATTAACACCCTCCAACTGCATAGAATTAAACAATTGATACTCAATTAATAGATTAACACAAGTGACTGTTAATTTTGTCCCAGATTATCGTTTCTAAAAGCTTTCCCACCACCGAAGTTAAACTGACTGGCTTGTAGTTGCTGGGTTTATCCTTACACCCTTTTTTGAACAACGCTATAACATTTGTAATTCTCCAGTGTCTCCACAATTTCCTTCCTTACTTCCCTCAAAACATCTGATCCGGTCACTTTAAGCACGGTCAACCTTTCTAATTTACCAATTTTTAGCCTATCCAGTGTCTCAACTACCTCCTCTTTAGCCATGACTTTGACAGCATCTTCTTCCTTGGTAAGGATAGATGCAAAGTACTCATTTAGTACCTCTGCCATGCCCTCTGCCTCTATGCGTAAATCCCCTTTTTGGTCCCCAATCGGTCCCACTCCTCCTTTATGTTCTGGAAATTTCTTAGGTTTATTCTTTCAAAATTTGAAGTACTTTATAATACCTATAATACCGCAGGGTGATAGGACACAGCCAGATAGATTCCCATTCACAGCTCTGCAAACAGTAGGTTATTCTTCTCCACTTGAATGTCAGAGAAAAGAGGTGAATAGAGGTGATGCATTTTCCCCCACAGAAGAAAGGTAGCTGTGTAGTTGGGTGGGTGTCAGGAGCCAAGTGAATAAATATGGCTTTTTTTTAACTGGCCCATTGCAGGGCAGCATTTGCAGATTGCTATTTGAGAAAGCACATGGACACGATGGGCCGAATGGCCTCCTTCTATGCCGTATATGTTTCTATGAAACAACTGATCACTCTTACACTTAAGGAAACTTGCGTAACCTTGTGGCAGCTAAAGTGTGAAAGTAACTAAAAAAATAAAGGAGGAAAAAATTGTACAATTGCCACAGAATATTTTAAGGCACAATATTATTAATTTTGGTATGATATGAGAACCAAAAAGTTGAAATTAAATGATTAAGCACCAAGGACTATACAACACATTTGGGTTCAACAGATAGGTACAGAGAGAGTTACAATAATGAAACGCTGTTAGTCTGCTTCGTAAATAATCAAGCTAAGCTAGTTTAAATTTATCAATGTATTGCCCAGTATATAAGCATCCTGCTCCAAAGTCCGCAATCTTGGTTACTATGGAAAATTCATGCTAGAGAAGATGCTTTAATTGATGCACCACAAACATCCGCAGTAGATTTTTCCTTTGTCACGGTGGATGTGATTGGGGACATAGTGATTTTTGCATCACTGCTCAGCTCTCTTTAGGGCACAATACCACATTACAATCACACTCTCAGTACTACTGGGCCTATCGCTTCACATTTGAATCAGATCCTGGGGTGGGCAATGAGGAACCTTTAAGTTTCTACTATAAATGAAGCTCAATTTCAACAGAATTCATCTCATCAGTTCTTCTCTTTTGAAGGCATTGAGATGGTTAACACAATTCCAGGATGGTCTATCACTCCTACCTGCCTAATTCAATTGTCTGAATTGTGTTAGCATGAGAGAGGGGGGAGATGTGGTGGTGAGTGACAGTGATATAATGCTCCAACATCTTGGGACAGTGTTGCCGTTGACTTGTGTACTGAAATCACTGGCATATTCTTTTTGAATTCACTTCTGATGCATAGACACACAGCATCTGCAGCAGGTCCCTCTTCCCCCGATTGAGGTTGAGATTGACAGTGCAACAGCACTGCACTGTAGGAAGAATAACAGATGGTCTGCATCATCTTACAAGGCAATAGCACATCAAGCAGTTGAGCTGATGATGAGAATAGTCCTCTTCATTCACGCGTACAAATAACTGAATAAAGGAAGGCTTATGGGTATGAGCATCAGAGCACGAAGTCACAAATCACTGGAGTAGAAAAATACAAGCTCCTCTTTCTGATTTCCCAACAAGAGGCATACATGCCAACTGCTACCAGATGAAGAACAGGGTGGCACCTCCGAGAGCAGCAAAGGAAGTTCCTAAACCGAGTCATTGCTAAATTATTAGAACAGGATCCCCTCATCTGTAAACAGTACAGCAAATGGTAGAATTGGAAGGTTCTTTCTTTCAATCTCTTTTTTCAATCTCTATTTTTGATCAATGGCAAAAGTAGTAACTGAATGTAGCCAGAACTGATGGGATGTACTGATAGCCTGCAAAGCCAGGCATGGTGTTGTGCAACAAGCACATTTCTTATCCGGCAACTTGCAGTATTATTGTTTAAATAGAGTAAATTACATGTTAGACCCGTGGCTGTGTTAACACACTGCTTTGCTTTGTATAATGGTTACTTGCATTCCTTTCCAACTTGGAAGAAAGGATTAGGTTGGCCACAAAAGCTAAACAAGAGACACAAGACTGCTTGAGCCCCTGTTACTGCTTACATTCTAGAATAGAACACTCTTTCAAATCTTACCTTCCAAACTGCAGTAAATACGTCACTTGGCAGCTTCACGTGCAGCACTTGTGGAAGAACCTGCCTCTCAAGGATTGGCTTTCACAACCATCAGCTAAGACGCACCAAGAGAAGACACCCCGCCTAAATGGACTGTCTGTTGCATGTCCAGCATCTTTCGCAGGTGGAAGGATGTCAATCAACCACAGCTTACAGTGTGTGAACATTCTAGGAATAGAATACTCTTTCAAATCTTATCTTCCAAACTGCAGTAAATACGTTGCAGCCTTAGCAAGTAAGAATGATTACAGAAATAGTAGAGTATTTAATGATAACAGGACATTGTGACAGAGAAAATAAATGCTGGGGCAAAAAGAATTTTGAAAAGACCTGAAATATTAACTCTGCTTCTCTCTCCACAGATGCTGCCTGACCTGCTGAGTATTTTCAGCATTTTCAGTTTTTATTTCAGATCTCAGCATCTGCAGTATTTTGCTTTAGTAGTAGAATTGGTACAACTCTGTGAAAAGGCAGGAAAGGGAATCTTTGGCTCATTGATGGAGCGGTGCAGGAACCCAAACCCCCGGTTTGATAAATGGAGAAGGGGAGGTACAAACAATGATGAACAGGTAAAGACCCTCTGGTCCATTCAGTCTGTCCCACCACAATTGTGATACCTTGTTTATCACAATATACACACTCTGCGACCCACCCAAAACCACATGATCTCCTGCCAGATAAAAAACCCAGGCCAATTTGGGGGGAAAATCTGGGAAATTCCTCTCTGATCTATCTTAGCGATCGAAACTCATCCAGGAGATCACTGCGGCCCTGAATTCCCTCAATACCCACATTTTATATGAGGTGATGTCGACCCCAACTAGAAACAAGTCTAGCTCCCACATGGAGGAATTCAGCAAATCGGCATCCACCACACAAGTCAACAGCCTCTTCTAGAGGTTCACTGGGAAAAGCACCACTTCCTGACACCTAATCTAGATCTGGCCTTACACTGATCAATTAGCAGATATCCATTCACCCAAATCAGGAAGCAGGAGACAGTCTCTGATCCATAACTGTTTTATTATCAATCCACAGTTCAGTACAAATAGTAGTTTACACTCTTCTTTTCTGGACTGACGCCCCGACTGAGGGAAAACCCAGCCCTTAAACACAAACTGCAATAAGCATCACCTGCTCTCTCTTAACTCTGAAGTTCGTCCTGGTTAATTAAAGGGACCAGCATTTTAAACATTGTCATACACAATTTAAAATTGTGGCCCCTGGTCCTTCCTAACCTACTTAACTGGAACAAACTCTTAAGTGGAAAACACATATTTATTTAGAGATACAGCACTGAAACAGGCCCGTCGGCCCACCGAGTCTGTGTCGACCAACAACCACCCATTTATACTAATCCTACATTAACCCCATATTCTCTACCACATCCCCACCATTCTCCTACCACCTACTTACACTAGGGGCAATTTTTACAATGGCCAATTTACCTATCAACCTGCAAGTCTTTGGAGGTGGGAGGAAACTGGAGCACCCGGCAGAAACCCACACAGTCACAGGGAGAACTTGCAAACTCCGCACAGGCTGTACCCAGAATCGAACCCGGGTCCCTGGAGCTGTGAGGCTGCGGTGCTAACCACTGCGCCACTGTGCCACTATATATATTATATATATATAGATATATATATAAACCTCAATCAGATCACCCACAAGTCTATGTTTCTCTGAAGTGTAGAGTCCCAGTTATTTTAGATTATCTTGATAACTAAGATGCCTTATTCTGGGCCGAATGTCCTCTTTCTGTGCCATAAATCTATGCTGGTGCTTGTGTGAAGCAAGTGGGATGAGTGTTGTTTTGTTTAATCCTTCATGGGAAAGCAATGGCCTGGCAAGATATGGTGACAATGGCCAGTATTGTCTGCACTGCCCATGGGACCTAGGAACAGACATCGGATCTTCCGCAATCCATTGAACTAAGGTTAGCCAATAATAATATGGAGCAGGTAAATGGTCCAAACATACAGCCCTGTCTGTAAACCGGTTGGGCACTCTGACAACCTTCCAGTTTATTTCATCCTATACTCCGGAAGGACACACATTTTGGAAGAGCAGCCAAATAGCACAAAAACAATTAAATTGATGGAAAGACAAGTGTTGCCACAAGTGGGAAAATAAGCGATACTTTAAGAAAAAGGGTTCATCATTGTTTCAATGATTAGGAATGCACTGCTTGAAAAGGCGGTGGTGGAAGGTTCAATAGTAACTTCCAAAAAGGAATTGGATACATACTTGAAGAGGAACAATATTGTCGAGCTATGGGAAAAGAGCAGGAAGTGAAACATGTTGGATAGCTGGCTCAATATGTCAGGCTTCTGTGCTGTATGATTCAATGGGAACAATGCTTCTCCTACAGTGTCCATGTTCAGTGACTGTGGCACTATTCAAGTGTTCATTATACAGTTTCATTGTCATTTAGTTTTGATACATAGGCTCTCAGCACTGGATCACATCATACTGCACAATGCACGAGTGTCACACAGGCCACAGTGCTGAATATTATGGGGCAGCACTGTCTGATGCCAGCAGTATTACAGGGGCCAAACATATATTACTGTCCCTTTAATGGAGACCAACATTGAGTGAAGGTGTCAGAGCCTGGCCTAGGATTCTTCAAGGTTGCAACAACTGTTTCAGCGAGAATGCCTTCGGACTCATTGTCCAGTAGGTGCTCTGGCCTTGGCTGTGGGTCATCTCCTCCTTCAGCTCCTGCTCCATGCTTAGGCTCCTCTGAATCAAAAAGTCCTCCAGCATGAAGTAGATAACAACAACCTTGAAGATTCTGGTGAAGCTGTATCATAATAATCATCTAATTAATCCAGGTATCTGAAGAGCTGCCTCAAGAATTCCACCGTATGCTCTCGGCAGCTGACTAGATGCCACTGTAATTTTGTTTATCGTGAGCCAGGGCATTGGACCCCTAGGAGCGATTATTTCAGCATACCATTCCTTTAAGTAGTCCAGGCACAGATGATTGTCCTAACGTAAAGAAATCATGATTGCTGCCTGGGAAGTGAGCATGATTTTGTGTTGATGAGAGTGGCATTCATTGGGGTTCATGAAGGACATCACATTTTGGTGAAAGGGGGCCCATACAGTCACCAACAACTGCCTGGACTTTGGGGAATTCCGTGATGTGGAATATTTGCAGTGTCTCCTCATTCTGCTGCTGGATTTTCATGGGCGGGGACAGGAAAGCAATGAAAGAGTTTGTTTTAGTTAAAAAGGCATATGGGATCCTGGGCTTTATAAATAGAGGCATAGAGTACAGAAGCATAGAAAATAGGAGCAGGAGTAGGCCATTCCGCCCTTCGAGCCTGCTCCGCCATTCATTATGATCATGGCTGATCATCCAACTCAGTAACCTGTTCCTCCATTCACCCCATACCCTTTGATCCCTTTAGACCCAAGAGCTATATCTAACTCCTTTTTGAAAACATACAATGTTTTGGCCTCAACTGCTTTCTGTGGTAGCGAATTCCTCAGGCTCACCACTGTCTGGGTGAAGAAATTTCTCCTCATCTCAGTCCTGAAAGGTTTATCCCGTATCCTTAGACTATGACCCCTCATTCTGGACTCCCCCACCATCAGGAACATCCCTCCTGCATCTACCCTGTCAAGTCCTGTTAGAAATATATAGGTTTCTATGCGATCCCCCCTCACTCTTCTGAACTCCAGCGAATATAATCCTAACCGACTCAATCTCTCCTCATACGTCAGTCCCGCCATCCCAGGAATCAGTCTGATAAACCTTTGCTGCACTCCCTCTATAGCAAGAACATCCTTCCTCAGATAAGGAGATCAAAACTGCACACAATATTCCAGGTGTGGTCTCACCAAGGCCCTGTATAATTGCAGCAAGACATCCCTGCTCCTGTACTCGAATCCTCTCACTATGAAGGCCAACATACCATTTGCCTTTTTTATCGCCTGTTGCACCTGCATGCTTACCTTCAGCGACTGGTGTACGAGAACACCCAGGTCTCACTGCATATTCCCCTCTCTCAGTTTATAGCCATTTAGATAATAATCTGCCTTTCTGTTTTTGCTACCAAAGTGGATAACCTCACATTTATCCACATTATACTGCATCTGCCATGCATTAGCCCACTTGCTCAACTTGTCCAAATCACCCTGAAGCCTCTCTGCATCCTCCTCACAACTCACCCTCCCACCCAGTTTTGTGTCATCTGCAAATTTAGAGATATTACATTTAGTTCCCTCATCTAAATCATTAATATATATTGTGAATAGCTGGGGTCCTAGCACCGATCCCTGCAGTACCCCACTAGTCACTGCCTGCCATTCGGAAAAAGACCCTTTATCCCTATTCTTTGTTTCCTGTCTGCCAACCAATTTTCTATCCATCGCAATACATTACCCCCATTCCATGCGCTTTAATTTTACACGCTAATCTCTTATGTGGGACTTTTCAAAAGCCTTCTGAAAGTCCAAAGAAACCACATCCACTGGCTCCCCCTCATCAACTCTACTAGTTACATCCTCGAAGAATTCTAGTAAATTTGTCAAGCGTGATTTCCCTTTCGTAAATCCATGCTGACTCTGTCCGATTCTACCACTGTTCTCCAAGTGCTCTGCTATAAAACCTTTGAAAATGGACTCTAGAATTTTCCCCACTACCGACGTCAGGCTGACTGGTCTATAATTCCCTGCTTTCTCTCTACCTCCCTTTTTAAATAGTGGGATTACATTAGCTACCCTCCAATCTGTAGGAACTGTTCCAGAGTCTATAGAATATTGAAAGATGACCACCAATGCATACACTACTTCTAGGGCCACTTCCTTAAGTACTCTGGGATGCATACCATCGGGCCCTGGGGATTTATCTGCCTTCAATCCCATCAATTTCCCCAACACTATTCCTCTACTAATACTGATTTCTTTTAGTTCCTCTCTCTCACTAAGCCCTGTGTTCCCCAACATTTCTGGTATGATATTTGTGTCCTCCTTTGTGAAGACAGAACCAAAGTATGCATTTAGTTGGTCAACCATTTCTTTGTTCCCCCGTTTCTGACTGTAGGGGACGTACATTTGTCTTCACCAATCTGTTTCTTTTCACATACCCATAGAAACTTTTACAGTCAGTTTTATGTTCCCCGCAAGCTTGCTCTCGTACTCTATTTTCCCCTTTTTAATCAATCCCTTGGTCCTCCTTTGCTGAATTCTAAACTGCTGCCAATCCTCAGATCTGTTGTTTTTTCTGGCAAATTTATATGCCTCTTCCTTGGATCTAATGCTATCTCTAATTTCCCTTGTAAGCCATGGTTTGGCTACCTTTCCCGTTTTGCTTTTGCGCCAGACAGGGATAAACAATTGTTGCAGTTCAACCATGCACTCTTTAAATGTTTGCCATTGCCTATCCACCGTTATCCCTCTAATTAACATTTCCAAATACATCATAGCCAACTCACGCCTCATACCTTCGTAGTTTCCTTTACTAAGATTCAGGATCCTAGTCTCAGAATCAACTACGTCGCTCTCCACCTTGATGAAGAATTCTATCATATTATGATTGCTCATCCCCAAGGGATCTCACACCACTAGATTGTCAATTATTCCTCTCTCATTACACAGTTATTACAGGTTATGGTGAACCTTTATAAAACATTGGTTCAGCCTCAACTGGAGTATTGCGTCCAATCCTGGGCACCACACTTTAGGAAGAATGTGAAGCTAGAGTCGTTCCCCTTACAGAAGAGAAGGTTGAGAGGAGATTTGATAGAGGTGTTCAAAATCATGAGGGGTCTGGACAGAGTAGATAGAGAGAAAGTGTTCCGATTGGTGGAAGGACCGAGAACCAGGGGACACCAATTTAAAGTGATTTGGAAAAGAACGAAAGGTGACACATGAGGGAAAACTTTTTTACGCAGTGAGTGGTTACGATCTGGAATGCACAGCCTGAGAGTGTGTTGGAGGCAGATTCAATTGTGGCTTTCAAAAGGGAATTGAACAAGCACCTGAGGGGAAAGAATTTGCAGGGCTCTGGGGAAAGGGCGAGGGAGTGTGTCTAGCTAAATTGCTCTTGTGGAGAGCTAGCACAGACTCAATGAGCCAAATGGCCTCCTTCTGTGCTGTAACCATTCTATGTTTCTATGGTTGATGATACTTTTGTAATTTACCTGATACAGCTGTGCTCCACAGATTGACTAATATCGCTGTTGTCCCTGAGATGGTTTGAAGACTGAAGCGTAAAGATACAGTGCTGTGGAAATCTAACTGCCATTTAGCAGCGCTGTTGCTAGGATGGAGGTTGTCTACAGACAGCACAGTGATGTCACTGCCACCCTGGTGATGTGCAGCTGGGTGAAGGTCAATGTCCTTTGGCATTCACAGATAGGTGGACCTAAGTTGGTACAAACAGTAGCTTGGGATGGCTGGGCCAGTCCAGCTCTGGTTCAAGCTACACTGCTTGCATCCCTCTTAATCAGCCTCCAAAACAATTCCCATAGTCTATTTTTTGACTATCAACAGAAATGCAGCGAACAAAATCTAACCATCAGAAACAACAACAACTTTATATTTACCTAGTGCCTTTAATGTAATTAAAACTTCCCAAGGTGCTTCACAGAAGCATTATCAAACAAAATTTGGCACTGAGCGACATGAAGAGTTATTTAGGGAAAATGACCAAATGCTTGGTCAAAGAGATAGGTTTTAAGGAGCATGTTAAAGAAGGAAAGAGAGGTCGAGAATCAGAGAGGTTTAGGAAGGGAATTCCAGAGCTTAGGGCTTGGGCAGCTGAAGGCATGGCCACCAATGTTGGAGCAATTAAAATCGGGGTGCTTACGAGGCCAGAATTAGAGGAGTGCAAACATCTTCGAGGCTTGTCGGGCTGAAGGAAATTACAGAGATACAGAGGGGTGAGACCATGGAGGGATTTGAAAACAAGAATGAGAATTTTAAAATCGAGGTGTTGCTTAACCGGGAACAATGTAAGTCAGTGAGCACAGAGGTGATGGATGAACAGTTTAAAAGGACATGGTGCAAGTTAGGACATGGCAGCAAAGTTTTGTCATGTCAAGCTACACTCAAATTTCCTGTAACTCCCATTAGAAAATGTCCACACTTAAAATGGATGTATATCAGTGTAAACTAAAACCCCAAGACAAGTACTAAACTCGCACAAAATATTTCTCTTTCTTCGCTCCAGCAAGATGCAACAGTGAGCAATGCCATGAAATGTGATATTATTGAAAAAAAAACTGCTGTTTATAGGCTAAAAAATCTAGCCTATTAATGTTTGCTGCAAGTAAACTATTTTAAAGACTTGGTAAATCCAACAACGTATATCCGATCTTGCAATCGGATCTGGCTCTCATTTATGTTGCTAATAATAATTTGGCGGTCAAATGTCAGTTAGTGTCTAATTAAAAGTCCCTTATTAAATTCTCCACTTCTACTCCATAAAAATAACCAATAGTTAGTTCATGAAAGTAGCATTTTAAACTGTTAAAACGGCATTGTTTAACAAGCAACTAATTAGATTTGAACTGCAGAGAGGCGTGTTAGTTGAAAAGTGATGCAGTGATCACAATAAAGAGGAATTAAGGTTTTTATTAAGTAATGGAAAACTGAATCTTCTAGAGATTGTAATTTAGCTTTCTCTGGCTTAAAGCAGTTCGATCTCAGCCTGAAATTTCCTCCCTGGTTGTTACCCGGATGTTAGACCTGAAAATGTACCCATTCCTGTACCCTATTCTGCCAATGTCAATTTACCCTCAAATTTCTGCAACTGTCATTAGAATATGGCCACACTTGAAATGGGCCTAAATCAGAGTAAACAATCCTGGCTCAAAGAAAGCATTAACTTACAATATATAATTTTTAAATATTAAAATTAAACTTGCAACTCATTAAACCATCATTCATGTACATTCGGCACACATTTAAGAACCTGCAATCGGGGAGGCTCTTCAATTTTTGATGTGATTTACGCAAATGCCAATAAAATATAATAAATGAAATAGAGAATACAGAGCCAGTCTCAGTGAGGATAAAAAATAATTAAACACTCAAAAATTTGCAATCAAGCACTAGGAAATTGATTTTGCTTCTTGCTGTGCCAGAAAATCTGGCGATAATTTGAGGAGTCCCTGTGCAAGCTCAATTGCAGGAAACACATATCTGAGGCTCTAAGGTAAGGATGGGGCCGGTTTTATGGATAGAGATGCTTTTGGGCAAAGGGATCGATGAATGACTGTAAAAGAATGAGGAGATTTGGGTGTATTGTACCTGTGGGCTGCACAATAGACTTGAACCCTGGTTACGCTTGTCTCTGGGCACAGATACAGAGGAAATTCAAGGCCCTCATTTTTTTTTTGTAGTGAGTGAATCATAGCCTCATTTGGATAGAGAAATGCACACTGATTGAGAGTCGTTTGCATCGTGCGTCATGCAATTGACTTTTCATCATGAGTACCTCTGAAGTGTGTAGAACACAAGGAAAATTGATTACAGTCTACAACAAGGCTTTCATCTAAATGCCTTGGAGTGAGGCACAGGAATAAAGCAAGTACCTTAGCTCATCACAAAGTGAAATTGACGTGGAAGGAAATTTTACGGTCAAGCTGAACTTTCACAAGTTCCACCAACTTTGACAGAGCAATTTCAATAATTTGGATCTCAGTTTGGGATCAATGGGTTGACACGTGGAATGACTCAAAAACTTAGGCCAGTTTTAATATGTAATATGAAAACATTGCAGACCAATTACAGATAGATCATAATTTGGGATTTTTATAGAACCATCAGCTTATTCTATGATCTTGTCCATTATAGTCCCGAATCGGTACCTTTTCCGTAATCTGTGTTTAGAGATTAAAAATTGTCTGAAAGGCAGACCAGGCTTGAGAGCCTAACTGAGGCCAATGAAATTTTCCTGTTGGCCTCCAGGTTCCCACAGGTGGTGGGTGTTGTGTGTTGTATTTGTAGCATTGCTAGGGCATTCTGGAGAAAGTCTTAGACTCCAGATAAAGTCAACTAACAATTCTACATTTACTATATACACTCTCCACAAGCCTTCTAAGCTAGCATCCTCTGTGCTGCTATCTCTTCTTCTCCTCAAGCCCATTCCATGTGACAGTTACATCATCACTCTTACAGTGGGAGGTTTCACTCTCACTGCCTTCAGTATTAGCCCTTTACCTCCTGATACTACATCTCCCCCCAAGTCTTTATCCAGCATTTTCTCAAATATATATACATTCATGACTTATCTACTACCCTCTCTCCCCCCAAGTCTCTGACTTCACAGATTTAGTCTGATAACAGGTTTGACAATTCTCCCCAATCTGGTTGTAGTCTGTCTGGGACAATAAGTAGTCTTCTTTCTAAGTCTGGATTGCTGACTTGGTTGAACTTTACTCCAGAGTGTAGCATTCTGTTCAGTTTGGGTTTGTTTATCTTCTTCTGGGTCTTTTGCTTTTGGGGAATAAGAATGATATTCCTCCAATTTCTTCATATGTTCCCCTCTGATGTGTGTATAACATATGATCGCTGATAGTCTTTCTGTTTATGGATTTTTGTACCATCCCTTTCCAGGTCACGTATCCATACTCTTTGACCATTGTTTAATTTAGGTAAACTTCTCACTCAAAATTTTCTATTACAATTCTGGGTTTCATTCTATAATTCTATAATTCTTTCTATAGGAGTTTTCCCTATCTTGTACTTTCTCATAGCCTTGAGCCTTTAATCCAGGAATCAATTTCTGAGACAACACTGGAAGCTGTGTTCTTAACTTCCTGCCCATCAGTAATTCTGCTGCTGATAATCCACACATTAATAGCGTTGAAAAATAAATTAGGAATGAGATTGTAAGATCTTCATTTTACTTTAGTAAAGACTTTATGGTTCTCACACCTCTTTCTGCCTCACCATTGGACTGTGGATACCACAGTGAGCTTGTGAAATGCTGAAAGCCATCTTCACCGCAAACCGAGAAAAATATTAATTCGTGATCTGTGGTCCGTTGTCTGATAATATTTCATTTAGAATCCCATGTGTCGCAAAGATGTCTTGAAGAATCCTGATAACTACTTTGGTGGTCGTAGAATGTAATCTTCGAACTTCTATCCAGCTTGAAAAGTAATTGATGATGATTATATATGTCTTCCCACTAAATATGAATAAATCCATACCTAGCCATTGCCCAGGTCTGGTTGGAAATTGGGTAGTTAACAGAGGCTTGCGCTGTTCTGGCTCGTGTATCATGCACGTCGGTCAGTTCTGGATCATGGTCTCGATATCCTTAGATACTCCAGGCTGCCATACTGAAGATTGTGCCCTTGCTCTGCACTTGTTTATCCCCAAATTACCTTGGTATAGACAATCTAAGATATCAGATTTCATTGAACTATGAATAACAATTCTGTCATTTTAAACTAATAAGTTGGCAATTATGGTCAGGTATTTCCTATACTCATGGAACGTCTTTACTGTTCTCCCTCCTGGACTTTCTTGTAGCCACCTTTGTGTACAATACTGTCTAATGCGAATGCATTCTTCATCGCTTTTTTGGCTTTGTCGTATTTCTCGCAACTTCTGTGTCCATGCTGGCAAATTTTGTGCTGTATGTTGCAAATATGATTCTATATTGCATACAAAATTCTTCCTGTGTGGGATGGTCTACCATTGCCCTTGATAGTGCATCAGCTCACAATTACAACTTCCCTTGGACGTATACTGCCTCATACGTATGCCTCATCAATCTTAACGAAACCTTTGCAAAAATGCCTCCACGTATACAATTTCCTTTTCGTCTGGATACCAAAGGTTTATGGTCTGTCTCAATGATGACTCATAATCCAATGCTGTTGTCTGAAAATTTTCCACATGCCCATGTGACGGCTAGAGCTTCTTTTCTCTCTAACTGCAAGGCATGGCTCTGTTTCTGACAATGCTCATGATGCATAGAATATTGGTGTACAGTAACTGTCATGTTGCTCCTGAAAAAGAACTGCGCCCTCACCAACAAAGGAGGCATTTGCTGTTATCATCAAAGGGAGTGTAGGGTTGTAGTATACCAAGACATCGGAGAAATAAGCATCTCTTTAATTTTCTGGAATGCTTGTTCTTGGTCTGAATTCCAACACCATGTGTACTGCTTTTTAAGAAGGTATCTCAGTGGATCAGTTATCTGTGCTAAGTGAGGTAGAAACTTTGCTAATTGATTTGCCATTCCCAGGAAACTCTGGAGCTGTTGGATGGTCTTCTGTGGATCTGCCATTATACCTTCACAGCTCACTATGTGTCCCAAGAAACAAATTGAATTCTGAGAAACTTTGCACTTCTCATTTGGAGTTAGTCCTGCTTCTTGAAGTAGCTGTAGAACCTATCGAACTCTTTGGTCGTGTTCCTGTACTGACTGCCCATATATCAGGATATCATCCATGTGACAAATAACTCCCATTAGCCCTTCTAAGATGCTGTACATTGTCCGTTGAAAGATCTCTGGTCCAAAAGTTATTCCAAACAGTAAACTATTGAAACAAAACCACCCAAAAGGTGTTATAAATGTGGTCAATAATCTTGAGGTCTCATCAAGGAGTACCTGCCAAAACTCAATATTCTGAGTTTCATAAACATGGTGCTCTAAGACAGTTTTGCTAAACTCTCATCAACTGTGGACATTGGGTAAATCTCACATGCTACTGCTTTGTTGAGCTGCGTTAAATCCATGCAAATACACAGAGTTCCATTTTGCTTTGGGACAGGAATCATGGCCGAACACCACTCCGTTGTTTGTGTTACCGGAGAGATAACGTCCGTTCTTGTCATCTCTTCCAATTGTTCTTGGACTTTGGTCAACAATGGATGAGGTATCCATCTTGATGTGAAGATACACACTGGCCTGGCCCTTTCCTTCAATGTGATCCTGTACTCCGTCTTGAGCCTTCTGCGCAATGTAAAAAGATTCAGGTATTCTGCTTGAAAGCAATTGTTTACCTTTGTTTGCTTGACTTTGTCTATCTTCTTAATCAACTGCAATTCCAAACATGCATTCCTACTCACTAAGGAAAATTCTTGATTATGCAAGACATATAAGGTCTCTCCCAGTTCCTCCCTCAATGCTGAAGAGTTGCTTGAAGTTTGCATTTTACTCTCAGTTGTGTCCCACCTGGACCATGTAACTATATATCCGCCAGTTGTAGGCAATGTCTCATTACCCATGGCTCTTGGTCAGACAGTACCGTGACTCTGTGTCAATTTAAAATTCGTGAGGTGTCCATTCACGTAGATGTCGGCCGTCCAGAAATCTTGATCTTGGTTACTAATTTATTCCAGGAAATCTCCTGGTTCTTTCTCCTCTGGACACTGCTCTTTGTGTGAAGATCTTCAGCTTTGTATTATTCAGCGAAGAAATTTTGCTCTGGCACATTTTCCCATAATGTCCAGTTTTTTTACAATTAAAACACTCAGCTTCACTTGCTGGACACTTTCCCCATCTACAGGTCTTCCTGGCTCCACAATGCATGGTTTCCCTGTGTCATGCACCTTCTCATCTGTATGTGTTTTCTTTTCCACAAAGTGTTTCTCTGACTTTGGCCTCACAAACTGTATTGGCATTGGACTTCTTCTCATCCATGGCTTGTTTTCAGCTTATAGAATGCCCCTATTCTGTTTGCGAGCTTCAGCCTGTCTTACAATTTGAATGGCTTTTTCCAGTGTAAGCTCTTCCTTGGATTATAAAGGTCTGATAAGGATTTATCCGCTATGCCGACGAGTATCCGGTCTCTAATTAGTTCTGCCTTTAATTCGCTGTTTTTGCATCCTTCTGTCAATGTATACAGATCATTAATATAGGAATCTACAGATTCACAAATCTTCTGTGCCCTCTTATTCAATTTGACTCTTTCAAAGATTTTATTGCTGCAAAGATTGAAATATTAATCAAAGACTTGAAGTACCTCTTCAAATTTATCGGAAGCCTCGTTGATCCCTGGTCTGGCAATTACATCGTCTACAGTTGCACCTACTGAATATGAAAGAGTGTTCACTTGTTCCATTTCTGATTTGATATGGAGTTGGGAAGCAGTCCTAAACTTAGGAACCTTTTCCTTCATGAGGTCCAGTTTTGTACCTGATTGGGTCCTTCTTGATTGTGGAAGCTTTCAGGCATTCCAAATTTTGAAGCCATGGTGCTTTTTTAATAGACTTTTTAAGGTGTTCCCTTTCTTTAAGAAATTCTGTTTTTTTTTTTCAGGGCTTACTTGCTTTCATGGAGGTGTCCCCGCTGTTTTCAGGAGTTCCCTGCTGTTTTAATAAGCTTTATTAGGGTGTTCTCTTTCTTTGAGAAATTCAGTTTTTTTCAGACTTTGTTGCTTTAATGGAGGTGTCCCTGCTGTCTTCGGGGGTTTCCTACCCTTTTTGGAAGTTCCTGCGCTTTTCAGGGGTGTCTTGCTTTTCGCCCTCACTTTCAACCTGAGGGAAGGATTGGGTTTTCCCTTTTTTTCCACTTTCAGAACACAATGCCTTTACAGAATTACTTCAAGCTTTTCAAAGGACTTTTAAACCGATCCAAGATCGTTGGTATTGTGACTCCCCCATCGCTGGATTCTACTTGCAGACCATCAAGCTTCTGTGGTGCAGCCTGCATTTCTGTGCTCTGACTCACCAAAGCTCTGGAGCTCTTCACAGCCTCTTCAGCAGGTAAGTAGTTCTCTTGCTGTACAGAGCCGTCATTTATCTTTAAATTTCTCTGTTGTTCACCACTATTGTTTTACCCCTGTTTTACCATTGCCACCATGTTGTGCATTGTTGTTCTATTTGTAGCGTTGCTGGGGCATTCTGCAGAAAATTTTAGACTCCAGATAAAGTCAACTAACAACTCTTTATTATTTGCATTGACTATATACACTCTCCACAAGCCTCCTAAGCTAGCCTCCTCTGTGCTGCTATCTCTTCTTCGCCTCAAGCCCATACTATGTGACTGTTACATCATCACTCTTACATTGGGACGTGTCACTCTCACTCTCTTCAATATTAACCCTTTACCTCCTTATACTACAGTGGGGGACAGTTTAGTTGCCTTGAGGTGTCCTCCTGGTGGCAGGCTGGAGGACCAGCATTCCAGGCAGGCCTAAAGGCCCTTCCTGCCTGTTTGGGTGCAGGAGCAGCCACATGCTGCCCTGTAAAGGGTCTCCCCCACCACAAATGTGATGGCCTGGCTGCAAAACTCATTTTTAATTAGAGATTTAAAAAAGTTGGAGAGGGGGCACCTCCGACGAAGTGCCCTCTCCCTTACTTACCCTCCATTACAGTCTGCTGCTTCTTTCAATCTGCAAGGCCTCTGATTGGCCCTCCAGCTTTGAGCGCCTGCCTGCCTCTGTTTTTAATTGGATGGTGAACCTGTCTCCAAGCCAATTAAGGGAGGCTCCCCCTTGATAATCCCAACGAGTGACTGTTTCCCCCATGGGCGTGTACGGCACCTTGAAACAGTCCTGATCTCTGTTTCCTGTCCCTGAAATGAAAATCCAGCCTCAGGTTGTTTTAATACTTGAACTGCAGAATATCTCAGTCAGGCCATCACCCATGTTCATTAGAGTCCTTTTACAATGTTACCTACAGGCATCACAGGAACACTGTTAACATTGAAAGCTCCATCGGAACCGTTAATTCAGGTGAAGGCTCGACAAGTTTAATCATTTACAACAACAATTTCACAACAAGGATATCAAAACGAATCCAGATTCGTAATTGCATCTGCAGATTTGGCTCAATAACAAATTATTAATTGGCATTTAAAAAGAGCCTTATCTGTTTGTTTACAATAACTTGCATTGACGTTTAATATCCTAAAGCATCTCATACAGTGGTCTGGATTTAACAAGGTTCCCAGCGTCGGGCTCTGTGGCTGGGGGAGGTGTGGGGGGGGGGGGGTGCGGAAGATCATTCCAGCAGAGGCCCACCATGGAGTCCAATGCCGGGAGTGCCAGGCCCGATCCTCCCAGCGGTGGCGAGGCTCCATGCCCCCTCCCCCACCGCCGCTGGGCGCAGGACCTGTATTTAAATATGTTAATGAATAAAATTAATACATTACAATACACTTACCTGGGATCTTTAGGGGCCCGCCGCATTCTTCAGAGCACCAGTCGCCACTCCCATGCCTTCACTTCCTCATCTGGGGAAAGCAGGCGGAACACCCGTGGGTTGGGGGTAACCTAAGATTTTTTTAGTGCAGGGTGGGGGGTGGGTGGAGACGTGGACAAATTATCATCATCAGTGTAGAGGATAGTGGGAAGGGGTGAACTGTGAACTTTGTACAGTCTGGGGGGTGAGAGAAGGTCATATTTGTAAGGTAGTGTTTTGGGGGGGGGTGGGGGAGAAAGGAAGATACTTAATGTTATTGTTATTGGTGGGGTGGGAAAGGGGCTTTAGAATTTTATTTGGTACATTGTGGTGGGCTATTTCTTTAAAAATTTAAATAAACCGGCAGGGCTGGCTGCCCTGTAAAATGGCGACAGCGCCTGCATGCAGGCAGCTGACGCCATTGCTAGCGTTGTAGAGCCTGCCCCCTCCACGTGATTGTGGGGGGCGAGCTGACCTGGGCGCGGTAGATCATGGCGGCTCGGCATCGCTTGGCCCGTGTGTGCGGGCCGCCATTTATTTCGCCTGCCGCCAGGAGCGACAGTGGGCACTTAAAATCCAGCCCAGTGTTTGACCACATTGATAGTTGAGGAAAGGATGTCATAAGTTGAGTGGTTACCGTGAAGGAGGATCAAACCAGGACAAGAGTGAACTGCTTTATAAATGCGTCAGTTAGTCTAATGGTTTATTAGATGGAAGGAACACTTTCTTCTCTAGTCTGTCAGTGAGAATTGAAAAGCTGGCAGTGTGATTGACCACACACTGAATCAGACTTTTTAATTTTATTTTATTTAAAGATACAGCACTGAAACAGGCCCGCCGAGTCTGTGCCGACCAACAGCCACCCATTTATACTAATCCTACAGTAATCCTATATTCCCCCACCACCTACCTATACTAGGGGCAATTTACAATGGCCAATTTACCTATCACCTGCAAGTCTTTGACTGTGGGAGGAAACCGGAGCACCCGGCGGAAACCCACGCGGTCACAGGGAGAACTTGCAAACTCCACACAGGCAGTACCCAGAACTGAACCCGGGTCCCTGGAGATGTGAGGCTGCAGTGCTAACCACTGCGCCACTGTGCCGCCCTCCTCCGTGGCCATCTCAGTCGGAATGGAAATCCAGCATGATTCGTGTTCCATTAGAGAGATGAAAAATTCTGACAAAACCAACAGGCCTACTGAGTCAAGTTGCTTTAAACAAAAATAGATTCTCTTGTGACTCATCAGGCAATTACATGGCCTGGTTTGGTAATTAACCATCAAGAGTGAAAAGGTCCCAGCTTTGATGGCTGATCTGTGTAGTCCTTAACTAATCTCTGCGAGGGCAGCAGTGAAGTTGTTGCAATTGTCTTTGGTGACCTCGAGCAAGGAAATTAGTAGAAACAATTTTAAGAGCTTAGCTCTGAGGTGGTAGCAGCCTGTAACAATGTTGGGTCACCAACCACCAAGTTTATATTGGCAGTCCCACTGTTACTCTGGCTCGAGATGGGCAGGCAGAGCACTCACCTGTTTCAGGCAGGATGCCACTAGTAATATGCATTTACATTACATAGTATTCACCGCACAGAAATAGGCCATTCTGTCCAGCACACCATGCCAGTGCTTAAGCTCCACACAAACCTCGTCCCAACCCACTCTTCAGCCTGAATTTTAATCGCATGCCACGTTCCTCAGCGGTGCGCTTTCAACTCGGCGGCATTCCGACACGGAAGGGCGGAGTGACCACACCCGATGACGTGTAGAGGCAGCCGCCGTGTCTCCAGCAATGGCATCCGGCGCCATTTTTAAAGGGCTTCAAACCCCTAAAGGTCCCAATCTCTGGGAGTCAGTAATAAAATGTTATGTCAGGTGTCAATCATGTATCTCACCCCTCCAATGGGTAAATCATACATTAATTGCCCTCTACCGCCATGATAAAATTTTATTAGTATCACGAACCTCCCCCCCCCCCCAACATTTGTTCCCTTTGACCCTCCACACCTTCCCACCATCCCCACAGCCAATAATAAATGTTTTTCTCACTCCTCCACCACACCAGGTTCTCACCTCGGAACTCTGTGCGGAGGTCGATCGGAGGCCATAAAATCGGCCTGGGACATCCGGCGCCTGCAAGTAAGTTTATGAGCATCTCATCTGGGAGCGGTGGCCACTGTTGGGACTGCAGCCCAGCCGACTCCATGGAGCCAAGACTTCAGGTAAGTTGGGCTTGCCTGGGATGGTCATCAGTCGTGGCGGCGAGACAAGGGTAGTCATTTGGGGAAAGGGGAGCATCTTGGGTCCCGGGGGGTGGGTTGGGAGGCGGGGGCGGCCCTCAATCGGGCACCCCTCCGGCACGCAGAAAGGCCAGCAGCTATCGCTGGGCGGCCCTTCACGTCCCCAGCACACCCGCATGCCAAGGGTAAAATACCCGTGGAGGCGGGCGAGGGCTCTTAAGTGGCCAGGCCGTTTCCCCCGCCACCCTCCCCCCACTGCCCAACTGCCATAAAGTTGATCCCTGGTCTGGCAATTACGGGAGTGGGGCGGGGAGGCCTGCCGGAGCCTCCCACTCAAAATTAAGCCGCCACCATTTGACCCGCTAGGGCGGTGTAAAATTCAGCCCAATGCTTTCTTTGCCTTTTTTATGGCCTTATTAATCTGTGTTGCTACTTTTAAATGTCAGCCTTTGCTCAATTGGTAGCACTCTCACTTCCAGTCAGGTTATGGATTCAAGTCCCATTCTAGGACTTGAGTGTGAAAATCAAAGCTGACGTTCCAGAGCAGTAGTGAAGGAGTACAACACTGTTTGAGATGTTGTTTATGGATGAGATGTTAAATCGAGGCCCCATCTGCTCTCTCAGGTGATTGTAAAAGATCCCATAACACGATTTCAAAGAAGAACAGGAGAGCTCTCGCCCCAGTGCCCTGGCCAAAATTTAACCCTCAATAAACATCACATAAACAGATGATCTGATCATCACATTGCTGTTTGTGGTAGCTTGCCATGTGTAAATTGGCTGCTGCATTTCCTACATTACAACAAAACTACTTTATTGCCTATAAAGCACTTTGATACATCCTGTGGTTGTAAAAGGCACTATATGAATGCAAGTCTCTCTTTTAGTGATTATAATTCCGTACCCCTCAGATCCCTCTGTTCGTCTACCCTATTTACGTACTTAACTTGCTTTGCGTTGGCCTATAAGAAGCAGTTCTTGCACAAAATGTCAGGAACGTTCCCCATCAGATTACAGTAAAGTTACAATGATGTTTTTCACCAGTGACAGGGATATTATAACGAGGATCACAAATGTCTCAAATTTCATTCTTCTCACTATTTCTGTGATTACTTTAAGACACTGAAAAAACTGCGATGTCATTATGTTCTATTTGTGAATTAGTTTACAGATACACGCAGGAGTAAGAGTGAAAATGCTTCATATTTGCAACAAATGCTCCAAAGTTGTGAAAATATCATTTGCAAGAATCTCCCCAAAGTTTGCAAAATAATGCATTTTGGAACTCAAATGACTTCAAATTAGAGTCATTTTTTAGTTAATGTTAACACTCACAGTCACACTTGTACCATGTCTGGCTCCTATTTCTCAGCGAGATCTAAGAACATGGTCCTGTTACGCTAACGTAATTCTTAAGCAATGCTGCACATTTTGCTTTTGTAAAATCACTCTGGGCTGTTCTTGCACAGCAGCTCATTATCAGTTCCAATCATCACAGGTGAAGGCGAAGCAGGTTATCTGCTCACCTTATCAGCCAGGGAGTCCAGGGACGTCCAGTGGTTGTGAAAGGAGCTACATAAATGCAGGTCTTTTTATATATTTTATATATTGGAATTAGCACTAACCACACAATGACATTACATACCTGTTACAGAACGGCAATAACCTCTGATTAAAAATAGAATGTTGCTACTGGAAAATACTGAGGATAGAAATTTCATAAAATGCTATTTTAAAAGCCTTAGGCTGTATTTATAGCATGCATGTTCCTTAAATAAAACCTCCCCTTTACTTAAATAAAGACTTCTGCTATTTTGTATAAAAATGTAAATCATAAGCTTTATGCTGGCAATTATTTGTGAATAGTTTGAATAATGTGCTCTTCCTTTTCACTCTGATTTGTATCCTTTCATCTCTCAAAATATTAAAAGCTGGTGTTCATTTTCAAGAGCGCAGTCACCATAGCAACAAGATTTGCTCTGTCAATTCTCATATATATGAGGAGAATAATGCCTTAGTATCATTACCCTATTTAACATAAAGATACAACGAGGAGGCAATGCCATTTGGTTATCTTACAAGCGTTAACTGTAAAACTGTCTTTAAAAATTATAAGCTAACTTTATTTTCAACTTTTTATTTGAAGTACTTCTCAAATTTCAAGCTCTTTATTTCACACGAGACAGCCATCTTGTTTTATTAGTTTGCAGCAGAAAGGTTTTGTGCACATTAATAATGTGATCATTCATGTAATCTCAATCTCTTGGTAATTTGGATATTTATCTTACTTTGTTTCATACTGTCATCTTGTATTATAAAAAGAATGAATCAAACCAGGAAAAAATAAATAGAGAAAACATTAAGGGCTGTGTTATTGCTAAATTCTTCATAATTACATATTTAGATAGGTAATTTATTATTTAACACATTTTCACCCACATCCATATTGGACACATATAAATATTGACAAACTGAGATTGTCTCCTTTTTCACTAAATAAACCAGCAGTGCAATATGGCTGTTATCAATCCAGGGGCTGGATTTCTAGCCCCCAGTACAGACATTGGTGGGCACAGAAATTCACGTCTCCAGCCAGCGTTCAGGTTTGCCTGCACCATCCCACCTGCGGTACATTTTCCCAGAGACGGGATGGGGGCAGGGAGCAGGGTGTGGTGCAGCAGGGCTACCTGCCCACAAGTAGTGGATAGCCAATTAAAGTAGTTAAATTGTCAGAGGTTGATGGGGAATTTTCTAGTCAGCCTCCAGGCACCCACCCCCCCCCCCCCCCCCCCCCCCACTGCAGATGCTGGAAATCTGAAATAAAAACAAAAGGTGCTGGAAATACTCAGCAGGTCAGGCAGCATCTGTGGAGAGAGAAGCTGATGAAAGGTCACAGACCTGAAACATTAACTCTGTCTCTCCCTCCACAGATGCTGCCTGACTTGCTAAGTATTTCTGTTTTTCTCCAGTTTCTGATCCTTGATCGAAAATCCAGCCCCTGAAGTGTATAAATGTTTTAAGAACAGTTCTAAATATAAATATTAAAATAAGTGTAGCTTATTTACCTGATGTTAATCCATTGGACATTCCTTTCACAGATTCTGATTCAAGTGTTATTTAATGAGGTATATTTTTGCTTTAAATATTTAATAATGAAATAAATTAACTAAGCTTATTTTTACCTTTGCTATGTGAATCAGCTATTACCTTTCTTTTCAATTGAATACTTCTTCCTGTACCCTCTGGGTCCTTTACGTTTGTAGTCAGAAGATAGTTGTTAATTCTAATGTCACATATTATTAATCATGACTGTTGCGTTTTAAAGATCACCCAATGCTTAAAGTAAACATGATTAATAATGTATTCCATCATAGTGATGGACTTAGTTGTATGATTCATGGCAGATTCATATTTATGCAAAGATTTATACTCGGCAATTGTCTATCTAATAGGACACAATAGGGGTGAGATTGGTCCCCATCGCATTGGGCAAAAGCTTTGTGTGGGTAGTTGTGGGGAATCCAATTTCCAGGATTGATTCGGCACACCCAATCTCACAGTGACTTCCAAGTGCCCAGGTAACGCACCTAAAACAAGCCACTTGAATATACCAATCAAGATACTAATGCCTATTCTAGGACAACTCTCACAAATTTGGCATAAATTGGCCTCTACTCAGAATTTCCGGATCTACAGTCGTAAAGGGACAATTGGAAGCCACTGAAGAAAAGGTAACTAACTTTTTAAAAATTTAAGCTGTATGTGGAACTAGAAGCTGGAGTGCATGTACTGTGGGACAGGGCTAACTCGTCCCAGCCCCTCCTCCTACCCCCATTGGTTTCTCTTCCACACATCCCAAGTCCTACTTCCAGGCTAGCTTGGAACCGGAGAACGCCAATTTTCCTGAGGCCCTGACTGGTGACCTGCATTGGGATGCCTGATGGAGTCCGCAGCTCATTAGTTTAATGCAGATGAGACCCGCCACCCAGTTTGCAACAAGACCCTGGCCAGTGTCATCGGGTACATGTTCTAGGCACTTTCTTTTTGCCATCAAACCTTACTTGCAATTTATATATCACATTCACAGCAATCTTCCCTCAAAAATGGCAAGTTACCAGTTTAGGTCATTTAAAATGGAAAGCCTTGTATTTATATAGCACCTTTCACGTCTTTATGATGTTCCAATGCTCTTTACAGCCAATGAAGTACTTTTGAAGTATAGTTACTGTTGTAATATAGGAAGCATGGCAGCCAAGTTGTGCACAGCAAGATCCCACAACCAGCAATGTGATAATGACTAGATGATTTTATTTTAGTGATTTTAATTGATTTACTAATACCGGCAATTAATAATTGTTTTGTTTGATGTTTCTGTAAGAGTGCGCCGTTCTATTAAAGATGGGTTTAACATTGAATTGAATGATCAAGGAGTTGTCATCACCTTAAATGTTGCATGAGTGCCAATAGCCACCCTCCATAAACAGTAGAAAATATGTGGTAATACTACCCCACACAGGACAAACCAGGTAGTAATTATTCATCTATTCAATTAATGCAAAAGATCAAAACCATTGAAAAATTGGAATTTGACGTCAATAATGGAACGTTATAAGTGACATCATCCGAAAGCACAGCGTTAGTTTTCACCATGTACACTGACGACACCCAGCTCCATGTCACCACCGCTTCTCTTGACTTCTCCACTATTGCTAAACTATCAGACTGCTTATCCGACATTCGGTACTGAATGAACAGAAATTTCCTCCAATTAAATATTGTAAAAACTGAAGCCATTATTTTCAGTCCCTGTTCCAAACTCCATTCCCTGGTTAGTGACTCCATTCCTCTTCCTGACTACAGTCTGAGATTAAACCAGTCTGTTTGCAACCTTGGTGTCACAATAGACTTCAAGATGAGCTTCTGACCACATATTCACACCATCACTAAGACCGCCTATTTCCACGTAACATCATCCAACTTGGCCCCTGTCTCAGCTGATCTGCTGCTGAAACCCTCATTCCTGTCTTCGTTACCTCTAGACTTGACTATTGTTATGAAAGTACTTCCGTTTTATGTTAAAATTATTTTTTGGGGAATTCATAGTCAAATTGAAGAAATGTTGGACCAGTTTTTTTTTCAAGAGGACACTGAAAGAACTAGTTTGGCAACAATGTTTACTGGTTGTCACATGACTCAAGTTAAAAATAGAACAGAAACCATGGTAACTGGGGAAGATGTGGGCAGAGAAATGACAGGAAAAGCCAGGGAGCAGCAGACTGTACCTGAGAGAGCAGCAAAATCACAAGCTTTTGGTTGTAGTGTCAATGTTTACCTTCTGGAATGAGATAAAGTTAGAGCTTACTGAGAAGTGTCATGGAGGAACAGGCCAGATCCTTGCTGAATGTTTAAAGAGTCAAGCCTGCAAAATTAATTCTCAACGCCGCCTAAAAAGGACTGTTCTAAAAGATCCCACGGATCCGTCTACGTGGACTCAGAGGCCAGACTGTACGTCAGTTTTGGAACACAACATATCTCGTCTGCTGTTTTCTTCAAAAATGAGCAAGTATTCAGCCCAAGTGCTTTTTTATCTGTAACAGAGCTCTGAATAAAAAAATCCCTTTTATTTTCCCAGTTAACTGGTGCACATGTGTGTGTGTGTGAGTATGAGGGGCTAAGGTAAAAAGGGAACTTTAAAAATTTCAATCTGTTTGTTTATGCTTTAATACATTACTGGTTAAGGCTTGTTTTATAATAAACTAATAATTTTCTTTTGTTCATTAAAGAAACCTGGTTAGTGTGTTTTATTTTAGGAAAGGTAGAGCATATGATTGATCGTATCAGCAAGTGGGAAAATTCAAATATGTTGTGACCCATGGAGAAGTGGAACTAGAATAAACAGTGCACTCCTCCTGCCTCAGCCATAACACTATTCCATTGCAATGCTGGTTGGTCTCCCACATTCTACCCACTGTAAACTTGAGGTCATCCAAAACTCTGATACCCATGTCTTAGCTCACACCAAGTTCCATTCACCTATCACCCCTGTGCTCACTGACCTACATTGGCTCCCAGTCAAGCAATGTCTTTATTTTAAAATTCTCACTCTCGTTTTCAAATCCCTCCATGGTCTCGCTCCTCCGTATCTCTGTAATCTCCTCCAGCCCCAAAACTCTCTGAGGTACCTACACTCCTCTAATTCAGGCCTCTTGAGCTTCCCTGATTTTAATCGCTCCACCATTGTTGACCACAGCTTCAGTTGCCTAGGCCACAAGCTATAGAATACCCTCCCTAAACCTCTCTATCTTTCTACCTCACTTTCCTCCTTTAAGACACTTCTTAAAGCCTACCTCTTTGACCAAGCTTTTGGTCATCAGATCTAATATCTCCTTATGTGGCTTGATGTCCATTTAGTTTTACAATGCTCCTGTAAAGTACTTTGGGACGTTTTATTATGTTAAAGGTATAATATTAAAAAAGTTGTTCTTGTATTGAAGGAGATATAGCCCAAATTTTGCTGGTGTAAGGACTGAAATTTTGCTGATGCAACACTATTGTTTTGTTATCTCTAATGTTTTTAAATCGTAGTATCCATAATAATTGGCAACTAATTTGGGGTGTGGTTGTCAAATGAACATTCAAACAGTCATTCCACCAAATCTTTATTCATACAGCCTGCATAAAGCAGTATAAAGGATGTCATAAGAGGTTTTTTTTGAAAGCTAAGAATTCCGTGTGTGTTTAAAAACTGAGAAAAAGGATTTTTCTGTGAACATTGAATGCTGAAACTTGGTGTTTGAACTGAGTGGGACAGACTGCAAGACACCTGTTCCAAACAACTCAGCAGAGGGAAATGACAGATCACATGACTTATTGTTAGCATTTTGGTTTTACTTGTGCACTGTGAGACCAGTGGGCTGGACAGGCAGTAGGCAGTAAAAACTGGCTGGCACTTGCTTGCAGACCAGAGAAAAGGAATTCTCTCTAAAAAAGAAGATTTGTATCTCTTGGAAAGAAATCCTACCTTTGAGGTTGGGCTCTGGTCTATCTGGAGAGAGAAAAAGATCCCTGGAGAGAGAAAAGACCCAGGAAAAGAAAAGTTGCTGCTCCCTGTGGAGGAAAACTGCTTTGCAGAGAGGAAGCCTGGCATTTTAAAGGTAGCAGATTCCTATTGCCTCCAGTCTTTTAAAAATCCCTGTCTCAAGTGATTCCTGTTGCCTCTTGTGTTTTGGGAGGTCGTGAAAACTCAAGAAAGTTTCTATTGCTAGACTGCTACTTCAAAATCCAAGTTGACCTGTTGCTACACCCTTTACTGCAAGATCTGTGTGATGCCTGCTGCAGACGAATTGCCTTGAATGCCTACCAATCCAAGACTGTTCATCAACCTCGCCTGGAGAGACTTCAAGTGGCATCCGACTATTCGACTCTGGGACACCTCTCCACCATGGAAAATCCTACCAGACAGTGACAACTCAATTATTTTAGTGTTCTTAAGAAACAGCTGTAAACTGAAAAAGCCTTTCCCCCCAGCTACCGGTTTTAAAAAATGTATATGTGTGTGCATGAGCGTTAGGAAGAATAAGAAGTTTTAAAAGAATCTTTTCATATATATCGATTTATTTCATGATTGTTTAAGACTTTGTCTATTAATAAATAGTTAATGTTGGTGTTGATTAAAGAAACCTGGTTTGGTGTGCTTTATTCTGGGGGACAAATAGAGTGTTTAATTTGGCTACTTTCTGGTAGATGGGAAGCTTTACTAATATGCTATGACCTGTGGAGTAATGGGACTGAATTAACAGTGCATTACTCCCGCCTTGGTCATAACATGGAGGAAAACAAATTTGCTAGCATGTGGTAGATAATACCAACAACAGTTTCTTGGGTTCTTTAGCTGCAGTGTTTAAGCTAATTGGTCAATTGTCTCCAAGAATGATGAGCACAGTATCTCCATTTAAACAAGTTAGTTCAGTTAGTTAAGATTGTTTTGCAGTCACATCCTCCATTCTCCCTCCAGTTTATGTAATTAGCACCATAGGGATTGGGGAAGGTCAGTGATGGTTGTACCAGCTTTGAAATGCTATTAGTAATCACTGACTGCTCTTCCATGCTGATCTTTCCAGCATCATGTTTTTTGAGGAGCTTTAAAAAATCTGTCCCCTTACAGATGCTCCTACATCAGGCTTAGTCTATTTTAATTTCAAAAATGGCCTTTATGGAAGAAATTTCAGGAGCTCCGCAGGCTATTCCCTTTTTGAGCTGGCAGAATGTTCACATAAACTTACAGATTGTCACTTACTAGGATATGAATTCAACTTTCTTTTTAATGAATTTCACTTTTTGCTTCATTAATAAACTATGTGCTCAACATTTTTGACTGCTATAATTGAATCAAGTGTTTCAATGAGAAGGCAGGAAAGCAAGACAGAAAATATTGAAGCAACTACCAAGAAAAGCTATTATTGAGATAATTAACATTGCAAGTCCTCACAGGTTAATATTTCACTACTTTCTTTTTGTCATGGCATCATTGGCCAGTTTTCAGTTACTAGGAGCTTTCATTGTGGAACAACCTTCTTTAAAATAGCACAAATGCAAAATACTGTGGATGCTGGAAATCTGAAACAAAAACAAGAAATGCTGGAAATACTCAGCAGGTCAGACAGCATCTGTGGCGAGAGAAACAGAGTTAATGTTTCAGGTCTGCTCTGATGAAAGGTCACAGACCTGAAACGTTAACTCTGTTTCTCTCTCCACAGATGCTGCCAGACCTGCTGAGTATTTCGAGCAATTTTTGTTTTTGTTTCTTTAAAGTAGTGTTGACGGTAAATTTGGACAACTTTAGTTTTCCTTTATATATGAAAAGTTTATAAATCCTGTTATACCAGGCTGATTGTTTTTGTAGTCATGTGTGTCAGCTGGCTCAGTTGGTAATATTCTTCCCTATGGATCAAAAAGTTCAAGTTCCACTCCAGAGACTTGAGCACAAAAATTTAGGCTGATACTCCAGTGCAATACTGAGGGAGTGCTGCACTGTTGGAGTTGCTACCTTTTGGATGAGATATTACTGAGGCCTGGTCTGCTCTCTCACATGGATGTAAAAGATCCCATAGCATCATTTTGACGAACAGGGTAGTTACACCCTGTGTCCTGGCCAATATTTGTCCCTCAACCAAAATTACCAAAAATAACAGATTATCTGATCCTCATCGTATTCTTGTTTGTGGGAGCTTGCTGTCTGCAAATTGGCTATCATGTTTCTTACATTACAACAGTGACCGCAATTCAGAAGTATTTCATTGGCTGTAAAGCACTTTGGGATTTCCTGAGGTTGTGAAAGGTGCTATATAAATGCAATACCACCTACATTGCCGCCACAAAATCCCACACATTCATTGGCAGGATAGGCAATCTAATGTCAGCATCCTCTGCCAAGCCAACATTCCCGGCAATCACCCAAAACCAGCTTCGCTGGGCAGTCCACGTCACTCACACTCCTGACACCAGGCTCCAGAAGCAATTAAAATAAAAGCAAAATACTGCAGATGCTGGAAATCTGAAATAAAAACAAGACCCTTCTGATGAAGGGTCACTGACTTGAAATGTTAACTCTGCTTCTCTCTCCACACATGCTGCCAGACCGGATGAGTATTTCCAGCATTTCTTGTTTTTAATCCAGAAGTAACTGTTCCACAGTGAGCTTTGCCATAGCAAAAGACTCACAGGTGGACAGAGGAAACGCTTCAGGGATGTTCTCAAAGCATCCCTGAAGAAATCCAACTTCCCCACTGTCTCGTGGGAGACCCTGTTCCTCGACTGCTCAAAGTGGAGAAGGAGCATTCGGAAAGGTACCAAGCACCTTGTGAGATTTCGACAAGAGCACGTGGAGGCCAAATCCAGGCAGCGGAAGGAGCGCACAGCACCTCCCCAAGTAACTTGTCTATCCAACTCTTCAAACACCACCTGTCCCACATGTGGTGGAGTCTGCGGTTTGCTCATTGGACTCATTAGCCATATTAGAACTCACTGAACTGGAGTGGAAGCAAGTCCTCCTCGGTCCTGAGGGAATGCCTAAGAAGAAGAAGAAGAAATGCAAGTCTTTCTTTTCTTTTATTTAACAGAATTTGTACCAAGCATGTCCAAATGTAGTAGAAGCACAATGTGAAGCTTCTGGAGCTAGATCTTGACTTCAAAGTTGATGGAAATTAAAGTGAAGACAGTTGTATTACAGGCCATTGCTTGTTTCACAGTATTGTCCAAAACCAAGATCTACTCCCTTGCACTGAGGAGCCACAATGGTCTTCCTCTCCTCCCCTCCCCTCCCCCACCACCTTCCAATACTGCCCAACAGTTAGCAGCAGTCTTCACTGTTCTCTGGTTGGGCTATTAGAATGTACACCAACAGAATGTTAGACATTAGTTACCATTCAAAAGATGAGCACTCAAAATACTGTTTCTTTTTAAAAAATGCATTAATTGTCACAAACTTGGTTCAATCGATTACATGCAGCCAGACTAATGGTTAGAAGGAATAAAAATAGAAAATGCAGGTAACATTCAGCAGGTCTGGCAGCACTTGTGGAGGGAGAAACAGAGTTAATGTTTCAGGTCCATGATGTTTCATCTGTTTTTATTTCAGATTTCCAGCCTCTGCAGTATGTTGCTTTTATTTTAAGGGTCATCAGGTCTTTGTAACAGCGAGAAAGCAGCTGCTTACATTCCTGCAGTCTATGCTTCAAAGACTGAATTTGCCATAGCCAGACTTATTGACCAGGTTGTCTACAGCATGTGCCACTGCTGCACTCCCATGGTTATATACACACACCATGGGTTCCTTGATAGGCCTTGGTCAATTCTTTGGTTAATTAATTCCATTGCTGAGAGAGAAAATAAGGGACACCATGTACATAAAATGAATAAATAGTGCAAAAAAGTACCCGTGTGATCCCCTCCCCTTCTCAAAGAATCATGCAGAACAGAAGGAAGCCATTCAGCCCATTGTGCCTGTGCTGGCTCTTTGAAAGAGCTATCAATTAGCCCCACTCCCCTGCTCATTCCCCATAGGCCTACACATTTTTCTTTTTCAATGATTCTCTGAACTTTTTTTCTGCTCTGAGCTTTCATTATTTCTGACCAGTTGCAATTCCCCCTTCTACTCATTCTAACTCTCGGAAGATATTATGCCCTTACTTCTTATTAGGACTCATTTTCTCCAGCTGGAGTTCAAACCACAGTTTCGGCTGATTGAAAACTTTAATTTAACCATAGAATCGTAGAAAGATTACTGCACAAAAGGAGGTAATTCAGCCTGTCGTGTCCGTGCCAGCCAAAAAAACTAGCCGCCCAATCTAATCCCACCTTCCAGCACTGGTCCGTAGCCTTGCCGGTTACAGGACTTCAGGTGCAGGCCCAGGTATCTTTTAAAAGAATTGAGGGTTTCTGCCTCCACCACCGATCTGGGCAGTGAATTCCAGACACCCACCACCCTCTGGGTTAAAAAGTTTTTCCTCATGTCCCCTCTAGTCCTTCTACCAATCCACTTAAATCTGTGCCCCCTGGTAATTGACCTCTCCGCTAGGGGAAACAGGTCCTTCCTGTTTACTCTATCTAGGCCCCTCATAATTTTGTACACCTCAATGAAGTCACCCCTCAGCCCCTCTGTTCTAAGGAAAACAACCCTAGCTTATCCAATCTTTCCTCATAGCTGCAACTTTCAAGCCCTGGCAACATTCTTGTAAATCTCCTCTGTACTCTTTCCAAAGAAATGATGTCCTTCCTGTAATGTGGTGACCAGAACTATACACAATACTCCAGCTGTGGCCTAACCAGCGTTTTATACAGTTCCAGCATTACATCCCTGCTTTTGTATTCTATAACTCAGCCAATAAAGGAAAGCATTCCAAATGCCTTCTTCACCATTCTATCTACCTGTCCTACCACCTTCAGGGACCTGTGGACATGCACTCCAACGTCTCTCAATATCCTCCCGTTTATTGTGTATTCCCTCTTTTTATTTGCCCTCCCCAAATGCATTACCTCACACCTATCTGGAGTAAAATCTATTTTCCACTTTTCCTCCCACTTAACCAAACCATTGATATCATTCTGGAGCCTACAGCTATCCTCCTCACTATCAACTACATGGCCAATTTATGTGTCATCAGCAAATTTCCCAATCATGCCTCCCACATTTAAGTCCAAATCATTAATATATACCACAGACAGCAAAGGGCCCAACACTGAGCCCTGTGGAACGCCACTGGAAACAGCTTTCCATTCACAAAAACATCCATCGACCACTACCCTTTGTTTCCTGTCACTGAGCCAATTCTGGATCCAACCTGCCACCTTCCCTTGTATCCCATGGGCTTTCATTTTACTGACCAGTCTGCCATGTGGGACCTTGTCAAGTGCCTTATTAAAATCCATGTAGACCACATCTACTGCACTACCCTCATCAATCCTTCTTGTTACTTCCTCAAAAGACTCAATTCATTTAGTAAGACATGACCTTCCCTTAACAAGTCCATGCTGACTATCCCTGATTAATCCATGCCTTTCTAAGTGGCGGTTTATCCTGTTCCTCAGAATAGATTCTAATAATTTACCCACCACCGAGGTCAGACTGGCCAGTCTATAATTATTTGGCCTATCCCTCTCACCCTTTTTAAATAATAACAACATTCACAGATCTCCAATTGTCTGGTACCTCTCCTGTATCCAGTGAGGATTTGAAGATGATCCTCAGCGCATCTACTATTTCCTCCCTGGCTTCCTTTAACAACCTGGGATACAATCCATCTGGCCCTGGCGATTTATCCACTTTCAAGGATGTCAGACCCTCTCGTACTCCTCTCTCATTATGCTTATCTAATATTGCACACCCCTCCTCTTTAACTACCATGTCTACATCAACCCTCTCCTTTGTGAAGACAGAGACAAAAATCTCAGTAAGAAACCTGCCCACCTCTTCTGCATCCACGCATAAGGTCCCCTGTACATCTCTGATAGGCCCTACCCTTTCCTTAGTTATCCTCTTGCTCTTTATGTACTGATAAAACATCGTTGGGTTTGCCTTGATTTTACCTGACAATAATTCTTCATGTTCTCTCTTGCTTTCCTAATTTCCTTTTTTACGTCACTTTCTATACCCCTCTAGGCTTTCTAAAGTATTAAGATTTTTATGATCGTCATAAGATTTCTTTTTCTGCTTTAACTTACCCTGTAAGATTCTAGATAACCAGGGGGCTCTAGATTTGGCAGTACCACCCTTTATCTTTGTGAGGACATGCCTACACTGTGCCTATAGTATCTCACTTTTGAATGCCTGCCACTGGTTTGCCACTGATTTTCCTTCAAGTAGCTGTATCCAGCCTACATTTGCCAGGCCACCTCTAAGTTTCTTAAAATTTGCCTTCCCCCAATTTAGAACTTCTGCTTCTGTTTTATCTTTGTCCTTTTCCATGATTATGCTAAAACTATCTATCTCCAAAATGGTCACCCATTGTTACTTCCTCCACTTGCCCAACTTCATTACCAAAGACTAAATCTAGAATTGCGCCCCCTCTTGTTGGACTTGTTACATGCTGGCTAAAAAAGTTCTCTTGAACGCAGTTCAAGAATTTTGTCCCCTCTGTGCCCTTCACACTGTATCCCAGTTGATATTGGGGTAGTTGAAATCCCCAACTATTACCTGAATCTGCTTCAAGGGAAAATTGCACTTTGATGAACGACAGGCAACTGTTGAAGAAATAATTAGGTGGCACACTCTAGGAGGTAAATTATAATCCAGCCCCTGGGTTTCTGGAAAAAAAAGTCTCCAAGTTACGGTTCATAAAATGTACTGACTCTGAGAACCACTTGTCTTTTTTGCCATGTGAAACTGCTTTCTTCAAAATCATCAGCAGATGGTGCTGCCATGTAGCACAAAAAAAACTGGTTTTCTTCTAGTAAATCACACGAGGCAAAGGCCCTTCAGTCTTCCTTAACTTGTCCATTAAGAAAGAAGCCTCAGCCCCTTATCAAAGACATTATTCAATGGTTCGGCGGTTTTGCTTTCATTATCTTTATTCCATTTATTCCATTATTTGTATGAAACAATTCCTTCCATAATTATGTAAATTTAACAGAGCAGGGTCTTTACTGTCTTTTGGATGAGACGTTAAACTAAGGCCTCATCAATTTGCTCAGGTGGATGCAAAAGATCCCATGGCATTATTTTGAAGAAGAGCAGGGCAGTTCTCCCCCGCGTTCTGGACAATATTTACTCATCAATCAACATCACAAAAACAGATTATCTAGTCATTATCACATTGCTGTTTGTGGGAGCTTGCTGTGTGCAAATTGGCTGCTGTGTTTCCTGCATTACAACAGTGGCTACACTTCAAAAGTACTTCATTGGTTGTAAAGCGCTTTGAGACATTCAGAGGCCATGAAAGGTGCTATATAAATGCAAGTCTTTCATCTTCCTTTCGAAAAGTCTAGACACTGGGGCAATTTTATTGCAATATAAAATGATGAAGAGACTAGATTATGTTTACGTGGATCAATGATTTCACGTCAAGAGTTTAGGGAGGAGCAGGGGTCACGTTTACAAGTTATGTCACGGCACTTCTAGGTTTGGGGTTTCTTCTTTTCCCAGAGAATTGTGGAACAGGATGCTGGTTTATGCAGTGAATACCAATTTACTGTATTCCTGTTTCTGTCTGGGGCCGAGATCACCTCATCACCTTGTTATATAAATCAGGGTCAATGATGTTTCATCATAGAATCCTGTTCTACTTCTGATTATCAAATTCTTTCCCCTAATTGGCCTCGGTTTGAATCTGTTTTTTGTCTCTCCTGTGAGATGACATGACTCCAGGTGAGTGGCATATGTGTGTACTGCAGTGCATGAGGCAACACAGCTACATGCAACAGGCCAGTGGGTCCTTTCCTGTCTTGCCATTTTGGGATGTTTATGTTTACCTTTTGCCTGTTTGAACTTGTATCCAATTGGGCTCCTATCACTCTCATGCAGACGTCTTGTCAGACACATTGGTTGGGTTTTTGTCTTGGTGATGATGGTCTCGACCACTGGCAAAAAGCACCAGCAAGAGCCCCGCATTGCCTCCTCTGGGGAAGGCCCACTGGATCAAGTGCCAATTAGGCACTTAAGCAGACAGCCACGGGCTTTCTCCAGGATCAAGGACCCCAGCGACAGAAATCCCGCCAACTGAGAACTGTCGGCCAATCATATGCTGGCAACTTTCACTGAGCAGCGCCACCACAGAGGTGGTGGCTGCTGCCACTAGAGCACTCGCCCGAAACCCTGAACCCAGGCATCAGGTAAGTCAGGGTGGGAGGGGTTTCGCATGTGGGGATCACAGGGGAGGTGGGTGAGGGGGATTGGCAGCAAGGGCAGGGTGTTGGCTCACAGTGCCCCCCTCTTCCCAATGCTGGGTTTCTCGTTCAGGCATTTAGTGCCTTTTAAAAAGGGAACCCCCCTCCCCCCGTCACCCACTGGAGCCAGCATGCAATCTGCAGGGGTTCGCTTGGTGTGCTCCCCGTGCGGAGACAGGCCCACCTGCTGCTGGGCTAATTCTGGTGGTGGCGGGATGAGGTCCTTAATTGGGCATTAATTGCGCACTTATGGGCCTCAATTGGCAGCAGGGCGGAAATGTCATTCACGGGCCTTCCTGCCCCAGACTTAATTTGGGTGGAGGCGGGAAAGTGGCAGGGCCCACCCCACCCCCCACCACCATCCCGCCCAATTAGATGCTCTCCCAGCCTCCAAACCCAACATGGATGAGAGCACAAAATTCCCTCCCGTGGTATGGCCTGAGGGTGAGGAGTGGCCAGAGTGCGGCGGACAGGGCTCTGCTAATCTCTGGTGTTTCATTGCTGTTGTTGTGTAGAAACATTGACTTCGGAGGAGCTGTCTGTGACACCTGTTCAGTATCATGCTGGTACTCTCTGTAAGGCCTCACATGACAACTGGTCACCTGGTGAGGTACGGGGTCAGTACCGGCACCGCTGCAATGAAAACAACAACAGCATCAACAAAGTATCTTTATATAGTGCCTTTAATGTAATAAAACATCCCAAGGCATTTCACAGGAGCGTTATAAAACAAAGTATGACACCAAGCCACATATGGAAATATTAGGTCTGATAGCCAAAAGCCTGGTCAAAGAGGTAGGTTTTAAGGAGAATCGTAAAGGAGGAAAGAGAGGTAGAGAGATAGAGAGGTGTAGGGAGGGAATTCCAGAGCTTGGGGCCCAGGCAGCAGAAGGCATGGCCACCAATGGCAGAGTGATTAAAATTGGAGATGCTCGAAGCCAGAATTAGAGGAGCGTAGATATCTCAGAGTGTTGTGAGGCTGGAGGAGATTACAGAGATAGGGAGGGTCGAGACCATGGAGGGATTTGAAAACAAGGATGAGAATTTGAAAATCAAGACATTGCTTGACCGGCAGCCAATGTAGGTCAGCAAGCACAGGAGTGATATTTGAATGTGACTTGGTGTGAGTTAGGACATGGACAGCAGAGTTTAGGATGACCTCAAGTTTACAGAGGGTAAAATGTGGGAGACCAGCCAGGAGTGCGTTGAAATAATCAAGTCTAGAGTTAATGAAAGCATGATTGAGGGTTTCAGCAGCAGATGAGCTGAGGCCGTGCGATGTCGGGTGATACTATGTAGGTGGAAATAGGTAGACTTAGCGATGGCACGAATATGTGGTCAGAAGATCATCGTGGAGTCAACTGTGACACCAAGGTTGCATGTGGACTGGTTTAGTCTCAGACTGTTGCCAGAAAGAGGGATGGAGTCAGTAGCTAGGGAATGGAGTTTGGGTTGGGGACCAAAAACATTGTCTTCAGTCCTCCCAATATTGAATTGGAGGAAATTTCTGCTCATCCAGTACTGGATGTCGGATAAGCAGTCTGATAATTTAGCAACAGTGGAGGAGTCGAGAGAAGTAGTGATCAGGTAGAGCTTGGTGTCAGCAGCGTACATGTGAAAACTAACATTGTGCTTTCAGATGTTTTCAGATGATGTCAGTGAGGGGCAGCATGTAGATAAGAAATAGAAGTGGTCCAAAGATAAATCCTTGGGGAGGAGGGGTTGTGGGGAGCACCAGATGTGCAGGAGCAGGAAGAGAACCCATTGCAACTGATACTTTGGCTACAATCAGATAGATAAGAATGGAACCAGGTGAGAACAGTCCCACCCAGTTGGGCGACTGTGGAGAGACATTGGAGGAGGTTGGTGTGGTCACCCATGTCAAATGACATAGAATTTAACATGTCAAACTGTGAATGCAGTTAATTGTAAATACCATCCACGTACTCTTACTAGCTGACTACAAAATGATCCCAGTGATGATGTTTAAAATTGTAAAACCCTATAAGCACTCGGAAAAGCTTTTTGTGCAAATGTTTGTGGCAAATTTAAAGTTTTGTTTCACAACAGTAAACAAAGGGGATTGATTTTTAAACTGACACAATCCACAATGTTAAATCCAAGCTCTACTTGTGCTGGTAAGTTAAGCCAAAGTGCTTAGGGGACGGGATTCCTTGGTTCACCTTCCTCCTTGCTCCTGCTTCTCAGCAACCCGGATACACCACCTTCCCACCATCTCCTGGATTTCCCCATCAACCATATAAAGTAGCAGAACTTTATATGGGCGGCACAGTGGCGCAGTGGTTAGCACCGCAGCCTCACAGCTCCAGCGACCCGGGTTCAATTCTGGGTACTACTTGTGTGGAGTTTGCAAGTTCTCCCTGTGTCTCCGTGGGTTTCCTCCGGGTGCTCCCACATGCCAAAGACTTGCAGGTTGATAGGTTAATAGGCCATTATAAATTGCCCCTAGTATAGGTAGGTGGTAGGGAAATATAGGGACAGGTGGGGATGTGGTAGTAATGTGGGGTTAGTGTAGGATTAGTATAAATGGGTGGTTGATGGTCGGCACAGACTCGGTGGGCCGAAGGGCCTGTTTCAGTGCTGTATCTCTAAACTTGAAACTGCCCTTTAAAGGGCCAGTGGAGGTAAGGGTGGGGGTTTACAAGCTATGCTCAATGTAGGGGTGGGGGTCAATCCTGATCTCTGCTAAAGGCGGGGTTGATATGAACTCCAATCTGCAGAGACGGATTGGGTTGGTACTCCAATTAATGGGCAGGGCTGGGGTTGTTTGGGGTTACTCGTAGTGAGGAGTACGTGTGCTGATCTCAGATCTCTACTGGGTTGCTAGGTGATGAGGTTGTGCCAATTTATGCACTTCTGCAATTCTGCTGCCTCAATCTTCCATCTGCAGCCTCTACAATGTTTGATTTGCTTGTGTGTTGCTATGGCACTCTATGTGTCAGCGATTCAGGGGATATTTTTAACAAACTCAGCTTGTTTTCCTTTGAGTATAGAAGTTTAAGGTGTGATTTAATTGAGCTGGTTCGGATGATTAAAGGAATTGATAGGGTAAATAAAGAGAAACTATTTCCTCTGGTGGGGAGACCCAAACAAAATTAGAGCTATGCCATTCAGGGGTGATGTTAGGAAGAACTTCTTCACACAAAAGGTAGTGGAAACCTGGAACGCTCTCCTCCAAAAGGTAGTGGAAACCTGGAACTCTCTCCTCCAAAATGCTGTTGAGGCCAGGAGTCAATTGGAAATTTCAAAACTGAGGGTTGATAGATTTTATTTTCGATAGGCAGGGTTATGGAACCAAGGTAAGTAGATGAAGTTAAGATACAGATCAGCCATGATCTTAGTGAATGGTGGAACAGGCTCAAGGGGCTAAACAGCCATTCTGCTGTTTATGTTCCTTCCTATGTTCCTATCAACACTTGGTTTTTTTTTTATTCAGTCATGGAAGGTGAGCATCACTGGCAAGACAAGCATTTATTGCCCATCCCTTGAGAAGGTGGTGGTGAGCTGCCTCCTTAAACCACTTCAGTCAATATGATGTAGGCACACCCACAGTGCTGTTAGGGAGGAAGTTCCAGGATTTTGACCCAGCAACAGTCCAGGAACGACGATATAGTTCCAAGCCAGGAGGGGGTGTGGCTTGGAGGGGAAGTTGCAGGTGGTGGTGTTGCCATGCATCTGCTGCGCTTGTTCTTCTAGGTGGTAGAGGTCACGGGTTTGGAAGGTGCTGTCTAAGAAGCCTTTGCACATTGCTGCAGTGCATCTTGTAGATGGTACACACTGCTGCCACTGTGCGTTTGTGGATGGGGTGCCAATCAAGTGGGCTGCTTTGTCCTGGATGGTGTTGAGCTTCTTGAGTGTTGTTGGAGCTGCACCCATCCAGGCAAGTGGAGAGTATTCTGTCACACTCCTGACTTGTACCTTGTAGATGCTGGATAGGATTTGAGGAGTCAGGAGGTGGGTTACTGGCTACAGAATTCCCAGTCTCTAACCTGCTTTTGTAGCCACAGTATTTATGTGGCTGCTCCAGTTCAATTTCTAGTCAATGGTAACTCCCAGGATGATGGTGGGGGAATTCAGCGACGGTAATGCCATAAATTTCATGGGGAGATGGTTAGATTCTCTCATGTTGGATCAGGTATATAAATCCATTATAAGGTTTTCCTGTCTTCACACTTCCATTATTTCTTGCTGCTCCTCCTTCATGATTTAGTGATTCCAGTGATAGAATACATTTTGCCACTTCATTGCTCAGATTGATATTTGCATACCTTTTGCATGGAGTGGGGAGATGGACGTGACCTCACACATAGATGCTGCCTCATTGTAATCTGTTAGTCTTGGAATATAATGTTTACAGTGCCAGCTTTGGAATCCTGGAACCATTCATCATTTTTAATATATAACATTAATATCACTGGAAAGAAAGATTCACATTTATATAGCACCTTTCACATCCCAAAGCACTTTACAGCCAATTAAGTACCTTTGAACTGTAGTCACTGCTGTAATGTACGAAGTGCGGCAGCCAATTTGCGCATAACAAGCTCCCACAAACTGCCAGTGAAATAAATGACCATATCATCTGGGGGCTTTTTTTAGGTGTGGGTCGAGGGATAAATGCTAGGCAAAGCATCAGGGACAACACCCCTGTTCTTCTTCAAATAATACTGTCGGATCTTTTACAGTCACTCGAGATGACACCTCTGATAGAGCAACAATCCTTCAGCACTGCACTGAAATGTCAGCCTAAATTATGTGCTCAAATCTCTGGAGTGCGACTTGAACCCACAACCTTCTGATTCATTAGTGAGATTGCTACTCACTGAGCCAAGGCTGATACTTTGCAGGTTCCCGTGATTGAATGCTGACCTTTGCTCTGGTTTCCATGGTGTAATTGCATAATGAAATTGAGTTTTATTCAGCTAATGAAAACTTACAGCTCTCCAAATGCCTGGCATATCACAGCACATTATTACATTTTGTTAATAATCGGTACAGCCACTGTCATTAGCTATTATAGTACTGTAAAATCCCTGAGTATGTTGATTTTACGATTTTGGTTGCTCACCTCAGGTTGCAGACAGCCTGATTGGAAACGGACTCAATTCTGAAGTTCGCTATTTAAACACTATAAAAATTTTCTATCAGTGATTGATACTTTCTGAGAGATCATTGAAGGTGTCTGACAATGGTCCACTTGATAAGAGCACTTTTCAGTGTAAAACTGAGCCATGGAGATCAGGAAGATCCCAGGTTTGACTGCTGGTCTATGCTAAATAAGCTGATCTAAGCAAAGGCAGCAGTACAAATGTTACAATTGACCTTGGAGTTCCTGGCTTGAGGAGGAGTGGGAATGGGAAAACTCAGCTGAGTTTCTCCCTCCTGAGTGGCCTCAGGTAATCACTGCTGGTAAGTTTGCATGTGTGAATATTGGGTGAGGGCATGAACAGGCTTGGCTGTGATTTTAACTCCCAGCTGGAAAACAAGTGAGAGGCGAGGAACTTCTCACCCAGCAGTTGCCATTATCCAGAAGGTCCGATTTTAACCCTGAATCAGGTGTAAAGGGGCAGCTGGATGACTGCTGCCCAGGTAGAGTGGAGGCTGCCCACTTGAACACAGATATGTTGTTGTGGGTGTGGGCGGCAGTGGGGATTGGGATGATTTGCTGGCGAGAAGAGGGTGAGTCTTGGACAGCAGAAGTCCAAACTTTCCTGATGCTACCTGGAGAACCACTCCTGCTACTGCTGACCCTGCAAGGATTCATGCTGTACTTAACTTTTGGAGTGTCCGTCACTGATCCTGGGGGTTTTATTGGTTGGAGTGCCCACGGCAGAGATTCTGGTCATCTGGCCATAAAATTGCCTCTGAGGGATAGGTCCCTGATTTGCAAATACTTATGAGGCATCCACCTGACTCACCTTGCCCAACACCCACAGGATAGTATCTGAGCAGCAAAAGGTATTACACGTTTTTTTTTAGAGATACAGCACTGAAACAGGTCCTTCAGCCCACCGAGTCTGTGCCAACCATCAACCACCAACCACCCATATATACTAATCCTACATTAATCCCATATTCCTACCAGATCCCCACCTGTCTCTATATTTCCCTACCACCTACCTATACTAGGGGCAATTTATAATGGCCAATTTACCTACCAACCTGCAAGTCTTTTTGGCTTGTGGGAGGAAACCGGAGCACCCGGAGAAAACCCACGCAGACACAGGGAGAACATGCAAACTCCACACAGGCAGTACCCAGAATTGAACCCAGGTCGCTGGAGCTGTGCCGCCCATTTATTGCCCATCCCTAATTGCCCTTGAGAAGGTGGTGATGAGCTGCCTTCTAGAACCGCTGCAGTCCATGTGGGGTAGGTAGACCCACAGTGCTGTTAGGAAGGGAGTTCCAGGATTTAGATCCAGTGACAATGAAGGAACGGCGATATAGTTCCAAGTCAGGATGGTGTGTGGCTTAGAGGGGAACTTGCAGATGGTGGTGTTCCCAGGCAACTGCTGCCCTTGTCCTTCTAGGTGGTAGAGGCCGCCGGTATGGAAGGTGCCTTGGTGCATTGCTGCAATACATTTTGTAGATGGTACAGACTGCTGCCACTGTGTGTCTGGTGGAGGGAGTGAATGTTCGTGGATGGGGTGCCAATTAAGCGGGCTGCTTTGTCCTGGATGATGTCGAGCTTCTTGAGTGTTGTTGGTGCTGCACCCATCCAGGCAAGTGGAGAGTATTCCATCACACTCCTGATTTGTGCCTTGTAGACAGTGGACAGACTTTGGGGAATCAGGAGGTGAGTTACTCACTGCAGGATTCCTAAACTCTGACCTGCTCTTGTAGCCACTGCATTTATATGGCTACTCCAGTTCAGTTTCTGGTCAATGGTAACTTCCAGGATTTTGATAATGGGGGACTCAGCGATCTTAATGCCATTGAAAGTCAAGGGACGATGGTTAGATTCTCCCTTGTTAGAAATGGTCATTGCCTGGCACTTGTGTGGCACGAATGTTACTTGCCACTTATCAGTCCAAGCCTGGATATTGTCCAGGTCTTGCTGCATTTCTACATGGACTGCTACAGTATCTGAGGAGTCTCGAATGGTGTTGAACATTGCGCAATCATCAGCGAAAATCCCTACTTCTGGCCTTTTGATGGAAGGAAGGTCATTGATGAAGCAGCTGAAGATGGTTGGGCCTAGGTTATTACTCTGAGGAACTCCTGCAGTGCAGTCCTGGAGCTAAGATGATTGAGCTCCGACAACCATCTTCCAACCAATGGAGTGTTTTCTCCGATTCACATTCACTTCAGTTTTGCTCGGGTTGCTTAATGCCATACTCGGTCAAATGCTGCCTTGATGTCAAGGGCAGTCATTCTCACCTCACCTCTTGAGTTCAGCTCTTTTGTCCATGTTTGAACCAAGGCTGTAATGAGGTCAGGAGCTGAGTGGCCCTGGTGGAACCCAAACTGAGCGCCACTGAGCAGGTTATTGCTAAGCTTTCCATCACTTTCCTGATGATCGAGAGTAGACTGATGGGGCGGTAATTGGCTGGGTTGGATTTGTCCTGCTTTTTGTGTGCAGGACATAAGTTCCGAAGAAGGGTCACTGACCCGAAACGTTAACTCTGCTTCTCTTTCCACAGATGCTGCCAGACCTGCTGAGTGAATCCAGCATTTCTTGTTTTTGTTTCAAATTTTCCACATTGTCGGGTAGATGCCAGTATTGTAGATGTACTGGAGCAGCTTGGCTGGGGGATCTGCAAGTTCTGGAGCACAGGTCTTCAGTATGATTGCTGGAATGTTGTCAGGGCCCACAGCCTTTGCAATATCCAGTGCCTTCAGTCATTTCTTGATATCATGTGGAGTGAATCGAATTGGCTGAAGACTGACATCTGTGATGCTGGGGACTTCAGGAGGAGGCTGAGATGGATCATCCACTCAGCACTTTTGGCTGAAGATTGTTGCAAATGCTTCAGCCTTATCTTTTGCACTGATGTGCTGGGCTCCCCCATCATTGAGGATGGGGATATGTCTTCCTTTTTCCTCAACCGAGGATTCCCCCCCACCCCTCCCCCCGCCCCCCACTGTGGTTGACAGGGCCCTCAACCGTGTCTGGCCCATTTCCCACACCTCTACCCTCAACCCTTCCCCTCCCACCCAGAACCGCAACAGGGTTCCCCTTGCCTTCACTTTCCACCTCACCAGCCTCCAGATCCAAAGGATCATCCTCCGCCATTTCTGCGACGTTCAGCGTGATGCCACTACCAAACACATCTGCCCCTCCCGTCCCCTGTCAGCATTCCGAAGGGATCGTTCCCACTGTGACACCCTGGTCCACTCCTCCATTACCCCCCCACCACCTTGTCCCATTCCCACGGCACCTTCCCCTGCAATCGCAGGAGGTGTATTACCTGCCCATTTACCTCCTCTCTCCTCACTATCCAAGGCCCGAAACACTCCTTTCAGATGAAGCAGTGATTTACTTGTACTTCTTTCAATGTAGTGTACTGTATTCGCTGCTCACAATGTATTCTCCTCTACATTGGGGAGACCAAACGCAGATTGGGTGACCGCTTTGCGGAACACCTCCACTCAGTCCGAAAGCATGACTCCGAGCTTCCAGTTGCTGGCCATTTCAACACTCCCCCCTGCTCTCATGCCCACATTTCTGTCCTGGAATTGCTGCAGTGTTCCAGTGAACATCAATGCAAGCTTGAGGAACAGCATTTCAGTTACCGATTAGGCACTCTACAGCCTGCCAGACTAAACATTGAGTTCAATAATTTCAGAGCATGACAGGCCCCCCTTTTTATTTCTATTTTTCGTTATTTTCTTCTTTTTTCTTTTTAATTTGTTTATTTTAGCTTGTTTAGTTTGTTTAGTTTGTTTCCACTGTGCCTACCCACTGTTTTTTCATGTTTGTGGTTTGGGCCAGGGCTGTTCATTCTTCTGTCAATTAACACCCTCACTGCACTAACGCCTTGTCTTTCACCACACCATTAACATACTGTTTGCCTTTGTTCCATGACCTTCTGGTCAGTTATTCTCTGTGACCTTGTCCTATCAACATCTTCTCTTTTGTCATCTCTTGCCCCATCCCTGCTTATTTGCTTAAAACCTATTACATTTCTCATATTTGCCAGTTCTGATGGTCACTGACCTGAAATGTTAACTCTTCTTCTCTCTCCACAGATGCTGCCAGACCTGCTGAGTATTTCCAGCATTTCTTGTTTTTATTTCAGATTTCCAGCATCTGCAGTATTTTGCTTTTATTATATTGAGAATAGGGATATTTGTGGAGCCTCCTCCTCCTGTTAGTTGTTTAATTGTCCACCATCATTCATCACCGGATGTGGCAGGACTGCAGAGCTTAGATCTGATCCGTTGGTTGTGGGATCGCTTCGCTCTGTCTATCGCATGCTGCTTATGCTGTTTGGCACGCAAGTAGACCTGCGTTGTAGCTTCACCAAGTTGACACCTCATTTTGAGGTATGTCTGGTGCTACTCCTGGCATGCCCTCCTGCACTCTTCATTGAACCAGGGTTGGTCCCCCGGCTTGATGGTAATGGTGGAGTGGGAGATATGCCGGGCCATGAGGTTACAGATTGTGGTTGAGTCCAATTCGGCTGCTGCTGATGGATGCCCAATTTTGAGTTTATGCTTTTTGAGCTTATGACAGATGCTATGAAAGTAATTAAAATGATAAATGTAATAATAAATGCTGGATGTAATTTTCAAATATAATGGAAACTATATTGATGAGCAGGTTATTGTTCAGTGCCATCTCTGAAAATCTTATCACTGCAGTTTGTTCTCAAGTATGATATTATCTCATGAAATACGGAAGTACTCCATTCAGATAATGTTCATTATAACTGGTACAAATAGTGCTTATTCTCAGAGTATGAAGTATATCCCACAGTCGTTGGTGTATTCATTAAACACCTCATGAATTGGGTCCACCTTCCAGAATCAAAGAGATAGCCTCCATTGCATGAATGATGATATGTGATAGAATATAGCCAGTACAGAACATTGTCATGCAGATCCCCACCTGCCAAGAATGAGGCATATTAATTTTGTCATATGAGCATTGATTTTAAACTGTTGCTGGAGTGAAGAAATGACTTGTTTGAAGATCACCAGACATTGGGCTGGAAGGACATTTGCATACTAAGAGACGCTGCTTGTGGAGACAAAGGACTATTCCCTGCTCCAATTAATCCATATGGATTTTGATCACCAGACATTGAAGATGTAAGGAAGTGCATTCCAGGGCCTGCTGAGACAATACAATCCACAAACGTAGAAGTGGTTCAGCCAGTTAGTCACATGACTGACCTGTTGGCCAACTTGGGTTTTTATTTGTGCCACACAGAAAAGAATTCGGAAGGCAGTTTTGCAACTGAAGTTGGAACAAGCAAGTCTCTCTCCTGGCTGTCTCTCTCTCCCGCTTTCTCCCACTGGACCCACAGAAGACACGTAAACCTCAAGAGAGAAAAGACTCCGACATCGAAACAAGTTGAAGTGTGAACTGGGCCCCAATGAACAGCGGGATTTACCGGCAACCAAAGACTCCACATTGAACTTAAAGGACAGTAAATACCTAACAGATATTGCCTCAAACTGTTCCCCTTTGTTCTTTCTAGTTTTTCTGTCACTATCTGTATGTCTGTTTATCATGTACGCATGATAGCATGGTCACGTCACATATTTGTAGTCGTTAATCGGATGGGAGTTTAAGATTAATAAACTTCTACCTTTCTTGTTTAAATCTAAGGAAACCTGTCTGATTTCTTTGCCTTACAATTGGAGCAGTGAACAAGGATTCACTGAGGGGAAGCTATAAACACAGTGTTTTAAAATTAAAACCTGTTACGGTTAAACCAGGCAAAGGCTGAGAGGGAACCCCTAGACCCCTCCTCACCTGGTCGTTGAGAACATTGACAGATCAGAAATTCTACACTTCTGGCCATTCCTTTCTATAAGATTCTAATTTTAGTTTAAGTTCCAGATGTATGCTGATGAACTTATTGGTGTGGATTTTACGTTAAGAATAACGGTAAAACTCTTGGCACTCACCGTTATTATGGAGTAAATCAGACTGTAACTTCCAGCACACCCACATGCATAGTTAAACTTGGAAATTCAGAAGTTGCTGTCTAATTTACACTGCTCGTTCACAAACTCTGCTACATCGGTACCTTCCTGAGTGAACATTCAAACACACGAAACAGTGTGAGGTTACAGTACAGACCCATTAGATACCCATTAAACACACCAGATAAAGATAGGCCTTTTAACATCGTGATAACTCTTAATTATGGCCAAATAACCTTTAGGAGCCTGAAAAATTAGTTTACAAATGTGGAACCTCATTCTTTCAGAAATTAATTGTTGTTGGAGATATTTTTTTAAAAATGAAAATTTAAATTAAAAAATCACTTTTCCTTTCTCTTTTATCTCTATATCTTAATCCCATATTTCTTTTCCTCTCTTTATTTCGTTTTTGCTACATGATTTTATATTGAATTAAATATTCTAATTTATACTTCCTGGTTTAGACATTGTGCGGTAAAGATTCTTCAATCTGATTGGTTGAAGAGACATGCTGTTGCTAGCCCTGCTCATACACACCACAGATCCCCAGTAGAGAGCACCACGCTGAAAATAATCTCTAAATAGCATGGCAGGGATTTTCTCACCGCCATGGAGAAGGACTTGGAGGCAGGAGAGGTGGGAAAATGGCGGCGAAAGGCGCCAGGAGGGAAGCCCGATATGTTTACGTCGCGAGCGGATATTACCAGAGGCGCGCTGGAACGTGGTGGGAAGATAATTAAGCCTGTTAAACAGGCAATTAGTAGAAATTTTACCGGTGTTTTTCCATTTTGCAAAGGCTCAAAAGATCTACAGAGCTTCAGAGCCTCACTAGTTATAACAAGGCAGAAGCTCAGCAGGAGGTCAGTGTTGGCTGCAATCAGCAGCCATTGCAAGAGGTAGCATGGCCTGGTGGGGAGGGTGATACTGAGTAGACAGCGGCTGTAACAAACAGGAGCAAAGTCAAATTTGGCTGGCACAGCGGGGGCATTCTGGTTGAGTGTCCTCTCTGACTTGGCACTTGTATAATACAGAGTAAGGGGAGTGGGTGGTAAGCCCTGGGAAATTAGTGCAGCAAATTGCTATGGGCCTCATTCACTCAGGCTCTGAGACCTCCAGTGAGGAGGAGCACCAGAGAGGGTGAGAGCTACAGTCACCGGGAACAGGGCTGCAGCACTCAGACAGGCATCAGGATCATGAAGCTGGAAGGGGGCACGAATGAGGTGGACGCAGAGGGGCATTCAACCAGCCTCTTGTACGCAGACCATGCTACCCACCGGAGAGGGTCCACCGTCAGAAGCTCTGCTTCCTGCAAATGTCAGACAGCAGTGTCGCTGAAGACTGTGTCTCTCCAGGGAGGCGGTCACCAAGCTGTACACCATGATGGAGGAGGAGCTGAGCTCAATGGGAAGTGGTGATCACACAATACCTTTGGTGTTGCAGGTCACCATGGTGCTGAATTTCTGCACCTCAGGATCATTCCAGGGATTTTCTGGAGATATCGGCGGGATATTCCAGTCTGCAGTTCACAGCCATGTTCAAGAGGGCCAGACAATACGTGCGGTTTTGTACTGATCCAGACAATCAGGCTGAAAGGGCGATAGGATTTGTGACCATCACTGGATTCCCCCTGGTGAGGGTGTCACCAACTGCATATGTGACCATCAAGGCTTCCACAGACCAGGCAGCAGCCTTCATCAACAGGAGGGGCTTCCATTTACTCAATGTACAACTGCCCTGCGACCAACATAAACGATCCTTCAGGTTTATACAAGTTTCCTGGGAAGCTGTCCTAGATGTCTGACCTTTTTAGGCCTCCAATGCACTTTCAAGATTGGATACTGGCAGATAATAGTGACCCACTGAAGAGATGGCTTCTTAGGTCTGTGCAGAACCCAAACACAAATGCAGAGAAGAGATAGAACAGCTGCCGCAGGACAACTCGACTATCAAGTAGGCCATATGGCTTCTGAAGATGCGGTTCAGATGCCTGGTTAGATCTGGTGGGCCCTTCAATATAGCCCAGCAAGGGTCACGCATATCGTGGTGGTGTGCTGTTCACTGCACAACCCTATCGCTAAAGAGGGGAGAATCTCTGAACAATGAGGACATCCTGGAGCATGCTGCTTCCTCCGAGGATGAGGATATGGAGGGGAGACAGTGACCAGACACAACATGATGAAGACCCTGAGGGACCACGGGCAAGCCGCAATGAGATACGTGCAAGGGAGGCTCGTGACTCACTAATGTGGACACGTTTCTCATGAGCCTTCCTTAGACACCCTGTCAACCCAATAAATCTTCCACATCCCACAGCCCTGTTACCATTTCCCTGAACTTCTCATCACATGAGGCAACGACAGGGGAAATGCATTCACCTCATTTTAGGTGCTTCGTCCCATCACCCTTTGCGAAGGCCATCTTTCACCTCATGCTGCAGTCCATTATCTGCTGCCTTGTTGATGACTGCAGGAGCACACCATCCGCCTGAAACTCAGCATCGCTGTGCCCTCCCACAGTCCTCTGAGTGTGAACGACCTCAGCTGTCACTGCCTCTGTCAGCTGCTCGGGCATATCTGTGTTGTGGTCACCAGAGTGTGACCCCTGTTCCTACTGGCGTGCAACTGCCCACCAATGTGAGTGTATCTGCGCTGGTGGAGGGTGCAGGGGAATGATGTGACAGTGCACCCTCTGAGTTCCCCTCCTCCTCCTCAATGATGCAAGGCTGCCCTGCAGTCTTGGCTGCTGGCTGCTCTTGTCCATGACTTGTGGAAGAGAGAAGATCAATGAGAGGGGAATGCACATTTCAACATGTCCTTCTGACTACTCATCATCTGGATCTCAATGTGACCATGAGCACATTGGGCATGTGAGCACTATGCTTTGTCTTCGCCAGAGAGTCCCTTGTGCCCATCCATTAGACCACTCACTCTCTCGGGGCTCTATGCCCATCTCACCATCAGCAATTGCCCGCCCTGCCTCCAGACCTCCCAGATCCAGTGCTTCTTCTTCTATGGTTGAGAGAATGACAAGATAAAGCGACACCGACATCCATTTTGGATCTTTCTCTTCCATCGAGTGTGCTCTTCTCCTGCAAGCACATTAATTTCCATTGTTACTCAGCCATCAAAGACACATACTATGCCTATGTTGGTGGCAGCCTAATTGTCCATCATGGTGCCACAGCAGTACTTCCTGCATGCGGTCTCTCAGTAGCGACAGTGCAGGAGTCAACTCTGACTGACTGGGGTCCTCCACAGAGGGGTTAACATGCTTCTGACAGCCAATGTTGATGCCTGGGCATTGCTGCTGATTCAAGGGGCACTCCTTTTCTAAGAATTTCACATTCATCCTTAGTCACATTTAAGGCTGTAAGGTTACTGTTATGCGCTGTACTCACCTTGCCAGAACACATCAGGTCATTGATCCTCTTTCGACACTGCAGCCACATAACGTGGGAGCACCCCATGGCTGCTCACCTCCTCTGCTGTCGCCATCCAGGCCTGTTTGCTTTGATGAGCCGGTCCCCTCCTCCCGTCCCAAGGGAACAGGACTTCCCTCCGAGTCTGTGCAGCCGGCAGGAGCACCTCCAGGGAGGCATCAGTAAACCGTGGAGCGACCCTTGATCTGCCTTTGACCATTTCAGCAATTTGTGCAGTTGCCAAGGCTCCCTCGCTACTCCCTCCAGGTCTGCTGCCTGTACAAGTACTGCTGGCTGCCCTTTTAAAGATGGCACCAGCATTGCCTGAACTAGAACTTCCTTCCCGCCCGCACTGCCTAACTGACCAGCTCCCCTGTCTGCCAGCCGTTAGTTGGTCTGCACCAAGAATATTGCGTTTGCAACTCCAGCATCCCCGCCTGTGCAGGCACGCCACCCACGTTTGGTTCTGATGTTGGGACTTGGTTGCTGCTGGCAAAATCCTGACCCATAAATTGCTGTTCAAAAGCCCACGAAAAGTCTGTGGGCAGCTGTCAATGCAATGAGCGGCGAGCACTGTTTCTTCATTGCTAACTGCAAAATACAGGTGAGTATGTGTGTGTTGCTCAGATTTAACATTATTATATGAAGTGCACAGCACACATATTGGTGAGATCATCATTCTGTGTGAACAATAAATATGAGGAAATTCGGAAGATATTCAGTGAAATCTGTTGAACAGTCTTTTGTGTGATATAACCTGTGGTCCATATGGTGTCAATGAAAAGAAACAATGACTGTCTCTGGCTCCCATGACAGCTTTGTTATTTAATCTCTCCTGCCCTCTGCCCTATCTCACACCTTCCCTTTTGTTCTCTTCCCCACCAACCACCCTCACGCCACCCCCCCCACCCCCCCACCACCCCGCACTTGTTTAAAACCTAATTTTTTTCTAACCTTTGTCTGTTCTAATGAAAGGTCACTGACCTGAAACGTTAACAGTGCTTCTCTATCTACAGATACTGCCTGACCTGCTGAGTATTTCCAGCACTTTCTCTTTTTATTTCAGATTTCCTGGATCTGCAGTATTTTGCTTTTTATTTTAGTGTTTAATTCACTGCCGCTTCTCTTCCAGGAATGCCTACCTTGAAGAAGTTCTGCTCTTCTCTGCTATGGGATTTCTGTTTGTTTCTTTTACCTTGTTCACCTTCATTGTTTTCTGTAGTGTTTGACTGATCAGTTTTGATTGCTTAAACATCTGGGTGGAGCTAGAGAGCAGAAGTGAAATTGTGGGAGGTTTCTGGAAGCTTTCAGGAGACATTTTTAATCCATCTCACAGACACAGGCTGCTGTTAAGACGTGTGCTCCAATCTGTAAGGCCTTTTATTGTTAATGTTAATGTGCTTTAAATAAACCAGTTGGTGATTTAACACAGTCTGCTACCCGCATTGTTCAGAGTCAAATCGGATACCGAAATTAAACCCAGTGTAAACAAAACAAAAACTTGGTGATGAAGATAAAGGAACGATATCTAATGTTACCGGTTTCAGAACTTCTTCTGCCGATGCCAGGAAAACCTCCTTTAAGTTGGGAGCGATGGATTTCGGGGTTCAAGAGCTACTTGCTTGCTACAGGGATGGACAGCCCAGATATAGCAGCAAAACATAAGAAAGTGATACTCATGCATTGCTTAGGGGCAGAAGGGCAGAAGGACAGCGTGTCTTCAAGCAGCTCTCAGAAGATAAGTCTACGTTCGATGTGACAGTAAGTGCTCTCAAAAAATACTTTAGGACAAAGATAAGCATGATGATAGAGCGAAACACGTTCCCCCAGAGATCCCAGGGACATGGTGAGTCCATTAAACAATACGTGACAGCATTGCAGCAATTGGCGTCTGCATGTAAATTTGGCGCACGAACCAATGAACTGATTCATGATCAACTAATTGAAAAGACTTCAATTCCACTAATTAGGGAACGTCTCCTCATGGAGGATGATGATTTAACCTTGAAAAAAGCCATAACCCTAGCAGTCCAGGTTGAATCTGCCATGTTAGATTTGAAGAGGTTACACACACATGCACCCTTAGACTCAGGGATGCAGACACAGCTTGCCCAAGCAGCTTCAGTGCAAGGGTTAAGGCCAAGAAGACCTCAGCAACCTCATCAAAATGTGCCCATCATGGTCAGTTACCTGAAAAACTGTGCCCAAATTGTGGAAATCCTCATCAAGTTACAATACTATGTCCAGCTGGAGGGCAAAAGTGCAACTCATGTTCAAAATGTAAAGGTGTGCAGGTCGTCAAAGGAAAAGACTTTTCATCAGTTTGACACATAGGAGAGTCACTTCCTGCGAGTGAGGTACAACATTGAAACATATAATCTCAGTATTACTTCTTATCAATGTTGGCGCAAACGTTTCTATTTTGAGTGACAAACTTTACCATCAGTATTTCTCCCAATTCTCTCTCACTCCTGCAACAGACACTCTTCAAGCTTATGAGATTATCATTCCAGTTTCGGGGATGATCACATTTCCAGTACTCTAATAAAATGTCACCCAAGACAGCTTCACATTCTATGTAGCTAAAGGGTGAAGCGTTATGGGGGTAAATCTATTTAATAGGTTTGGATTTAAACTCGTTGATCCCAGCAGAGCATACATTAATGTGATTGTAAAGCAGACATGGAAGAAAATGAGAATCAGGAGCTAGAACCTGAACAGAATGGTTCAGAGTCTGTTTCTGAAAGTGGAGACCAGCATCAAAGAAAGTCCTGGCGACAGACTGGTGTCCGGCTTCAAAGAGAAGCAGTGGAAATTAATAAAGTAAGAGGGCAAGAAGTGATATGACTGGGAATTCCTCCTTGGGTTCCAGTTCACAGCAGCTTGTACCCAGAAGCCAGATAGATTGCCAGCAATCAGCGATGTTGTTCTTGACAAGATCAACCAGACCAAACCAATTGCAAGACCTTTGGACCCTTCACAAATCCTGTCCCAGGGTCCAGACCTCACCCCATCCTTTTCAGATTTCGAAAGGCAGCCACAAAGTGGGTGAGCAGGAGCAGTGCTAAATGTTGGATCAAGGAGGTCACAGCATGGGCAAAGGAGAGAACCAAGGAAAATTATTGCAAATATAACCGTAAATGATGATATCCAGCCAAAGAAGTCTGAGAATTCATGGAAACCTATATTAAAACGCGATGATGTTTCTGATGATTCTGAGGAACAAAAGACACAGGAAGTATTCCAACAAGTGAGAAGCATCCTGAACAAGCTCATGCCACAGACGTTTCAACAGTTGATGAAGCAGGTTCAGGAGCTGACAATTGATACAAAGGAGAGGCTGAAGGGAGTGACCTAAGAGACCTTCTTATCTCAAAGACTATCTTTGTACTTAGAGAAAACTGACAAGTTGAATGCAAAGAAATAACCTGATGTATATATATTTGATGTTTAGGATACGTTAATGTGAAAATAGTGTCTTTAGTCAAAAGGGGGAAAATGTAGTGTTTGACTTATCAGTTTGATTGCTTAAACCTCCAGGTGGAGCTAGAGAGCAGAAGTGGAATTATGGGAGGTTTTTGGAAGCTTCCGAGAGACATTTTGAATCTGTCTCACAGACCCAAGCTGCTGTTAAGACACGTGCTCCAATCTGTAAGACCTTTTATGGTTCATGTTAATGTGCTTTCAATAAACCAGTTGGTTATTTAACACAGTGTGATTATCCGCATTGCTCAGAGTTAAATCAGATATTGAAATTAAACCCAGTGTAAATGTAACACTTTCTATTTGCCTCCTGGTGTTAATAAAGCGTTCACCAAAACTCGCTTTCACAGCCACATTGTCTTCCTCAGCGACTGTCTCTGGCTCCCATGACAACTTTGTTATTTAATCTCTCCTATGCTCTGCCCTATCAGACACCTCTTTTGTTCTCTTCCCCACCAACAACACCCCCCCCCACCCCACCCACCCTTGCTTAAAACCTAATTCTTTTCTAACCTTTGCCAGTTCTGATGAAAGGTCACTGACCTGAAATATTAACTCTGCTTCTCTCTCTGCAGATGCTACCTGACCTGCTGAGTATTTCCAACACTTTCTGTTTTTATTATTAAAAGAAAGACTTATTTTCAGGAGCCATCAGCTGGGCCATTATTCATGCAGAACAACATTAGAAATTAAATTTCTACATCAGTACCATTTTGACAGTCTGCAGCAGGTAGATGCGTCATACAGATCAGGCAGGTCCCAGGTTCAGTTCCCTGAGTGACACTGCAATAGCTGATGTCAGTTGGAGATGTAAAAAGGGGAGCTGTCATGATTAGCCTCACCAAGATCCAGAGCAGTTCTGTCAATTTATTTTCTTCAATAAAAGATTAAATTTTTTTCATTGTTATATTGAATGTTTTACATAATGTGGTGTGAGTGATAGAATTGTTGCATTAATTGTTCTCACCCTAGATCTAGAAACAATTCCTGTTCTAACCATTTGATTTCTCTTTGGTTTTCCTTGCCTATGCTCTCTCCCTGTGGCAACTTGTCAAGCCAATGGGATGGACTGTACTTAGGACTCTGCCAAATTTGATCTGTAGTTGATCATTAGTGGGATGAAATTGCATTGTGCAATATTAACATTGAAAGTTGTCAGCCCAGAAGCAAGTTAATATCATTAAAATATGAGACAGAAGAATTTCATATGAATGTCTTTATATAACACAATGTGATTTCACCTCAATAGATGTGCCTGGTCCTCCAATTTCTCCTGAGTGTAGGAACTACATGGGCTGCACTAGATACCTCTCCATATTTGAATCACTCTATCGGGAACTCAAATTCTGGTGCAACTTTATTAAATGACACTGTGCCAGCCTTTTTGTTTGAATTATATTATTGAACTTTGCAATGTAATGTTGCATATTTTCACTAGAGAGACAGTGCTATCTTTCTGCTTTGGGCAATGCATCCTCACAAGTAGCAGACGCAAATCCGGAACTCTACATGGGGTTGCACTGTTCAATTTTGAAAGCAATCAAGGTCAGCAGCTGCACCATATTATAGAATATTACACCACGGATTTCCCATGGAGTTAAACAATCTTGGGGAGGTGCTTGGTTGTAATCATATTATGCAATACAACATTTATTCATTTTAAAAGAAAACCTTTTTAACCATTCTGCAGATATTTGGCAATGCACAGTCATCATTAATATATTGTGTGTTGGTATGGCAATGGGATGTCCCCAGTGATTAACAATACAATGTTGTATGGTGGATTTCTCTTCACCATAGCAACAGGTGGTTAAGTAATTTTTGCAAAAGATATAGTTTGCAAAAGATACAGAGGCTTAGGGCGGAATTTTGTTGAGCTCCTGATGTCGGGCTCCATGGCGGGGGGGGAGGGGGCTGGAAGATCGTAGCGGCCCACCACAGAGCCCAATGCTGGGATTGTCGGGCCCGATCCTCCCAGTGGCAGTGAGGCTCCGTGGTGCCCCCCTCCTCCCACTGCTCGGCGACGGGACTCGACTTTAAATATTTAAATAAACTCTATGCATACATTTAAATCCAATTCCCCGTGATCTTACCATCAGTTCCGTATCTTCCGTGCAGCGTGCTGTTCTCACGTGCCTTCACTTTTCCGTCCAGGGAAAGCTGGCACCACCGAGGTGGGGAAGGGGGGATCAGAGCATTTTTAGTGTAGTGGGGAGGGGGTACCGGGTCAACTCTGCATTTTTAGTGTCGGGGGGGGGGGCGAAGGGGTGACCTCAGCCCTTTGTGCAGCTTGGGAGGGAGAAAGGAATAACTCTGCAATTTCACTGTATTGTAGGGGGAGGGGGGTGGGTGAAGAGCCAAACATTTATTTTTAGTGTAATGTTTAAAAATGATGCCAGCACCTGGGCAGAGACGTTTGACACCGTTCACTGTGTCACTGAGGCTGCCCCCACCACATGATTTCGGGGGAATGTAGAGAAGGGAAAATCAGCAATTATACTGATTTTCTCTCATGCCAGCAAGTAACTGTGATACCTCTCACGTATGGATGGAAGTTGGTTTGATTCTAGGGTTGAGAACATGGTTTCCTACAGTAGCAACAAATCAGCAGAGTGTGCTTGCTAGACAGTCTCAGATTCCTGCTTTTCTCAGGGGTCTAATGTCTCAATAACACAACTGAAATGGAACATTTGACAGGTAAGAATAGACAGAAGCTCAGAAGCAGGTTTTCTGTCCGTCCTCTTTGACCAGAGAGATAATGGTATTTAAAACAAGAAGCATACTGAGAGTCAAAAGGGTTTAAAACGTATTAAGTTAAATAAAGTGAAATTTAAAAAAAACAAGTTTATTCACCCAGAGATCAAGAATAGCAAAGAGACTAACTGACACCTGATAGTCCCTGGATTAATTCTCCAATGATTTCTCACAAGACATGACTGCAATAACAAGCAGAACACCATGAACAACCTTCAACACAAGTTGTTTTCAGATGGCAGATTGGGTCTCAGGTGGCTTTTGCCAATTGGGATAATGAGTTTGAAGTAATCTGATAATTGAACTTTCAAATTTTGCTGGTTATGCCAACAGGTTTTTTCCTGTTTTCCCCATTTGTTTTGAATTCTTGATCTGTTGCAAAATTGGCTTTCTTTTTAATTGTATGTATACACAGCATTGTGAAAAAGTTCATGTTTAGTCAGAGCCACATGAACTGCAGCAATTCAAGATGGCAGCTCACCTTCTCAAAGGCAATTAGGGATGGGCAATAAATGCAATGCCCACATCCCACGAACGAATAAAAAAAATCCTTATACAATGCAGAATTTGTTATATTACAAACATTCTAACACAGACCACATGTAGGTTCAACAACAACTGCAATTTGTATTTACATAGTACCTTTAATGTGATAAAACATCCCAGGTGTTTTGCAGGAGAGTTATCAAACAAAATTTGACACTGAGCCACAGAAGGGGAAATTACAGCAGATGCTCAAAGGATTGGTCAAACTGGTAGGTTTTAAGGTGTGTCTTAAAGGAGGAAAGAGAGGTGATGATGTTTAGGGAGAAAGTTCCAGAGCTTAGGGCCAAGGCAGCTGAAGGTTCCATTTACAGTTAGTGCAATCATCAGCTGTATAATTTAAACTATCTGCCTAAAGACAGGGGCCCAAGAAGACAAAAGCTTGGACACTGGTGACATAAATTATGAGAGCACATTCAATCGATTTACAAATAAGAACCCCAAAATTACTCAACACCCCTGCAACACGCTATCCCGACCAGATGTGACATTCCATTTCGGTTAATTGTATCTGCTCCAATATGTTATTCTTCGTTTGTGCTGCTGCTATTTGGTAGTCAGGTTAATTTATTGCCCTGGCCTTGGTGCTATAAACTCAATGGCACTGCATCTATCATGTCTTCACATGACAAAAGGGGGAAAGAGGGTTTATTTTTGAGCTGTTAGCAAGCATATACTCTGCCGTATATTTTATAAAGGTTATTATTTATTCCACCTCTTTCCCTTCCAGTCTGACACCAGATCATGTTTTTTTTAAAATTGAATGCAGAGTCTCTGGGGTTTTGGTAGTTAGGTAAACACACACACTGCCATCACTTGTGAAATGTGATCAGTGCAGCGGTCATGTGACCGTCCCCCCTTTAATAACTTGTTACAAGCGCTTGGATACATTTCGCTCACGTGGTCTCTGGGTTAATTTCCACGCAGGATCGCAGCGTCTCTTCCTAACCTGATTGCTTCGCTGCTCCGATTTGCCAAAACTTCAGCGGATTTTCCTGGGTTTTTTTTTTGTTAACTTTTTTTTTTCCCTCCCCACCCCACCCTACCCTTTTCCTCTTTAATTGCAGGCACGATTGTCAGAGCTATTGAAAAGATGAAGTGGGGAGAGATTGCGATGGGAATTTCTCTGTTGATATTACTCTCTCGAGTTTGCGAGGGACAGGCAGCAGGTACAGACTTTCTAGATGGAGGTAACCTTGTGGCTCATAATGCAGGAGGGTCAACTGTTTGCAGCGGTCCTTGTTCGGTGCTGTGTTGATTTTTAAGCTCGATCTTGTAAGATAGATGGTATTCCTAACTAGAGGTCTGTTCATGCTGGCTTTGAGTGTTTATCTGGTCTTCTAACTGGGACAGTTGGGGGCGCATGAAAGTAGTGTACCCAGTATTTAATACTGCTAGGCTTTGGGTGTTAGTGGAAGGGTTTAAAAAAAAAAATCTCTTATAAGGGTATTGTTGCCTAGTCATAAGTGGTATGATATTCAGTATCCAATAGTCGTTTCATTACCTCCTGTGCAGTTTGATAAATTAAATTGAATGTGCCTGGGACAGGTTTGCAATATATCAAGGCGAAGGTGGAATTTTCCATTGTTTTGCTGACGCTGCCTCCAGTGTTAAGGTAATGTCACTTTACACTTGGGAATTTAAAAAAAAACTCCTTCCCTTCTCACGTTGGTCGTCTTCTGGCAGTTCTGAATATTTAATTTTCGCTCCAATTAAATGGTCAAGCAGCTTCTGAGCTTTTCTGATCAGCCCCGACCAGCTTGGATGTTTGATTACACAGAGGTGTACAAGTTGCCATTGAAACTATATATTTCTTTAAACGTAATCACCTCCCCGAGTTTTGCTGTATGTTAATTGGTGTTGCAGTTGGCCTTTTGTACCAACCTGAGTTTTTTTTTTGATAAAAGCAACCAGCCCATCTTGTACTACTCCCTTTGGTGCAAATTAAAGCACCTAAATGTTAAAAGTAAAAATCCATCCAATAATATGGTTTTAATTACAGGAGGATAGGTATGTACTATTCCACTGAGCTGAAGAATGTTCCTAAGTTAATGGTCAAAGCATTCCTTGTATTACCATGATTCAACTACTGTATGGCTTGTCTCAAGTTTAGAACCTGATAGTACTCTGAGTACTGCTTCTGAGATGGTTTGGCTCCTTTTGGATTAAAGAACATAAGAAATTGGAGTAGGTCAATTGAACCTGCTCCATCATTTGCTAAGATTGTCTTATTTCCCATCCCCCATATCCCTTTCCTTTCGGTATCCAAAAATCTATTGGTTTCTGACTTGAATATACTCTGAGCTCTAATTCCAAATGTGAATCTGAATTTGACAGGATTCAGATACTGAATGAAGTAGCACAATTTCAACTTTTTCAGCTTCTTCCTATTTAAACAGGAAGAACAGACTTCCAGTGGAAGAACTGTACCTAAATTTCCAGAAGGCATTTGATAAGGTGCCACATCAAAGGTTATTGTGGAAAATAAAAGCTCATGGTGTAGGGGGTAAAATTTTGGCATAGATAGAAGATTGGCTAACAGGAAACAGTAGGTATAAATGGGTCAATTTCTGGTTGACAGGATGTAATGAGTGGTGTGCCTCAGGGTTCAGTGCTGGGGCCTCAACATTTTACATTTTATATAAATGACTGTCATCAGCAAATTTAGCAACCATGCCTTTGGCCCCTTCATCCAATATAGGTAGGAAAGTAAGTTGTGAAGAGGACATGAGGCTACAAAGATTATAGATAGGTTAAGTAAGTGGACAAAAATCTGATGAATGGAGTATAATGTGGGAAAATGTGAAATTGTCCATTTTGGCAGGAAGAATAAAAAAGCATTATCTAAATGGTGAGAGATTGCAGAGGGATCTGGGTGTTTTAGTGCATGAATTGCAAAAGGTTAGTTTGCAGGTACAGCAAGTAATTAGGAAAGCTAATAGAATGTTATCATTGTGTGGGGAATTGAATACAAAAGTAGGGAGGTTATGCTTTAGTTATACAGGGCATTGGTGAGACCACATTAGGAGTACTGTGTACAGTTTTGGTCTCATTTAAGGAAGGATGTAAATATGTTGGAAGCAGTTCAGAGAAGGTTTACTAGACTAATACCTGGAATGGGCGGGTTGTCTTACAAGGAAAGGTGGTCAGGCTAGGCTTGTATCCACTGATATTTAGAAGAGTAAGGGGTGACTTGATTGAAACATAAGATCCTGAGGGGTCTTGACTGGGTGGACGTGGAAAGGGTGCTCCCCTTGGAGAATGTAGAACTAGGGGTCACTAACGAATAAGGGGGTCGCCGATTTAAGACAGAGATGAGAAATTTTCTTGGTTTGAGTGTCTTTGGAACTCTCTTCCTCAAAAGGCAGTGGAAGCAGTCTGAATATTTTTAAGGCCTAGTTAGATAGATTCTTGATAAGCAAGGGGGTGAAAGGTTATGGAGGTTTGGTGGGAATGTGGAGTTGAGGTTGTAATCAGATCAGCCATGATCTTGTTGAATGATGGAGCAAGCTCAAGGGGCCGAGTGGCCTAATCCTGCTCCTAATTCGCGTATAAGATCTACATACACACAGGCTGACATGCTGCTGAACCTCTTTTTGACCAATCCTGTTGCTTGAGATCATTAAACATGTTTTGATCAATAAATAAAATGAGTGGATTTGGTGGGTTACTTATTCCTTTGTCTATATATCTTGAGTTCTGGTGACTTACATTGAAGATTTACATGTATTTAATTTTCTGCTGCATTAGATTTCCCGTTAGTGCAGATGGAGTAACTTTCAATTTAGTTTGGGGAAATAGAGGGTCTGAATTTTGGACCCTTCAGATTTATTGGGCTTGATGAGTACATCAATTAAACTGCCAAAATAATGGACAGACCCAATTTATTTTATGTATTTTTAAAATGGTGGAGAGTAAAGGTGATCAAGTCCTGCTGGGTTTGAATGATATTTGATTTAAACCCCTTGATCCTTTAAAATTAATCTTCCACTAACTTTTTTTAGTGATGTTTTACTGTGACATGTGGGCACCACAAGGTATAGTGTATCACACATAGTGGTAATAGCATATTGCTTGTAGTTTAGTTGCTTTTTGGTTTTCTTCTTTGAAGACTTGCATTTATAATGGCATCTTTCACAACCTCCGGATGCCCGAAAGCACTTGACGGTCAATGAAGTATTTTTGAAGAGTATACATTGTTGTGATGTAGCAAATGGGCAGACAATTTGAACACAGCTCTTACAAACATCAATGTGATACTGAAACACATTATCCGGTCGTTGTTGGTTGAGGGATTATATATCGGCCAGGACAATAGGGAGAGTTCCTTATTCCTGCTCTTCAAATAACGCCGTGGGATGTTTAACATTGCATCTCATCCAGAAGACCCACCCCTCTGACGGTGTGGCATTCCCTTAGTACCACACTAGTATTGGCCTAGATTTTGTGCGCAAGTCTTGTGGGACTTGAACCCATGCTCTTCTGGCCTGGACAAGAGTGCTATCCGTTCAGTAGCATTTTCATTTTAATTGATGAAATTTTGACTGTGGAAGGAAGCCATTTAGCCCATCGTTGCCCAACGTATTCCAGTCTAATCCCACATTCCATCTCTTGGTCTGTGGCCTTGTCAGTTATTGCACTTCAGGTGCATATCCAAGGGTTTTTGCCTCTACACCCTTTCAGGCAGTGTTGAAAAAGTTTCCTTGAATCCTCTACAAAACTTCTACCTCTTAGTGTAAATCTATGCCACATCTTCTCCTGCACCGCACCCCCCCAACCCCATTATGGACCCTTCAACCAAGGGGAATAGGGCCTTTCTATCTAGGCCCTTCAAATGCCTTTCACATTAATTTTATCCACGTTAATATTCAGGAAGTTAAAATCTCCCACTATTACTGCCCTATTGTTTTAGCACTTCTCAGCATTGTTGTTCTACCTTCCTGTAACTGTTTGGGGGTCTTTAGTACATTCCAGTTGTGTGCATGCCCCTTTTCTGTTCTTCAGTCCAACTCAATGACAGAAGGACCAAATGAGGCCTTATCACCCCTCCTCTCAGCTCTACTTTTCTTTAATCCTCATCTCTATCTTGTTTGAGAACCCTATGACCATGAATGTTGAGCTGCCATTCCTGCCCTTTCAGCCATGTCTTAGTAAAGTTATCATACTGCCATATGTCAATCTCTTCTCAGCTCATCTGTCTTATTCCCTCAATTTCTTGCATTGAAGTATTTGTCTTTTAATGCTGTCAAACTCCGTCTATTTTTCTAGCCCTGGTTTCCTCTGTCTTCCAAAGAAGCTAACTAATTTTCTGACTTCCATTTCCAACTTTTTCTTTTTCTTCTTCCTTCTGAATCTACTCTGTTCCTATCCCTCTGCCAAGCTAGTTTAAACTCTCCTCAACAGCACTAATGAAAACCCCCTGTGAGGATATTCATCCCTGTCCTGTTGAGGTGCAACCCATCTGGCTAGTGCAGATCCCAACGTCTCAAGTATCTTAAAGCCCTCCCTCCTGCACCATCTCTTGAGCCATGTAAATCGTCAGTTCTATCTCTATTTCTGTACTCACTAGCACGTGGCACTGGAAGTAATCTGGAGATTGTTACCTTTTTTGAGAGCCTGCTTCTCAACTCTCATTGCTCCCAAGCTCTCTGTGCAGGACCTCCCTCTTTCTGCATAATCATTTGGTGGTGCCATGACACCTGGATGCTCACTTGCCCCTTCAGAATGTAGTGCTTGGTTAGATATTTCCCCTGGTTGGGTAGTCTAGAACCAGGGACACAATTTCAAAATAAGGGGGAAGCCACTTGGGACAGATGAGGAGAAATTTCTTTATTCAGAGGGTTGTGAAACTTTGGAATTCTGTACCCAAGAGGGCTGTGGAAGCTCAGTCATTGAGTATGTTTAAAGCAGAGATTGACAGATTTCTAAATACAAATGACATTAAGGGATATGGGGATAGTGTGGAGAAAAAGGCATTGAAGTGGATGATCAGCTATGATATTGAATGGTAGAGCAGGCTTGATGGGCTGAATGGCCTACTCCTGCTCCTATGTTCCTATATCTTTGACCCAGGCACCAGGGAGGCAATGTACCATCCTGAAGTCATTTGTGCCTTTTACAAGTGCCTGTCTGTTTCCCCCTCATCGAATCCATTATTGCTCTTCCCCTGTGCAACTCTGCCATCTATGGTGCTGTGGACCTCGTTCCTCTGGGAAGTGCAGACACAGCCATCACACTCCAATATTCAGAACTGAATACTGGTTGGAGAGCAAGATGCACTCTTGCATTAACTGTCTGGTCACCCACTTTTTTTCCCCCTCCCACCTGCACATTTTTAAGCTCCAAAAGCATGCTATCCACTCAGCTCTTGGCCTTGCAAATGCAGATGGTGACTCCAGCTGCCAGTCAAGCTTCGAAACTCAGTGCTCGAGCTGATCTAGCTGGTGACACACGTGTGTTTGTGCAGGATTTCTCCTCATGGCAGAGGATGTACATTCCACAGGGCTGAGGTGCATTGCTATGCTTTTGCTTTCTAGACTAGCTGCTACTCAAATTGGCATGCCCTGGTTGTGATATCACTAGCTGTTTTGTGGATGTTGATTTTGTTTTTTCTAGATGTGTCCTCCCTGCTTTAACCCCTCGGTCGCTGCACCCCGTCTCCATCCAGGTTTGCCACTGCTGTCAAAGAGCAAAAGACAGTACAGCACAGGAACAGGCCATTCGACCCTCCAAGCCTGCGCCGATCTTGATGCCTGCCTAAACTAAAACCTTCTGCACTTCCGGGGACCGTATCCCTCTATTCCCATCCTATTCATATATTAAGATGACTCTTAAACGTCGCTATCGTACCTGCTTCCACCACCTCCCCCGGCAGCAAGTTCCAGGCACTCACCACCCTCTGTGTAAAGAACTTGCCTCGCACATCCCCTCTAAACTTTGCCCCTCTCACCTTAAACCTATGTCCCCTAGTAACTGACTCTTCCACCTTGGGGGAAAAAGCTTCTGACTATCCATTCTGTCCATGCCACTCATAACTTTGTAAACCTCTATCATGTCGCCCATCCACCTCTGTCGTTCCAGTGAAAACAATCCTAGTTTATCCAACCTCTCATAGATAATACCCTCCAGACCAGGCAACATCCTGGTAAACCTCTTCTGTACCCGTTGCCTTTGTGTGTGTTCACAAATCACCAGTAAATGAGGACTTCTCTAGGATTTGACCTAGGACCTCAAAGTTCACAAACACCCCCAAAGCAAAAATCTTGCCCCTAGACGAAGGGTCCAACAAATTGGACCACTTGTTTGATTATACTAATGATGCCATTAAAGGGGTACTGGTGATAGTGGGGCAACTCTTTATCACCCCTATTAATCCTTTAAAACAGGCCCAAGTCCATGAAGAGAATCCAGCTGAATACAATATTTTGGAGTGAAGTTGATTGAACTTTTCATAGCTGAGACTGTTCAACTGAGTGTCTTAAGACTTGCACATGTATTTGACACCTCAAAAGTACTTGCATTCCAACTTGGTTACTGTCAATGTGTGCATATGGTCCTTCAGATCACCATGAGGTGAGCACTGTTAAGTTTGTTTTTGGGGTGGCAGAGGAATGAGTGTTCACGCCAAGAGCATTCTCTACTCTTTGAAAATGCTGTAGCACCACTTAATGTCCATTATAAGAGGCAGGTGAGGCTCTGGTTAATATCTAATCTGAAGGACAATATTGCAAAATTTGACCGTGCAGTAAACAGTGAGGATATGAACCACCTGCAACAGGACATTGGCTAGCAGAATGGGCAGACAGGTGGCAGATGGAATTTTAATACTGACCAGTGAGGTGATGCATTTTCACAATAAATATGGAGAGGCAATATATACTTAATGGCACAATTCTATAGTGTGCAGGAACAGAGAGATCTGGGAGCTCATGTGTGTTGATCTTTGAAGGTGGCAGGACATATTGAGTGGCTAGTGAAGCATATGGGATCTTGGACTTCATAAATAGAGGCATAGAGTACAAAAACAGGGAAGTTATGCTGAACCTTTATAAAGCTCTGGTGAGGCCCCTGCTGGAGTATTGTATCCAGTTCTGGCCACCACACTTCAGGAAGAATGTGAGGGTCCTAGAGAGGGTGCAGATGAGATTTACCAGAATGGTTTCAGGGATGGGGGATTTTAATTACAAGGTTAGGTTGGAAAAGCTGGGTTTATTCTCGTTAGAACAAAGGAGATTATGGGGAGATTTAAGATGTGTACAAGATTGACGGGCTTATCTAAGTTAGATGAGGGGAAAAACTCCTCTTTCCACTAACTGATGGTACAAGGACTAGGGGACACAGATTGAAAGCTTTGTGCAAGAGATGCCGGGGAAATATGAGGAAGCACTTTGTTTACACCGGTAGTAATGATTTGGAACTTGTCCACAAGGGTGGTGGCAGCAGAGACAATCAATGCCTTCAAGAGGAAATTGGTTGGGAATTTGAAGAAAATAGACTTGCAGGGCTATGGGGATTGAGCAGTGGAGTGGGACTGACTGCAAAGCTCTAGAGAGCTGGCATGGACTTGATTGGCTGAATGGGCTCCTTCTGTGCCGTAAATGACTAGCAATGTACTGCTCCCTTATTACAAACCTTGTGTGGGTCTGGATGGCTCTAAAATCCACAGTCTACCTTTTTGTTGTCTCTGGACCTAACTATTCCATTGTACTCCTAACCAGGCATTCCATTTTCCACTGTGCATAAACTTGAGTTCATCCAAAACTCTGCCTGTATCTGAACTTTCACCAAGTCCCATCACTTCTACTTTAAAGGCACTATATAAATGCAAGCTGTTGAGTGCTACCAGCTGCACCTAGCTGACACTTTATTTTGGCCCTAATGGGGCCAAACAGGTGCAGAATTTCATGCTGATTTCCTGGCACCATCCTGGGCCACTTTCCTAGAAGCAAGATGGAGAGGTGAGAGACTGGCCAGGCTACCTGTCTGCAAGCAGCCAACTACAGCTGTTAAACAGCCCATTGTCAGGCCCCCAGGGGTGTTGTGCAGCAGTGTAGCTGCCTGGAGGCAGCTTCCTGGCAGCAGACCAGGTGGCCAACACTCCAGGCAGGCTTTGAGGCCTTCTCTGCCTGTCTGGCTTCAGCTGCAGGCTGCCCTGTGGAAGGGTTTTCCCCTCCACAATGGTGGCCTGGCAGCTGAGGGCACTTTTAATTAAGTTAGAGAAAGGTCAGCTCCATCCTGGTGACCCCTCTTAGCTGAAAGGACAGCCCTGCTGCTGCTTCAGTGCTGGAGGGCCTCCTATTCCAGCTTGCTGTCTTGAATCAGATGGTGGCCCTCTGGCCATTAATGGGCCAATTCTGTGAAAATCACATTTGGGTGACTGTTCCTCTCCCCCCATAGTCTGAGCTTCTGACTCCCATTTGTCTATGATGTCAGGCACCTGAAGCTTATGGGGAGGGGGAAATATCTTGCCCCATATCACTGGCAGCAATGGGTATAAAAGGGGATTCTTGCAACTGTATCCATTTGATTTTTCAAAATTCCCACATAATGTGCAGAAATCCTATAATTGACTCTTTTTTGTACTGAGTCTAAATGGCAGTGACTTTTTTCAGACTGCTGGATGTTTGTTGCTTAGGCAGTAGCTTCATAACCTTACCAGCAAGTTGAGAGACTGCAGGTTCCAGACACAGCAGCTTCGTTTATCACTACTGCTGAAATTACTCCAATTTGCTAGTTCACAATGGAAGTGAAATCCCGTAGCGATGTGGGATCTCCTTCTGTAGCTGTGCTAAGAGGCAGAAGATGGAAAACCAAGCTGAGTTGCAACAAAGCGCACTTTGTGGCAATGGGTTTTTCCTGCTGAATTGAAGGGTAAAGGTGCTTTTTTAGTGGTGCAAATGCTGCTCTGGGAGATAGGCAAAAGAAAACTTGGATGATTACATGAAGTTGATAGCATTTTTATTGTCTTTCAGATTGCTGTGACCTAAATAAGGCAGCAAATGTGAAAGATGATAACATTAACAGTGAAATAAAAATACTCTCTGCATCTGTGGCGAGAGGAACAGAGTTAACACTTTCAGGTTGATTGACCTTGCATTTCTAACTTTTCCCCCCCCCCCCCCAGTTCTGATGAAACTGATTTTAGGCAAGTACAGAAGCAGGGAAAGAACAGGAGGGAAGGTCTGTGATAGAGTGGAAGGCAGGAGAGATTAAATGACAGCAGGGATGATGGCCCACTACAATCTCCTTGTGCCTTGCACTGTGTAGAGAAAGAAAAGATGGGTCTAGAGAAGCTGTAAATGGTAATGGTTCTGCTATTATCAACAGCTGTTGCCTGGGGGGAAAATGGGGTTGGGTAGAGGTTGAGTCTAGAATGTTTTAAAATGCCTAATTGAAATGAGGTGCTGTTGCTGCAGTTCATTTGAGCAGTGTAGGGGTCAGAGTGGGAGCCCTTTGAATTGAAACTGGTCCTGGTGATGTGTATTGGGTGTATGGTTTTATTGAATGGGCTATACGCTGACTTTTTAATATTGGATCCATCTTCAACAATTGTCACTTTTACCTAATTGGAGTCGACCTCTATTAAACTAGCATCAGATAAATTGGCAAACCATTATGATCCAAAGTAGATTTCACTTTCAATAGGGGAGTAAGGAATCAAACACTAATAGGCTGGATATTAAGTGTTTCAATACTATTACTACCCATTAGATTCAAAAGTCATGCTTACTGTATGTTTTTTTTTAGAATGTGCAGAATTGAAGACATGTGAACATTGTATTGCTGGTGATGCTTCACTGAACCTAACAGACTGCATATGGGCACAATGTCAGTCAGGTAAATGCTTTCTACATAATTTAACAAGTGTGGAGCAATCTAGGGAGAAGTCTTTATAGGAGGACTACTTTTTCCATATTCCCCCTCCAAGATGGAAAAATAATAAACCTTTCTGTTGAACTTGACCAGTTTTAAATTTTATTCTGTATGTGCAGTAAATTATTTTTGGAGCCCTCATTAGGACTTTGTACATTCCATCAGGAGCTAATGGCAGCCTTTGTGTGTTTACCAAGTAAATGCAATGTAAAATACTCACTATTGTGGTTGAAAATATTGTATTTGATATTTCTGTGGCCTCCTGACTACCAATATTCATTTATCACCCTTCCAAATTTGACCATGTCAGCAAAACCAATATTGTGCCACATAATTTGCTATTGCTGTGTTTTTAATGTGAAGGATGCTCTATAGGAAAATACTTCCCTCTTTGCTTGTATCACCCAAATATCAGACAAACATTACTTGTTTCAAGAGAACTCTTTATATTGATGCCTCTCTGTGGGGTGACTCAATGTCTTGGCTCAGGTGGATTCTTGAGATGACCTCAGCTGTTGGCTCCTGCTCTCAGAATAGAAATTAACATTTCTTCATTTCTAGATACTGCTCTTGAACTGTCGGTCATCCTTTTTTAATTCCCCATTGGCCAAGTATATGTGGGACTAGCTGGTGTGGAATTGGAGAATTATTTATCTTTGGATTGACATTTGGAAACAAAAGATGTTACTGTCAATTGATGAGAATGTTAGAACATCAGCCAATATTAAAAAAAAAAAATTATTTTACTAGGTTTGTCTTTTGTTTTGATTTTTGCTGAATTGAATGTTTGCTTCTAACGCAATACTTTAAAGTGTCTTTTATTCTTAGTGGGTTCTATTTCCCCTGCTGCCTTTCCATCTTTGGACCCACATAGATTGAATGTTGTGCAATTGCCTTCCATTGGAATGATTAAATGTTTGACTTTTTCACTAATTTTCAGATAACGATAGATTTATTTCTTCTGTCCTTACCTCCAAACATTTTCTTTCTCTCCTCTTAGTCACACCCCCCCAGCCCCAACCAACCCTCAATGACATTCTTGACTGCTGAAAGAAACATGTGCATTTAGATACCAATTTTCACAACCACTGAATGTCTTAAAGTCCTTTTTGAAGTGTTGTCGCTTTTGTAATGTCATCAACACAGCAGCCAGTTTGTACACCGAAAGCTCCCACAAACAGCAGTATGATAACCAGATGCTGTTTTTAATGTTGGTTGACTAATAAATATTGGTGGTAGCACAAGTGAGAACTCCCTGCTTTTCAAGATTGTGTTATGAGATCTTTAATAACCACCTGAGGGGGAAAATAGGGGCTTGCTTTAATATCTCATCCAGAAGACAGCACTTCTTGACAGTACAGTACTGCCTTGATTTCTGCGCTCCAGTCTTGGAATGGGACTTTGGAACCTTACTGAGTTGGGACTGCTACCAACTGACATTGCAAAGTAAATTTTATTTTGTTACAACTCTAGTTCCAGGCACCGCACCTTTTTTAAAAGGTTATATTGGCCTTGGAGGAAGTACAGTGTATTACTGGACTAATAACCAGCACTGAAGGGAGATTAAACTAAGGTTGCAATCCTTAGAATTTAGAAGGTTAAATGGTGATTTGATTGAAGTTTAAGATGTTAAGGGGGAACAGAGAGGGTAGTTAGATAAATTGTTAATTGAGGAATGTAGGACTAGGGATTTATAAATAAATAAAGCCAGACCTCCTTTTAGGAGTGAAGTTAAGAAAACTGTTCTACACTCTAAGGGTGGTAGAAGTTTGGAACTCGTCACAAATGACAATTGATGCTAGATCAATTAATTTTATTTTTTCTCTACTAACCAAAGGTATTAAGGGATCTGGGGCAAAGGTAGCTATACAGAGTTGGGCAACAGATCAGCCATGATCTCATTGGGGAACAAACTTGAGGGCTAAATGGCCACCTGTTCCCATTTCCACTCACTGAGGTGAGGAACTCCAACCAGTTCTGACTGGTGGATCTTGTTCCTGAGTATGTGACCTACTAGCTGAAGAGTGGTCTTGGCAACTCATGTTGCACGTTACCTAGGTAGGTAACTTAAATATTTAATAGAACATGGTGTGAGTAATAGTGTAAAATCAGGTTCCAATTTTAGTTTAGTACAGTGCTGAATTTGCAAAATAGCTGAGTACAGTAAGGCACTTATTTTCTAACTGGCTAACTGTTGTAGCATAAAGCTTGCCAGCCATGCTATCTGATCAATTCATTAGTTCCTAGCTCCTCCGTTCATCAGTTTAAATGTGCAACTGTGAACCATTAAAATCAGATGCCAGTGTGCTACTCTTCACTTTTTTGCCAAATAGGGGGGGGGGGGGGGGAAATGGCCACTGTTCAGCGACCCAACAAAAACTTGGGTTCAGTAGGAGGAAAAGAAAGCTGTTTTCATTTTTCTGTAATTGTAATATCTGTTAAAGTGCATGTTTAGTTTAACTTAACTAGCAATTTTTGGATTTAAAGCTATAAAATTTCCATTTGCTGTCACTGAAATGACAGACTGAGCTGTACTTTTCTGCTGGTTGCTGAGATACATTAATGTTGTGTTGCTTAGCTTTCCAGCACCTGCTCACTTTGTTTTAAAATCTGATGGCAGCATTATCAAATAAGTTGATATACAGTCCTTTTAATTTAAACCTGCTGTTGAAAATGAAACTATGGGTTTAGTTGTGAAATTTTAGTTTTTTTGGTTAACACGCTTTTGGTTTAGTTTTCGTTAACTAATCATCAAAAACCACACAAGCTGTAGGTTTGGAAGGATATGTTTCAGCTAGAGTCGACTCCCATGGCAGCACAGTTTTTTTTTAAGCATGGCCTTCAAAAATGGAGCGATGTTGAATTATTTAGTATGATCTAGTACCTCTGTCAGTACCAGCAGACAGATCTGTTTGTTACATAGAGGGAAAAGCCATTTCATGTCATGGTGTTTTTTTTCTGTCATTAAAAAATGATCTGGCTGGTTGGAAATCTCAAACTGATGAAAATACACAGGTCTGTTAGCATCTTTAGAACAATTAATGGCTCATCTGCTAACTTAAGAAATGAGGCATACAAGCTCAATATAATCAGGAAGAGGGAAGGAAAATGCATTCTTAAAATACATTAACAGCCAAACACCAGAGGAATAGTGTGTGGAATGATGTTATAGATCATTCCATGAAGGAATAAACAGAAGCAGTTTAAAAAAAAAAGTGTGTAAAGAGCTAAAGCAGTAGGTCAGGGGAAATGTAAGAAATTGGAATAAATGAAAGCATGGGGATCAGGTTCAGAAAATGATAGATACTGAAAATCTGAAGTTACCAAAGCCAACACAAGGTGGCAGGCTGCCTGGGAGAAGGTAATCTTGAAGCTTGCACTGGGTGCGGCTGGAGGGCACAGTGTGAAGGGACTTTGGTAAGTGGTATAGAATGCAGAATAATGTCAAGATGAGGTTAAGGGCACTTGACCTGAATGCACGCAGCATGATTTTAGATGATTTTAAAGGCACAAATAGAAGTAAATAGGTATGATTTAATTGACAGTACGGAAACGTGGCTACAGGGTGACCAAGACTGGGAATTGAATATTCAAGGATATTACACATTTAGGAAGGACAGGAAAAAAGAGGTGGTGCTGCACTGATCAGGGATGGCATCAGTACATTAGTAAGGGAGGATCTCCGATAGGAAGAACAAAATGTGGAATCTGTTTGGAGCTAAGACAGCAAGGGGCTGTTGACAAACCTGTTGAAGTTTTTGAGGATGTTACTAACAGTATTGATTAAAGGGCAGTCGGTGGATGTAGTATACTTGGATTTTCCGAAGGCTTTTGATAAACTCCCCCACAGGAGGTTAGTTAACAAAATTAAACAACATTGGATAGGAGGGAATATACTGGCATGGATTAAGGATTAGTTAACAGGCAGAAAACAGCAGGAATAAATGGGTAATTCTTGCATTGCAGGCTTGTCTAGTGGGGTACTGCAAGGATCGGTACTTGGGGGGGGGGGGGGGGCCTCAGAGTCCACTGACTCCCCTTTATCAATTCTGTTAGTAACATCCTCAAACTCCAACAGGTTCATCAAACATGATTTCCCATTCATAAATCCATGTTGACTATGCCTAATCAGATCATTATTATCCAAGTGTCCATTTACCACATCCTTAGAATAGATTCTTACACTTTCCCTACAACTGATTTGGATGTGGGAACCAAATGTAAGATTTCCAAGTTTGGGGATGACACAAAATTAGATGGGAATGTGCTGAGGAAGGTGCAAAGTAGCTTCAAGGAAATTTGGACAGACTTGGTGAGTGGGCAAAAATGTGGCAGATGGAATATAATGTGAAAAAATGTGAAGTTGTCCACTTTGGTAGGAGGAACAGATTTGCAGAATATTTCTTAAATGGTAAGCAATTAGAAAATGTAGATGCACAAAGGGACCTGGGTGTCATTGTCAATAAGTCACGAAGCTAACATGCAGGTGCAGCAAGCAATTAAGAAAGCTAGTGGTATGTTGGCCTTTATCACAAGAGGATTTGAGTACAGGAGTAGTGAAGTCTTGCTTCAATTGTACAGAACCTTGGTTAGACTGCAGCTGGAGTACTGTGTGCAGTTTTGGTCTCCTTACCTTAGGAAGGATATTTATTGCCACAGAGGGAGTGTAATGAAGGCTTACCAGACTTGTTCCCAGGATGGTGGGACTGTCCTGTGAAGAGAGATTGGGGAAAATGGGCCTGTATTCTCTAGAATTTTGATGTATGTGAGGTGATCTCATTGAAACCTACAAAATACTGAAGGGGATAGACAGGGTAAATGCAGCTAAGATGTTTCCCCTGGCTGGGGAGTCTAGAACCAGGGGACATGATTTCAAAATAAGGGGGAAGTCACTTAAGACTGAGAAATTTCTTTACTCAGAAGGTTGTCAATCTTTGGAATTCTCTATCCCAGAGGGCTGTGGAAGCTCAGTCATTGAGTGTGTTTAAAGTAGAGATTGGTATTTAGAAATCTGTCAATGACCTAAAGGATATAGGGATCTTCTTTGGCCTCCTTGTCTTGAGAGACAATGGGTAAGTGCCTGGAGTGGCTATAAAGGCCAATTCTAGAGTGACAGGCTCTTCCACAGGTGCTGCAGATAAAATTGGTTGTCAGGGCTGTTACAGTTGGCTCTCCCCTTGCACTTCTGTCTTTTTTCCTGCCAACTGCTAAGTCTCTTCGACTCGCCACTCTTTAGCCCTGCCTTTATGGCTGTCCGCCAGCTCTGGCGATCGCTGGCAACTGACTCCCACTACTTGTGGTCAATGTCACAGGACTTCATGTCGCATTTGCAGACATCTTTAAAAACAGGGACATGGACGACCGGTGGGTCTGATGCCAGTGATGAGCTCGCTGTACAATGTGTTCTTGGGGAACCTGCCATCTTCCATGCGGCTCACATGGCCAAGCCATCTCAGGCGCCGCTGGCTTATTGGGGTGTATATGCTGGGGAGGTTGGCCACCTCGGAAATACAGTCCTGCCACCTGATGCCAAGGATTCTCCGGAGGCAGCCAAGATGGAATGAATTGAGACGTCGCTCTTGGCTGACATACGTTGTCCAGGCCTCGCTGCCGTAGAGCAAGGTACTGAGGACACAGGCTTGATACACTTGGACTTTTGTGTTTCGTGTCCGTGCGCCATTTTCCCACACTCTCTTGGCCAGTCTGGACATAGCAGAGGAAGCCTTTCCCATGCGCTTGTTTAATTCTGCATCGAGAGACTGATGATAGTTGAGCCTAGGTAGGTGAACTCTTGAACCACTTCCAGAGTGTGATCGCTGATATTGATAGATGGGGCATTTCTGATGTCCTGCCCCATGATGTTCGTTTTCTTGAGGCTGATGGTTAGGCCAAATTCATTGCAGGCAGCCGCAAACCTGTCGATGAGTCTCTGCAGACACTCTTCAGTGTGAGATGTTAATGCAGCATTGTCAGCAAAGTGGAGTTCCCTGATGAGGACTTTCCGTACTTTGGTCTCCGCTTTTAGACTGGCAAGGTTGAACAACCTGCCACTTGATCTTGTGTGGAGGAAAATTCCTTCTTCAGAGGACTTGAATGCATATGAGAGCAGCAGGGAGAAGAAGATCCCAAACAGTGTAGGTGCGAGAACACAGCCCTGTTTCACGCCACTCAGGATAGGAAAGGGGTCTGATGAGGCGCCGCTATGCTGAATTGTGCCTTTCATATTGTCATGGAATGAGGTGATATTTAGTAGCTTTGGTGGGCATCCAATCTTTTCTAGTATTCTGAAGCGACCACTTCTGACTAGGTCAAAGGCTTTGGTGAGATCAATGAAGGCAATGTAGAGGGGCATCTGTTGTTCACGGCATTTCTCCTGTAGCTGGCAAAGGGAGAACAGCATGTCAATGGTGGATCTCCGCTCGAAAGCCACACTGCCTCAGGATAAAGGGATATAGAGATAGCATGGGGAAAAGGCATTCAAGTGGATGATCAGCTATGATCGTTTTGAATGGCAGAGCAGGCCTGATGGGCCGAATGGCCTACGCCTATTCATTTGGACTGGTGTAGGAGGCTGATGACAGTCAGTGGGGTTCAACAAACTAGCCATTGGTAGCTCGGGCTCACACTTGGAGAAAGAACAGGGGTGTTCAGCAAAGCAGGCACCTCTTCCCCACTGCAGAAGAGACTGATGAGGTTAGATGAGAAATTACATGGAAGGAGTGTCTGGAGCCCTGGATAATGTTTTTGGAGAGAAGAATGGGCAGATGTTTCTCCTGTTTTTAAGGGATTTAATTGAAGATGGCCTTTTCATAGAACTTCACTCACTGGCAATTTTTTTTCCAGCTTATTCTCTATTGGGACAAGAATACAAACCGTGCTTGTAGGGTGAATAACATACCATATTAATGGTATTGGATGACTTTTTGTTGACTTTTCAGCTGTTCAAATAGTCATTTAAATTGCTGGTAATTCAATCTATTTGCTTTTGCCAAAATCTAAAATATTTATGCTGCTCATTGTGACTTTGTTTGTTTGTTCTAAATCTGGTGTGTTCTGATTGCTCTGTGAAATCGCTTGAAGCCCACCAATGGCAGCTGTATTTTTGTATCTTACCTACAGATGCCTGCTCTGAGTGAGCATCAACTAACTGCTTGAGCCAGTATTTAAGCTGAACTATTAAGTGCGGTAAAAGCAAAATACTGCAGATGCTGGAAATCTGAAATAAAAATAAGAAATGCTAGAAAGACTCCACAGGTCTGGCAGCATCTGTGGAGAGAAGCAGAGCTAACGTTTCATGTCAGTTCTGATGAAGGGTCACTGACCTGAAACATTAACTCCTGTTTCTCTATCCACAGATGCTGCCAGACCTGCTGAGTCTTTCTAGCATTTCTTGTTTTTATTTTATTTATGTGAGGTATTTATTGGACTTTCTCCATTCCTTGTGTTCCAATTTTTCACCCTGTAAATTGCTCAAACAAGTATTGTTGACTTGTTAAACATTCTCACCAGGGCTGAAATGTATTTGAGCCTTTTCAAATTTTGCAAATGGACTTTAGCAGCATTTCAAATTATTTCATTTATGCCTTGGTGCCACTAGGATTTGTGCTGTTGCTTTGTGTGGGATAAGATGCTGACTGTTTTGGGATGAATTGTATTTCCTTTCTGATCATTTTTATTTTACTAACTCCAGCTGAAATTCTAGTTTGCTTACACAAATTTTATGTTCATTACAGTAACATAAAGGTATAAGACATGGTAAAGACTGGAAAGTTACTTTTGAGTAAAACTGCTCACTATTGCATGATCCTAGTAACTAAGAAGGTGTAGCAATTTCTTGGCCATTATGAATTTGTAGTTCTATTTAGTACAGAAATACAAATCAATTGTATATAATGGTTATGTGCAGTGTTGATTTTGTGTGTTTATATATCCCTTCCCTGTGTTCAACTAAACACCCAAAGTGATTTTATTGTGTATGGAACTGTTTGTGTGCTCAAAGGATATTTTTCAGTGAAATAGCAAAAAAAAAATCCTAATTATACAAATTTTCAAATGCACATTCTTGGTACATTTAGAGTCTCTGCTAAGATCTGTCACTCAGTGGTCTTCTGGATATTGGTCATGTTGAGATTGAACCTCCAGCCAGCTGAAGCAAGCAATTTAAACTGATGGGTCGACCTGGGATTTGAACATATGACCACCTCCAGGGGCAAGCATGGGTACAGTAAGGCAGAGAACTTGTCCATCTGATCAATTGAAGGGAAGGGTCTCCAAGTGATGAGCCCAAGGTAAAATATCCCAGCAGGTCAGGCAGCTCCTGTGGAGCGAGACTGGAGTCAACATATCAAGTTGATGGCCTTTCATTGGAGTGAGGATAAGTTAGAAATATTTTTTAGCAAATGAAAGGGGGAGGGTGGGATAACAAAAGGGAAGGCCTGTGATTAAATGACAGAGTTGGTGCAGAGCCAAAAGGAATGTAAATGGGACAAGTAAATGAACAAAAGATGTCTAGAGGTGCAAATGGCAGAATGAACAGCTGCCATCCAAAAGCAAAACACTAAAACCTTAACCTAAGAAAAAGGAAACCATATGGGGTGTAAGATTATGGTCTGAAATGTTTGTTTGATCCAAGTCCAATGGCTGTGAAGTGTCTAATCGAAAGATGAGGTGCTTGTGCTGAGCTTCATTGGAACAGTGTAGGAGGCTGAGGATCGTGGGGGGTGGTCAGTGAGAATAAGATGGGGAATTAGTGACATTTGACTGGAAGCTTGGCCGTGCAAGCACACTGAAGGGTTCTGCCAAGTGGTCATACAATCTACACTTGGTCTTCCTGATGAGGAGCAGAGAGCACTGCATCTTTTATTTTGGAACTTTGCAACCTTCCAGACGCAGCAATTTCAGACTATAATCTCTGCCCCAGTTTTGTTCATTTTTTTTTTTTTTGCTTTTGGACAGTGGCTGTTCATTTCTGCCATTCACCTAGATGAATTTTTTTGTTGTTTCTCTCATTATCACTCTTGGCCCTGCACCACCAACTCCTGACATTTTAACCTCCTCTGTCTCCTGCCTCCCAACCTCCATTACAAACCTTCCTTCTCCCCCACCCCACCCCTGGCCACACTTGCTTAAAACCTATTGCATTTCTAACCTTTCCAGTTCAAAGGTCAACAATCTCCTGCACAAATGATCTCCAGGATATGGGAAGTATCTTGGATCTCCCACATAACACAGGAGGTGTACTCTCTAGGTTGAAGCACCCCTGCCATTCCTTTATTTATTAGTTGACCCTTTGCTACTGCTTAAAAAAAAACTTACCAATACTACAACACCTTTAGAATTATGAATAAAACCTTACTAGTACTGAAATCCTACTAAAAATCAATACAGTTCACTAGTTAAAATAAACCTTACTCAATAATACTTACCAGCTACTCACTTGTTCCTCATTTTAATTAAGTCTGCCAGTTGAGATGCTGTAACCCAGCTATTTACTGATGTTCCCAGTGTGCAGCAATTACTCACCAACCAATTAACTTGCAGCTTTCCTGTGAAGTCACTGTTCACTTTGTTTTCAAACTCTGGTGCACCTGGTCTCTTCCGCTGCTCTCCTGGAAGTTAAGCGCTCCAGGCCACGATCCTTGCTGTATTTATCAGCTCTCCGCTCAGTGTTCTTCCTGTAGCTTCGCTGCTCTCCTGGAAGGTCATTAACGTGAAGGTCCAGTTAAGTTTCTAATCAATGGTAACACTCTTGTTGGAGATGGTCATTGCCTAGTACTTGTATGACATGAATGTTACTTGCCACTTATTCAGCATGCAAGCGTGGGCTGTTTTTAGCATTTGAGGAATTGCAAATGGAACTGAACATTGTGCAATCACCAGTGAACATCCTTACTTCTGACCTTGTCTTATGGAGGGAAGGTCATGATGCAGCTGAAGATGGTTGGGCTTAGGACACTACCCTGAGGACCTCCTGTCTCCTACAGTGATGTCCTGAGGCTGAGATGTTTAGCTCCAACAGCCACAACCATCTTCCTTTTTTGTACGAAGTGCCTCCAACCAATAGATAGTTTTCTTCACCCGCCCCCACCATTTCCCATCAACTTTAATTTTGCTAGGATTGCCTGGATTAGATTTTCAGTGTTTTGTTTTAATTTGTATTTTAAAACTGAATGCAGTCTGTGCTCAGGAGAAATCAGATGGCTCACATATTTTGTGGTTTTATGCCATATGATTATACATGGATAGCCCACTTGATTGACACACCATCCACAAACATTCACTCCCTCCACCACTGATGCACAGTAGCAGCAGTGTGTACCATCTACAAGATGCACTGCAACAACACAAGGCTCCTTTAAACAGCACCTTCCAAACCCACGACCCCTACCAACTAGAAGGACAAGGACAGCAAATGCATGGGAACACCACCACCTGCAAGTTCCCCTCCAAGTCACACACCATCCTGACTTGGAACTATATCGCCGTTCCTTCACTGTTGCTGGGTCAAAATCCTGGAACTCCCTTCCTAACAGCACTGTGGGTGTACCTACCCCAAATGGACTGCAGCGGTTCAAGAAGGCAGCTCACCACTACCTTCTCGACGGCAGTTGGATGGGCAATAAATGCTGGCCTGGCCAGTGATGCCCACATCCATGAATGAATAAAAAAAAAAAAATGTAATGTTTGCAATTTTCAAGCTAATTCCTATGAACAGAAAAGGAACCAAATATACTTCATTCTCTCTGCTTCCATGAACTAGCCTGCAGTTCCAGTGAACTAAAACTTTATCTTGTAAACCTTTGCAAATTATCTGAAGGAACAGGGCCACAGGAACAGTGAACCTCTCGTATCATTAGTGAATGCACAACATGGAATTAAGTGTATTCTCTAAATCAGCAGAAGAATGTCTTGGCCGTTTAAACTTATTGCAGAAAACACAATTTATATAGTGGATAAGTTGGAAAATAACATTGCAATGTCAGAGGGATGGAAGTTATGCTATAGTTTTAATGAAGATTAGGTTGGACCACATCTGGAGTCCTAAACTCAGTTGGGTGCTGCACCTCAGGAAGAATATATTGATTTGAGTGCAGATTACCAGAGTAATAATGGGGCTGAAAGGGTTAAATTGTGACAGATTGCATAGATTAAGTTTGTATTCCCATGAGTGTAGAAGATCTAAGTAGTGATCTAGTTGAGGTGTTTTAGATTAAGGGGCTTGATAAGGTAGAGAGAAACTACCTTCTCTATTGGGGGAGGCTAGAACAAGGGAGCATGACTTTAATGCCTCCTAGTGAAATTAGGGGTGATTATCGCACAGGATAATGGAAATCTAAATTCTGCTTCAAACCTGAGGCTGGGTCAATTTAAAAATTCAAAGTTCAGTTGTTTGGTTGAGGGTATTGAGAGTTTCAAGTACAGATCAGTCATGATCTAATTGACTAGTAAATAAGACTGGGGCTGAATGGCCTACTCCTGTTGCTAAATCCTTGGTTCTTTCCAGCATGCATGAAATGGAATTTTAATGAGGTACATTTATCTCTAAGCAGTCTTTCCCTCTACTGCAATGACTCAGACATAGTTTTTAAAGGAACATTCCCTTGCAGCTATCTCTAGTTGAGCACCTTGCTTATGTCTTGCAATAGCAGTTCTTCCCTAATTAAGCAAGTTTGTTTCAAGGCAACAAGGTTTTTAACTAATTTTATCTTTTCCTGGGAATGAAAATGAAGTGTTGCCAATTTTAACATCTGGGTGGATTACACAATTAGCCAGACCTATACTTTGACTTTCTATTGTAGAGAAAATTACTGGGTAGTCAAGCCACTTCTGCACTCCAAGCTACAGAAATAACTTACACCAGGAAAAAAAAAAGCTAGATGGGATTTTTGAAATTAACCCAAGGTATTTGCCTAGCTGAAATTTCATCTTGAATATATAAGGATGAAATTCAAATTGTTGGTTTAGTGTTTGATCAGGGTTTGATTGTATCAGTCTGTCCACTTATCTGTATTCACTTTGGTTAAGCCTATGGGTGAGGCTGCAGAATCAAGTGAAACTAAAGACATAGCTAGAAGCTTCTACAGAAAACTGGCTGCTATGTGAAGACGTGCTGAAATTGTCCAATTTTTTTTATCATCTTTGGCCTCATCTTGAGCGACAATGGGTAAGCGCCTGGAGGCGGTCAGTGGTGTGTGGAGCAGCGCCTGGAGTGGCTATAAAGGCCAATTCTGGAGTGACTGGCTCTTCCACAGGTGCTGCAGAAAAATTTGATTGTCGGGGCTGTTACACAGTTGGCTCTTCCCTTGCGCCTCTGTCTTTTTTCCTGTCAACTGCTAAGTCTGTCCGACTCGCCACACTTTAGCCCCGCCTTTATGGCTGCCCGCCAGCTCTGGCAAACGCTGGCAACTGACTCCCACGACTTGTGATCAATGTAACAGGATTTCATGTCGCATTTGCAGACGTCTTTAAAGCGGAGACATGGACGGCCGATGGGTCTGATACCAGTGGCGAGCTCGCTGTACAATGTGTCTTTGGGGATCCTGCCATCTTCCATGCGGCTCACATGGCCAAGCCACCTCAAGCGCCGCTGACTCAGTAGTGTGTATAAACTGGGGTTGATGGCCGGCTCGAGGGCTTCTGTGTTGGAGATACAGTCCTTCCACCTGATGCCAAGTATTCTCCGGAGGCAGCGAAGATGAAATGAATTGAGACATCGCTCTTGGCTGACATACGTTGTCCAGGCCTTGCTGCCATAGAGCAAGGTACGGAGGACATAGGCTTGATACACTCTGACTTTTGTGTTCCGTGTCAGTGTGCCATTTTCCCACACTCTCTTGGCCAGTCTGAACATAGCAGTGGAAGCCTTTCCCATGCGCTTGTTGATTTCTGCATCTAGAGCCAGGTTACTGGTGATAGTTGAGCCTAGGTAGGTGAACTCTTGAACCACTTCCAGAGCGTAGTCGCTAATATGGATGGATGGAGCATTTCTGACGTCCTGCCCCATGATCATTTTCTTGAGGCTGATGGTTAGGCCAAATTCATTGCAGGCAGCTGCAAACTTGTCGATGAGACTCTGCAGGCACTCTTCAGTGTGAGATGTTAAAGCAGCATCGTCAGCAAAGAGGAGTTCCCTGATGAGGACTTTCCATACTTTGGACTTCGCTCTTAGACGGGCAAGGTTGAACAACCTGCCCCCTGATCTTGTGTGGAGGAAAATTCCTTCTTCAGAGGACTTGAACGCATGTGAAAGCAGTAGGGAGAAGAAAATCCCAAAAAGTGTGGGTGTGAGAACACAGCCCTGTGATGTAAATAAACTAGTTGGTGATTTAACACACGTGGTATCTGCATTACTGAGAGAAATCCGATATCAAAACTAAATCCACTAGCCCAGCATAAACATAACGGTGTAAAATGAAGAATAACATTGCCAAAATCAAGTTATGGTCTGTTATATCTGCATCCAAAGTGCTGCCAGATTGGATAGGGTGACTTTGTTCTGCTTGGCTGCCTGGTGCCCCCACCAACCCCCTCATCGCTTCAATCAGCATAGTTTATAAGGGTCCTGTGCCAGTATAAGACCCTTCTGAGATATTGGTGTGTGGTAGCATTTGATTCATTCATCCTCAAGTCTGTTCAACAAATCGTGGCAAGCACACAGCAGTAGTATTAAAAGGATCCTTACCTCCATCTAAGATGGGTCTCTGGTTTGTCTTTGTAGGTTTCTGGCTTGCTCTTGGAGCAATTTTTCTGGCGTCTTTGTTTTAAAGTCTTGGAGGGGCTGCAAGCTTTGGGAGGATATGCTGAAGCAAAATCTAGGATGGATATTTTGCTTCATTTGCCTTTTGGGTTGGGATGTGGAGGACATCAAGGAAAATGAGCCTGTATTCTCTGGGGTTTAGAACAATGGGGTCATCTTTCCCCCAAAAAGAGGGCTTGCTTGACAGGGTAGATGTTGCTATTTTTCCCCTGGCTAAAGAGTCTAGAATTAGGGGTCATAATCTCAGGTTCAGGGTTGGCCATTTAAGCAGTAAGAAATTTCATCAGTAATGAATCATTCTGAATTCCAATGTTCAGTCATTGAATATATTCAAGACTGAGCAATACATTTTTGGTCATTTGCCTTAACCCCTTCCTACCTTGGAGTAGATATAGATCAGCCATGATCTAATTGAAGTAGAGTAAGCTTTAGGGGATGTTTGGCCTACTAATGAGTGTGTAGGAAGCCTTAAACCATATTGGTTTTCAGTAAGTGCATCTCTTCCAAGAAGAGAGGAGCAGTGTAACTGGTATCTTTGCTTCAGGGCGGTACTTGTTGAGTTAGATGATAACAGCAACTGGACCCTAACATTCAGACATGAGTGATATTGCTGCAGCTATTAGCTTCATCGATGAAAGCCTTGGAATTGTCCTAGAAGGAAGAACAAGGAAGAGATGAAATGAGCTTCAGAGAAACATCCAGGCCCAGCAGTGCTTCCTAAGTTCTAGGGAAACAAATTGCTCTAAATTTAAAGATCTGAAGGCATCGGAGTACAGAAAAGATTCATGAGTGGTTCCAAGGATGAGAAACTTCAGTTATGAAGATAAACTGGAGCAGTTGGCCCGCCTTTTCTTGGAGAGAAGGCTGAGAGGAGATTTGATAGTTTTTCAAAATCGTGGGTCTGGACAGAGTGAATTGGAGAACTGTTCCCACTCATGAAAGGATCGATCAAGAGTGCAGGTTTAGTGATTGGCAAAAGAGACATGAGGAAAAACTTCTTCATACAGCAAGTGGTTGGAATGCACTGAGTGGTGTAAGCAGTTTCAATTGTAGGAGGGGAAACTAAAATGACTGAAAAGGAAGAATGTGCAGAGTTACGGGGAGAAGGTGAAGGAAATGGCATTAAGCAAATTATTCACTCAGCTGGTGTGGATACGATGGGCTGAATGGCCTCCTGCGCTGTAACAATTCTGATTGTTTACTTGAATTCCATGTCTTCCTAATGTACCAACAGCCCCCACCATCTCTCAAAGCCATGACACCCACCAAACGACTGCTTTCAAATAGCAAGCCTTCATGGACGTTGCACTTTACAAACACTAACTAGGAGCAGAAGTAGGCCATTCAGCCCCTCTAGCCTGCTCCACCATTCATTAAGATCATGGCTGATGTTTGTCTCTCATTCCACACTCCCCTCTATCCCTGATAACCTTTAATTCCCTAACAACAATCTATCTACATCTGCCTTTAAAAATATCAATGACCCTGCCTCCACTACCTTCTGAGGCAGTGTTCCAAAGTTACACAACCCTGAAAGATTTCTTCTCATCTCTCTCCTAAAAGGGCAATCCCTAATTCCAAAACAGTGCCCCCTAGTTCTGGGCTCACCCATAAGAGGAAACATTCTTTCCACATCCACCTTGTCCAGGATCTTATAAACTTCAATCAAGTCTCCCCTCACTCTTCTAAACTCCAGTGAAAACCAGCCCAGTCTGTCCAACGTTTCCTCATAAGACAACCCGCTCATTCCAGGTATCAATCTAGTAAACCTCCAATGTATTTGCATCCTCTTTTTTTTTAAGTAAGGAAACCAAAACTGCACACTATTCAAGATGTGGTCCCACCAATGCCCTGTATAACTCGAGCATAACATCCTTACTTATTTTCTTCATAAAGGATAGCATTCCATGAGCCTCCTTTATTACTTGCTGTACCTGCATACTAACATTTTGTGACTCATGCGCTAGAACACCTAGATCCCTCTGCAGTTCAGCATTCTGCTGTCGTTCTGTTTAAGTAATACTCTGCTCTTTTTAATTCTTCCTGCCAACGTGAACAACTTCTCGTTTTCCCACATTATATTCCATATGCCAGACTTTTGAGTGGGTGGGCAATCTATCAGTCTGCAAGCTCCTTATATCCTTTTCACAACATACTTGCCCACCTTTTTGTCATTTGCAAATATAGCTACCCTGCCATCACTCCCCTCATCTAAGTCATTGATCTAAATTGTAAAAACTTGAGGCCCCAGCACAGACCCCTGTGGGACTCTGCTAGTCACACGCTGCCGATCAGAAGGACCTATTTATATGTACTGTTTTCTGGCAGCTAGCCAGTCTTTTTATCCATGCTAAAGTTACCCCCTACACCATGAGCTCCGACTGTGCACAATAACCTTTTTTATGTGGCACATTGTCAAATGCTTTCTGGAAATCAAAGTCCAGTTTATCAATGGACTCTTCTTTATCCACAGCACATATTACTCCTTCAAAGAACTCAATAAATTGGTTAAACATGATTTCCCTTTCACAAAAAGCTAGTTGTCTGGCACCAACATGAGACCAGTTTGAGGGGCTTGTAGGAAGCAGACATGCTACCTTTTCCTCTTGAATATATCTATACTCATATGGTCTTTGAGCAATCTGTGCACTGCATGTGAACAGTGGAGGAATGGTGTGACATGCCCCCCCCAATCCCTTCCTTTTTGAAAACCAGAGTTGTTGTCGGACTCCAGAGCTCCCATCAGATGACCATTCTAGGCTCGAGGTATTCTGCATACTCTGCTCCGCTGCTGAATTTTGGTGTAGGGCCTAATGAGGTTTCTAATCCTGTTTCCTTAAGACATTCAAAGGGCCCCCACCACCTTTTGCGGTTCCCACCACTGTCTCAAAGATGGCAGAATGAAATGCATTCTTCTGTTGTGGTTAAGCACTTCTATCGTCCGTTCACCTACTGGAAAAATAGGTGTACACTTCTGTGATTCTCTTTACTTTTGTGGGGAGGGGGGAAAAGAGAATGACATGTTTTTAAAAACAGAAAATGGAACAAACCTTACATAGGTGATGGCAACCCCTAAAGTACTTTCAAAACATGAAAACTGCTTAATGCATCTTAGGGTGTTTATAGTAGGGGAGGGAGTAATTTTAATACTTAGAAATAAGGTAATTCAGTTTATAGTTTTACATAAAGCCTGGATCAAAGGAGTACAATCTCGTTGACCACCTTACCTGCATTCATCTGTAATAGGGTGTCACTTATTTCCTGAAAGTCTTGTGCACAGAGGGAGAGGGAGCAACATTCTGCACAATTATGGGGCTTTCTATGGTGATTTGGCCAGTGTGCGTGCAAGAAGTTGTAGTTTCTCCATCACTGTGAAGGGAAAAGATCGTATGTTGACATTCTGATGTACAATGTCACCAAACCCGGGGGTGATCCTATTGCAGCAAGATTACTAGGCCTAATAAAACCAGCAGCAACCAGAATTTGTCTGGCAAACCTGTCCTTGTGTTAAGTGACCTCCAGCTGTAAGAGTGGGCAGACAGCACTATTTAAAAATAGAAGAGAGTTTTTAGGCTACCATGATGCAGCTCCTCTTTTGGACAGCACAGAAGGTGGCCATTTGGCCAAGAGCAATCAATTGGTCCCACTCCACTTTTATAAACCCCATATCTCTGCCATTTCTCTCTTCAATTCCCCCCCCCCCCCCCCCCCCCAAAGTATTTATTCACTTCCCTATTTTGAAGGCTTTTGTTGAATCTGACACCACTCAATCAGGAAGTGCATTCCAAATCCAAACCACTCGGTACACTTTTTTAAAGTTTCAGTCGTTTCTACCAATCACCTTAAATCCCTTTAAGTGTAACCAACAGTCTGAAGATTTTTAGATGCTTTACCGCAAACTGTTGGTCTAGAAAATGTTACGGTGTGGAGTGCAAAGCCTGGATTCTGATTGCACTTGACCATTGATGTCCCCAGTAAGCACTCGCTGCTTGTCAACATACTGATGACACTAATGACGACTGGGCAACTCTCAACCTCCATAAATTTGCCCAGGCATGCGCCATGGAGAGGTCACTCCATAGTTGTGCGCGTATCCATTGTCTCTCGAGATAAGGAGGCCCAAAAGAAAAGAAAAGAAAGAAGAAATGATGTGCACCTCATGAGCTAATCGTTTTTTGCCACAGTCACAACTTGATCTGTTTTTGCAGTTTTAATGGTGCTAATGCTTGGTTAGTGCGGGCTCTTGACAGTTTATCTATTTACCATCCTTTCTGTAGCTTTCCAGTAGAGAAGTGCTGGATGGGTCATAAGATCTATACTGAGCAAAAAAAAAAACAAATTGTTTCCTGCCTGTTTACATGTTTTTAAATTGAAGAGTTGATTCTGAAATGTAATTCCTGTGAAACAGATCTCTTTTAAAATAAATGCAGGGAACTGTAATTTTTGGGACCAGAGACCTTTTTTGATGCAAGAGTTCAACAGCTGGAAAACTTTGAATCTTGCTGTATCACCAGTTTCTAGTAACTGGTTACTGTACTGTAAGTGTTTACAATATGTAAAATGATGCCTTGCTTGCTTGTAACAAATCAGCATTGTCGACCTAATGCAGTTGCAGTAACATCACCTTGCATGTAATCCAATCTTCAGATTGGTTAGTTATCCTACTGTATCACATGACTGTTGCCAAGTAACCAAGAGTACTGAATGCACTAAAATTTTTAGTAGACTCCATGGGACATTTACCTGACTAAAAATAAGTCTGTAGACTCATAAACATAGGAATGTACAGGACTCGTTTCTGGGATAAGCACTAATCACCTTTAGTGCCTGTGTACATGGTTTGAAGCCAGCACCACAGATGAAGCTTAACAAAAAAAGTATTGTATTTATAGTGCCTTTCACAAACTCAGGACATCCCAAGTTCTTTACACCAATGAAGTACTTAAGTCTATTCACTGTTGTAATGTCGGAAATGCTGCAGCCAATTTGTGCACAGCATCTCCACCAATAACAATGTGATAATGACCAGAATCTGTGTGATGTGGAATATCTATCCTTCAACAGGACATGGGGAGAACTCCCCTGCTCTTCAAAATAGTGCCATGGGATCTTTAAGTCTACCTGAAGAGGGTACGTGGTGCCTAGGTTTACTGTCTCCTCCAGGACTACAGTACTGCACTGTCGGAAGTGCTGAGTCAGCCTAGAGTTTTGCATTCAAATTCTGGAGCGGGACTCGAACTGACAAACTTCTTACTTGGGCAGGAGTGCTACCAGCTGAGCCACACCAACACCTAAAGTATCAATGGTTAGCCATTTCTGTCTTGGGTAGACATGTTACAAATTACCTGTATGCAGATTAGTAACTGGAAAAAGTGAACTTTTTTGAGAATTGCCTTCATTTGAAAATCTTGACTTGCAATTTCATTTTTAATTTCAAAAAACAATAGCTTCCTCTTCCTGTCCCTCTACTTTTTTGTCAATTTGTAATCTTTAACCATGCTCTAGAAATCTCCACACAATGCTTAGTGTTAACTGAAATTTCATGTCTGAAAGATCTTTTTGTAAATCTGATTCTTGATCTAATGGGCTTTACAGTTAGTATGCATAATAAACAGGCAAGCCATTGTTCAACTATGTAATTTACATTACATCCATGCTTATAAGCTTTGCTTACAGATGTTGCCGGTTAACATTTCTCTAATTGTAGCAGGAGCAACTAAAAATGGCTTGTGCAGAAGATTTTTAGTTGCTAACTATTTGCTCTTCCACAGCAGCAAGAGTTTTTAGTGTTTTTATAACATTTTTATAGTGGCCCAAATTTTGCATTAAGAATAAGTTGGGCTATAAGTGCTCAGTTATTAAATAAATCCAGCATCCACCTGTGCCGTTAAACACTGAAATTGGAAGTTACTGTCGGATTTTTGCTTTTTCTCCAAATTTCGCTGCACTGGCACCCTGCCAAGAGTCTCTGCGTTGAAACACGAGGGCATGAAGTTGCAGTACTTGCCCACTATGCACATTAATGAAAGTGTAATTAAATTTTTAATGGTGTGATAAGTCTTAATTGCTGCCAAATAACAGCACTGAAAATTAACTTATTTAAAAAAAAAAGTGTAGAGTCTCATTCCTTCACATTTTTAATTACTGTTGGAGATTTTATTAATTTTTCTTTGCACTCTTCTAATTAGAGACAGATCTGAGGATTGTCGAGCTGGAGGAAGTAATAAAGATATGGAGGGGAATTAGAGATGAGGATAGAGGATTTGAAAACCAGGATGAGAATTTTAAAATCAATGTTGGCTCCCAGTTGAGCCATGCACCTCAGTGAGCAGAAGTGATGGGTGAAGAGAACCCTGGTGTGAGTTAAGATATGGGCAGTGGAGTATTGGCGAAAATGGTCTGCTAGCTAGAAGAGCATTGGAATAGTCAAGTCTAGAGGTAACAGGCACGGATGAATGTGTCAGCAGCAGGTGGGGTGGAGTCAGAATGTTAAAGGTGGATGTAAGGATTGGTGCTGCTGATTCCCTTTTTTGAGTGTGGATCTTGCTCAGCTGGCTGACCAGTATAAAACACTCACTTGCTGACTTTTTTTTTTAAGATCCCTTCCAGGCCAGTTTCACTTTTCTGCTTAAATTTTCAGGCGACATCTTGGGTAGCACTTAAACAGGGGTGTCACATCTCGCCCGATTTTGTAAATTTTAAATATCTGGAATGGTTAACTTTTATTTTTCTGCATCAATGAGGAGAGTGGGTGGGGTAGTTGGAAGAGAAGAGGTGGCTAATAGGCAGGATACACTAATTGAGCTTTTTTTGATTAAGCAGTGTAACAGATTGCCTCTTGTCTTCACAGATGAACGCTACTAGGAACTGTATCTTGGGCGGGGAATTGTTTTTGTAACAACTTAAACCTTTAACATCAGCTTTGAAGTATTGAACATACTTCCTGTTTGTTCATTCTGGAAAAATCGCTGTTTTTTGGAGCAGTTATTTCAAAGTTCCTATATGTTTTAAGGGACATCGTTTTGTATCTGGGATTAAGTAGCACCACAAGACAGTAAAACTGGTCTCCCTTTTCCAGAAACCATGTGTATCTCTAAGACATCTGATAATCTCACAGACTGCAATATACACAATGAGTCTTCGATGTGTAAAGGTAAGAAAAACAATACTACTTTTACACAGCATGCGATGTGCATCACTAATGCTAGTCCCAGAAAGGTGGATCTCCCAAGCTAACTGGCACATTTTCTGCCAAAAAAATTCTGGAACGATGCCTGCTGTCCACTTTTTTTTTTTTTTTAAAGTGATTTTCTGTGGGAATACTGCATAGAAGAGTGCTTTGCTCAGACTAGCCCTAAAAGTCATCACATTCACTTTGGATTCTGGTTGGCTAGAGTGTAGAATAGGGATGTGTCCTGGTTTTGCACATCAAATGATTTATTTTAGTACTAGTGAGAAATGTCTGATACTGAAATTGAACATGGGTATGAATTCTCAATTCTGAGCCATTGGGTAGCTGTGGAGTTTTACCAGTCTTTTGAAGGAAACTAATAGGGCTGGAGTTTAGTCAGTGGTGGTGTTTACTGACTGCACAGAGGGGGAAAACAAACTTGGTTTATTGGCTGCAGCAGGGTCTAGTGTTGGGAGACATGCAAGGTCTTCAGTGTGGCACATTGACAGCAAAACCAAGTCCGCTAGTGACGTTGCAAACTGAAGACATGCCCCTTGAGGTCAGTCTTCAGCTCAAAGGCAGGTGGGTATTTTATTGACTTTAACTATTTAAAGTTATACTTTTTAAAGTTTGAAAATACAATTTTGAAAAACTGGGAGACTGAGACTGAGAAACTGAGACACGCTCACATGGCCTAGAGAGAGAAACAAGGGTTGAGACACAAAGATTACAGCCCCCAGTCTGTCTGGTCTCCCCTCTGCTTAATGCCTTCACTCAGGTTCTGGGAGCCTCCTCTCTCTCACAGCCTCCTTTAAACAAATTTGCAGCTATATGCTGCTAAAAATTGCCCTGGAAAAGGTCTGACTGTAGACTTGGATGGGGAGCAGCTGCAAATTGCAAGACCAGAAGGACAGTGGTGTGCAGCATCTGGCAGCAGTTACACTATGTGCTGCAAGAAGGTATGTGATGATCTCATTGTCCAGCTCTTTCAGTGAACCATGCATTTGGACACTTTGTAAATATGTAAAATAGAAAAAATCAGAACAGCTGTTTAACTTGTCCATTTTTTTTTTGGAGAGAATTCTATATTTAGTTTACTCTGCTAATTCTTTGTGTACACAATGAAGGATTAAGAGTGAAATAGTTTTGAGTATTTCAATGTTTGAGCTATCTGGGATACAATTTCAGGGTGGTTCTCCTGATTTCCCACAGTTAGCTATTCTTTCTTGGGGTTTCTACTGTTATTTCCCCAGGGTGTGTGCCAAATTTCCAAGGTTAGAGAAGAAACCCTCCAATTCTAATTCTAAACCCTGATTTTAAACTTTTGAGTATGTTTAGGGTGGACAAGAGACCCCTGCAGAGTTGACTGGCAGGGAAGAGGATCAAAAGAAGAGTTAACGTGACCTGACCACCTCAATGTCAAACACCACATGATGGGAGTGGACAGTCAAAAACTTCCTGGATTATTACTCGCCCTGCAATGGCTGTTCCCAAAAGGGACCAGATCATTTTCCCAGTCTGCAGTTAGACTTTGCTCAAATTAACAGACATCTTAATTGAAGAGGTTCAACACATCCCCTCACCTGTGTCCCATTTATTTAAAAATAAAATGCACTGAGACCCTGTTACACCTAAATCAGCCCTAACTCCTTGCATTTATAAAAAAAAAAATTGTTCATGGGATGTGGGCATCACTGGCTATGCCAGCATTTACTGCCCATCCTTAATTGCCCTTGAGATGGTGGTGTGAGCTGCCTACATGAACCACTAGTCCTTGGGCTGTAGTTACACCCACAGTGATGAGTAGAGTGCCAGGATTTTGACCCAGTGACAGTGAAGGAACAACTATATAGTTCCAAGTCAAGATTGTGTGGCTTGGGGAACTTGCAGGTGGTGGTCCCATGCATCTGCTGCCCTTGTCCTTCAAGGTGGAAGAGGTTGTGGGTTTGGAAGGTGCTGTCGAAGGAGCCTTGGTACATTGCTGCAATGTATCTTGTAAATGGTACACACTTGTACCGCTGTGCATTGGTGAAGGTGGTGGATGGGGTGCCAATCAAGAAGGCTGCTTTGTCCTGGATGGTCTCTAGCTTCGAGTGTTGGAGCTGCACCCATCCAGGCAAATGGACAGTATTCCATCACATTCATGACTTTTGTAGATGGACAGATTGCTAGGTGTTTATTATAGACCCCCAGATAGTCAGTGGGAAATTGAGCAAATATGTGCGCAATTTGCAGAGGTGTGTAAAAATAATAGGGTAATTATGTTAGGTGATTTCAACTTTCCCAACATTAATTGGGATAGTCATCGTGTTAAGCGCTTAGATGGAGTGGAGTTCTTAAAATGTATACAGGAGAACTTTTTAGCTCAATATGTAGAGGATCCAACAAGGGAGGGTGCAGTGCTGGACCCAATTCTGGGGAATGAAGCCGGACAGGTGGTTGATGTGTTGGTGGGGGAGCATTTTTGTGATAGCGACCACAACATGGTACAATTTAAGCTGGTTATGGAGAAAGAAATCGACAAGTTGCAAAAAAAGGTTTTGGATCGGGGGAAAGCAAATTTTACTAAAATATGACTGGATTTGGCCAAAGTAGACTGGAAAGTGTTACTTGTCAGGAAATCTACAGAAGAGCAGTGGGGGGCATTCAAAAAGGAAATGGGGAGGGTACAGGCCCAACATGTTCCCTCTAGGGTAATAGGTAGGAGCAACAAGCCCAGAGAACCATGGATGACTAGAAACATTCAGGGTATGATGAGAAGAAAAAGAGAGGCTTTTAGCAAATACAAGGAGAGCAAATCAATGGAATCATTAGTGGAGTTCAGAAAGTGTAGGATGGAGCTTAAGAAAGCAATTAGGAGAGCAAAGAGGGGATATGAAAGCTCTGGCTGGTAAAAGTAGGGAAAATCCCAAGATATTCTATAAGTATATCAATGGGAAGAGGATAACCAGGGAAAGAGTAGGGACCAAGGGGGAAACTTGTGGGTGGAGCCAGAGGACATTGGTAGGGTGTTGAATGAATACTTCACATCTGTCTTCACCCAAGAGAAAAAGGATGTAGATATGGAACTTGGAGACTGAGGCTCATGAGCAAATTGTCATAGGGAGTGACAAGGTTTTGGAAGGCTTAAAAGTGGACAAATCTCCAGGTTGGGATGATTTGTGTCCCGGGATGCTATGGGAGGCGAGGGTGGAGATTGCTCTGACCCTAATTTTTAATTCCTCTCTGGCCACGGGGGAGGTGCCAGAGGACTGGAACAGCTAATGTGGTCCCACTATTTGAGAGGTTGTAGAGATAAGCCAGGGAACTACAGACCAGTGAGTCTCTCGTCCGTGGTAGGGAAACTATTGGTGAAAATTCTGAAGGAGAGAATCTATCGCCACTTTTTAAAAAAAAAATTTATTTAGAGATACAGCACTGAAACAGGCCCTTCGGCCCACCGAGTCTGTGCTGACCAAAAACCACCCATTTATACTAACCCTACTGTAATCCCCTATTCCCTACCACCTACCTACACTAGGGGCAATTTACAATGGCCAATTTACCTATCACCTACAAGTCTTTGGCAGGAGGAAACCGGAGCACCCAGCGAAAACCCACACTGTCACAGGGAGAACTTGCAAACTCCGCACAGGCAGTACCCAGAATTGAACCCGGGTCCCTGGAGCTGTGAGGCTGTGGTGCTAACCACTGCGCCACTGTAAAATTCGATTTAGGAATGGTCAGCATGTCTTTGCCAGAGGGAGGTCATGCCTAACAAATTTGACTTTAACTTTGAGCATGTGATCAGGTGTGTAGATGAGGGTAGTGCAGTTGATGTAGTTTACATGGATTTCAGTAAAGCCTTTGACAAGGTCCCACATGGGAGACTTATCAAGAAAGCAAATGCACATGGGATACAGGGTAACTTGATAAGGTGGATTCGAAATTAGCTTCTCTGTAGGAGACAGTGATGACAGATGGCTGTTTTAGTGACTGGAAGCCAGTGTCCAGTGGCGTACCATGGATCTGTACTGGGTCCTCTATTTGTCATTTATATAAACGACATAGATGACTATGTGGGGGATAGGATCAGTAAGTTCGCGGATGACAAAGATTGGCCGAGTGGTTAACAGTGAGGTGGAGTGTCTTAGGTTACAGGAAGATATAGACTGGATGGTCAAATGGGCAGAAAAGTGGCAGATGGAATTTAACGCTGAAAAGTGAGATGATAGACTTTGGAATGTGACAGGGAAGTATTCAATGAATGGCCTGACACTGGGAAGTTCCGAGGAATAAAGGGACCTTGGTGTCTTTGTCCATAGATCTCTGAAGGCAGAAGGGCAGGCTAATAGGGTGGTGAAAAAGGCATATGGGACACTTGCCTTTATTAATCGAGGCATAGATTACAAAAGCAGGGAGGTCATGTTGGAGTTGTAGAGAACTTTGGTAAGGACGCGGCTGGAGTACTGTGTGCAATTCTGGTCACCACATTATAGGAAGGATGTGATTGCACTGGAGGGGGTGCAGAGGTGATTCACCAGGATGTTGCTGGGGATGGAACATTTTAAGCTATGAAGAGAGGTTGGATAGGCTTGGGTTGTTTTCGCTGGAGCAGAGAAGACTGAGGGGTGACCTGATCGAGGTGTACAAGATTGAGGGGCATGGACAGGGTGAATAGGGAGCAGCTGTTCCCCTTAGTTGAAAGGTCAGTTATGAGGGGTCACAAGTTTAAGGTGAGGGGCAGGAGGTTTAAGGGGGATTTGAGGAAGAACTTTCTTACCCAGAGGGTGGTGATGGTTTGGAATGCCCTGCCTGGGAGGGTGGTAGAGGCAGATTGCCTCACATCCTTTTTAAAAAGTACCTGGATGAGCACTTGGCACGTCATAACATTCAAGGCTATGGGCCAAGTGCTGGCAAATGGGATTAGGTAGACAGGTCAGTGTTTTAATGCATCGGTGCAGACTCGATGGGCTGAAGGGCCTCTTCTGCACTATTGTGATCTGTTGGTTGTCAGACAGGGCTAAGCAAATCAGTCACCTGCTGCTTCTGCCGTTTTGGCATGCAAGTAGTCCTGTGTTGTAGCTTCAGGCTGACCCCTCTGAAGTATTCCTGTAGCTGCTGCTGGCATGCCCTCCTGCACTTTTATTGAACCAGCATTGGTCCCTCAGCTTGATAGTGGTTGAGTGGGGGAAGTGCCAGGCTGAGGTTAGATTTTTGTTGAATACAAGGCTGCTGCTGGTGGCCCACAGTGCCTCATGGATGCCCAGTTTTGTGTTGCTCGATCTGTTTTGAAATATACCCCATTTAGCACTGCTAGTTGTGGGCAAATAGCCCAAATTCACCCACTCTGGTCCTTGGCACTTCCAGGATCAAAACAGTGGGGCCCATCAGCGTCTGCTGCTCCCGAGCCTTTTGAGGCATACTGCAACTGCCAGGTTTCAGTGCAAGAAGTTGTCCAAGTTGCAGCCTTCAGTAGTGGCAAATGTCTGTTCCCACTATTGGTAATAGAAAGTTCAGCCGTGTGTTTCTGTATCTCGATTTCACAGCTTAATTATTTGCAGTCTTAAATCATGTACTGCAATAGTTGTGACCTTTTTCCTTGTCACTTAATTTTATACAGGTACCAGACCAAACTTTGGTTATGTAGAATGCTCTCCTGCACGTTGTATTGGAGTCTTAGATTTTGCCTATATGCTGCTCCTTGGGGCTTTACAAGGGACATTCAATTAATCAGCACTGAATGGGAGGGAATGAATTATTTATAAATAAGGCTGTTGCACTATAGAATTCCCCTTTGCTAATATCTAGCCATTGAAACAGTGTGGTTACTACTGTGATCTAGTTATCTAGAACAGCCAAAAAGTTAACCCTTTGCCTATTGCATTCAATAAAGTTTCTAATTACCAAAAAACTCTACCTAGTATAAAGTTTTTTTTTTGAAGTTATTCTGATTGTACCACAGTGACTTGCTGCCCACTTTTCTTGAGTGTTTTCACAGCCAAAATTAAATTAAAAGCTGACCAGTTCACTAATGACATTTTATGGTGGCAGCATAAACACTTAGCTTGAATTGGAGGGGGCATGTCTTGTATATCTAATACCCCATGCCATTCATTCATCTAATCTAACTTTTACCACACTGTCTTCAGTTCCCTGTTTCCATGGTTGGAGATGAGTGACTTTTTGTAAAGTCACTTTGGTTTGTCCAGGTGCTCTTGTACATGATGAGTAATAGGAACAGGAATAGGCCATCCTGCCCCACGCACCTACTCTGCCATTCAATGTGATCCTGGCTGATCTTGTATCTCTCTCCACTTTCCTGCATTATCCTCTTATCCCTTGTCTTGAATATACTTGATGACCATCCACTAACCTATAGGTGACAATCTGAGTGAAGAAGTGTCTACTTTTTTTTTTCCCCCCTCTACTTATAACTTGTCCAACCCTTTAAACAGATGTCTTTTTTTTTTATTATTCCCCTTGGCTGGAATTTGACGCCGCCCCAGCAGGTCTGATGGTGGCGTGGGGGCGGTGTAAAATTGAGCAGCAGGCTCCAGGAGGCCAAACCACCCCGATTCTGCCTCAGACCAAGTTTATGGAGGTCTGGCAGGGGGGTGAGAAGTGGCCTGCCCAAGGCCAATCAAGACCCTTAAGTGGCCACTTAAGGGCCCTCGCCTGCCTCCACAGGTATTTTACCTGTGGCAAGCCTGGCAAGATGTGCCAGGGACATGAAGGGCTACCCAGCTATAGCTGTTGGCCTTTCTGCATCCCGGGGTGGGGGCCTGGCAATCAGGCACAGGGTGCCTGATTTGAGAGCCGCCCCACCTCCAACCCACCCCCTTTCTTTCTCTTTTTTTTTTTTGCGCCCCCCCCCCCCCCCCCCCTGTAAAATACAGGACAGATCCCCAGGCTGAACGGGATTGGCACTAACATTTACGTCTGAGTCCAGCTCCCATCCGCCCAGCGTAAATTTCCGGCCATTGTCTTCTGGAGGCGGGCTTGTCCTTAAGGTTTCTGTTTTTTAGCCAACATGTATTAGAGTGCCATGAACATAGGAAAATGTCCCAATGCATTTCACAGGTCTGACACCAAGCAAAGTGTGACACTGGGTCAGATGACCAAATGCTTGTTCAAAGAGCTAGGTTTTAAGGAGTGTCTTCGAGGAAAGAGGTTCAGGAGGGAATCCCATAGCTTTAGGGCCTTTTGGTAGCTGCTGACACAACCACCAATGCTGCAGTGGTTTTAAAATTAGAGATGTGCAAGAGGTCAGAATTGGAGTTCAGACATCTATCTTTGTAGGACTGCAGATTAGAGACCGGGAGGGATGAGGCTGTGGAAGCATTTGAGCAACTTTAAAATTGAGGGGTTGCTTAACTGGGAGCCAATGTAGGTCGGTGAGCATAGGGATGATGGGTGAATGGGACTTGGTGCAATTAGGATACAGGAATTTTGGATGGTCTCCAGTTTACAAAGGGCAGAATGTGGGAGGCGAGCCAGACGTGTGCTCCAATCAAGAGGTGACAAAGACATGAAGGTTTCAGCAGCAGATGACTTGAAATGGGTGGAGTCGGGTGAGAATCGAGGTGGATTAGGTGACCAGCACAGAGATGATGGGGGAATGGGATTTGGTGTGTTAAAACACTGGTAGCAGAGTTTTTGGCACTAATTTAGCTGTGGTTTTACTTCATGTCCCCCTCTTGTGCCAACAATATTATAAACATCAAATGTAACTTTAACAGCTTTGGTTGTAAATTTATTCATCTATAGTGAATAGATAACTTTATTCACCTTTTCCATTATCAGAATGGCTTGTACAATTCCAGATGTAAAGCTCTTAGCTTGACTTGGAGCAATGAAATACATCACTGCAGAGTAAAATCCCATTATAAGTCAACTCTTTGTAATTAGCCCATCTGATTTTAAGCTTTGTCAATTGAAAGGCACTATCTTTAAAATGAATTCTGAAATTAAGGTGGTACCCTATAATGCAATTGCCCTTTTACAAAAATGCTAAAAGTCTATCTCCTTCCTCACCATAACTAGACTTGTACCACCTGACCAATCATTCCCCTCTTTCAAAGGTGGCTTTTTCCTTTTTTTTAATTGCCAGTCCACTTATTTCCAACAGCCCCCCGCTCCCTCCTGCCATGGCAGTTCTCTTTGCTGCTCAATCTTCCCGCCGCACGCTCCCTACTGCCTCTGGCTGCTTGGGTCACAGCTTTTTTTTTTTCTCCTTTCTTCCCCCACCCCCCCCCCCAAAAAACCCTGCCTCCAGCTGTTAGCTCCAGGCCATGCCACTTCCTCCCCTTGGCCATTCACTCCCATGTTCGATTTGCTTTCTGCCATGCCACCTGAAGAAGCGAGGAGTAGCGTGCAACGTAGGAGCGAGTGACCGAGAGGAGGGAAGCGGTGCAGGCTGGAGATAGTGGGGGTGGGGAAGCAGGGAGCAAGCGGCCAGGGAGGGGAATGATTGGTCTGGGGGAGCAGTGGCAAGATCTGGACTAAGTGGTTGGGATGGGAGGAGTGGTCGAGTGGCTGAGGGAAGGCAGCGGGGTGAAGTGGCAATTGAAACTGGGATGGTGGGAGGGAGTGGAGTACTGGCAGGTTGGTGAATGTTTGCACACAATGACGTCTGCGATCGCTCTGCATTGTCAGAATTCACTTTGTAAGAAGAAACCCCCTTAAAATTACAACAGTGAAGAACTTTCAATCACTCAACTTGAATTTTAAAAAAAAAACTCAACCACTCTAGCGTTAAGAGTTGCCTCTTGAACGGCCATATAAACAAACGAGCAAAAAAGTACTAGAAATGTTTGTTGCGCAGCTGGATAAACAGAAGCTAGACAAACTGACAGCAGCAGCTTGTCTATCAAGTCAGCCAAAACAATTTCTTACAGGGGAAACAAGTATGAAGTCACAAAGCAAAAGAACAGCAGAAAGATGGATTCCAGTTTTCCCAGCATGAACTGAATATCCATGGCTTTCCAATCAGTTCCAACTGTTCAAACACAGGATGCAGTTATGCTTCAGACCAAGCAAGATCTTAAAAAATGAGAGCAATTGGAAATGAGGGATTGCACAGAATCCGTACCTATGGATTATCTGAACAGGACCAGAAACTCATCCAAAGCTATGGAAAGTGCTGGAAGATCAGCTCCGATTGAGTGAATTTTTGAATTCACCACCTGGAACTGATTTCTATTGATTTCCTGTGGCTGTTGCCTATCGGGCCAGTTCATAAGCAGATGCTATAGCAAGGGCAACGAATGAGACTTCTCTGAAGCTGAGCTGTCAGACCAAATAATGGAGCTGGTGATTGTATCAACACCCATTGAAGCAGCAAGCTGATCTCTCTGGTAGGTAACGAGGCATTTTGTGATCTACCAAATGTAGAGTGCATATCCCAGTTCCCTTTTTCTGGGATTTAAGGTTTGGTGGAATTGAGGTTTTTCCACATCTTGTATTTTTGTTAAACATGATTGTAGCCTGTTGCCTGGGTTTGAGCTTTGATTTGGTTTAAGGGTTTTTAGAAAAGCCTCAACGAGTATTGTCCTTTAGCACAGTGGAGTAGATTCTCCATTTGTGTTATGTTCCATCAAGTTTAAAAGACTTGCTTCAACATGATGCACTCTGTAGGTTCCAGTGCTAATCTGAATATACTAAAATGTTCCATTAGGAGCTGTACAACCTACTAACTGTAGTATAATCTCAACTTTTAAATCTTTTTTGCTCCTATTTCACCTGCCCCCAAACCAATGTTGCATTATCATTCACTGCTTAATTAAATATCAGAAGAAATGTGGGTTATGGTTCCATTTATTTAGGAATGAGGCTGTTGGATTTTAACTTACTACGTGACTGCTTTTAGTAAATAGTCCTCTAAATTTGAATCCAGCTTGTGTGGAAAAGCTGTTAAGCCACTGCAGAACTTTCATTTGGGATTTTGAATGCATTGTTTAATTTTGTTTGGTGAATAAATATTTAATTAAAATGGCAATTTTAGCAAAGTTCTCTCCCTATCCTGGAATTTCAGCAAAGTAGAACTGAGAAGTTGAAATTTTTTTAAAAGCTTGAATGGCTATGAAATATAAAGGCAGTTTAATCTTTGCTCTCACTGCAGTTGTTTGGTTGCCCTCTTCAAATGTAACTCCGTTCTAGAGCAGTGTAACTTGTTTTTTTCCTGGCCAATTTTAGGACTGGAACCTCTGACTAGACCTCCTGACACATTTTGCTGTCAGATACTAGTGGCTGATGCATGTGGTTACAAAAGAATGAGCTAGAATCCTTCCTTGTAATCTGCTTTGACAAAATCGTAGAATATCCACCACCTGCGCTGTAATCATTGGGCTCATTGAGCCCCTGCCATCTTTACAAGAGCAACTTGGCTCCTCCCACTCACTCTCCCTTTCCCTGCAACCCTGAAAATCTTTACTCTTCAGCTGCTTATTCAGTTTGACCATATTGGCAACTGCATAAACATTTCAATATGTAATGACCTGTGGAGAAGTGGAACTAGAGAAAGACAATGCACTCCTCCCACCTCAGTCATAACACTACCCCTAATGCCATTTTATTTGCAGAAAATATTTTCTTTTAGGAAAAAAATTATATAAATGGCAGTGAACAATTGGTGTGGATGGACACCCAATGTTGGTATAGTGTTGGGACAATCACATTAGACCCTAAAGAGGATGAAGTCGGTGAGACACATGCAGATTGCACATCCACTTGGAGTGGAGTAGATCCTCCATTTGTGTTGTGTTCCATCAAGGAGTGGAATGTAGTGAGGATCCTAAAAGGCATTTTGCAAGAGGTAGATTTGTGGTTTGGTTGATGGAGCAAGAATATTAATGATTCTAGCTAGGCTGCTGTGGTAACTGTTTTGAAAGGGAACAATTGGCAAAGGTGTGTTTTTGTTTCAATTTTATAATCTCTTTCACCTTTCGACGGAATATTCCTGTAAATATAACTCTTCTGTCTCTTCAGTTCTACAGTTAACTTCTCTTCCTCCTGTCAACACCACTAGCACTACGACTGTCTCTACTACTACAGGTAAAATCAAACCATATTCAGCTTAAACAGCCCTGTTAAATATTATTTCCAGCAACTTCAGTTTGATAGCTGCCATAAACTATATTTGAGTCCTACCCTCTAGCACCAACATGATGGACTCTTGTGTACAGAAAGACCAAGTTTTGAATTCCATTTATCAGTTGTGCTCCTGCCAATGGGACAGTGCTCATCTGGGCTGCCCAATAGAGTCTGTTTCTTGTGGAAAGTGTTGTTACTACAGAACAGCACATTTGCTCCAGGAAGCTGCCACCTATGACTGCAAACATTTTCTGTTGGGGGAAGATGGGAAATTACCACAAAATTATTACCCCATTCCTCCCTTTTTTTTTTTGTGGAAAATTTGGGGTGGAGGAGAGGCAGTAAAGTAGTGTTTTTTTTTTTTAAATCCCATTTCCATGTGAACAAATGGAGTGCAAGTATGTAGTGGTGTTTGAGATGTTATGCAGAACTCTTGAAGCAACCACCATACTAGGCCCAAAACGTGTTCTTCTCAAACTCCACACAATACTTTATTAATTATTTTAAACTATGATTTAGGTCATAAACCTCCCCTCCTGGTTCTAAACATTACATGCCAGTTAGACTGGGGAGCATCAACTTCATTGAAACACGACTGCACCTCCTGTTTCTGCCTGCTCTGCTCCCATTCGTGGGATATTCACTTGACCATATTCTCAGATAATGAGGCTTACTTTTATAACGGGACTAAAATTTGGAACCAATTTTGATGTGGTGCTTTCCATTGTCCTGGTGCATCCTTCCTTGGCCAGCTGGATCATGAAATTGCCTACCAATATGCTTCAGTATTTCTTCTCTCCATCTTAGAAATTTTGCTCCTTTTTAACCATGATTGATTTTGTTACTGCGGACTGCCAAGACCTGGTACAAGTGCATCAACTCTAGTGCACTGAGGTACAGTGGCGTAGTGGTTAGCACTGCAGCCTCACAGCTCCAGAGACCCGGGTTCAATTCTGGGTACTGCCTGTGCGGAGTTTGCAAGTTCTCCCTGTGTCTGCGTGGGTTTTCGCCAGGTGCTCCGGTTTCCTCCCACATCCAAAAAAGACTTGCAGGTGATGGGTAAATTGCCCCTAGTGTAGGGAGGTGATATGGAATATGGGATTACTGTAGGGTTAGTTGGTGGTTGGTCGGCACAGACTCGGTGGGCCGAAGGGCCTGTTTCAGTGCTGTATCTCAAAAATAAACCACTACCTGTGATATGCTAACTTGGGAATTATGTGGCCCAGCATACCAGGATGGTCCTCATTCACCCCAGTAATTTTATTATGAAGTAAATGTACCTGTGAATGTAGTGTAACTTTCCTCTTTTTTTTTTGTGGCATGTAAATAGTTGAGAATTTCTTTTTCCAACCATTTACATAGCCCAATGGATGTGTTTTTCTACTGTCCTCTAGCAAAATGTAACCAGGGTAAGGCATTTGTGTATCCAGTTGTGGATATAGCAGAAAAATGTATTAATAGGGAACAGTTTGACTTAGTATACTAATGAGATTCTTCTTTTTGCTTCTCTTTTTCCTCTTTCCTCCCTGATTTTTTTTTTTCCTTTTTTTTTTTTTCTCCCTGCCCCCCACCTCCAGCAGCTGTCGTCACTAAGAAAATTTCCACCACAACTGCAGGTATGCAATCACTAACATTGATATGTTTGTTCCCTTTAACATTGGGAGCCACTTCAGATTTGATATTATTAGCTCTTTCCATGTGAAATTTTGGCATGTTCTGGTATCTCTTGTTGAACAGTTTTTTTTTTCTATCAGGATATTTTAAAAGACTAGTAATCTTTTCACTTCACTCGCTGCCTGTCCTGGATGCACAGTGGAGGTGGTTAACTTTACATCTAGCAAATGGGTGAAAGTGGACTGGAGGGGATATTTGCATCATTGCAATGCAAATCCAATTCTTGGTCAGGTCCTAATGGAGTTTCAACTTTTTAAAAATGTTTTATTGTATTTGGCAGATATGTTAATAGTTTAAATTAGTCTCCAGTCAAATGCAAATCTAATGAGTAGAAAAAGTATGGGTGCATAAGTTTGCATTTCCTAATCTCATGAACGAATAGTCTGCACAAAAAATGTTGCAGTCTTTAGCTTGTCCTGGCTAAATGCAAAAGATGAGACTTCTACACTTTGTACCATGTGAGGCTGTCCAGTATTTGAGATCCTCCTTTCCAAGGTGTATAACTATCTGCTGATCAAAATTTAACTGTCTGGAAACAATATAAAATCATTTCAAAGCCATATAGTCAAAACAAAAACTTTCTTGGTTTGCACATATTCAATGTGAATGGAGGGGTAGCGCTTTTACCATCCACAGGGACAGCTCTTGTACCTTTTTAATGCAAATATATTTTCCAGTGGATTGTGTATATAAAACAGCATTGCATATTGGTGCTCATTACATGAGTAAAATCAATGCTATGTTTACAAACTGCTTCTGCAGACCCCTTCCCCTTCTATCGACCTAATGAGGGTAGACTGTTCTAGTGGAGAATGTACTGCATTCAATTTGTGTTCCAGGGATTAAGCCATATTTGCATAGCAGCAAAGAACTTGCTGACGCAGTTTATCACAACCGAGCTGATCTCGAATGCTGCAACCCCACTGATGTTACTTGTCAGTTTGTCTCCTGACAACGCAGAGCAATCGCTGACATCTCTGTCAGCTTGTCGGTATGAATCAGCACGTGTGGTGAGATCACTGTACTGGCATCAAACGTAATGACTTAGCAAATGTTGCTTCCCGCAATCACCGCTTCTGTTCCCTCCCGCAATTGCCACATTGTGTCCCGCTCTAGATTGCTTGCCATGCCATCCTACCACCCCCCTCCAGGCGGCAAGCAGCCGGGAGCAGCAAAGGAAAGTGGCAATTATGGGTAGGAGTGGGAAACCATTGGGTGGAGGTGGTGATTGCAGCCATTGAGGAATGAGGGGCTTTGGGTTCAACTTATTAAATTGAGCAGTGCCATCTTTATTACTGGCAGCTGCTTGAAATGTTGCAGACAGTGATGTTTCAGTCAGAGGCTGCATTTGCACATGTGCCAGTACTGTGCCACCTAGTGGCTGCATTGTCGGCAAATATGGCCATTCAGTTTAACAGCCTGAGGCATCGATTACCCACTATTCAGAGGTAAAAATAACCCTGCTTAACATTACAGCACATTCCTAACCAATTTTTGTAGTTTTAATGTGTGTTTTAAAAGATATTTTTTCATTCTGGGGAAACATGCACAATTTTGTAAAGACTAGCAGTTCAAAATAAACCCAAGATCTGGACTTTCAAATTAGATATCTATTTATTTGGAGTAACTGAAGGCACACTTAAATTAAGGAACTGTTGCTACATATTGAATCACACTTCATTTCAATAGAAAATTTAAATGGTTTGGCTTAAAATGACTTGGGAATAATTTCAATTACATCATGCTTAAGCAGCAAATCTAGTTAAGCACAATGACCTTGCAGCCCTCCTAGCCTGTTGGGAGGAAAATGAACCATTCAAGGTCAAAATGGCCTTCAAATCAATTAATTTTAAGTCGGAAATCCTAGGAGTATAAATAGTTCTCAATTTGTAATGGCTGTGAGTTGAGGCTCTTGGCCTCCTAGATTGTGGCTGGTTAAGGAAGGTTTATTTGCATTTTATTTTGTCATTCATGGGATGTGGGCATTGCTGACTGGCCTGCATTTATTGCCCATCCCTAATTGCCCTTGAAGGTGGTGGTAAACTGTTGCCTTGGACTGCTGCAGTCTTTGGGTGTAGGCACACCAACAGTGTGGTTAGGAAGGGAGTTCCAGGATCTTGACCCAGTGACAGTGAAGGAATGGCGATTTTATATTTCCAAGTCGGGATGGTGTGTAGCTTGGTAATGAACTTGCAGGTGGTGCCCTTGTCCTTCCAGGTGGTAGAGGCCGTGGGTTTGGAAGGCACTGTTAAAGGAGCCTTGGTGAGTTGCTGCAGTATATCTATCATGTAAATTGTACCTATTGCTGCCACTATGTCAGTGAAGGGAGTGAATGTTGAAGGTAGCGGATGATGTGCCAATCAAACAGGCTGCTTTGGCCTGGATTGTGTTGAGCTTCTTGTTGGAGCTGCACCCATCCAGGCAAATGGGGAGTATTCCATCACACTCCTGACTTCTACCTTTGTAGATGAACAGGCTTTGGGGAGATGGGAGGTGAGTTTCTCACCATCGAATTCCCATTCTCTGACCTCTTTCAGCCATAGCACTTGTGGCTGGTTCAGTTCAGTTTCTGGTCAGTAGTCATCCCCAGGTTGTTAAAGGATTCAGCAATGGCAATGCCATTGAACATCAAGGGAAGATGGTTAGATTCTCGTTTTGAGATGGTCATTGCACGGCACTTGTGTGGTGTGAATATTACTTGCCACTTATCAGCCCAAGCCTGGATGTTGTCCAGGTCTTGCTGCATCTGGACATGGACTGCTTAATTATCTGAAGAGTCACGAATGGTGTTGAACATTGTGCAAACATCCCCACTTCTGACTTTATGATGGAGGGAAGGTCATTGAAAACAGCTGAAGATGGTTTGGCCTAGGACATTACCCGAAGGAACTCCTGCAGTGATGTCCTGAGACTGAGATGATTGACCTCCAACAACCACAACCATCCTTTGTGCGAGGTATGACTCCAGCCAGTGGAGAGATTTCCTCCGATTTTCTGTTGACTCAAGTTTTGCTAGGGTTCCTTGATGCCATGCTCTATCAAATGCGGCCTTGATGTCAAGGGCGGACAGTCTCTCCTCACCTTGAGTTCAGCTCTTTTTATTTATTGTCCATGTTTGGACCATGGTTGTAGTGAGGTTAGGATCTGAATGACACTCAATTTGGGTTCCGCCAGGGCCAATGAGCAAGTGCTGCTTGATAGCATCACTTTGCTGATCGGGAGTAGACTGATGGGGCAGTAATTGGCCAGGTTGGATTTGTCCTTTTTTGTGTATTGGACATAACTGGGCAATTTTCCACATTGCTGGGTAGATGCCAGTGTTGTAGCTGTATTGGAACAGCTTGGCTAGGGGCACAGCTGGTTCTGGAGCACGAGTCTTCAGTACTATTGCCGGAATGTTGTCCGGGCCCATAGCCTTTGCAGTATCCGCTGTCTTCAGCTGTTCCTTGATATCATGTAGAGTGAATCGGATTGGCTGAATATTGGCATCTGTGATGCTGGGGACCTTGGGAGGCAAAGATGGATCATCCACTTGGCACTTCTGGTTGAAGATAGATGCAAATACTTTGGCCATGTCTTTTGCCATGATGTGCTGGCCTCCCCCATCATTGGGAATATTTGTGAAGCTGCCTCCTCCTGTCAGGTGTTTAATTGTCCACCATTCACGACTGGATGTGACAGCTTAGAACTGATCATTTGGTTGTGGGATTGCTTAGCTCTCTGTATGCTGCTTCTACTGTGTAGTCTGCAAATAGTCCTGTGTTGTAGCTTCACTAGGCTGACACCTCATTTTTAGGTATGCCTGGTGCTGCTCCTGACGTGCCCTCTTGCACTTTTTTTTTTTGTACCAGGCTTGGTCCCTTGGCTTGATGGCCATGGTAGAGTGGGGGATAGGCTGGGCCGAGGGGGTTACAGATTGTGGTGGAATATAATTTTACTGCTGATGGTCCACAGCGTCTCATGGTTGCCCAGTTTTGAGTTGCTCTATCTGTTTGAAATCTATCCCATTTAGCACAGTAATGCCACAACACTATATGGTGGGTATCCTCAATGTGAAGACAAGAATTCGTCTCCAAGGACTGTGGTGGTCGCTCCTATAATACTCATGCATCTGTGACCGGTAGATTGGTGATAACTAGATCAAGTAGGTTTTTTCCTCCTTGGTTCCCTCTCACCACCTGCCATAAGACCCAGTCTAGCAGCTATGTCGTTTAGGACTCTGCCCGTAGTGATGCAATCGAGCCACTTTTGGTGATAGACATTGAAATCCCTCACCCAGAGTACATTTTGTGCCCTTGCTACCTGTAGTGCTTCCAATTTGTCTTCAACATGGAGAAGCACTGGTTGATCAGCTGGGGGGGTGGTGTGGTAAGTGGTAATTAGTAGGAGGTTTCCTTGCCCATATTTGACCTGATGCCTTGAGACATGAAGTCAATGTTGGCTCCTAGTGCAACTCCCTCCCAACTGTATACCACTGTGCCGCCACCTCTGGTGGGTCTGTCTTGCTGGTGGGACAGGACATAACCAGGGATGGTGATGGTGGTATCTGGGACATTGTCTGTCTGTAAGGTATGATTCCGTGAGTATGACTTTTTCAGGCTGCTGCTTGACTAGTCTGACAGCTCTCCCAATTTTGGTATAAGCCCCAGATGTTAGTAAGGATGACTTTGCAGGGTGCACAGGGCTGGGCTTGCCATTGTCATTTCTGGTGAATAGGTCAATGCCAGGTGGTCCATCCGGTTTCATTCTTTTAAACTTTGTCGCCGTTTGATACAACAGAATGGCTTGCTCGGCCATTTCAGAGGGCAACTAAGAGGTAACCACATTGCTCTGGGCCTGGTGTCGCATGTAGGCCAGAGAAGGTAAGGATGGCAAATTTCCTTCCCTAAAGGACATGAGTGAATCAGATGGAGTTTTTGTTTACAACAATCGACAATAGTTTCATGGTAGCCACTAGTGCTATGACCAGGTGAGGCAGGGATCTGGGGCTTCCCTCTCGGCCTTTCCCTAGTTTGGCCGTAACCAGGTTTAATTTTTAAAATACCATGTTTTTAGCTTTCCCTCAGTGAGTCCTTGCTCACTGCTCATTGTGATTGCAAAGAAATCAACCAGACAGGTTTTCTCAGATTGAAACAAGAAAGGTGCAAGTTTATTAACCTTCAAACTACTTTTATATTTAAAAAAAATTATGCGTGTGCGTGGATTCCTTCAGGCTCACCAGACACCCTTGTTTGGGGTGGGGGGGTGGGGGTGCAGTGGGATGCTGGCTCAATGACTCAATGTCTCTTGATCATCACCTATGGATGAAATCCATCTGGCAAATTGAATCTGAATACTCCATGGTCTTTGTCATGCAACTGTCTTTTAGAATGCAAATGTGCAGCCATGTTTTCAGCCGCTGTTGTGGTCTTTTTAAACAAGTTATCTCAAGTCCAGTACCAGTTCAAAAATGATCCATATGATGTCTCATTTTCAATCATATTAGACCAGCTTTTAATTCCAGGTTTTATTAATTGAATTCAAATTCCACCTCATGAATACCATACATGTTTGAGAAACCTTACTAAAGATGGTTTTAATAAATACAAACATATGAATTAGGAGCAGAAGTAAGCCATTCATCCCCTCTAGCCTGCTCTACCATTCAATAAGATCGTGACTGATCTGTTTGTCTCAAATTGCACACTCCCATCTAGGGTAACCTTTTGATTCCCTTGCCTAATCAGAATCTATCTACCCTGCCTTTAACATTAGTCAGTGACCCTGCCTCCACCACCTTTCTGAGGCAGTGTTCCAAAGTTGTACAACCCTCCGAGGAAAATATTTCTCCTCATCCCTGTCCTAAAAGGGCGATCCTTAATGTTAAAACTCTTCCCCCTAGTTCTGGACTCCCCCACAAAAGGAAATCTCTTTTCCACATCCACCTTGTCAAGACTGTTCAGGATCTTGTATACTTCAATTAAGTCTCCCTCACTCTTCTTGACTCCAATGAAAACAAACCCAGTCTGTCCAACCTTTCCTCATAAGACAACTCTCTCATTCCAGCTATCAATCTAGTGAAGCTCTGAACCATCTCCAATGTATTTACATTTCTCCTTAAACAAGGAGACCAAAACTGCACACCGTATTCGAGATGTGGTCTCACCAATGCCCTGTATAACTGAAGCATAACATCCTTGCTTTCATTTTCAATTCCTCTCGTTACAAAGGATAGCATTCCATTAACCTTCTTTGTTACTTGCTGTAGCTGCATATTAACTTTTGTGACTCATGCACTAGAACACCTAGATCCCTCTGCACCTCAGAATTCTGCAGTCGTTCTCCATTTAATTAATATTCTGCTTTTTCATTCTTCCTGCCAAAGAGAACAACTTCACATTTTCCCACATGCTCCATCTGCCAGACTTTTGCCCACTCACTCAACCTAGCTATATCGGTCTACAAGCTCCTTGTATCCTCTTCACAACAAACTTTCCTACCTATCTTTGTCATCTTTTAGCTACCATGCCATCGCTCCCCTCATGAAAGTCATTGATGTAAATTGTAAAAAGTTGAGGTCCAAGCACAGACCTCTGCGGGACTCCATTCGTCCCATCCTGTCAATCAGAAAAGGACCCATTTATGCATACTGTTTTCTGCCAGCCAATATTCTATCCATGCTAACATGTTGCCCCCCGCCCCCCACGGCATGAGCTCCTACTTTGCACAATAACCTTTTTCTGTGGCACCTTGTCAAATGCCTTCTGGAAATCCAAGTCCAGTATGTCAACGGGCTCCTCTTTATCCACAGCACATCTTACTCTTTCAAAGAACTCCAAATTGGTTAAACATGACCACAGGGCGGTGCAGTGGTTAGCACCGCAGCCTCACAGCTCCAGGGACCCAGGTTCAATTCCGGGTACTGCCTCTGTGGAGTTTGCAAGATCTCCCTGTGTCTGCGTGGGTTTCCTCCAGGTGCTCCAGTTTCCTCCCACATGCCAAAGACTTGCAGGTTGATAGGTAAATTGGCCATTAGAAATTGCCCCTAGTATAGGTAGATGGTAGGGAAATATAGGGACAGGTGGGGATGTGATAGGAATATGGAATTAGTGTAGAATTAGTATAAATGGGTGGTTAATGGTCGGCACAGACTCTGTGGGCCGAAGGGCCTGTTTCAGTGCTGTATCTCTAAAACTAAACATGACTTCCCTTTCACAAAACCATGCTGACTATTTCCAATTACTTTGAGTTTTTCTTAAGTGCCCAGCTACAACCTCTAATCAATTCTAACACCTTCCCCAAAACAGACGTTAAGCTAACTGGGCAGCACAGTGGCGCAGTGGTTAGCACTGCAGCCTCACAGCTCCAGGAACCCGGGTTCAATTCTGGGTACTGCCTGTGTGGCGCTTGCAAGTTCTCCGTGACCGCGTGGGTTTCCACCGGGTGCTCCGGTTTCCACCCACAGCCAAAGACTTGCAGGTAATGGGTAAATTGGCCGTTGTAAATTGCCCCTAGTGTAGGTAGGTGATAGGGAATATGGGATTACTGTAGGGTTAGTATAAATGGGTGGTTGGGCGGCCAGACTCAGTGAGCTGAAGGGCCTGTTTCAGTGCTGCATCTCTAAATAAAATAAATAACTGGTTTAGTTAGCTGTTTTCTGCCTCCCCCACTTCTTGAAAGAGGGGTTATAATTGCTCTTTCCAGTCTGATGGAACTTTTCCAGAATCCAGTGAATTTTGAAAAATTAATACCAACACATCTACCTCATTAGCCACCTCTTAAGACCCTAGGATGAAGTCCGTCAGGATCTGGGGACTTGTCAGCCCACAGCTCCATCAGTTTGCTCCGTTCCGCTTCCCTGGTGATTGTAATTTCACCAAGTTCCCCTCTTCCACCTCCTGATTTACAGCTAGTACTGGAATGTTTTTTGTATCCTCTATAGTGAAGACCAGCAAAATATTCATTTCATCAGCCATTTCCTTTACCTACTATTAACTCCCATTCTCTCTCTCTCTCTCTCTCTCTCGCTCTAGAGGACCAACACTCACTTTTTACTTTTTTTCCTTATTTTATAAAAACCTGTAGAAACTCTTGCTATTTGCTTTTACATTTCTAGCTAGCTTCCTCTCACTCTAATTTCTTTCTCCTGATTAACTTTTTTAGTAATTCTCTGCCATTCTTTATATTCTGACCTGCCACTCTGTGCAATTAGCTTTTTCCTTTAAGTTTGATGCTTTCTTAACTTTAGCTAACAGTGCATCCTCCCCTTAGAATTTTTCTTTGTAGGAGGAATATAATTATCCTAAGTCTTCTAAAATATCTCAAATGTCTGCCATTGCTTCTCTATGATCTATCTCCTAGCCGAGTAACCCAGTTCACTAGCTCAGCTTTCATGTCCACATAGTTGCCCTTATTGAAGTTTAAAATACTAGTTTTAGACCCACTCTTTTTCAAACTGGATGTAAAATTCAGTCATATTGTGGTTGCTCCTACCTAGAGGTGCCTTTAATCTGAGGTCATTAATCCTTTCACATTACACAATAACAGGTGTAATGTAATCTGCCCTCTGGTTCCAGAATGTACTGCTCTAGAAACTATCTTGAAAGCATTCAGAGTTCCTTATCCAGGTTACTATTGCCAATTTGATTTTTTCCAGTTTGAGTAAAATCACCCATGATTACTGCTGTCCCTTTATCACAAGCACCCAATATTTCTTGTATATTTTGTTCTACATTATGATTACTGTTAAGGGGCCTGTAGATAACTCCCACTAGTGACTTCTTTCCCCTACTAGTCCTCATCTCCACCCAAACCGATTTCTGCATCCTGATTTCCTGAACCAAGGTCATCTCCAACTATTGCACCAGTGCCATCCTTGAGTAACAGTGCTACCCATCCACCTTTACCTATTCTTGAATGTCATATACCGCTCAATATTCAGGACTGAATCCTGGTCATCCTGCAGCCGTGTCTGATGGCTATCTACTTTATGAATGTGATGTGCATTCAGATACAGAGCCTTTAGTTTTGTCTTTTTTTTTTGTTATCTTTAACATCTAGTCTTCCATTTTTTTTTTTGTCCCTTTTTGCCATTCTCTGACCTTCATTTTCCATATTACTATTCTCTCCTGCCTTGACTCTACCCCTTTGATTTTCTACATCTACCCAGGCTTGATCCCTCACTTCCACCCCTTGTTTAGTTTAAAGCGCTCTCTACTTCCATAGTTATACAGCTTGCTAGGCCACTGGTCCCAGCACAGTTCAGGTGCAGATTGTCTCAACAGTACAGCCCCAACTTTCCCCAGTATTGGTGCCAGTTTCCCACGAACTGAAACCCATTTCTCCCACCAGTTTTTGAGACACATTCATTTCACTAATAGTGTGTCCTGTCAATTGGCAGAGATTCAAGTAATCCAGAGATTATTACCTTTTGAGGTTCTGCTCTTCAATTTGGTGCCTAGCTCCTCCATACTGTAAGCAGAACTTCTTTCCTAGTCCTACTTATGTCATTGGTACCTACATGGACCATGGCGAGTGGATCCTTTTTCCTGTTCCATAGTGCCATGGCCAGTCTGCTCATCCACCTTGCAGATTTCTTTCGTCCACACGGGCTGAGAGCACCTGTTGCGACCAGGTGCAAAAGGTGTCTAGGTGGTTTATTAATATCGTCACCTGGTCTTATTGTAACAGGGTTTAATTTTAAACACTGATTTGAGCTCCCCCTTTTGTGATTCTTGCTCACGGCTTTCCAATTATAAGCTCAAAAAGGCTTTCTTTGGTTTAAAGAAAAGTGAAATTTATTACCTACGGATATAGGAGTATGAACCGTATTAGACACACCCATGCTAGCATGCACACGATATACACATGCAGATAGGGACAGAAAAGATAAAGTGGAACAATTTGAGGCAATATCTTGTTACTGTGCTTCAAGCTTGCTGTAGTCCTTCATTGAAGATATGGTCTTGTTTCGTTGGGGCCCAGTGTTCCTTTTAAACCTTGTTCACGTAGGAGACTTTTCTGGTTTCCGAAGCTGGTGAGAGTGCGATGAGGGCACACAGGAGGGGAGGTAATTCTTGCTTCAGTTCCAGGAGCGCACTGTATTCTGATCAAGTACTGTTTTCTACAATTTAAAACTCCCCTAGTTGGCCAGCAGGTGGTCACGTGATCGACTGTGTTGTAAGAGGTGTTGCTGTCTTCTGGAACAAAATGTCCAAGTATTTCTCTGCCTCCATTATGTTGTGCAGTGTTTGCAGTTTGGCTTCCAGATCAGTAATCCTGATCCGGAAGTCCTCTAGCTGCTTACGCTTTCTGCAGATCGCCTTGATATCCAAAAGCTCTCGCATACTACAGCTGCAACAGAACATTTTGTCCTGCCATTGTTACTTATGCTATTAGTTATTTCAATTTAATTACTTAATCACTGTCTTAATTAACTAACTGCTTTCCAATCTACTAAGCTTAACTAGTGTTACCAAATAAAAACCTTAGTTTGTAAAATCACCTGACTTTTGAAAGATAAATGAGAAAACACTCACCAACCAATCCCCTGACTTGGAGTCAAAGGGAGACGACTCACCAGCTACTGGAGGCTAAAAAGATGAGATCTTTTTTTTCCCCCTCTGCACTGAATTCCCACATGCACAAAATTCCAGCTTCACTGGTAATGTCTCCGTCAGGCAAATGTCTCTTCTCACTGCATTCAGCTAAGAACTGCTCTACTTTATATAGAGATTCTGATGACTCCTAGTTTGGTCTTGGGTTTTTAAACAACAATGTAGTAGTTTCATGATCGCCATTACTGATGCAAGCTTTTATTCAATCGGTTGAATTTAAATTCCCCAACTACCATAGCGGGGTTTGAGCCCATGTCTCTAGGTTACTAGCCCAGTAATACAACCACTCTGCTATTTGTACCCAAACAATGCACCTTCTGCCCTCTTTAAGATTCCTTTTTACAGGCTAAGATGAACAGTTGTCCTCTTTTTGTATTTGGTTCACTTTTTTTTTTCCTTGGAGTTCCAGTCCTCATATGGAAGTTGAGAACAGAAGTTATGTGAAGATCTGCAGGCATGGTGAGTCCATGTGCCTGCAAATATACAACATTCTACCAAGTGGCCTGATTCAAGAATATGTTTGCAAAACTATGTAATCTGGGTTACCATTTAAATTGGAATGTGTGCTCTGCAAGACTAAATGCACAAATCCTAAACTTGAATGTAACTTTAAAAAAAAACCTCTCCCTGCAGAGACTGAGGTTATGTGCAGAAGTATCCAACTTCTGGCTTTCCTGCCCCACTTTGGTGCTGATTGGAAAGTTTTCACATGAAAGACTTTCATTTTAATTTGCATGCATCAGGTTGCTGATGTGGATAGATTGAGTTTCATATTAAGGTGGTTAAAAACAGCCCTTTCCATGAACACCCTTTGCAGCATTCTTTGGTATCCTGTGAACTCGGCACCAAACAACTAAAATGGAAGGGATATATTGTAATGTCCTGAAACAGGATGGTCAAAACACTTAGTCATCCAGAGTTGATTCAAAACTAGGAGTTACATGGCCTCTGGTGTCCAAGTACATTAATTTACTATTTTGTTATGAAAATCCTTGATTAAATGTTTTCAGCCATTAATCCATACTTCAACTGCTATATTAGCTACTGTTGGCATTATCTAATTTCTAATATTACTTCAGAATAAGTAGTGAAAATACTCTATTTAGTGTGAGCTGGATGCTGTGTTGTGGAATTTGAGTTATTAAATACTATTGTTTACAATGTAATCTCTGGAATGCAGTTTTTCATATCTGCAATTATCCTGCTGTGGACTGTGCCTTTGAGGCACCATTATGCTGAATTATGCCCTTCATATCCTCACTGAACGAGGTGATGCTCAGTAGCTTTGGACATCCAATCTTTGCTAGTAGTCCGAAGAGACCATATCTGCTGACTAGGTCAAAGGCTTTGAGATCTATGAAGGCAACGTAGAGGGGCATCTGTTCGTGGCATTTCTCCTGTAGCTGACAGGGAGAATAGCATGTTTCAAGCCTTTGTCCAGTACCTTGCTCTATGGCAGCAAGGCTTGGACAACGTACATCAGCCAAGAGCGATGTCTCAACACATTCCATCTTCACTGTCTCTGGAGAATCCTTGGTATCAGTTGGCAGGACCGTATCTCCAACACAAGTCCTCGAGGCAGCCAACATCCCCAGCATGTATGCCCTACTGAGCCAGTGGTGCTTGAGAGGGCTTGGCCATGTGAGCTGCATGGAAGATGGCAGGATCCCCAAGGACTTGTTGTACAGCATGATCGTCACTGGTATCGGACCCACCAGCCATCCATGTCTCCGCTTTAAAGACGTCTGTAAACGCGACATGGAGTCCTGTGACATTGATCACAAGTTGTGGGAGTCAGTTGCCAGTGATTGCCAGAGCTGGCGGGCAGCCATAAAGGCGGGGCTGAAGTGTGGCGAGTCGAAGAGGCTTGGCAGTTGGCAGGAAAAAAAGACAAGTGCAAGGACAGAGCCAACTGTGTAACAGCTCTGACAACCAATTGTATCTGCAGCACCTGTGGAAGAGTCTGTCACTCTAGAATTGGCCTTTATAGCCACTCCAGGCGCTGCTTCACAAACCACTGACCACCTCTAGGCGCTTACCCATTGTCTCTTGAGACCAGGAGATCAAAAAGTAAAAAAGGACTGTCTCTTTAGTGCATTGTTGGGACAAAGGCAATGTTACCCTCCAGTGGTGCAAAGGTCTCTAACTTTTCAATATCCTTTCTCCTTTTTGAATTGTCATTTTTTTAAGAATATGTATGAATCTTTTTATATGGTGCCTGTTGGGTGAGGTGACAGGAAGGGAACAGACTTGAATGTCAAATCAATTTCTGAGCCATAAACAGTGGAAGCAGCCCAAGGCCATCCCAGTTTCCACTGATCGTTCAACTTGTTGGGACCCATAAGCTCGTTATTTACTAGCTTTGCTGCTGAGAGTACTGGTAGGAAGTTCTTTGGGCTGGACTAATATGGGTTCTGATGCATGCTTGTGTAACATCTGGAATTAAATGATTTTGGAAAGGGTTTAATACACAAATTCAGTGATTTTAACTTTAAAACTTGACCACAGCATGACATCGGAGGCTTCTGAATTAGGGGCTTTTTAAATTGTTACAAATCATGGATTGCTTTTCAGATAATGGTTTTCCTTTCTTGCAGAACCTAGTACCACCACTGTGATTCCAACAACCCCTGTGTATTCACCCTCCAGCTTTGATCCAGCTAGTTTCATTGGAGGAATTGTCTTGGTTTTGGGAGCTGAGGCAGCATTTTTCTTCGCTGTCAAGTTCTTCAAGGCACGAGATGGGAGCTACCAAACTCTGTAAGAATGAACCCTGCTTCTGTGTGGCATGCTGCCCATTGCTGTCTTGCTGTGCTGTGAACTGCATTTCCCCCCCAACCTCTCCTCCTTTTGCAACTAGTTTAGTGCTAATATTACATGTGCTTCCTGCATGTTTTGTTTGCTAATGTTTTAATGTAATTTTCCTTTGCCCCTTCTGTTCGAAGCATTTATCCTACATAATGTACAAAAAACGCTAGATTGATTAGTTTTGTTTGGGCCTATCATAGGTCCCAGACCAATTCATGCAATTGATAAATGAAGATTTTCAATAAATTTAAAATCTCCTCCGAAGCATTTCCAGTTTATTGCACTCCCCGTATTCCTCCTTTTATAACCAGTTGAGAGAATTTAATGTTACTTTATAAACTTGATTCAGGATAAAACTCATGAAACGGATAAGAAATTGGTTATTAAGTGAAAGCTGTATGAGGTGCCCCAGGAATTGATCTTTGTTTCTAATTTACATTAGTAACTTTGAATTTGGAAGCAGTTTTGTCACCTAAGGTAAGGACGGCAGATTTCCTTCCTGGTCTGGCCTATACAAATCCAGACCCACGGCAATGTGGTTGATTCTTGACAACTGAATGGCTTGCTTGGCCATTTCAGAGGGCAATTACGGATGGGTAACAAATGCTTGCCTTGCCAGTGACACCCACATCCCATTGAAGAATAAAAAATTCACAGATCATGCTTAACTAGGAGGGGCAGTGAAATATGAAGCTGCAGCTTGAGAAATAATAGACACAGATGTAAGTGTGTAGCTCAATAACCAGTGCAATTTAAAATGGACAAGTGTGAAGTAATGCACATGAGTGACATGAGCACTCCCGTTAATAGTATTAAAACAGCCATGGGGTTTTACTAAATGCAACAGTTACAGCTGAAGCAATTGACACAGCAAATAGAATGTTGTACTTAAAAAGTACAACACAAGCCTAACCATCGTGTTCTAATCAGACTGCACTTTCTATATAATGCCTCGCTGTCTAGTTCTGATCAATGATGCAATAGGAAGACATTCAAACCCTGGAGGACATTGAGATTAGGCATGACGACAATTCCTAGTGTGCAAGGATTGAATAATGAGGAAAGCCTGGAGATATTTTCTTTTCCACCCTTGAAAGCTAACTTATTTTATAGCAATAAATATAGCTAACCGTATAGAAAGATAAGATTGGAACATTACTTCAAACTAAATCCTGAAATTAATTGAAAGAGGTACTGCTTCAAACTAATAAAAGGAAAAATCAGAATTGATACCAGAAAGTGCTTTCCATGGAGCATAAGGTAATGGAGGCACTCTTAGCAAATCATTTTCTAAATTTTTTTTTTGTGATGGACGTTTTAGTTTAGTTTAGAGATACAGCACTGAAACAGGCCCTTCGGCCCACCAAGTCTGTGCCGACCATCAACCACCCATTTATACTAATCGTACACTAATCCCATAGCGAGCTCGCCACTGGTATCAGACCCACCGGCCGTCCATGTCTCCGTTATAAAGACGTCTGCAAACGCGACATGAAATCGTGTGACATTGATCACAAGTCGTGGGAGTCAGTTGCCAGCATTCGCCAGAGCTGGCGGGCAGCCATAAAGACAGGGCTAAATTGTGGCGAGTCGAAGAGACTTAGTAGTTGGCAGGAAAAAAGACAGAGGCGCAAGGGGAGAGCCAACTGTGCAACAGCCCCAACAAACAAATTTCTCTGCAGCACCTGTGGAAGAGCCTGTCACTCCAGAATTGGCCTTTATAGCCACTCCAGGCACTGCTTCACAAACCACTGACCACCTCCAGGCGCGTATCCATTGTCTCTCGAGATAAGGAGGCCCAAAAGAAGAACACTAATCCCATATTCCTACCACATCCCCACCTGTCCCTATATTTCCCTACCACCTACCTATACTAGGGGCAATTTATAATGGCCAATTTACCTATCAACCTGCAAGTCTTTTGGCTTGTGGGAGGAAACCGGAGCACCCGGAGAAAACCCACACAGACACAGGGAGAACTTGCAAACTCCTCACAGGCAGTACCCAGAATTGAACCCGGGTCGCTGGAGCTGTGAGGCTGCGGTGCTAACCACTGCGCCACTGTGCCGCCCTTAAGGTCATGTTGGATGGATCAGCTGAATGTGTCAAACACTCAATCTTTACTTATGTAGGGTGGCCTTGTAGTGCAGTGTTAGAACAAGATCAGCAGGACAAGTGACTTCCACCCACGTCGTTCCATAGCTTGAGATTGGCATCTTAGTGATAAACTATAGTCTGAGTGAGAAACTGCCTCAACTGTATGCTGGTGCTTCAATGCACAAGTTACCTACTACACTTGGGTTTTTGCACTCCATCCAACTTGAGTGAAGACATATCTTGTTTTTCCAGTCTAAATGTAATTTCAACAAATGGGTCAGCTGAGATCAATTTACAGAAGATTCTGAATTTGCACCTGCACTGCTAATCCTTGAGTATTGGCCTAATGTGTTTTTTTTGGGCTGGGAGATCAGGAGCCTATAGGTATCAACAGCTGTCTTTTACTTTTTTGCTGTGTTACACTTTCTGCATGCGTGTGCGGGGTTTTCTCCAGTTTTTCTCTGGCCATATCTTTCCTGGAGGCTGCACCCTCAATGTTTTCTCTAGAAACACATTGAAGTACCCTTTTTCGTGTGGTGGGTGATAAATTATGGCGAGCATCAGCATGGAACCTAATCCTGGCCAGCAGCAAGGGGTAGTGAATGATTAGGAATGGGAGCTGTAACTCTCTCCACCCTTTCTCCCACCTGAGTCATTCAAGTGCAGTGTCTCACCACTGCCTTGACTGTCAACTCCCGATAGACCATAGATTGAAGCTGGGACTTTATTACTCTACTATATAGTTGTAACCTCGATAGTTGGTCCAATGCTCAAAAAAAATCATTGGGCTTCAGCTCTTCATGGGAACAGGAGGCTATTCAGTTAGATCATAGCTGGTTGCTACCCTCCTCCAATTACCCACCTTTGATCAATATCCCTTGATGCCCTTACGTGACCAAAAAAAATTTGATCTGTCTTAAATTTAAATTGACCCAGCAACTACAGCTTTTAGGGGGAAAGAATGTTCTAGATTTCTACCACCTTTTTGATTTATGTTATCTGATTCACTTGTGATCTTGTAGGGTGAGGAGGGGACCAATATAAGGAATATTTTGCAAAACCCAGTTCTAATTTGTTTGCACTAGTCGGCATTTGTCAACCTTTATTGCAAACTGGTGGGGGGAGGCAGCAAACTAGTTCTTAGTTGAAATCCTCTCTAGCAATAGAGAATTGTTTCAATGGTGCCAAGGTTAGCATTTATAACCAAATGTTTGTAGTAATAAAGTACTGCTGTTTGTGTTGGCTTGCATTGTTCTGTGTGCTTCATTTTGTCTTTGTTTCATCTTAACCCTTTACATGCTGCCAGTAGTGAGGAGGCACAGTAGATTGTGTAAGAAGTGGCTGCAACATCTCCCTTCTATAATGGAAGTAATAGTCTGTCCTGTACATGAACAGCAAAATGAAATTCCATTTACTTTAAAGTCTTTAACATGCACTGAAGTGCATTTTTATTTGTGTGGTGTGCTTTTGTTTGTTTCCAATGATTCACCATCTAATTGAGATTTTATGTATGCAGGGACAGATTGTGCTTTCAAAAGATAACTATTTTCATACTGCTAATTCCACAAATATTGGGTTCGTACAAAGGTGATGCTCAGTAAATGTGTAATTTTTTTAATTGACATTTATTCCTGTTGGCTTAATATATGCCATTGTAGCTAAATTAGAATTTTTCTGCAAGTAGCCAACACTTTTTTTTTTTAGTATTGCAGGATTTGTTTGGTTGCTCATAAAACAAAAATGGGATTGAATATTTAGCAGTTTCCCACTTCTGGGGTTTTTCCCTGCTTTAGGTTCCTTGGGATATTTTACTGGTTGGAGATGGGTTCATAACTTGCTCTTGGTCATCTCCCAATGTAATCCTAACCATTAGCTTAAAGGTAACTGGCTACCTTTTGGCTTTTGTTTCCCATTCCCCCTGCCCTTCACTCTAGCTCAGTGAAGTACCAAGCCTCCCTAATGGCCTGACTGAGGCTGAGAGCTCCATATATGGGATTAGTAATAACTGCCTTAAGTAATGGCCTATGCCATTGAGCCATAGTTCTGTTTGTCAACTGTGCTGGTAAATGAATTGAGCCTCCATAAACTACTGTTGCGCAGAACCTTGGAGCATTTTTCTCCTTGACAAAAAAAAACTCCTGTCCGGTAGTTCATTACAATCAATTATGGTCTGCAAGTCACAGTATTGAACAATGAGCAAGTATTATGTTTTTAAAATGCTTTACTATTTGGAATTACAGTAGAGTATCTGAGAAAAATATTTATGTAGGACTTAATTTTCAAACAAGGGAAAGCTCTCCCCCTTAGTCTCCCCAGGATGTACAGCAAGAGTGCAGGTGTGGGATACTCCACCTGCTCTGATTTCGACTGCCATGTGACTGGGAATAGTTTGCCTTTATGGGTAAATGCCTGACCTTTGTCTTTCCAGTGCAATATGATCATGGCAAGGATGGTTTGAAATAATGTCTTGCCACACAGACCTGGCTGTAGAGCCTTTTTAAAAAAAAAACCCACTGTTTGAACTCAATTTGCAATGATGAGCATTACATTGTTGTTTACCAATTTCTAAAATTTGTGTGTGTTTGTCTGTACGTTAGAGACATTAGTGATCTGGAGCCTGGCTTTCAATTTGCACTTTCTAATGCAAATTATTCAAATTTCAATTAGAGACAACATCTTTTTAATATGGCTGCTCACCTGGATGTTAAAACCGAAACTGTGGTTTAAGCTTGGGTAATAGCATTCTCGAATTTCGTAGACTCTGGAGATGAGTTTTGTAAGCTGACTTTTCAATAGGCAGTATTCCTAGGACTGGAATCCCTTGTACTGTGATTTTTCACCCCCCCCCCCCCCTCTACTTTCTACCCCCTGCCATAGTCTACACTAACTGGACAGGGTGGTCAGTCTTGTATAGCAACACTCTAGTATTCTAAACAGACTGGGTAAGGATCATCTGGTTAAGTGTATTTTTTTTTTTTGGGGGGGTGCAGTGGTGGGAAAACTGCTTGAGTTCAGATTTAAAGTAAGTCAAATACCAGATTTTCAGTGTGGTTCATTTTTGTTTGGTAATTAGCTGATATCATTGGCATGTCCTAAATGGTAGCTTTCAGTAACTCCATGGTCTTTTTTGCTGCATTTTTGTAGTAGTTTCAGTATTATATCATTATCCAGTCCAGTACTACATGTGTCCTTTTTTTTTTGTACTGAGTTGATGTGCCAACTTAGTCCACCCATGTTAAAACACTTTTTAAAAGCAGTCACCTGTGCATTGCATTGTTTGCAGTAACAGTTGCCACTTAATGTTTAGTGATACCTGGTTTAGTAAAACATCTAGGTAATTGGCAGCTTGCTAAACCAGTGACTTTGTTTTAAGGTGCTGGTATTTGCGAATCGTATATATACAGAAAGGAAGCTCTTTGGCCATCAAGTCTGTACCAGCTATTTTAAAGAACAATCCAGTTAGTCCTGCTCCCCTGCTGGTTTTCCATATCCCTGAAATTTTGTTTCCCAAGTATTTAGCCAGTTCTCTCTTTTTTTTTTTTTGGAGACCACCATTAAATCTGCATTGACTACCCCATCAGGCAATGTATTCTAAATCCTAACCACTTGTAAAGTTTTCCTTCCTGCTGCCTCTGGTTCTTTGCCAATCAAAAATGTATCTCAAAATGGCAAGTGGAACCTGGGCATTGAAAGTGTTGCTGAAACTGATATTTTTTCCATTTCAGATTTGTTTTAAAATTACAGCACTGTCTCTGCTAGTATATTTGAAGATAGCATTCTTGTCCTCTGCTTTTGACTTCTGCCTACTTTTTCCACCTCCCTCTCTTGCCATCTAATTGCTCAGTTACTATATCCACTGTTGAGCTCCATTGTTAGTATTTTGGCTGTCACCCTCACACTTTGCTTTCAGGCTCTTGTAGATCCTTATCGTGTTTTCGCTGCCTTCTAATCTCTCTCTCTTCCTCTGGCTGCTTCATTGTTCACTCTCCACATAAGACCTGTAGAAATTTAAGCCATTGAAAAATCAGTAAATAGCCCAGCCAGCACAGATTTACAGTAATCATCTGGCATTACATGTGTATGACTTGCAAGCCCATTATACTTTTAGAAATTACAATATAGTTTAATGCTGAGGCTGAGCTCCCTTAAGGGGTATAAAATTTAGTTACTGTCTGTCCAACACCGATTCCCAACAGTTTTGGGTCACCAAGCTTTTGCAGAAGGAGCTAAAATAATTAAAGCTGGATAATCCCCACGCACTTCACCTAATTTGGATTTTGCTTTGAAGCCTTCTGATTTTATTTTCCCCTGCATTTCATGTCTGAAAATTGGGGATTGTTAATTAACAGCATCTGGATTTGCAGTACCAGATATTGGTTCCAGTATAATTAGTGGGGAGCAGTCTGGAAGGATGAAAACGTGGGGGGGAAATGACTAGATTTCTGCAATTCTCCAATACTGAAGTTGGAGAATAAGGACCAGTGTGTGCTTTATATCTAAAGTCTAGTTTATATGGGCAAAAGATGCTGTCTCTATTGTGTATGATGTGATGTGATTAAATTTTTTTGGGTGAATTAAAAAATCTCTTCTGTTGACATAGGATATAATCAAAGAATGGAAGAAATGGGCTTGAAGGTGGCCAAAAAAATCTGCAGAATTTCCCAACAAACATTAAATGAAGTTCTCTTCACTAATGTCACATTTATATTGCATTTCAGTGGATGTGATTTTAGATTCTGTTGACATGGTGGATTTAATTGGCTGCAAATGCCAGAGTACATACAGGACTAATGTTCTGTGCTGTGGCCCTCAATAGTACTGTATTGAATATAATGTACCAGCAGCTTTAATGAAAACACCTGGGTAATGGTTTGGCTCTTTTTGGAACCAGAATACACAAAATGGTGTTTTAAAAAAAAAAATAAGATCTTGGTGTAGACTGCTTTTTGAGGATTTTTTGGTTTAAAAATACAAATGTTTAAGATTTAGTTTTAACAATTTAGTTGTGAAACTAAATGTTACTAAATGTACTGGTTTCTGAAACCTTGCACAAAGCTGAGTAAAGATGGTAAAACTTGTTCCACTGTAATGAACATGTGCAATGACCAGTCAATTTACAAGCCAGGAACTATTAGAAAACATGTAATGTACTGTACTTCTAAATGCTAGCAAGTCCCATTGATTTTTTTTTTCTTCCCAGTGCCAGTGTGTTAACAATGGGAGCTCTGCTGTTCTGATTTATCTGCTGATTTAAGATCTGTCTGCATTTATTTACATTGTGATGCTGCTGCTGCTGATATTTAATTTCCTCCCCCCCTCTACCCTGCTGCCCCCAGTCACTGATTGTCTTTTGAAGAAAATATTTGTTCTCCTTTCAAAACTTGGTGAAATTGCCCACTTCCTGCTCCACTGCTGCAAACTGGTTCTGCTAAAGCTGCAGGATGCTCTTATTTATCAAAAAATATCTCCAAATCAGCTGAAGTGGAAAACAAACTGCATCCAGTTGCTAAACCTCCAGCAAGTGTGACCACTTTGCAGATAACCATCATCTGTTTTATAGATGTGGCAAACAAGTTGCTATAATTGAACAGCAATCTAGTTCTAATCTCTCAAATTGAGTGACCGATCTAAAGGTTAACCAATAAGGATATTTCATTTAGATTCAATTATGCAACAAAATTGATTTAATTGTTTTTTTCTTTAACCCCTTACACTGGCTACATTAGAATATTCTATTTTTTTTTAAATCGCCGATCTAAAGATCTTTGAGCTCAAAGTTATGACTTTAATTAGTTAGTAATTAAACTAGATTGAATTGTGTCTTTGTTTTGGGAAGTAGCTTGTTATGAAGAACCCGTGTGGGGATTGTGCTGTTTTTGAACCATTGCATAATGCTGGCAGCTTTTCTTTCAATTCAGTCGTGCCCTGTTTCCGAAGGTAGATTTCAATTTCAAGACAAACTCGCTATGCTAGATTTATTTTAAATGTGGCTAAAAGACATGGGTGTTCTTAGTGATGGTCCGTTTTAATCTAATCTTCAACTTCTCTATTCTCTGGGAACGGATTTAAGTCCACTGTAAATCGGGTTTATTCTGCACTGCGCAATTTGCTTCAATCAGCTTTTAAAAGTATAAGTGCACTGTCTGTTCTGAATCCATTACTGATTGTCTCCAATTCCACAGGGGAATAAAGCACCAAAAGATAAATAAATCCTTTGGCAGTGACCTAGCTGGTTCTCTGTAATTTCAGTCGTGAAGGCTCTGAAATTTGTTTAGTAATGGCAAAATATCACATGGAAGCCAATGATGGCAAGTGTTTTTTTTTTTTTGCTACTAACCTCTTCCAATATCATAAAATTATCAGATAACTCCAAGATCCAGTCATCTTGGTGCTGAGCTGGAATGAAGAGATTCCACTGAAAATAAACTTGATTCAATCCTTCCTTGGCTGACCTTGCATTTTCCATCCTCCATTAAACTTGTCATCTAAACTTCTGTCTGTATCGTAACTTGCACCAAATGCCACTTATCCATCACGCCTGTAATCACTAATCTACTTGGGCTCTTGTTCTGGCCAGTGCTTTTATTTTAAAATTCTCATGCTAATTTTCAAATCCCTACATGGCCTCAAACCCTATCTCTCTAACCACCTTCAACCTTATAAACCCTTCATGTTCTCTGCTTTCCAATTTGGGCCTCTTGCACATCCCCAGTTTTTTTTTTTTGCTCCAAGCTTTTTAGTCCTTCTCCAATATCTCCTTATGTGACTCCATGCCAGATTTTGTTTTGATCCTGTGAAACCCCTTTGGATGCTTTACTATATTAAAGGCATTAAATCAATGGAAGTTGGCGAGTCAGACTAAGGGCCTGCAATTCTTTGAGACGTTCATAAAACTTAGTTTTCTAAATTGCTGTATTCATTTGCTGCCTCTTCAAATTGAGTACCCTATTCCCCACTTATATTGGTTACCCTGATCCATTTTGCTATTCAAACACATTTCACTTTTTGAATTAAGCTGTTCTGATCTGTTTCTGTGCTGTATGACTGGTTTTAGTGAACAAGTTTTCCCCCACTTCAACTTTTGTGACCGAACTACCCTCTACCATTTCATTGCACAATCCAGCAAACAAGCTGGCAGAAGAAACAATTTGATTTTCTACTCCTTTCATGTCTTTTGCCAGGTGCAAAAGGCTTCACTGCCAATTAACTACCTTTTTGAAGTGTTACTTGCTTTTGAAGGCAAAAAGGCAGAGACAAGTGTGTTGCTGCAAAGCACTTCACACTTGGCCTTTTTGGAGGAGTAAAATTGATCGTATCTGAACTTGCTGGTGTACACATCTGTTCAGTTTTCATTGCCTTTGAGAAATGAAGAGCATTTCTTTTTAAAGAATTTTGAGTGACAAATTGAGTTTTAGGGTGGGAGGACTGGAGAGTTGTCACTTAAATATATTTTGAACTCTTTTTTTTTTTTTTTCCCCCCCCACCCCCATAATATATACCAGATAATTTTGCCCTGTTCACCAGAGTTAGGTGTTTCAGTAGTTTTTTTGGTTGATTACATACTTAAATGTTGACTTTAGCATCCATGTTGCTTAATACTTCTAGTTTTCTTTTACACAGCACTCTAGCTGAAAATCATTTAGAGACCAACTGCTGCATTCACTATTGTACAAAATATTTCCTCCTACAGTTGGGAAAGGGGAGATTAAGAAAATAATATATGAAGGTGCCATTTGTTACTTTTTCCTATTGAGTTTACAACTACTGAGGCACTTAAATACTTTTATTTAAAAAAAAAACCCTCAGGATATTTATGTTCAGTCTTTTACTTCGCACAGTTTTTAACATTTCAGTAGCTGATTTCTTGAGGTTAATTTGTCTTTCTGGTATGTGGATATGTTTGATAATGGGACTTTTTTCCTTTTTTAAACACTGACATTTGCGCGCTCCTCTAAAGCAAGACCTGAATGTACAGTAGAAATGCCAGTTATTTTTATGGTGTCAGTGAAGTTCAAGAAAGATAATTAGTGACTGCAGTTTAAACACTAAGCTAAAAACACTGCCCTTCATGAAAGGACATAAAGCCAATCATGTTTTCTATTCCTGGTCTTGCTGTTCATGCAAGATTCATCCAAATAGTATGTTGAGGGAAACCTTAAGGTGGGAAGGGTAATATTTAACCTCTGGAGGGTAGGCTCAAATCAAGACTTGATTAGTACTAGAACTACCAATTTTGCTTTATACAGAATAATCCATGTACTTGCCTACAAACATTGGAGGCCCTTACAGTCCAGAATAAAACTGCTTTTGCCAGAGTTTCTCCACTGGAGCCCAGTCAGATCTGACTCAGGATTTGCATCAGTCTGAAGCAAAATCCACACCACAACTCAACTCTTGTGTAAATGTACTCCAATGAAATAATTGGCATAATTTAATATATGTGTAAACTGCTGCAAATAACAAAATCTTACCTTTTTTGAGTTAACAGAACAGCTGAACTATCTGAAGTGTGCTTTTATTTTAAGTAGCTGGGTCTTTAAACACAAGTTCTTAAATGCCAACAAACTGGTTATCATTTCCTCATTTAAACAGTTAATAGATGTCCTCAAAAAAACAAACTATTGATTTATAGTCCAGTTACCAATCATTGGGATGAATGTTCTGTATAATAGGGAGGGGAGAAAATATGAACCTTCTAACCTGGGCTAGTGTCAGTTAACAGTGAGGTTTGATGCAAACCTGATTAGAAATGTACTGTTCAATTACTAGTGTAAGCAAGATTTCCTAATATCAGCTCTATCTAAAATACTTTTGTCAGACCCATCCATCAAAAAAAGTTTGCAATCACTTGTTTGAAGCTTTAACGACTTATTGCCAAATTGGGGACAGGTTTTATCAGTGGACCTGTGAAGAGTCAGCAAACTAAAAGCCTTCACTACATCAGTTTGGACCTGCTTTGAACCCAGTGTGCAAACTCACTGCACCACCCAGCCCATTCAAAATGCAAGTTGCCATTAAATTGGAATCTGGATGACATACTGGGTGCGAAGTGTGTGTGACAGTGACACTGTCCCCCTGCTCTTGAGGTTGGACCTGTGGCCTGTTGCCCTTCTGTGTTCACTTTCTTTCTGTATTGTCACATTGCCTTTGCTCAATTGACTGTGTATGTATGCTTTTTAGATCATTATCATTTCAAATAAACACCATAATTTATCCATATGGGTAAGACTTCAGCATTGCATCTTCCAATGTGGTGTGCATAATGCCTTTCCAGCCCTGATTGATTATGTAAGTGGCAAGAAAATATTTTATAAATTAATGTAGCCTAATGACCATATTGACTTTTTTTTTTTAAAAAAAAGTGAGACCACCTGGTATTTTACCCTCTTCACTGCCCAATACTGAATGGACGATCTACTTCCCAGTCAATGACTCCTTTCCATTATGAATGCTTTAAATATTGCTACTCAAGTTGGCTGACATCACCAGCACTTTTTTCTTGCAGTTTAGTTACTGTCTTGCAACAGCTTTGTTGCTCTGATATATTTTGTTTTAAGGTGCCTTGTGTTGAGTAGGTTCATTGTAGCATTTCTGTTCTGGCTGCAAATGGCTTCCTAGAGGACACTTTCTTTTCTTGCTCCTTAGCTTTGATAGAAGTCAAAAGTCCAGTTGTGCAAAAGAGGTTTTCTTGCTCTTGCCTACAGCATTCTTGACTTGTGTGGCTTTCACACTTAAGAACTGTCATAATTTGTCACCAGTGTGGTAGTGGATATTTATTTACATGGATGAATGGTCGTTTTTTTTTTTGATACATTTCTATCTGTCTTGATGGTTTTTGTACCATAACTTTAGGAAACCACTTGGATTGCGATTGCACTATATTTTAATCACGTGCATTATACAGTACTCTGTACTTTTTCACTCGGTATGTAGTTACATACCATACTGCTGTGATTGTGGAAAATTAAAAGATTTGACTTGATGAAATATTGGACTTTGAATTTTGTTTGAAATGTGTTCAGCTCAATACGTAACATTTTTAAACAAGATTTTGAAAATACCCTCAAGTCAGTGGTAATCGAGTCATCTAATCCTTATTTTCTTGCCATCCCATACAAAAGCATGAGTGGGAAATTGAATTTTTAAAGCTGCTGAATGGTAAAGCCTTTGAGAAAATTTATTAAACAATACCCAAAAAGTTCACACTTCACCCACGCCCACACACAAGATGGAGATTAATACCATACATTTCGATCTGATTGTTTGTTTTAAAGAGAGTCTCTCTTCCTCTGGCTTTCCAGCTCTTGCACTGAAAATGTCTCCATAAAACCCCTTATCAGAGACTTGGTTTCTGTCAAGTGACCAAAGTTTCTCCCATTGTGTTTAGTGTGGCCATTGTTCGACAATGTATTTGGATGTTGCTCATCTGTCATCTTGATAGTGGTATTTTTTCACACCTTTTAGCCTGAGTTTGAGTCTGGAGTCTGCAAAGTCAGTGTTGGCTACCCTTCAAGTTGGGCTATTAGCATTGGGCCACTTGCATTGCTAATGCTTTCTTCAACACTTGACCAGACATCATGATTGGTTCAGGGTTCCAGCAGTATGCCACCTGACCTCTTACTCCATCTTGTTTTGTAGCAAAAGGTGTCCATTTTGACCAATTCATCAGTTTATTTTATAGTTCATAATTTCTCAAGTTTAACACCAACAATAAATGCAAGGAGCTCATGAACTACTTTGTCACTAAAATTGAGACCATCAGATCAGCTGCCTCTGCCACATTCATCGTCAGTTATACAACACAAAAACAGGCCCTTCAGCCCATTGTCTGTGCCGGCCATCAAGTACCTAACTATTCTAATCCCATTTTCCTGCACTTGGCCCATAGCCTTATATGCTATGACATTTCAAGTGCTCATCTAAATACTTGTCAGGGTTCCTGCCTCTACCATCTCTTCAGGCAGTGCGTTCCAGATTCCAACCACCCTCTGGGTGGAAAAGATTTTCCTCAAATCCCCTCAACCTCCTGCACTTTTTTTTTTTTTTAAATCCATGCCCCCTGGTTATTGACCCCTCTGCTAAGGGAAAAAGTTTCTTCCTATCTAACCTAGCAATGCCCCTCATAATTTTGTATACCTCAATCATATCCCCCTCAGCCTTCTCTGCTCTAAGGAAAACAACCCTAGCCTTTTCAGTCTCCCTCATAGCTGAAATGCTCCAGCCCAGGCAACATCCTGGTGAATCTCCTCTGCACCCTCTCCAGTGCAATCACATCCTTGCTATAGTGTGCTGCCCAGAACTGTACACAGTACTCCAGCTGTGCCCTAACTAGTGTTTTAGACAGTTCCATCATAACCTTGTCTTTATTAACAGAGGCATAGAATACAAGTATCCAATGTGTTTTCCTAACCACCTTTATCTACATCATCTGCTACCTTCAGTGATCTATGGACAAGTACACCAAGGTCCCTCTACTTCCTAGGGTTCTACCATCCATTGTATATTCCCTTGCCTTGTTAGTCCTCCCAAACTGCATCACCTCACTTTTCTCAGGATTAAATTCCATTTGCCACTGCTCTGCCCGTCTTACCAGCCCATCTATATTGTCCAGTAATCTAAGGCTTTCCTCATCACTATTTACGACACCACCAATTTTCGTGTCATCTGCGAACTTACTGATCATACCTCCTATATTCACATCTAAATCATGAACGTACACTACAAACAGCAAGGGTCCCAGCACCAATCCCTGCAGTACACCACTGGTCACAGGCTTCCACTCGGAAAAAGAACCCTCGACCATTACCCTCTGCCTCCTGCCACTAAGCCAAATTTTGGATCCAATTTGCCAAATTGCCCTGGATCCTGTAGGCTCTTACCACCTTAACCAATCTCCCATGCAGGACCTTGTGTACAAAAAAAAAGCCTTACTGATGTCCATGTAGACTACATCAACTGCTTTTACCCTCATCTACACTTCGTCATCACCTCAAAATTCAATCAAGTTAGTCTGACACTATCTCCCCCTGACAAAACCGTGCTGACTATCCCTGATTAATCCCTGCCTCTTCAAGTGGAGATTAATCCTGTCCCTCAGAATTTTTTCCAATAGTTTCCCAACCACTGATAGATTCACTGGCCTGTAATTACTCAGTTTATCCCTGCTACCCTTAAATAATGGTACCACATTCGCTGTCCTCCAGTCCTCTGGTACCTCTCCTGGGGCCAGAGAGGATTTGAAAATTTGTCCCAGCCCCTGCAATCTCCTCCCTTGCCTCACATAACAGCCTGGGATACATCTCAAGTGGGACTGGGGATTTATCCACCTTTTTAAGCCTTCTAAAACATCTAATACTTCCTCCCTTTCAATGCTAATATGTTCAAGTATATCGCAATCCTCCTCCCTGATTTCTACACCTGCATCGTCCTCCATAGTGAACAGATAAAAAGTAATTCTTTAAAACCTCACCTATGTCCTCTGACTGACTCCACACACAGATTGCCACTTTAGTCCCTAATGGGCTCTACTCTTTCCCTGGATATCCTCTTGCCCTTTAATATATTTCTAAAACGCCTTAGGATTTTCCTTTATCTTGCCTGCCAGTGTTTTTTCATGTCCCCTCTTTGCTCTCCTAATTACTTTTTCTTAAGTACCCCGCCACCCCCCCCCCCCCCCCTACACTTTATACTCCTCTAGTGTCTCCACTGATTTCAGCACTCTGAATCTTCCTTCCACTAGCCCACCTGGCCAAACTTCCTATAATAATTCTCCTCCCCCAACCCCCCCGAACACACTCTCGTTTCTCTCCCATCTCTCTTCATTCCCTCTGAGCTCATCTTGTCTGAGATCCTCCTCCTGTTCCCTCTATCCTATTCCCACTAAACTGCTGTCATCACTCATCCAAAAAAAACCCTTGACCCAACTGCCCTTGTGAACTACCATCCCATCTCCAACCTGTCCGCTCCCAAATCTTTGTCATCGCCTTCCAAATCCAATCTCTCTTTCCTGGAACTCCAGGTTTGAATCCCTCCAATCAGGTTTCCACCCTGCCACAGTACCAAAATAGTTCTTATCAGTCACAAATGACATACAATGTGATGGTGACAAAAGTAAACTTTCCCTCCTCGTCCTTCTCTCTGTCGGCAGCCTTTGCTACATTTAACCACACCACCCTCCTTCAAAGCCTCTCCGCTGTTATGACCAAGGCAGGGGGAGTGTATATTTTTTTTTGTTCCACTTCTCTGCAGGTCACATGTATTTTTTTTTTCCATTACTGATATGGTCAATCATAGACTCTATTAAAGAAACCTGTTTGGCTTTTTCTGATTATTTTCAGTTTATTCTAAAACAAGACAAACGTGTGAAGCAGAATGCAGACTGGTTTCAATCTCACTTTGAAGAGCTGGAACCTGTCATAGCCGCTAAGCGCATTGCACTGCTGAACTACAAGAAAGCCCCCAGCGAGTTAACATCCGTAGCACTGTGCAGCGCTTCTGGCTGCTTTAAAAGAACAGCCAGGCGCTGCGCAAATGACTACTGGCAACACCTGTGCAGTCATATACAGCTGGCTTCTGACACCGGAAACATCAGGGGAATGTGTGATGGTATTGAGAGCATTTGGGCCAACCATCAAGAAGATCACCCCCCTCAAATCTAAATCAGGGGACACAATCACTGACCAACACAACCAAATGGACCACTGGGTGAAGCACTACCTAGAACTGTACCCCAGGGAAAATGTTACTGAGACCGCCCTCAATGCATTCCAGTCTCTGCCAGTCATGGATGAGCTGGACGTACAGCCAACAGAATCGGAACTCGGTGATACCATTGATTCTCTAGCCAGCGTAAAAGCCCCTGGGAAGGTCGGCATTACCCCTGAAATCAAGAGTGCCAAGCCTGCTATACTCTCAGCACTCCATGAACTGCTTTGCCTGTGCTGGGACGAGGGAGCAGTACTACAGGACATGCGTGATGCCAATATCATCACCCACTATAAGAACAAGGGTGACCACGGTGACTGCAACAACTACCATGGAATCTTCCTGCTCAGCATAGTGGGGAAAGTCTTCACTCAAGTCGCTTTAAACAGGCTCCAGAAGCTGGCTGAGCGTGTCTACCTTGAGGCACAATGTGGCTTTCGAGCAGAGAGATCCACCATTGACATGCTGTTCTCCCTTCGCCAGCTACAGGAGAAATGCCGCGAACAACAGATGCCCCTCTATGTTGCTTTCATTGATCGCACCAAAGCCTTTGACCTCGTCAGCAGACGTGGTCTCTTCAGACTACGAGAAAAGATAAGATGTCCACCAAAGCTACTAATACTATCACCTCATTCCATAACAATATGAAAGGCACAATTCGGCATAGCGGCGCCTCATCAGACCCCTTTCCTATCCTGAGTGGCGTGAAACAGGGCTGTGTTCTCGCACCTACACTGTTTGGGATCATCATCTCACGTTCATTCAAGTCTTCAGAAGAAGGAATTTTCCTCCACACAAGATCAGGTGGCAGGTTGTTCAACCTTGCCCATCTAAGAGCGAAGACCAAAGTACGGAAAGTCCTCATCATGGAACTCCTCTTTGCTGACGATGCTGCATTAACATCTCACACTGAAGAGTGTCTGCAGAGTCTCATTGACAGGTTTGCAGCTGCCTGCAACAAATTTGGCCTAACCATCAGCCTCAAGAAAACGAACATCATGGGACAGGACATCAGAAATGCTCCATCCATCAATATTGGCGACCACGCTCTGGAAGTGGTTCAAGAGTTCACCTACCTAGGCTCAACTATCATCAGTAACTTGTCTCTCGATGCAGAAATCAACAAGTGCATGGGAAAGGCTTCCACTGCTATGTCCAGAATGGCCAAGAGAGTTTGGGAAAATGGCGCACTGACACGGAACACAAAGATTCGAGTGTATCAAGCCTGTGTCCTCAGTACCTTGCTCTATGGCAGCGAGGCCTGGACAACGTATGTCAGCCAAGAGTGACAATTCATTCCATCTTCGCTGCCTCTGGAGAATCCTTGGCATCAGGTGGCAGGACCGTATCTCCAACACAGAAATCCTCGAGGCGGCCAACATCCCAAGCATATACACCCTACTGAGTCAGCGGCGCTTGAAATGGCTTGGCCATGTGAGCCGCATGGAAGATGGCAGAATCCCCAACGACACATTGTACAGCGAGCTCGTCACTGGTATCAGACCCACCGGCCATCCATGTCTCCGCTTTAAAGATGTCTGCAAACGTGACATGAAGTCATGTGACATTGATCACAAGTCGTGGGAGTCAGTTGCCAGTGATTGCCAGAGCTGGCGGGCAGCCATAAAGGCGGGGCTGAAGTGTGGCGAGTCGAAGAGACTTAGCAGTTGGCAGGAAAAAAGACAGAAGCTCAAGGGGAGAGCCAACTGTGTAACAGCCTCGACAACCAATTCTATCTGCAGCACCTATGGAAGAGTCTGTCACTCTAGAATTGGCCTTTATAGCCACTCCAGGCGCTGCTTCACAAACCACTGACCACCTCTAGGCGCTTAACCATTGTCTCTCGAGGCAAGGTGGCCAAAGAAGAAGAAAAAGATAAATATAATTTAATTCCTTATTTTAAATCTGCAACTGTGAAATCTCAAGTGAAGTCTAAACTATATCCATTGACTGTCCCCTAGTTACTTATTTATTAGGCTGACAGCATGAATTATTGCTTCTAGAACCATTATCGTATGACTACTACTTCTTTGGTCCTATCTTGTAAAAGGCTCTCAAGCATTTCCTCGCATGTTGATGTGGCTCATGACGTGGCCGATTATTCCTCTACTTCATAGTTAATTCTTGCTTTGAAAGTAAAATATCATTAGTTCTCCTCCAGCACCATGATGCACAACTTTGTTTAGAATGCAGTTTGACCAGAGCCCACCTATTTCAAGGTTTTAAAGATATATTTCAGCTGCTCTGTGTGGACACTTAATGTTTTGTTTTTCCATAACTTGTTTAGCTTATCTCAATGTAAACTGCATTTCCAATCTAGTTGGACTTCACTTGGAATTTGTCCCATTTTCATGTGAAGAATAACCTCACATTTTCTATTCTATTTTCCCTCTCCTCACCTCCCCATATTAACCTGCCACTTAAAGAATTCAGGATTGTGAATGGTCTTCTTGCAATGTCATTTAAAATATTTTAATCTTCCTTACAGGAACCTAAGTAGGTCCTTTAACCCCTTGAGCCTGTTCTGACATTGAATGAGATCATAGCTGAACAACTTAACTCCACCTTTGCTTCCAAGAATTTATCAATCTCACTCTTGAATATATTCAATGACTGAGCATCCACAGCCTTCTGTGGTAGAGAATTCCAAAGATTCAGAACTGTCTGGGTAAAAATAGTCTCTTCATCTCAGCCCTAGGAACAGGAGGAGGCCATTTAGCAATTCAAGACTGTTTCACCAGTCAATTAGATCATGGTTGATCTGTGACAAATCCTTATAACCATCTTTCCCACATAGCTTTTTGTTAGCCAAAAGAGATCAATCTTAGATTGAAAATTAATTATTGATCTAGCATCAATTTCTGTTTGTGGAAGAGCGTTCCAAACTTCTACCACCTTTGTGTGCAGAAATATTTCCCAATTTCACTCCTAAAATCTCAGCCCCTTTTCGAACACACTCCGGACCCAACAAACCAACAATAGCCCCACCTCTCGGCGGCGCACTTCCTGGTAGATTGCGAACATCACCAACCTCAATCTGGTAACTGACCCGAGTGGTGAAGTCCCAGGTATGAACTTCCCATGGAATATCTGGACAACCCTCAACTGCTTGAGGACAGGCCAGGGAAGATGTGGCCACTTACTCCACAAGTGGAACATGACCAGTTCACATTGTGACTGTGGCCATCCAAGTCAGAACATCAGCCACATGTTGAACTCTTGCCCTGAGAGATCCATTCCTGGTGGCATCACAACCATTCACACCATCAGCTGAAGCGGTTGCACTTCATATGAACATACTGTTACGACCAAGTGAGAAAGAGGTCTAGGGTTCCCTTTCAGCCTTCACCTGGTCTTACTGTAACAGGTTTAATTTTAAACACGCCCTGTTTAAAGCTCCCCCTTGGTGAATCCGTGTTCACCGCTTTCCAATTGTAAGGCAAAAAAACCAGTACAAACAGGTTTTCTTAGGTTTAAAGAAGAAAGGTTGAAATTTATTAAAATTAAACTCTAATTCGGCTAACGTCTGCAGATACACGATGTGCCCATGGCAGCATGCATATATGATAAACACATGCAGATAGAGACAAAAAAGAGCAGAAGAAATAAAGTGGAAAAGTTTGAGGTAATATCTGAAGAGGGTTTTTGTTATGCTCTTCAAGCTTACTGTAGAGTCCTTAATTGTAGGTAGATTTTGCTTTTCGGTGAGGCCCAGTATTATTCTTACAAAGTGATTCCTGACAACGCAGCCGGCCACTGACGTCATCAGGCTGCGCCAAGGTGTGCACATGTGCAGACGGGCTCCTGCTCTCTGCGTGTGCGCTGCATTCCGACTTGCCAGGACTGGTTAGTGCGTGGTGACGTGTGCATCTTGGGGCAATGCACCTGGTCGGCCTCTGCACATGCGCTTTACGCTTTTAAATACCTGTAGAAACTTTTGCTATCCATTTTTACATTTTCTCGCTAGCTTCCTCTCATACTCTAATTTCTTTCTGCTGATTAATCTTTGTCATTCTCTGCCGTTCTTTACATTCTGACCAATCATCTGACCTGCCACTCATCTTTGCGCAATTATATGCTCTTTCCTTAAGTTTGATGTTTTCCTTAACTACTTTAGTTAACCACGGATGGTGGGTCTCCCTTGAGCATTTTTCTTTATTGTAGGAACATACTTATCCTGAGTATTCTAAAATATCCCCTGAAATGTCTGCCACTGCTTCTCTATTACTCTATCTCCTGGCCTAGTAACCCAGTTCACTTCAGCTAGCTCAGCTTTCATGCCCACATAGTTGTCCTTGTTTAAGTTTAAAATACTAGTCTTAGACCCACTCTTCTCTTTCAAACTGGATGTAAAATTCAATCATACTGTGGTCGCTGCTCCCTAGAGGTCCCTTTACTCTGAGGTCATTAACTAATCCTGTCACATTACACAATACCTAGTCAAATATAACCAGCTCTCTGGTTGTTTCCAGAATGTGCTCCTCCTAAGGAACTATCTCGAAAGCATTCTATGAACTCCTCATCCAGGCGACTATTGCCAATCTTATTTTTCCAGTTTATATGTAGATTTAAAATCATCCATGATTACTGCCATCCCTTTATTCACAAGCACCCAATATTTAGGAACATAGGAAGATAGGAACAGGAGTAGGCCATTCAGCCCCTCGAACCTGTCCCGCCATTCAATGAGATCATGGCCGATCTGCGGCCTAACTCCATATACCTGCCTTTGGCCCATATCCCTGAATATCTTTGCTTAACTTTAAATCTGAGACAGATAGATTTTTGTTAACAACTGTTCTAGCTTCAACTGCTGTTTATGGGTGAAAGTTCCAAATCTCTACCACTGTTTGCATGAGGAAGTGCTTCCTAACATCTCTCCTGAAAAGTCTGCTAATTTTTAGACAATGCCCCCTAGTTTTTGAATCTCCAACCAGTGGAAATAGTCTATCTTTATCTAGCCTGTCTTTTCCTGTTAATATCTTGAAGACTTTGATCAGATCACCCCTTAACCTTCTAAATTCTAGCGAAAACAGGCCTAATTTGTGTAATCTCTCCTCGTAACTTAACCCCTGTAGTCCAGGTATCATTCTTGTAAACCTACATTGCACTCCCTCCAAGGCCAATATATCCTTCCTCAGGGGTGGTGCCCAGAACTGCTCACAGTACTCCAAGTGGGGTCTAACCAGGGTTTTGTACAGCTGCAGCATAACCTCTGTGTCTTTATACTCCAATCCTCTAGATATAAAGGCTAGCATTCCATTAGTCCTTTTGATTATTTTCTGCACTTGCTCGTGGCATTTTAAAGATCTATGCACCTGAACCCCCAAGTCTCTTTGGACATCCACTGTACTTAACCTCTTCCCATTTAGAAAATACCTTGCTCTATTCTTTTTTGGTCCAAAATGGATAACCTCACACTTGCCCGCATTGAAATCCATCTGCCACAGTTTTGCCCACTCACTTAGCATAAAATTGCAAAGAGATATTGACAGACTATCAGCTAGACTGTCTACAATGCTGCCTAACTTTGTATCATCAGCAAATTTGGATACATGACTTACTATGCCATCATCCAAGTAGTTAATGAATGTGAATAATTGAGGCCCCAACACAGATCCCTGTAGGACACCACTAGTTACATCCTGCCAATCGGAGTACTTACCCATTATCCCCACTCTCTGTCGCCTACCACTCAACCAACTTCCTAACCATGTCAATAATTTTCCCTTGTAATAATAATTTCTTCTTGTATACTTCATCCTACATTGTGGTTATTATGGGGCCAGTAGACCACTCCCGCTAGTGACTTCTTTCCCCTACTATTCTTCATCTCCACCCAAACTGATTCTACATCCTGATCTCCTGAACCAAGATCATTTCTAACAATTGCACCAATGCCATCCATGATTAATAGTGCTATCCCTCCACCTTTACCTCGCTTCCTATTCTTCTTGAATGTCATATACCTGAATTATAATGGCTTCCCCAGCTACACGAACATATATATACACCTGAAAAGTCTGGTTCTAATGTTTAGGCTATGCCTCCTCGTCCTTGTGTCCCCAACCAGTAGAAATAGTTTCTCTCTATCTACCATATCTATTCCCCTTAATATTTTGAAGACTTCGATCAGATCATCCATTAACCTTCTAAATTCCAGGGAATATAACACATTTTAAAAATCCTTGTTAATTATGTTACCATGTACGGTTTCCTCAAGTGGCATTTGTGTGTTTTCCAATGCTCAGTAATTTTAATTCCTTGCATATTTGGAAAAATAGCTTCATTTATAAACACCTCTTAAATGTATCCATTCCATTCGCCTCAAACACTCCATATGGTAGCAAGCTCCATATTACTGCCATTCTCTGGGTATAGTTGATGAACCTAGTTGTTCATATAGAATATAGTTGTTCTCAGATAAATCCCTTCTATTTTCAGCATCACCCCCCCCTGCTGCTCCTTTACAATTGATGCCGCTGTTGCATTAATAAAGGAACTGTTCTCACTTCCGCACCGGCTTCTCTCAGGCGCATGCGCAAAGGCGACTTTCTAGTGGTCGCGGGCTTTAAGACGTCATGCGATTGACAGCAACTCGACCCAATGATTGGAGCAACGGATCATTGGGTAACGGACTACACAGACCAATCAACACAGGGAACAGCAGGGACAGGGCGCCATTAGTTACTGGAGGTTTTACTGACAGACACGTTGACCAATGGTAGGGCCGTTGCCTCGGTAACGGTCGACAAAAGCGAACCACCAGCGGGCGGGGATTAGCAGTCGGCGGACAGATGCGCCGACCAATAGCAGCGTCGTTGCCTAGGGTAACGGCCAATCATCAGAGAGGGCGGGCGATGACCGAGGGCATCGGGGAGAGGGTGTAAGATGGCTGCTCGGCCTGGCCTGCTAAGCGCTGCCCCAGAGCCAGCAGGTGAGTGAGAGATGGAGGGACTAACCGACCCGGATCCTCGTCCACCAGGCCTGAGGCGGTCAATCAGTGCCAGTGTGAACCCTCCCGACCCCAGGCCCCGGAGAGCTGCTGTAATCGGGGCCGCTTCCCCTCAGCATCGTCCGTCACCCGATCCCCGCGACAAAGTAATAGCTCACCCCTCAGATACAACAAGGTTCGGATAACAACATCAGAAAGTGACCTTATAAAGTGTCAACATTACAACCGCGTCAATATCAGGCAGCAGTAAACCCAATAGGAGTGGCTAGCACTCCACCTTTGTGCCAAAAGGTTCTGGGTTCAAGTCACACTGAAGGACTTGACAAAAATTAAGGCAAGGCTGACACTCCAGTGCAGTCCTGAGGGAGTGCTGCACTGTTGGAGGTGCTGTCTTTCGGATGAGACTTTAAGTTGAGGCCCCCATCCACCCTATCAAGTGAATGTAAAAGATCCCTTGTACGAGAACAGCGGAGTTCTCCCTGGTATCCTGACCAAAGTTTATCCCTCAATCAACATCTAAAAAACAGATAATCAGGTCATTATCACATTGCTGTTTTGTGGGAGCTCGCTGCTGCATTTCCAACAACTGACTTACACTTCATTGACTTTGAAATGTTGTGAAAGATGCTATATAACTCCAAGTTTTTTTCTAAACTTCTTTACCCAGAGCGTGGTGAGAATGTAGAACTCGCTACCACAAGGACTTGTTGAGGTGAATACTACTTCTTTGGCCTCCTTGTCACAAGAGACAATGGGTAAGCGCCTAGAGGTGGTCAGTAGTTTGTGGAGTAGTGCCTGGAGTGGCTATAAAGGCCAATTCTAGAGTGACAGACTCTTCCAAAGGTGCTGCAAATAAAATTGGTTGTCGGGGCTCTTGCACTGTTGGCTCTCTCCTTGCACTTCTGTCTTTTTTCCTGCCTTCGACTCACCACTCTTTAGCCCTGCCTTTATGGCTGCCCGCCAGTTCTGGCGATCACTGGCAACTGACTCCTACGACTTGTGGTCAATGTCACAGGACTTCATGTCGCATTTGCAGACGTCTTTAAAGCGGAGACATGGACAGCCGGTGTGTCTGATACCAGTGACGAGCTCGCTGTACAATGCGTCCTTGGGGATCCTACCATCTTCCATGTGGCTCACGTGGCCAAGCCATCTCAAGCACCGCTGGCTCAGTAGGGTGTATATGCTGGGGATGTTGGCTGCCTCGAGGACTTCTGTGTTGGAGATACGGTCCTGCCACCTGATGCCAAGGATTCTCCGGAGGCAGCGAAGATGGAATGAGTTGAGACGTCGCTCTTGGCTGACATACGTTGTCCAGGCCTCGCTACCGTAGAGCAAGGTACTGAGAATGCAGGCTTGAAACACTCGGACTTTTGTGTTCCATGTCAGTGCGCAATTTTCCCACACCCTCTTGGCCAGTCTGGACATAGCAGCGGAAGCCTTTCCCACGCGCTTTTGATTTCTGCATCGAGAGACAGGTTACTGGTGATAGTTGAGCCTTGGCAGGTGAATTCGTGAACCACTTCCAGAGCGTGGTTGCCGATATTGATGGATGGAGCATTTCTGGTGTCCTATCCCATGATGTTCATGTTCTTGAGGCTGATGGTTCGGCCAAATTCGTTGCAGGCAGCCGCAATCCTGTCAATGAGTCTCTGCAGACACTCTTCTGTGTGGGATGTTAATGCAGCGTCGTCAGCAAAGAGGAGTTCCCTGATGAGGACTTTCCGTACTTTGGTCTTCACTCTAAGATGGACAAGGTTGAACAACTTGCCATCTGATCTTGTGTGGAGGAAAATTCCTTCTTCTGAAGTATTGAACGCATGTGAGAGCAGCAGTGAGAAGAAGGTACCAAACAGTGCAGGTGCGAGAACACAGCCCTGTTTCACGCCACTCAGGATAGGAAAGGGGTCTGATGAGTCACCGTTTGCTGAATTGTGCCTTTCATATTGTCATGGAATGAGGTGATGATACTTAGTAGCTTTGGTGGACATCCAATCTTTTCTAGTAGTCTGAAGAGAGCACGTCTGCTGACGAGGTCAAAGGCTTTGGTGAGATCTATGAAACCAACATCTGTTGTTCGCGGCCTTTCTCCTGTAGCTGGCGAAGGGAGAACAGCATGTCAATGATGGATCTCTCTGCTCGAAAGCCACACTGTGCCTCAGGGTAGACACGCTCAGCCAACATCTGGTGCCTGTTTAAAACGTCTTGAGCGAAGGCTTTCCCCGCTATGCTGAGCAGGGAGATTCCATGGCAGTTGTTGCGGTCACCCTTGTTTTTATAGAGGGTGATGATATTGGCATCGCGCATGTCCTGTGGTACTGCTCCCTCGTCCCAGCACAGGCAAAGCAGTTCATGGAGTGCTGAGAGTATAGCAGGCTTAGCACTCTTGATTATTTCAGGGGTAATGCCATCCTTTCCAGGGGCTTTTTCAGTGGCTGGAGAATCAGTGGCATCACTGAGTTCCGATTTTGTTGGCTGTTCGTCCAGCTCATCCATGACTGGCAGAGACTGGGCTGCATTGAGGCTGCATACTATAAATGCATTTTAATAGGAAGCTAGATACACAAGAGGGAGAGGAGAGAAGACTCGGCGGGCAGAGTTCTGGATCTGTGGAGACAGAAAGTTTCCATGCTATATGTTCCTTGTAACCTCGGAGAATGAGTCATTCAGTAAAAATAAAAATATTACGTCTGCTGGAAATCTGAAATCAAAACAAAATGCTGGAGAATACTCTGCCTACGTGGAGAGAGAAACAGAGTTAACATTTCAGCCTTGATGACCTCTCAACATTTTTAATTTAAAGTCACTGTCTTCACAACTGACCAGAAGTGCTGCGGAGGAGCAACCTTAAAGGAGAAGCACAGGTGCCTTGAGAGGCACACTGTCCAAACTAATCAAATGGTGCACTATGATCCCAGTAACAGATCAATAAAGCTCATTGGAATGAACGTGGGGGTCTGATTTTAATCCTGTGAAAGTAAATGGGTTTTGAGTGAATTAAAATTGAGCCCACATGTGTTTGTCTATTAAAAATCTTTTGCACATGCAAGTATCGATAGCATTTCTGTTGTCACTATTTTTGACCGCATGTCAATATTTAACACTGAAAGTGCTTTTCTAATTAGTTCTAATGGAAGTTCCTAATGTGAACAGGTCCTGGTCAGCTTGAAGTTACAGCTTGCGGACACTCAGTGGTATTGTGCTTCCACTGTATCATCTGACATGCTGTTTTTTTCTGTAGCAATTCCTTTGAAGACCAAACATCCTGTTACACTTGGGAAAATGTTCCAACTTATTATTGGCAATGCTACAGGAGTTTTGTTTTAAAGTCTTGCATTTTATACATGTCTGTCATATGTCAGATACAAATAATTGTTCTAAAATGTGTGAATGCTGATTGTTTCCTGTTTTCTGACCTTGGCAAGAGCCAGAGATTACTCTCTAATGGGCCTCTGGGTGTGCCTCTTTAAAGCCATGAAACCTATGTTGCTTTCAAAGGACAGACGAGGTTGCCCACAGTTGCATCTTTTCAGAGTAACACATTGTGTCATGTGATATAATACTCATATACATAAAACACCTTATCCTTTGGTTACTGGGAGATCTGCAAAGACCTATTATCTATTGTATCATAAATTGACACTTTTTTCTGTTTCCTGAATAATTGTCATTTCATATTTTTTATTCAGAATGCTGTATTCTTCATCCAGTTGTAAGTGTATTTATAGTTTCAGCAGGAGAGGTAGATTTAATTGTGTAGGTTGTGCTTTACCTGAATAAAGTTACAGTTTTTGTTGCATCCCACCCCGTCTGCATATATTGGTGTACGCACACACACCTTTTGCAATTCTGTAATTTTTTCCTGATCACCTCCCAACTTTAAATCAGCCTGAGTGCATGAAGGTTATAGTTAATCAATATGGGAAATATAAAATTAAACTAAAATCAGTAAATCATTATGGTTATTATTTAGGTTTAAGTTGACATTACTGTTGATGGGAGATTGGAACTGAGTGGATTCTATGGGGCAGACTTGATACCTAAGCTAAAATAAAAGCAAAATACTGTGGATGCTGGTAATCTGAAAAAAAAACAAAGTACTGGAAATACTTAGCAGGTCTGGCAGCATCTGTGGAGAGAGAAGCAGAGTTAACGTTTCAGATCGGTGACCTTTCTTCAGAACAGGTTAGGCTAGGCAAGTGCACAATATTCCAGAGCTGTTAATGACCAGCTAGCCAATTCATTATTGGACTTGGTCCCTGAAGGTTTGGAATCTTCCCGCTCAGTTCCAGATGACCCTGCAAGGTAATGGCCTAATGGATAGGTTGGTACTTGCTGGATGAGCAGTGGAAGTGTACCAGTGCTCTATGGATTTAGTTGGTTAATCTCCATCAGTATCTTGATTCACACTTGGAGGTTAGAATCATAGAATGATGCACTTACCTGGGAGCAGAGCGGAGCGGCGGCTGGCGGACCTGCGTGGAATCTGATCCGGAGCAGCAGCTGACTCCCTGTGTCTCTCAGCACGCGCTGAAACTCGAAAAGAGGAAAAAAAACTTAGTGACATCACGGGAATTCTACATGGTGATTGGTTGGGTAAGTAACAGCTGTTAGTGCATTTAAATTGCTTAAAAAAGGGGAAGGTTTTTTTAAAAAAACTTCGTGATAAGGTGAGCAGTACTACTTAAATTAGTAAAAATTTTTAAGGACTTTGGATTGTACTGGGTAGTGTTTGGAGTAGAACAAGACCCCAAGTGTAATTTCTATTTTTTAAAGGGAGTAACTAAATTAAAGGTAAGTCATGGCAGGAGAGCTCGCACCCGTGATATGCTCCTCCTGTGCTATGTGGGAAACCAGGGATGCTACCAGTGTCCCTGACAACCATGTGTGCAGGACGTGTATCCATCTGCAGCTACTGGCTACCCGCATTACAGAGCTAGAGCTGCGGGTGGATTCACTATGGAGCATCCGCGATGCTGAGGATGTCGTGGATAGCACGTTTAGTGAGGTGGTCACACTGCAGGTAATGGCACCACAGGCAGAAAAGGGATGGGTGACCACCAGGCGGAGTAGTAGGCGCAGGCAGGTTAGTACAGGAGTCCCTTGTGGCCATCCCCCTCTCAAACAGATATACCACTTTGGATTCTGTTTGGGGGGATGACCTCCCAGGGGAAAGCAGCAACAGCCAGGTCCATGACACCAAGGATGGCTCTGCTGCACAGCAGGGGAGAAAAAGGAGTGGAAGAGCTATAGTGATGGGGGATTCTATCGTAAGGGGTACAGATAGGCATTTCTGTGGCTGCAAACATGACTCCAGGATGGTATGTTGCCTCCCTGGTGCTAGGGTCAAAGATGTGACGGAGCGGCTGAAGGACATTTTGAAGGGGGAGGGTGAGCAGCCAGAGGTCATGGTACACATTGTTACCCATGACATAGGTAGAAAAGGGATGAGGTCCTGCAACAAGAATTTAGGGAGCTAGGTAGCAGATTAAAAAGCAGGACCTCTAAGGTTGTAATCTCTGGATTACTCCCGGTGCCAAGTGCTAGTGAGTTTAGAAATAGGAGGATAGAGCAGATGAATGTGTGGCTGAAGAGATGGTGCAGGAGGGAGGGCTTTAGTTTCCTGGATCACTGGGTCTGTTTCTTGCAAAGGTGAGATCTGTACAAGTTGGACGGGTTGCACCTAAACTGGAATGGGACAAGCATCCGTGCTGGGAGATTTGCTAGTTTTGTTGGGGGACGTTTAAACTAATTTGGCAGGGGGATGGGATACAGAGTGGAGGTACAGTAGGGGGTAATATAGAACAGAAAGTGAGTCTGCCTGGAAGATAGAGCAAATATAGACCTGGTAAGGCACAAGGGAAAAATGCCAAGGTTGGATTTCATCTATTTCAATGCAAGCTTACTAGTAAGGCAGATGAATTGAGGGCGCTGATTAGCACATGGGGTTATGATATTGCTATCACAGAGACATGGTTGAGGGAGGGACAGGACTGGCAGCTCAATATTCCAGGGTATAGAATCTTCAGGCATGACAGGGGAGGGGAATAAAGAGGAGGTGGCATTGCACTGTTGATCAAGGAGTCAATTACTGCAGTAAGGAGGGATGACATCTTAGAAGGTTCCTCAAATGAAGCCATTTGGGTAGAACTTAAAAAGGGGGCAATCACTTGGCTGGGCGTGTACTACAGGCCTCCAAACAGTCAGGAAGAGATAGAGGAACAGATATGTAGGCAAATCTCTGAGAGGTATCAAAATAATAGAGTAATAATAGTAGGGGATTTCAACTTCCCCAATATTAACTGGGATAGTCTTAGTGCAAAAGGCTTAAAAGGGGTGGAATTCTTAAAATGCATACATGAGAGCTTTTTGAGCCAGTATGTAGAAAGTCCTACAAGTGAAGGGGCAGTACTGGACCTAATCCTAGGGAATGAAACCGGTCAAGTGGTAGAAGTGTCAGTGGGGGAGCATTTTGGGGATAGTGACCATAACTCTGTAAGATTTAAGGTAGTTATGGAAAAGGACAAAGATGGACCAGAAATAAAGGTACTGAATTGGGGGAAGGCCGATTTCAATATGGTAAAACAGAATCTGGCCAAAGTGGACTGGGAGCAACTACTTGTAGAAAGTCTACAACACATCAGTGGGAGTCATTCAAAGAGGAAAGTGTGAGAGTTCAGAGCCAACATGTACCCATTATGGTGAAGGGTAAGACCAACAAGTCCAGGGAACCCTGGACGTCAAGGGATATAGAGGATTGGATCAGGGGGAAAAAAGGAGGCTTACGGCAGATCCCAAGCGCGGAAAACAGCAGAGGCACCAGAGGAGTATAGAAAGTGTAGGGTGGCACTTAAAAAAAGTAATTAGGAGAGCGAAGAGGGGACATGAAAAAACACTGGCGGGCAAGATAAAGGAAAATCCCAAGGCGTCTTATAAGTATATTAAGGGTAAGAGGATAACCAGGGAAAGAGTAGAGCCCATTAGGGACCAACATGGCAATCTTTGTGTGGAGCCGGAGGACATAAATGAGGTTTTAAATGATTACTTTTCATCTGTGTTCTCTATGGAGAAGGACGATGTAGGTGTAGAGATCAGGGAGGGAGATTGTGATATACTTGAACATATTAACATTGAAAGGGAGGAAATGTTAGCTGTTTTAGCAGGCTTGAAAGTGGATAAATCCTCAGGCCCAGATGAGATGTATGAGGCTGTTATGTGAGGCAAGGGAGGAGATAGCAGGGGCTTTGACACAAATTTTCAAATCCTCTCTGGCCCCAGGAGAGGTACCAGAGGACAGGAAGACAGCGAATGTGGTACCATTATTCAAGAAGGGTAGTAGGGATAAACCAGGTAATTACAGGTCGGTGAGTCTAACATCAGTGGTTGGGAAAATTGGAAAAAATTCTGAGGGACAGGATTAATCTCCACCTGAAGAGGCAGGGATAGTCAGCGTGGCTTTGTCAAGGGGAGATCGTGTCTAACTAACTTGATTGAATTTTTCAAGGAGGTGACTGGAACTGTAGATGAGGGTAAAGTAGTAGATGTAGTATACATGGATTTCAGTAAGGCTTTTGATAAGGTCCCGCATGGGAGTTTGGTTAAGAAGGTAAGAGCCCATGGGATCCAGGGCAATTTGGATCAAATATTGGCTTAGTGGCAGGAGGCAGAGGGTAATGGTCGAGGGCTGTTTTTGCGAGTGGAAACCTGTGACCAGTGGTGTACCACAGGGATTGGTGCTGGGACCCTTGCTGTTTGTAGTGTACGTTCATGATTTAGATGTGAATATAGGAGGTATGAACAGTAAGTTCGCAGTTGACACGAAAATTTGTGGTGTTGTAAATAGTGAGGAGGAAGTCCTTAGGTTACAGGGAGATATAGATGGGCGGAGCAGTGGCAAATGGAATTTAATCCTGAAAAATGTGAGTTAATGCATTTTGGGAGGACTAACAAGGCAAGGGAATATACATTGGATGGTAGGACCCTAGGAAGTACAGAAAGTCAGAAGGACCTTAGTGTACTTATCCATAGATCACTGAAGGCAGCAGCACAGGTAGATAAGGTGGTTAGGAAGGCATATGGGATACTTGCTTTTATTAGCTGAGGCATAGAATATAAGAGCAGGGAGGTTATGATGGAGCTATATAAAATGCTGGTTAGGCCACAGCTGGAGTACTGTGTACAGTTCTAGTCACCACACTATAGGAAGGATGTGATTGCACTGGAGAGGATGCAGAGGAGATTCACCAGGATGTTGTCTGGGCTGGAGCATTTCAGCTGTGAAGAGAGACTGAAAAGGCTAGGGTTGGTTTTCTTGGAGCAGTGAAGGCTGAGGGAGGACATGATTGAGGTGTACAAGATTGTGAGGGGCATTGATAGGTTAGATAGGAAGAAACCTTTTCCCTTAGCAGAGGGGCCAAGAACCAGGGGGCATAGATTTAGGGTAAGGTGCAGGAGGTTTAGGGGGGATTTGAGGAAGCATTTTATCACCCAGAGGGTGGTTCGAATCTAAAACGCACTGCCTGAAGAGGTGGTGGAGGCAAGAACCCTCACAACATTTAAGAAGTATTTAGATGAGCACTTGAAACGCCATAGCATACAAGGCTACGGGCCAAGTGCAGGAATATAGGATTAGAATAGTTGGGTGCTGTACGGCCTGCACAGACACGATGGGCCGAAGGGCCTGTTTCTGTGCTGTATAACTCTATGACTCTATAATACAGAAAAGGGCAGTTCGACCATCATATGTGCACCGGTACTTTGAAAAGGCTATCCAATCAGTCACACTCCTGCTTTCCCCATAACCCTGCAAATTTGACCTTTTCAAGTATTTATCCAATTTCCTTTGAAAGTTATTCCTGAATTTGCGTCCACCACTCTTCCAGGCTTTTGTAAACTTTGAAATTATGTCTTGTATGCCCAAGTTCAGGCTGTTAATATAAAAGAATTCAAAAAATTGTTTTGTATTCAATTTTAACAATGGGCATTAGTTAAAAGCGTCAATAATATTTTAAACAGTCACAGAATTACTGTCAGCTCATGATTTCTAGAATGGGAAAATAATATTTGCATAATTGCTATTGGTCACTGTGATTGCTGAAAAGGAGCATGGAAAACCTTGCATTTGTATAGTGCCTATCAGAAATCACGCTACAGCCAATGAAGTACTTTTGGAGTGTAATGTCTTGTAATATAGGAAACATGGCAGCTAATTTACGCACAGTAAGCTCTCACAAACAGCAATGTAATTGATAATGGCCATATAATCTATTTTGTGATGCTGTTTGAGGAATAAATAATTGACTAGGACACCGGATAACTCCCCTGCTCGTCTTTGAAATAGTGCCATGGGATCATTAACATCCACCTTAGGGAGCAGGCAGGATCTTGGTCTAGCATCTCATTTAAAGGATGGCGTCTCTGACACTGCAGTGCTCCCTCAGTACTGCACTGGAGCGTCAGCCTCGATTTTTGTGCTCATGTCCTGGATTGGGACTTAAGCCCACAATCTCCTGGCTCAGAGGTGATTAAAAGTGATTAAAGTGAGTAACAGAAACATCTGCTATGAGAAGTGCTTGCTAAAAGAGACATTTAATAATTTTTTAAAAATTAATTCGTGCAATATGAGCATTGTTGGCAAGGCCAGCATTTATTGCCCATCCCTAATTGTCCCTTCTTGAACAGCTGCAGTCCATGTGATGTAGATACACCCACAGTACTGTTAGGAAGGGAGTTCCAGGATTTTGACCCAGAAACAGTGAAGGAATGGCGATTATAGTTCCAAGTCAGGATGGTATGTGACTTGGGGATCTTGCAAGTGGTGGTGTTCCCAAGCATCTGCTGTCCTTGTCCTTTTAGATGGTAGAGATTGCAGATTTGGAAAGTGCTGTCTAAGGAGCCTTGGTGCATTGCATCTTGTAGATGGTACACATTGCTGCCACTGTGCGCTGGTGGTGGAGGGATTGAATGTTTAAGGTGGTCGATGGGGTGCCGATCAAATGGGCTGCTTTGTCCTGGATGGTGTTGAGGTTCTTGTGTGTTGTTGCTGCACTCATCCAGGCAAGTGGAGAGTATTCTATCATACCTGTGCCTTGTAGATGGTAGACTGCGGAGATTTTTTTTTATTCCTTCATGGGATGTGGATGTCGCTGGCTAGACCAGCATTTATTGTCTATCCCTAATTGCCCTTGAGAAGGTGGCGTGAGCTGCATTCTTGAACTGTTGCAGTCCATGTGAGGTAGGTACACCCATAGTGCTGTTAGGACGGGAGTTCCAGGATTTTGACCCAGCAACAGTGAAGGAACGACAATATAGTTCCAAGTCAGGATGGTGTGTGACTTGGAGGGGAACTTGCAGGTGGTGGTGTTCCCATGCATTTGCTGCCCTTCTCCTTCTAGTTGGTAGAGGTCACGGGTTTGGAAGGTGCTGTCTAAGGAGCCTTGGTGTGTTGCTGCAGCTGCAGTGCATCTTGTAAATGGTACACACTGCTGCCACTGTGCGTCAGTGGTGGAGGGAGTGAAGGTTTGTGAATGGGGTGACAGTCAGCAGGCTGCTTTGTCCTGGATGGTGTCGAGCTTCTTGAGTGTTGTTGGAGCTGCACCCATCCAGGCAAGTGGAGAGTATTCCATCACACTCCTGACTTGTGCCTTGGTGGTGGTGGACAGGCTTAGGGGAGTCAGTGAAGTGAGTTACTTGCTGCAGGATTTCTAGCCTCTGACCTACTGTTGTAGCCACAGTATTTATATGGCTACGCCAGTTTAGTTTCTTGTCAATGGTAGCCCCTAGGATGTTGATAGTGTGGGATTTTGCGATGGTAATGCCATTGAATGTCAAGCCCAAGCCTGGATATTGTCCAGGTCTTGCTGCATTTCTGCACGGACTGCTTCAGTATCTGAGGAGTCGAGAATGGTGCTGGACATTGTGCAATCATCAGCGAACATCCCCACTTCTGACCTTATGATTGAAGGAAGGTCATTGATGAAGCAGCTGAAGATGGTTGGGCCCTGGATACTACCATGAGGAACTCCTGCAGTGATGTCCTGGAGCTGAGATGATTGCCCTCCAACAACCACAACTGTTTTCCTTTGTGTTAGGTATGACTCCGAACAGTGGAGAGCTATTCTCCCACCCCCCACCCCGCAAAAGATTCCCATTGACTTCAATTTTTCTAAGGCTTCTTGATATCAAGGACAGTCACTCTCACCGCTCCTCTGGAATTTAGCTTTGTTCATGTTTGGACCAAGGCTGTTTTGAGGTCTGGAACCAAGTGGCCCTGGTGGAACCCAAACTGAGCATCGATGAGCAGGTTATCGCTAAGTAAGTGCCACTTGATAGCACTGTCAGCAACACCTTCCATGACTTTGGTGATGGTTGAAAGTAGAATGATGGGGTAGTAATTGGCTGGATTTGTTGACAGGACTTTCCTGGGCAATTTTCCACATTGTCAGGCAGATGCCAGTGTTGTAGCTATACTGGAGCAGCTTGACTAGGGGCGCAGCTAGTTCTGGAGCACAAGTCTTCAGTACTACAGCCAGGATGTTAACAGGACCCATAGCCTTTGCTGTATCCAATGCTTTCAGCCATTTCTTGAGATCATGTGGAATGAATCGAGTTGGCTTAAAACTGGCATCCATGATGGTGGGGACCTCAAGATAAGGCCCAGATGGATCATCTGCTCGGCACTTCTGACTGATTATAAATGCTTCACCTTTGTCATTTTGACTGACATTCTAGGCTCCGCCATCATTTAGAATGTGTATATTTGTGGAGCCTCCACCTCCCGTTAGTTGTTTAATTGAGCACTACCATTTATAACTGGATGTGGCAAGACTGCAGAACTTTGATCTGATCTTTTAGTTGTAGGATTACTTAGCTGTTGAGCATGCATGTAGTCCTATGTTGTAGCTTCACCAGGTTGGCACTTCATTTTTTTTTGTTGTAGGTATCCCTGGTGCTGCTCCTGGCATGCTCTCCAGCACTCCTCATTAACCCAGGGTTGATCCCCTGGCTTGATGGTAGTGGTAGAATGGGGGATGTGCCGGTCTATGAGGTTTCAGATTGTGATTGAATACAATTCTGCTGCTGCTGATGGCCCACAGTGCCTCATGGATGCCCAATTTTGGGCTGCCAAATCTGTTCTGAATCTATCCCATTTAGCACGGTGGTAGTGCCACACAACACAATGGAGCGTGTCCTCAGTGTGAAGATGGAACTTCATCTCCACAAGGACTGTGTGGTGGTCATTCACGGACAGATGCACTGTGTCAGGTAGATAGGTGAGGACAAGGTCAAGAAGGTTTTTCCCTTTTGTTACTTTTCTCACCACCTGGTGCAGGCCCAGTCTGGCAAATCTGTCCTTCAGGACTCAGCCAACTCAGTTAGTAGTGATGCTACCAAGCCACCCTTGGTGATGGTCCCCCTCCCAGAGTACATTCTGTGCCCACCCTCAGTGCTTCCTGCACGTTTTGTTCAACTTGGAGGAATACTGATTCATCAGCTGAGGGCGGGGGGTGGCGGGGGGGGCTGGATGGGGGTGGGCAGTAGCTGGTAATCAGCAGGAGGTTTCCTTGCCCATGTTTGACTCTTGCCATAAGACTTCATGGGGTCCAGAGAGAATGTTGAGGACTCCCAGGTCCACTCCCCCCTGTCTGTATACAACTGTGCCGCCACCTCTGGTAGGTCTGCCCTGCCAGTGGGACAGGACATACCCAGGGGTGCTGATGTGTATGTGACAATATCTGTAAGGTATGATTCCGTGAGTATGATTATGTTAGGCTGTTGCTTGACCAGTCTGTGGGACAGTTCTCCTAATTTTTGCACGTGCCCTTAGATGTTAGTGAGAAGAACTTTGCAGGGTCGACTGAGCAGGATGTGCCTTTGCTGATGCTGGGTGGTCTGTCCAGTTTTATTATTTAACTTTTCTGTAGCGATTTGATACAACTGAGTGGCTTGCTAAGCCATTTCAGAGGGCAGTTAAAAGTCAGCCACATTGCTGTGGATCTGGGCTCACATTTAGGCTAAACCGGGTGAGGACGGCAGAATTCCTTCCCTGTATGACATTAGAAGATATACATTTGTAAGTAATATCTATTTTATCTATATAATGCATTTTCATGTGTTGTGATATGTGATGCCTTATTTGGGCATTATTCTTTGCCATGCAATTATGCCTGCAACTTCACACTTACACCACTGAGTGGAATTTCATAAGGTGCAGATCCACATACTTACAACGCCACTAATCCATTCTAAGAAAGTGTGCTTTGTCCTTATGTTCTTTGACCAAAGTCACAGGAAATCCACTCGTGTAATGTATTAAAAAGAAGCACCTATGTGCAGATATCACACTGAAAACATCACACTTTATTATTGTTACGACCAGGTGAGAAAGAGGTCTAGGGTTCCCTTTCAGCCTTCACCTGGTCTTACTGGTTTTAATTTTAAACACACCGTGTTTTTAGCCCACCCTTGGTGAATCCTTGTTCACCGTTTTCCAATTATAAGGCAAAGAAACCAGCACGCACAAGTTTTCTTAGATTTAAAGAAGGAAGATGGAAATTTATTAAACTTAAACTCTAACTCAGTTAACGCCTACAGATACACAAAGCGTTCACGCTAGCATGCAGATGCGAGACACACATGCAGATAGGGACAGAAAAGAAGAAAATAAAGTGGAAAAATTTGAGGCAGTATCTGAAGAGTTTTAGTTAAGCGTCTTCAAGCTCACTGTCGAGTCCTTGATTGTAGGTAGATCTTTTTGTTGGGGCCCAGTATTATTCTTAAACCTCGTTTGCTGCAGGAGACTTTTCTTTCTTGCGATTCATGTGTCTTCAGTAGATTCAGAACTTTGTGAGAAAGAGATGGGAGCAGACAGGAGAAGCTGTCGTGAGCCAGCCAGGAAAGATCTTTTCAATCAGGAGCAAACAGCTTTCTCCAGACTCTCAGTTCAAACTGTACAGTTCAGAAAAAAGCCCAAACTACCAAGCAGGTTAGTCATGTGACTAACTGGTTTGACCACGTCTGTTTGTGGATTGTATTGGAGCAGGAGATAGCTCCTTTGTTCCAAACAGCATCTGTTAATGTGCAAAAATGTCTTTCCAGCCAGGGGCCTAGCAACCCCTTCTAACAGGCCTTCTCTTCTTCCCAGCAACAATTTGAAATTTATTGTCCATGTAGCCGTAACTTCAAATTTTTTCCAAGAAAGTCAGTAGTGGGCGGGTCTATCCTGAACTGTCTTTTTCAGTGCTTTGCTGAGTCATGCAAAGGCTTTTGACTTCAGGGGACGCATGGTTCCCTTTTTCTCTGATTGTGGGGGAAGATTCTTTGGTAATCTCCCCTTTGTTATCTGGGACACTCCTGCCTGCAGGTATGTGTGTAGACTCTATTGCACTACCCTATGGCACTTGGACTAGATGAGGCATCACCCTCACGGTTTTTCTGTTCCCTAGAGGTCTTTCTTTGTCTCTGCAGGTTCCTGCAAATGCTGTTGGCAACTCTGGTGGGGTGCTTCTTGTGTCTACAATTACGTAGGAGGATGTGGGGTCTATCTAACTTTTCACATTTTTTGGAATTGGCTGACCGGACAGTAGGTTCTCATCCGGGATTCCTCCCGGACCTCCTTTAACCTTCCCTCTTGGTCACTTTTCCCCCTTCCCTGTCTAACCTTTTGCCAGCTGTGTGCCTGCCTGTTCCCTTTTGTTCTCAGCAGGGGTCCCTTACAGTTCAACAGCCCTCTGCTGGAGGGTCCTCCTAACACCGGTACAGGAAATAGTGGTGCAGGTTTCACTGTAGGTTGGGGTTTCCCCTCAACCTGGCATATGTGGCAATTCTTGCCGTACTCCACCACATCTTTGTGGAGTTTTGGCCAGTCAAACTGCTGTCTTATGCGGGCTTTGGTCTTTCGTATACCAGCATGTGCAGCCACTGTAGTCTCGTGGGCCCTTCTCAATAGTTCTCCCCCCCCCGTACCTCTGAGGCACCATTAACTGGTGAACTACTGTCCGCTCTTGCTCTCAGGTCTGTGAGGAGAACTCTATTTCCTCATCAGTACCTCATTCTTCAAATAGTAGCAATCAGGGACTCCCTCTGCTTCACTTTCAGACTGGGCAGCCTGTGCTAACTCTCGCAATACTGGGTTGGCTCGCTGAGCCTCAGCTAGGGAAAATCCATTTAATTCATTTCCTGGGTCTTCTAACTTTCCAAAGGAAGTCTCAGACAGACAGACCTGGTCATCTGTCTGCAATGTTAATACAGTTTCCTCTGGGGGAGCTGGTTTGATCATGGCCTGATCCACTACACATTCAGGGACTCTGCAGGGGTCTGTCTCCCGCCACTGCCCTGTCACTCTCACCTCCTGCGGTCTTTCTTTCGCAACTGGGGGGGCTACCACCTTCACCCCCGCCAGATCATTACCTAGGAGCAGGTCAACCCCATCCACAGGCAAACTAGGGGCAGTCCCTTTGGTCACCGGTCCTGAAATTAGGTCACACTGGGTGCACCCGTTGTACAGGTACAGGCATATACTGCCCTCCAATACAATTCACCATGATTTTGGTGTTCATTGCACTCTCTGAGGGAAAGGTCAGGCCTTTTCCCAGTAAAAGGGATCTAGTGACCCCTGTGTCCCTGAGAATTGCTATGGGCTTGCCTGCCCTATTCGAGGGGTGTGGGGTTACTTTGCCTTCAGACACAAAACCTTAAATTTACCAGACTAATACTTGGAATGGGCAGGCTGTCTTACGAGGAAAGATTGGACAGGTTAGGCTTGTATCTGTTGGAATTTAGAAGAGTAAGAGGCGACTTGATTGAAACATGTAAGGTCCTGAGGGGTCTTGACAGGGTGGTTGTGGAAAGGATGTTTCCCCTTGTGGGAGAATCTAGATCTAGGGGTCACTGTTTAAAAATAAGGGGTTGCCCATTTAAGACAGAGATGAGGAGAAATTTTTTATCTCAGAGGGTCGTGAGTCTTTGGAATTCTCTTCCTCAAAAGGTAATAGAAGCAGAGTGTTTGAATATTTTTAAGGCAGAGGTTGATAGATATTTGATAAGCAAGAGGGAGGAAGGTTATTGGGGGTAGGTGGAAATGTGGAGTAATCAGTTCAGGCACGAACTTATTGAATGGCGGAGCAGGCTCGAAGGGCCGAGTGGCCTACTCCTGCTCCTAATTCATATGTTCTTAACCTTGATAACCCTCAGGAATCCTATTAAATTTTCCTGCACTGGCCATAGTAAACTTCCTGGGTCTCACTCTTACTGCAGTTAAAGCCACAGTTTGTTCTGTTGGGCTTTCCATCAGATTCCAGTCTTCACTGAGCGGGTGTGCCCTGATTAACCCTACCAGTTTCCCCTTTAGTTTCCATCAGTCAGCTTTTAAGTGCCCTGCTTTATTACAATGGAAGCACACAGGTCTCCGGGTCTCACTCTTACTCAAAGCACCTTCCTTTTTGGCTAGAGGAGGGCCCCCTGTGTTTCCTGCTTTCCTTTCCCAGGACTGCTTGGGCTCCTATCACCTTCCCACCCTTTGTCCTTTTCGGATTTCTGCAGGTGACTAGGATAGGTTCTCCCCTGGGAAACCGACTTCTAAATTAAAGCAAACTCATCAGCCAGAATGGCTGCTTGCTGGGCTCTCTGGACCCGCTGCTTCTCTCCATGGGTCTTTATGGACAGTGGGAGAGAGTGTTTAAATTCCTCTAACAAAATTACTTCTCTGAGATTCTCATAGTTGAGCTGTACTTTAAGAGCCCTCAGCTGCTTACTTCTGTTAAACTCCAGATAAGTTTGATTAGCTTGTTTCTTGAGGGTTCTAAACTTTTGGCAATAGGCTTCGGGTACTAATTCATCTGCCCTGAGGATAGCATTTTTGGTCAGTTTGTAATTTGATGAATATTTGCCCTTATTTGGGCATTATTCTTTGCCATGCAATTATGCCTGCAACTTCACACTTACACCACTGAGTGGAATTTCATAAGGTGCAGATCCACATACTTACAACGCCACTAATCCATTCTAAGAAAGTGTGCTTTGTCCTTATGTTCTTTGACCAAAGTCACTGGAAATTCACTTGTGTAATGTATTAAAAGGAAGCACCTATGTGCAGATATCACACTGAAAACATCGCACTTAGTTACAGATGCAAAAACAATTTACAAACACTGCGTGTTCTGAACTGGAGCCTGAAATTTCTGACCACGTTCCAATTTACAAAGCTCACTACCTGAATCAGAATCAAACTCAGTGACGCATCACAATTAAATATTGTGTTGTTCCTTAAAGGGACCCAATGGCACATCACTTCTAGAATAATATAGTGCTTAAACTGAACAATGCTCATGTCCTTATAAAACAGCAAATTGTCCAACTTACTGTGAGAAATGCCACAGGAGATGTGCTAGTATATTAAATTCATAGCGTTAGTTTCCTGTGTCTGGAAAATATTAACCCATAGTGTGTATTCCTGAAAATTTCCTGTAGAAATCGACAAAACCATCAAAGTGACATGCTTTTGGTGCAATAACAACAACTTGCATTTATATGGCACCTTTAATGTAGTAAAGTGTCCCAAAACACCTCACAGGAGCGATTATCAAGCAGAATTTAACACAAAGCCACATAAGGAGATATTAGGGCAGGTGCTCAAAAACATGGTCAAAAAAGGTAGGTTTTAAGGGGTGGCTTAAAGAAGAGAGAGCTTGGGCCCTAGGTAGCTGAAGGTATGACCACCAATCGCAGAGTGAGGAGAATCAGGGATGCACATGAGGCCATATTGGAGGAGGGTTGTAGGGCTGGAAGAAGTCACAGGTAGAGAGGGGCAAGGCTATGGCGGGATTTGAAAACAAGGATGAAAATTTTTAAATCGAGGTGCTGTCGAACCAAGAGCCAGTATAGTTCAGCGAGCACAGGGTTGATGGGTGAACAGGACTTGGTTCAAGTTAGGATCTGGGCAGCAGAGTTTTGGATGAGCTCAAGTTTACAGAGAGTGCAAGGCCGGCCAGGAGAGCTTTGGAATAGTAGAGTTTAGGATTAACAAAGGTATGCAGAAGGCTATCGGCAGCAGATGAGCTGAGGCAAGATCAGAGATGAAGATGTTATGCTAATAATCTATTTAATGACCTTCCACTATTCAAAAGACTTGCAGGTAGTGGTTTTTTCAGCCTAAACCATGTCAGCATTGCAATATTATAGCAGCCTTTATTGGAAACAAATGGCAGCATTGTACAAACTGTGAAAAGTACGGTCCAACTTTATGAACATTGCAAACAGCGGTGTGCATATGATCGAAAAGATGACAAGAAATAAGTAAATACCTTTACTGAGTATTACAGATGTATCAAGGCAACTGGATATGCCAAACCATGTGGTTGGTGGATAATATGGTGCAATTTGTGATTTTGAGATACGATCAAAACTTTGTAAATGGATACTTCTCAAAACAATATGTCTTCTGCATAAGATGTATAAAATCTACTTAAGTTTGGATGATGTAATGATCTCTTTTCATGATTGCAATCTAAAGCTATGAAAACAGAATGGTATCAGAAATTTTGAAGCCTGGGAAATCTTTATGAAATTCAAATCTATTTAATAAAGTTTTGCATCACAATCTTTTCCCCTTTTCACCTGCAGGTGCTAACTTGTGTTGCAGTGAGGTTTTATGTGCAGCAATAGCCCTCCCAGTATCTTGTGCAAGTGGCTGTTCTTCCTGTGTGAACCTTTTGATGAGTGGTGACCAGTTAATTAGACCCACTGGAGAAGCATCTGGTCATGTCCTCAATTGACTTTCAGAAATGTACACTTTCCAGCACGGATGGCTGGATAATGATCAACAGTGGGAATCAGGTGTCCTTTATTTGGTTTGCCTCAACAGACCAAAGCCAGTTCTAGAAACCTCATTGTTTGTTGAGGTTTGCTAATTTAGCACAGATCAGGGATCAGACATGGAGACACCTTTATGACTCCTTACTACACCACGTTGTGCATTTTTCCCTGAAGCCATCAGGTGAGCCAGCTTCGTTTCATTCCAACTGAGCTGAAGAGGAAGTAGTTAGAGCTGTGACATACATCACATTGTTTCAAAGTAAGTTAGGGAAAGTGTTAAAATTGTAGTTCTCCTTCCACACCTCATATTTCCAGTGCTGGTATGGCTCATTTATCATGAGTCATATTAATATTTTTCTGTTAAACTATAATGAAGTCTGGTGATTCATTAGCAGTAAAAAAAATTTCCAAAGTGTTTGCATGTCCTTTATCATTTAACCAGACCTAGTGTTATACTGACATAGACCCAATTATATGTGCGCCTCTGTTGATTATTACCTAATTCAATGTGTCTTCTGTTTTGGCCATGTGGTGTGATGAGGGTGGTTCTCACTGTTCAACTCCCCACCTGACTACAGCAAGTGTATTTGTATTAGAGTTTAGCCCCTTGGTGTTTTTTTTCAAATAACCAGACAGCGACAGTTTTCTTTTGGTAGGTTTTAAAAACAGAAAGTCAATTGTTTATTGATCAGTACGCCTTATCCTGAAATTGTCACAACCTCATTCACTCACGCATTCGCTCATACGCACACACACAAGAAGAAATAGATAGAGAAAGGAAAGGCAGGTGGGTTTTAGTAGGGAAGAAGGGTTAAGATAAACCTGTTAAATTCTCTTCAGACTCTAGATGGTTGCAGGCCTGAGATGATTGTAGACTTCTCTCTTGATTGAAGGTTCTGTTGATGGTGGGTCACTTCTTGTTCTCTCTGCAGTATAATGTAGATGCTGGATATTTTTCAGCAGGGCATGTGCTTTCTGGCTTGCTGGAATGCCAGCTGTTACAAATAGCTTCACTTCTGAGTTAGTCTCTCTCTCTTGCTCTGGCTGTCTTTTTTTCAAGTAAACTTCTCACTTTCTGTTAGGAGACATTTTGGTTTCTACCCCATGATGATTGCATAATGGTCCAGGACGTGGCTACTTCACGCCTCCTTTGTTTTAGAAGAAGACATTCAATTCTGAAATGTTTCTATAATAGGTGTGAGATTGGTTTCATTAACACCTTTTGGCTTTGAAGATTTGTCCTTTGTCAGACACAAAATGCTAATCCCTTTTTCTTCGGCTATTTTGGACCATTGTTCACGTTTTAAAATAAAGGTTTATTTTTTAAAGACAAAATCCGTTTTTTTCATAACTCTTCAGAGTTATTCCGTGGATGTTGTATCATCGTACCTCCGATATGTATGACAGTACTTTAAATTTCTTGGGCTTGTAACAGTACGTCACTGCTTTCTTTACGTGAAGGTTGACGGAAAATTGCCTTGCTGGCTCTGCACATTGTCATATAAGTGAGGACTCCAGAAGACCCAAGAGCAATGAAAAAGCCTGAACTCATCATACTGCCCTTTTCAAAGGGAAAAAAGTATACTAGATTCAACAGCACACATTATAACAGGTATTGAAATTGTTGGAAGCATTTATTGATCATGTGAAGTATAAAGTGTATTCTTGTAATTATAAAGGAATATTTTGATAGGCCAAAAAATGATAAAAGCACCAATATAGTTTATCAGGCTTTAAAGAAATAATGCTGCATTACCTTCCTTCTGATGTATAATTATCTTTCATTGATTTAGAATTAACATATTTAATTTAAATATGAATGTAATGAGTAAATATATACATTTCTCAAATTGCCCATGTAGTAGACTTAGTTTAAAGTAGCTGGCTGTATTATCTTTCAGAAAATACCTTTTGTAGGAGTGATATTATGGGCTGAGTAAACGGGGTTTTTTTAAGTGCTGTTTTCTTTTCAGTGGTTTCACATGATGCATATAAAACATCCCAAGGTACTTCACATGAGCATAATCAGATATAAATTGACGTTGAGGCAAAGAAGGAGACATTAGGCCAGGTGATCATTAGTTTTCTAAAATTGACAGGTTTCAAGCAGTATCTTAAAGGAGGAGAGAGAGTCGGAGAGGTTTAGGGAGGGAATTCCAGCATTTGGGACCTAGACAGCTGAAAGCATGGCTGCCAATGGTGTGGCAAAGGGAGTGGAGGCTGCACAAGAAGCCAGAGTTGGAGGAACACAGAGTTTTCAGAGGGCTGGAGGAGGTTACAGAGGTAGAGAGGACGAAGGTATGGAGGGATTTGAACATGAGGATGAGAATTTTAAAATTAAGACATTGCTGGACCAAGGGCCAATGTAGGTCCATAAACATGGGTGATGGGTGACTGGTACTTAGTACTAGTTTGGGCAGAGTTTTTGGATGAGCTTAAGTTTATAGAGGTTGGAAGATGGGAGGTCAGCCATGAGAGAACTGGGATAGTTGAGTCTAGAGGTAACAAAAGGGTGGATGAGGGTTTCAGCAGAAGATGCTGAGGTAGGGATGGAGATTGGAAATATTACAGAGGTAGAAGTAGGGGGTCATTTTCAGTTCACAGATTATGAGGCATTCCAGTTTTCATTTTTAAGTACTATGCAGGTCTGTTTTCATTTACAGGTCTATAGTGTACATGCCTATCACTGTGTTATTTAATGTTAGTTTCACACTACCTCTCTAGCAGCATCAATGACCTGATTGTTAAAACATTGTATGTTTTGCTTGTGTTTAAATGAGTGGATGTTGAAGAGTTGAAATCTTAATGTACATTCACAAGTAATTTAAGAAAGCTTCTCTGCTGTCTCTGGGTTTTGCTAATGACCTGTACGTATATTCCATGGTGTAGCATTTCATTCACATAACATGTATGTCAGGGATCCTTTGTTTCAGGCCAGCTGTGCAGTCTCAAAAGTTGACACAAACATTAAAAATTGTTATAACCACTCAGGACAAAGCCCCCAATCAAAATATATGATTCTGATCGTGATGGGAGCAACGCTCTGTCAATTCAGTCCCGTCACTCCACAGGTCGCATCATATTTCTTTAAGCTTTCCAAATCGGGAAAAAACCCAGCCAATTTGAACAATCTAGTAACCCCCGAATGAAGCGAACCAAACCAGGCATCTTTAGATATCAACAAATTAACTGTTTATTAAAAAAACCTAAAATCTTAAACATTACTAAGATAAACCAAAATCTAAAGATCTTATAATTTATTTAAATATCTAACTCCTGCATTCGCATACATATACTAAAAATGAACAGTGGTTGAGCTTTTAAAAGAATGTAGATTTTATAAGTAGCTTTTTCTCAGAAATAAAACAAATAAACTTCTCTTTGTAAATTACGTTCCTGACGAATGTCTTCTAATACAAAACGATCAAAGTTCACTTGCAGTCTTCCAGGGTCTGATGAAAAAAAGGTCCTTCCAAAGATAGGAATTCAGCAGTTCAGTTTGGCAGTTGTAGCATAAACTGTCCCTTCAGTGATAAACACAGCAATACTGATAATTTGTTAAGGAAGAAGAGCTTTTCTTATTTTTCTTGGAGAATTCATTCAGCTTGACTTCATAGAATATTCTTGAGCGAGAAATAACACAGCTCTCTTTCTCTTCTGTTTAAATTGTCTCAGAGCTCTCCTTCTCCCTTCAATTGCTGGAACAGTCTGTCTCTGCTCAAACCAGTTTTTGCCAGCCAGTTTTCAAAAGTCAAACTGCAACATTGAATCTCTGTCCTCTCTCTCTCTGTGGCTGTCTCTGGGTTTTGCTAATGACCTGTACGTATATTCCATGGTGTAGCATTTCATTCACATAACATGTATGCCAAGCTGTGGCTTGGCAACCAGAATGCACCCTGGCTTACCGTGCCTGTGTGGAGAGTTCTTAAAGGCGCACCGCAGTACTTCAAAGGAGAGAAAAAAAAACACAGGACCGTGATAAAATTAAAATGTCAAGTTTCAATCAAGAAGTTAAGAATGCTCTTGCATTATTCTCTATCATCTGGCCAAGACAGTCCTTCCCCCAGATCCACAAATCTCTGCAGAATGGGAGCAGCATGTGGTTAAGAGTAGAAGAGTGCTCTTAGGATCTAATTTCCCTTTTGACCTTCTCTTGAACGAAACACTTGCATTTATACAGCACTTTTCATGACTACTGGACGTTTCAAAGTGGTTTACAGCCAATGATGTACTTTTTGAAGTGTAGTTACTGTTGTAATGTAGGAAACATGGCAACCAATTTGCACACTGCAAACTCCCACAAACAGCAATGTGAAAATGATTAGATAATCTGTTTTTTTTTCTGATGTTGATTGAGAGATAAATATTGGCCAGGATACCAGGAATAATTTAAAAACAAAATACTGCGGATACTGGAAATCTGAAATAAAAACAATGTTATGATCCGGTGAGGAGGGGTCGAAAGGCACCCCTCTTGTTCTACTCCTTGTTTGACCGCAACAGGGTTTATTTCTTTTAAAAGGTGGATATGCTTACCAATTCAATGAGTGTTTGACCATTAACATGCTATGATCATAAAAGAACCAATTGGACAGGTTTTCATGAGTTTAACAAAGAGGTTATCTTTATTGTACTTAAAACCAAGCTAAGTAAAATAATAAACTATGCTCCAACTTTCTCACACACACAAATAGGTTACAGAGCGTGGAAGAATAGATTGGTTGGATTAGAATGCAGAGCGATATTTTTTTAAAAGTATACAGTCTGTGGAGTTTGGTAACTCCGTTGTCTTCCAGCTGAACACAGTGGTCTTGAGGCTTCTGGCTTGTAGATGTGGCCAGCTGGTTCTGGGTTTCCTTTGGACAGTGATGCAGATGGTTTTGTTCAAAGGGTCTCTGTCTGCTTCAATGATAGACTTGGATGGTTACAGCCAGCAGGCATTCGAACTTGCAAGGTGCTCTGGAGCGCAAGAGATAGGGAGAGAGCCCATTTGGGTCCTTACTGGTCAGTCTCAGTTGCTTGTCTGCCAGCAGAGAGAGCGAGAAAGAACAGCACGCTTAAACACACAGATGGTGGTGCACATGATGGCCCAGTGTGCATTTCCTCTCTTGCAACTTAATTAGTTCATGTCTAAGAATTCCAATCTCCCTCATGGTCCCATTGTTCCAATGATTATCTTTTGAGTGGTCCGTTTCCACCAGTGTTAATATTCCAAGATTGCCGTTAATGTCTTGTTAATGAGGTGAAGGAAAAGGGGGTTGACCATAATAATTAATGTCAGTTTCCCCTTCACAATGGAAAGATTTTGTCAGATAGTGACCCAGTCAAAAATTTGTGTCTTTGAAGGGATAGTTAAGATAATAGGCAAGAGTTCTCATCGATAACCATTAGTAAACCTGCTTTCTTTAGGTTTAAAAAGAACTTGCATTTATATAGCACCTTTCACAGCCACTGGATGTCTCAAAGTGCTTTACAGCCAATGAAGTACTTTGGAATTGTAGTCCCTGTTGTAATGTAGGAAATGTAGCAGACAAATTGTGCACAGGAAGCTCCCAAAACAGGCAATGTGATAATGACCAGGTCATCTGCTTTTGTGATGTTGATTGAGGGATAAATATTGGCCAGGACACTGGGGATAACTCCTCTGCTCTTGTTCGAAATAGTGCCATGGGATCTTTTACATCCACTCAAGTAGGCAGACGGAGCTTCAGTTTAATGTCTTAGACCTGAGAGACGACACTTCGGCAATGCCAAGCTTGATTTTTTGTGCTCAAGCCTTTAGGTTGAATTTTACAGCCCTCCCCCTGATGTTGGGGCTTGTGGCAGGGGTGTGCCGTCACATGCCTCTGGCAGAGCCCTCCCCATACCAACCCCCTCCCCCGGCCGCTCGGCGACAGAAGCCAAATTTACATATGTTCAATAATGCTAATGAAGGAATAAATGATCTACCTGCTTCCGTCGTCTGTTCCAGGGTGCTATTGGTGCTAGTGGCCAGCACCCCCGTGCCTTCAGATCCCCGTCCGTGGATTCAAGGTGGAACCCTGGTGGGGAGGGGGGAGCAAGTAAGTTTTTCAGTGTGGGGGTGGGGGGAGCTGGGTCAAAATAATATCATTGGTTTAGGGGATGGTGGGAAGGGTTAGAGGTTAAAGTTTTTGCACTTGGGAGGGAGGTCGGGTGGGCAGGGAAAGGGTTTTTGGGGGGGAGAGGGCAAGTAATGCATTGGATGGTTATTGGGGGGGGGATGGGAGAAGGGCAGATTAAATGTTTTAAAAATTTTTGGGAACCTATTTTTTAAAATATTGAAATTAAATGGAAGGACTTGAAGCCCTTTAAAAATGGCGTCAGCGCCTGCACAAAGGCTGCTGATGCCATTGCTGGGGACGGACAGCCCGCCCTTTCCATGTCATCAGGGAGGTCGGTCCACCCCAGCCATTTAAATGAGCCGCCGTGTTTAATATCGCCATTCAATATGGTCGTGGCTAATCTTAGTCTTCAATTCCATTTTCCCGGAAAGAAAATGAACAAATTACAATTGCTTTCTGGAAGTAAGCTGTAGGCAAGCTATGATGTGTCAGCTGTGGTTCGGTTGGTAGCACTGTCACCTCTACGTCACAAGGTTTTGGGTTCAAGTCCCACCCCAGGGGCTGCATTTTACATTACCGCCACCGATTTCGATGTAAACAATGGGCCGCGAATGACCATTAACACCCATCATTCACATAAACTGGGATTTGCCAACAGTAGCACAATATGCAACTGGTCAGCTATTGAAAAACAAGGTTTATTTTCAATGCCTCACTCAGATAAAAACTGCAGGTTTGCATTCTATGACAACTGCCTGACAGGAATCTACAAGTCAAATCACCAGTGCCCTTCAAAGGATCCACAATTTAGTTAGCTAGTGTTCAAAGCTACTGGAGCATATAACGTTTCACAGCCAGTAGATAATTTAATTTGCAATTTAACTTGCAGTGAATTCAGATAGAATTACGTATTTGCTCTATACATGTGTTCACACAAGCACAAAAATCCTTTCCAGAAGGCAGTTTATAGAATCATAGAAAGTTTAAGGCACAGAAAGAGGCCACTTGGCCCATTGTGTCTGTGCCGGCTGAAAAATGATCCACCTATTCTAATCCCACCTTCTAGCATTTGGTCCGTAGCCCTGCAGTTACGGCACTTGAGTTGCGTATCCAGATTCTTTTAGAATAAGTTGAGGGTTTCTGCCTCAACTACCCTTTCAGGTAGTGAGTTCCAGACCTCCACCACCCTCTGGGTGGAAACGTTTTTTCTCATCTCCCCTCTAATTTTTCTACCAATCACTTTAAATCTATGCCCTCTCATCACTGACCTCTCTGCTAAGGTGAATAGACCCTTCACCTCCACTCCATCCGGGCCCCTCAAAATTTTGTACATTTCAATCAGATCTCCCCTCAGCCTTCTCTGTTCCAAGGAGAACAACCCCAGCCTATCCAATCTTTCCTCATAGCTGCATTTTTCCAGTCCTGGCAACATCCTTGTAAATCTCCTCTGTCCCCTCTCGAATGCAATTACATCCTTTCTCCAATGAGGTGACCAGAACTTCACACAGTACTCTTTTTGTGACCTCACCATGACTTATACAGTTCCAGCATAACCTCCCTGCTCTTATATTCTATACCTCTGCTAATAAAGAAAAGGATTCCATATGCCTTCTTCACCACCTTATCGACCTGTCCTGCTATCTTTAGGGATCTGTGGACATTCACTCCAAGCTCCCTCACTTCCTCTACACTTCTCAGTATTTTCCCATTAATAGTGCATTCCTTTGCCTTGTTTGACCTCCCCAAATGCATCACCTCACAATTCTCTAGGTTGAGTTCCATTTGCAATTTTTCTGCCCATCTGACCAGACCATCAATATCTTCCTGCAGCCTACAGCTGTCCTCCTTGCTATCTACCACACGGCCAATCGTGTCATCTGCAAATTTCTTGATCGTGTCATCTGCAAACTTCTTGATCATGAACCCTACATTTACATCCAAATCGTTAATATAGACCACAAAAAGCAGGGGACCCAGTACTGAGCCCTGCGGAACACCACTGGAAACAGCCCTCCAGTTGCTAAAACACCCGTCAACAATTACCCTTTGCATCCTGCCACTGAGTCAATTTTATATCCACCTTGCTGCATTTCCTTGGATGCCATGGGATTTTATTTTTTTAACCAGTCTGCCATGTGGGACCTTGTCAAAGGCCTTGCTAAAATCCATGTAGACCACATCAAACTGCACTACCCTCATCTACCTTGCTACTTCTTCAAAATATTCGATCAAATTGGTCAAACAAGATCTTCCCTTAATAAATCCATGCTGACTATCCTTGATTAACCTGTGCCTTTCTAAGTGACTGTTTATTCTGTCTCTCTGAATGATTCCAATAATTTGCCCACTACGGAGGTTAGACTGACTGGCCTGTAATTATTCGGTCTTTCCCTTGCTCCCTTTTTAAACAGAGGTACAACATTAGCAGTTCTCCAATCCTCCGGCACCACACCTGTATCCAGTGAGGACTGGAAAATGATGGTCAGATCTGCTATTTCCTCTCTTGCTTCTTTTAACAGCCTGGGGTACATTTCATCTGGCCCTGGTGATTTATCAACTTTCCAGGACGCTAATCCCATTAATACTTCCTCTCTCCCTATGTTTATCACATCCAATACTTCACACTCCTCCTCCTTAACTACAATATCTGCATCATCCCCCTCGTTTGTGAAGACAGACGCAAAGTATTCATTAAGAACCATACCAACATCTTGCGCCCCTACACATCGGTTCCCTTTTTGGTCTTTTATGGGCCCTACTCTCTCCTTAGTTCTTCTTCTGGCAGGGCAGGGATCCTGAAGAACCAAGACAGCATGGAGTGGGCTTCGCCATCAGAAACTCCTTGCTCAGCATGATAGAGCCTCCCTCAAATGGCTCGGAACGCATACTGTCCATCCGACTGCTCACCACCTCTGGTCCAGTACACCTACTCAGCATCTATGCTCCAACACTCTGCTCCGCACCTGAAGCTAAAGACCAGTTCTATGAACAACTCCATAACATCATTAGCAGCATCCCCAACACCGAACACCTATTCCTGCTGGGGGACTTTAATGCCAGGGTTGGGGCCGACCATGACTCATGGCCCTCCTGCCTTGGGCGCTATGGCGTTGGAAGGATGAATGAGAACGGGCAGAGACTGCTTGAGTTGTGTACCTATCATAACCTCTGCATCACCAACTCGTTCTTTCACACTAAACCCTGTCACCAGGTTTCATGGAGGCACCCAAGATCACGTCGTTGGCACCAGCTAGACCTCATTGTCACAAGGCGAGCCGCCTTAAACAGTGTTCAAATCACACGCAGCTTCCACAGTGCGGACTGCGACACCGACCACTCCCTGGTGTGCAGCAAGGTTAGACTCAGACCAAAGAAGTTGCATCATTCCAAGCAGAAGGGCCACCCGCGCATCAACACGAGCAGAATTTCTCACCCACAGCTGTTACAAAAATTTCTAAATTCACTTGTAACAGCCCTTCAAAACACTCCCACAGGGGATGCTGAGACCAAGTGGGCCCACATCAGAGACGCCATCTATGAGTCAGCTTTGACCACCTACGGCAAAAGTGCGAAGAGAAATGCAGACTGGTTTCAATCTCATAATGAAGAGCTGGAACCTGTCATAGCCGCTAAGCGCATTGCACTTTTGAACTACAAGAAAGCCCCCAGCGATTTAACATCCGCAGCACTTAAAGCAGCCAGAAGTACTGCACAAAGAACAGCTAGGCGTTGCGCAAACGACTACTGGCAACACCTATGCAGTCATATTCAGCTGGCCTCAGACACCGGAAACATCAGAGGAATGTATGATGGCATGAAGAGAGCTCTTGGGCCAACCATCAAGAAGATCACCCCCCTCAAATCTAAATCGGGGGACATAATCACTGACCAACGCAAACAAATGGACCGCTGGGTTGAGCACTACCTAGAACTGTACTCCAGGGAGAATGCTGTCACTGAGACTGCCCTCAATGCAGCTCAGCCTCTACCAGTCATGGATGAGCTGGACATACAGCCAACCAAATCGGAACTCAGTGATGCCATTGATTCCCTAGCCAGCGGAAAAGCCCCTGGGAAGGACAGCATTACCCCTAAAATAATCAAGAGTGCCAAGCCTGCTATACTCTCAGCACTACATGAACTGCTATGCCTGTGCTGGGACGAGGGAGCAGTACCCCAGGACATGCGCGATGCCAACATCATCACCCTCTATAAAAACAAAGGTGACCGCGGTGACTGCAACAACTACCGTGGAATCTCCCTGCTCAGCATAGTGGGGAAAGTCTTTGCTCGAGTCGCTCTGAACAGGCTCCAGAAGCTGGCCGAGCGCGTCTACCCTGAGGCACAGTGTGGCTTTCGTGCAGAGAGATCGACTATTGACATGCTGTTCTCCCTTCGTCAGATACAGGAGAAATGCCGTGAACAACAGATGCCCCTCTACATTGCTTTCATTGATCTCACCAAAGCCTTTGACCTCGTCAGCAGACGTGGTCTCTTCAGACTACTAGAAAAGATCGGATGTCCACCAAAGCTACTAAGTATCATCACCTCATTCCATGACAATATGAAAGGCACAATTCAACATGGTGGCTCCTCATCAGAGCCCTTTCCTATCCTGAGTGGTGTGAAACAGGGCTGTGTTCTCGCACCCACACTTTTTGGGATTTTCTTCTCCCTGCTGCTTTCACATGCGTTCAAATCCTCTGAAGAAGGAATTTTCCTCCACACAAGATCAGGGGGCAGGTTGTTCAACCTTGCCCGTCTAAGAGCGAAGTCCAAAGTACGGAAAGTCCTCATCAGAGAACTCCTCTTTGCTGACGATGCTGCTTTAACATCTCACACTGAAGAATGCCTGCAGAGTCTCATCGACAGGTTTGCGTCTGCCTGCAATGAATTTGGCCTAACCATCAGCCTCAAGAAAACGAACATCATGGGGCAGGATGTCAGAAATGCTCCATCCATCAATATTGGCGACCACGCTCTGGAAGTGGTTCAAGAGTTCACCTACCTAGGCTCAACTATCACCAGTAACCTGTCTCTAGATGCAGAAATCAACAAGCGCATGGGTAAGGCTTCCACTGCTATGTCCAGACTGGCCAAGAGAGTGTGGGAAAATGGCGCACTGACACGGAACACAAAAGTCCGAGTGTATCAGGCCTGTGTCCTCAGTACCTTGCTCTACGGCAGCGAGGCCTGGACAACGTATGCCAGCCAAGAGCGACGTCTCAATTCATTCCATCTTCGCTGCCTTCGGAGAATACTTGGCATCAGGTGGCAGGACTATATCTCCAACACAGAAGTCCTTGAAGCGGCCAACACCCCCAGCTTATACACACTACTGAGTCAGCGGCGCTTGAGATGGCTTGGCCATGTGAGCCGCATGGAAGATGGCAGGATCCCCAAAGACACATTGTACAGCGAGCTCGCCACTGGTATCAGACCCACCGGCCGTCCATGTCTCCGTTATAAAGACGTCTGCAAACGCGACATGAAATCGTGTGACATTGATCACAAGTCGTGGGAGTCAGTTGCCAGCATTCGCCAGAGCTGGCGGGCAGCCATAAAGACAGGGCTAAATTGTGGCGAGTCGAAGAGACTTAGTAGTTGGCAGGAAAAAAGACAGAGGCGCAAGGGGAGAGCCAACTGTGCAACAGCCCCAACAAACAAATTTCTCTGCAGCACCTGTGGAAGAGCCTGTCACTCCAGAATTGGCCTTTATAGCCACTCCAGGCGCTGCTTCACAAACCACTGACCACCTCCAGGCGCGTATCCATTGTCTCTCGAGATAAGGAGGCCCAAAAGAAAGAAAGAAAAAAAAGAACTCTCTCCTTAGTTATCATTGTACTCTTAATGTATTGATAGAACATCTTTGGGTTCACCTTGATTTTGTTTGCTAATATTCTTTCATGCCCTCTCTTTGTTTTCCTAATTTCCTTTTTGATTTCACCCCTTGACTTTCTGTACTCCTCTTGGCTTTCTGTAGTATTGATTCTCGGTGGGACATAAGCTTTCCTTTTCTGCCTTATCTTACCCTGCAAGCTCCTTGACATCCAAGGGGATCTAGATTTGGCCGTCTCACCCTTTTTCTTTGTGGGAACATGTTGACTCTGAACCCCTTGAATCTCCCTTTTGAATGCCTCCCACTGCTCTGACACTGATTTACCTTCAAGTAGCTGTTTCCAGTCCACTTTCGCTAAATCACCCCCCAGTTTAGTAAAATTGTTCTCTCTCCTTTTCCATTATTGTGTTAAAACTGACTGAATTATTATCACTACCACCAAAATGCTGTCACCCCTTCCACCTGCCCATTTTTATTTCGTGAAACTAAGTCTAAAACTGCACCCTCTCTTGTTGGACTTGCTACATACTGGGCAAAATAATTCTCCTGAATGCACCTCAAGAATTCTGCTCCCGCAGTTCCTTTCACACTAAAACTATCCCAGTTAATATTGGGGTAGTTAAAATCCACTACTATTACTGCCCTATTGTTCTTGCACTTCTCAGAGATTTGCCTACATATCGTCTATCTCCATCTGACTGTTTGGGGGTCTATAGTCCACTCCCAGCAGTGTGATTGCCCCTTTTTTTGTTCCTTAGTTCAATCCATATGGCCTCATTTGTTGAACCTTCCAACATATCATCCCCCCTCACAGCTCCTTGATCAAAATTGCCACTCCCCCACCTTTCTCATTCCCCTGCCTATCGCGCCTGAAAATCCTGTAACCAGGAAAATTAAGCTGCCATTCCTGTCCCTCCTTAAGCCATGTTTCTGTAATAGCTATGATATCATACTACCATGTGTCTATCTGTGCCCTCAGCTCATCTGCTTTATTGGCTATATTCCTTGCATTGAAATAGATACCCTTGAGTACTGCCAAACTCTTTCTTTTTAATTTTCTAACCTTTGTTTCCTCTGTCTTCCAGACTAATCCTCTAATTTTCTGCCTTCCATTTTCATTTCTGACTTTATGGAGACCAATTTGAAGCTGTTTTCATAATTATGTACTGCTGTGTTAGTGACATTATTAACACAAGTCTCACACAATCAGCAGCAAACCAGTAAGAGAAGAAATAGTGACTTAGCAGTTGCTGCTGGCTGCCTCAGGCAGGGTTAATTCATGACCCATGTGTCAGGAGCAAGTAGTGCAAACAAGACATGTATAAAAGCAGCTTGAATTTTCCATATTTGGCCTAGGCAAAATTTCATGCAAAAATATAGAATGACACAAAATGGAGCCGGGATCTGTCACAGGTGGTAAAATATGGCACTCAGTTCGCTTTTGAAAATGTTTTTGGATCCTTATTAATGAGTTTGGCTAATAAATATTTAGAGGCAAAGTTAAATCACCAGAGCTACTTTCTGCATTTATCATTCAGTTCCAGAATCTGAATTATTTTCATCAGCTTATTGGTCTTAATGAGTTTATTTTATTCTTTCTGAAACATAGCCAAATATGTTTTTTTTAAAGTAATTCATAAATGGTGATCTGTACTAACACAAAAATTAATATGGGCTTATTTTTCTGAAGAATACAGAGCTGAAGATCGAGTTTCAGTAACTGGGAATCACACCGCTATTCAGTCCCCAAGTGTGACCCTGAGCATCCGGTCATTTTAATTCTCCACCCAGTCCCATCCAAACCACTCTGTCTTCTGCCTCCTACACTGTTCTAATGAAGCTCAATGTAAGCTTGAGGAACAGCACCTCATCTTTTGATTTAGAGACTTTAAACAGCTTTCGAAACTCAACATTTGAGTTGAACAATTTCAGATCATAACCTCTGCTCCCATTTTTTTTCAGACAGCTTCTGTTGGTGATGATTCTGTTATTCCCTTTTCTGCTTCCAGCTTTTGTTTCTTTACTTGTCCCATTACCCTCTCCTTTTGCCTTGCAACATCAGTCGTTTTGTTATTTAATCTCTCCTGCCCACCATTCTATCACAAACCTTCCCTTTTGTTCTCCCTCCCCGCCACCTCCTTTTCTGTGCCTCTACACTTCCTTAAAACCTGTTATATCCCAAACCTTTTCCAGTTCTGATAAAAGGTCCTCAACCTGGACTGTTAACTGTGTTTCTCTCTCCACAGATGCTGCTTGACCTGCTGAGTATTTCCAGCATTTTCTATTTTTATTGCAGATTTCCAGCATTTGTAGTTTTTTGTTTTGCGTAGAACCCCGATCATCATTTTACCTTAGTATGGACGACAAATTGTAACAGCCCTGATTGGCTAACTCAGCACAGATCGTTCAGTGAATCTGGAACTTCCCTGGTCCATATAGCTCATGCAGTGAATTTGACCACTGAGCTAGAATATCATGTATAAATCATTCACATAAGTACTTGTTATTTATAAGCCCATGCTAATCATTTGATTAACAGTCTTTACTACAGTAAAAAAGTTTTTATTTTTAGAAGCTTATTCTAAGTGGCTTGTCAGGCACTTTTGAAAGTTTAGTATATCTGATATTCAACTAATTAGATGTTTAAATGTATGGATAAGAATTGTAGCAAAATTATCATAATATTGGTGCCATTTAAAAAATAAACTGTTTTGCATTTTTGTATGTGAATTAAATCACCCATTTCCCTGATGTAGATACTGATTTTTTTTAATGCCCTATATTTAGTAAGGAATCAGTTCCCTAATCCAGCTGGTTCTACATCTTTCCATCTATTTTCCAGGTCAAATGAGCTGTCTGACATGTTAAGGCTATTGCATCTGCAACTGCAGCATTTACAGTTCTGAGAAATGGAGGCCAGGCTGCAGCTGCTATTTCCTGAGCCAACATCTGTGCGTTTAGACAACTGTAATGGAGTAACAGGAGTGCTGCTCTGTTTTTTTCCTAAATGTCTCCTTATTTGTGACAGAACCATATTATTATTACCACCTATCAAATTAAGAAATACAACTTGTTCAACTTTCTCTTTATAATGCAACCAGATTTTTTTTTTAAAAAAGAATATTTTCATTGGATTTCTGATCATGCTTTCATTTTAGCCACTTTTTTTTTAAAACTGTTAGAATTAAAACTGTACAACACTATACTATGTTCTGGTATATGGTTTGTGAGACCTTGTTAGCATTAAAACTATATTCTGTGTCATTAAAGTATTTAATCGTTGTGAAGATGCATTTGTCTGTTGTTGCTCTGTACATCACCTTGGTGACCATGCTGAGCCTTTTCAAGGCATAACACCAAAATAGTTCTGCACAGCTCAGATCTGTACCCAGATTGTTTTTTCCTCCTGAGTGGAGTTAAAATTGTGGCAGAAGGCAGTACTTAAATTTGAGAAAGCTCTTTCAGATTTCAAATTCTCTGGGCATCCCTCAAGATGCAGTAGGATATGCCCCGTGGGTTGGTGTAACCTTATCAGTCAGCTGATTGCAGTATTCTTTATGCAGCTCTATACTTCTAAATCTCAGCTTTTATTTTTGCAGAGTCTACGGTCTCTTTATCTTAAATTCAAGAACCTAGAAATTGGTCATGGCGATATTAGCGGATGGCTGTAGGGATTATAACACCTATGCTGAAATAGAGGGCAACAGTATCATTGATTAAACTAGTATCACCAATAGTTGTTTCTGTGATAAGGACATAATTTATTCTTTTTGCTAACTACTGCCCCTTTAATTCTTTTTCATCCCTGGGGCTCCTCCCCTCTGTGTGCTTGCAGCCTCAATCACACATGGTAAGCTATGGACATCTGTATTACTGCTTGAGTCTCAGCCTGTGGATTGACAAAACTTTAGGGACCATATGGCCAGTTAAGTAACCACTATGACTCCTCCACATTGCCTTGAAACACATGATGTGGTATTCGTTCATCTTTGTTTAATTTTGAAGTTTTCCACATAAATGAAAACTCATTGTTTAATATAAACAAGATTGCTTCAAGTAAGCACAGTCTGTAACTACTGTTCGTACACTTAAACAACTGCTGTCAGAAGTGCCAATTTTACAAAGGGAAAGAATTCTAATTCTCCGGTACATTGCAAGCATTAGTTTAACATTATCAGTAGCATTTGAACCATTGTGGCAATCCTGCAACATAGTTAAAATAGAATAAGATTGCTGTTTGATTGAGACGTGTTTAGAATTGAAACATTTCCTTTAGTTCTGTACAAGGTTTTCTGTTAACTTCTTTTTCTGGTGTCAGCTGTGGTTCAGTGGGTCACACTCTTGCTTGCCTCTAAGTCAGAACATAGTGGCTTCTTTTTAAGGCGGAGGTAGATAGATTCTTGTTAGGCAAGGGAATCAAAGATAATCGGGGATAGATGGGAGTGCCAAATTCGAGAAACAAACTAATCAGCCATGATTTTATTGAATGGCAGAACAGGCTAGAGGAGCCAAATGGCCTACTTCTGCTCCTAATTCGTGCGTTCGTATGTTCATATGTTCAAGTCCCACCCCCAGAGACTGAGGGAATGCTGCCCTGTCAGGGATGCCATCTTTTGGGTGAGACATTAAACTGAGGCTTCATCTGCTCTCTCAGTTGTTCATAAAAGATTCAATGGTACTATTTTGAAGAAGAGCAGGGGAGTTCTCCACAGTGTCCTTCTCAATATTTAGCCCTCAAATCAACATTACTAAAACAGATTATCTAGTCATTTGTCACTTTGCTGTTTGTGAGAGCTTGTTTTGCACAAATTGGCTGCTGCATTTCCTACATTACAAAAGAGACTACACTTCAAAAGTACTTCATGGGCTGTAAAATACTTTGGGACATCCTGAGTTCGTGAAAGGTGCTATACAAATGCAATAATTTCTTATCTTTCACTTTCAGAAAGTGGTGATTCATGTTGGATACTGTTCCCCTGGTACAACTCAAGTCAGCTTTTCAGTACCTGATCTAAGTGAGCAGTCTTCCCAAACACCTGGCCACTGCATGGGGGATATTCAACTTGTTGTGGCATTGTAGCCTCGACTAAGCTGAATCTCAGACATTTCATAGATGTGCATGTGGAACAGAAGGAACTGGCTCAACCTCTAGCTTGATAATGAAGTCAGAAGCAGTGACTCACAACAGTCACCCTGTTTGAGATGAACCAACTGAGATCACAGATTAAGGATGAAACCAGGGATCTTCCTGCTCTTTGGCCCGGTACCACAGAGTATGGTAAAATTATTCACAGCTATTAGGGGAAGCTAATAGTTCTAAATGTTTCCAGTACAATTTTGAAACATCCTGCTCTCTGTTGTTCACAGAAATTGTTTGACACAAAAGGACTGTAGTTTGAAAGGGAGTCAAGGGTTAGGGGGGCAGGCAGGAAAGTGGAGTTAATGCCACAATCGGATCAGCCATGATCTTATTAAACTGTGGAGGGGCCAAATGGCCTACTCGCTCCTAGCAACGTTTAAGAGACATCTTGACAAATACATGAATAGGAAGGGAATAGAGGGATATGGGCCCCGGAAGTGCAGAAGGTGTTAGTTTAGGCAGGCATCAAGATCGGCGCAGGCTTGGAGGGCTGAATGGCCTGTTCCTGTGCTGTACTGTTCTTTGTTCTTTATTTCTTATGTTAAAATAGGTTCCTTTTTACAAAAAAAAAACTGCCCAAAGCGTCAGCTCTGATTTGCTCTCCCCTCTGAGTCAGAGATTGGAGGTTCAAATCCCACTCTAGACTTGAGGACAAAAATCCACACTTACACTCCAGTGCAGTCTGAGAGAGTGCTGCTTTGTTGGAGGTGCCATTTTTTGGATGAGATGTTAAACTAATGCCCCGTCTGCCCTCTCCGGTAGATGTAAAAGGTCCCATGGTACCATTTCAAAGATGAGCAGGGGAATTATCCCTGGTGTCCTGGCCAATATTTATCCCATAATCACCATCACAAAAAATATTATCTGGTCATTATCACATTGCTGTTTGTGGGAGCTTGCTGTGCGCACATTGGTTGCTGCGTTTCCTACATTACAACAGTGGCTCCGCTTCAAAGTAAAGTGCTTTGTGACATCCTGAGGTTGTGAAAGGTGCTAGATAAATGCCAGTACAAAAGCAAAATACTGCAGATGTTGGAAATCTGAAATAAAAACAGAAAATGCCGATTTTTTTTTTCCAAATACATACTTTATTCATTAAAATTTGAAAAAAAAATATTACAAAACAGACAAATTTCACATTTTGGAAAGGACAATAGAGATCATATTCCTTTGATACAGAACATGAGTTGTCTCATAAATCCTGCCATTCCATTTTATATGCAATGTACGTTTGCATTTCACAGCAAAATCATTTTTGGTGCATATAGCCCGAGGGGTTTTACAGTTGCTCTGGCAGCATCTGTGGAGAAACACATTAACATCTCAGCATTTTCTGTTCTTTTATATATTTTTTTAATTCATTCATGTCATGTGGACATCGCTGGCCAGGCCAGCATTTATTGCCCATCCCTAACTGCCTTTGAGAAGGTGGTGGTGAGCTGCCTTCTTGAACCGCTGCATCGGTATTCACCGAGGAGAGGGACATGACGGATGTTGAGGTTAGGAACAGATGTTTGATTACTCTAGGTCAAGTCGGCATAAGGAGGGAGGAAGTGTTGGGTATTCTAAAGGGCATTAAGGTGGACAAGTCCCCAGGTCCGGATGGGATCTATCCCAGGTTACTGAGGGAAGCGAGAGAGGAAATAGCTGGGGCCTTAACAGATATCTTTGCAGCATCCTTAAACACGGGTGAGGTCCCGGAGGACTGGAGAATTGCTAATGTTGTCCCCTTGTTTAAGAAGGGTAGCAGGGATAATCCAGGTAATTATAGACCGGTGAGCCTGACGTCAGTGGTAGGGAAGCTGCTGGAGAAGATACTGAGGGATAGGATCTATTCCCATTTGGAAGAAAATGGGCTCATCAGTGATAGGCAACATGGTTTTGTGCAGGGAAGGTCATGTCTTACCAACTTAATAGAATTCTTTGAGGAAGTGACAAAGTTGATTGATGAGGGAAGGGCTGTCGATGTCATATACATGGACTTCAGTAAGGCGTTTGATAAGGTTCCCCATGGCAGGCTGATGGAGAAAGTGAAGGCGCTTGGGGTCCAAGGTGTACTAGCTCGATGGATAAAGAACTGGCTGGGCAACAGGAGACAGAGAGTAGCAGTAGAAGGGAGTTTCTCAAAATGGAGACGTGTGACCAGTGGTGTTCCACAGGGATCCGTGCTGGGACCACTGTTGTTTGTGATATACATTAATGATTTGGAGGAAAGTATAGGTGGACTGATTAGCAAATTTGCAGACGACACTAAGATTGGTGGAGTAGCAGATAGTGAAGGGGACTGTCAGAGAATACAGCAGAATATAGATAGATTGGAGAGTTGGGCAGAGAAATGGCAGATGGAGTTCAATCAGGGCAAATGCGAGGTGATGCATTTTGGAAGATCCAATTCAAGAGTGAACTATACAGTAAATGGAAAAGTCCTGGGGAAAATTGATGTCCAGAGAGATTTGGGTGTTCAGGTCCACTGTTCCCTGAAGGTGGCAACGCAGGTAAATACAGTGGTCAAGAAGGCATACGGCATGCTTTCCTTCATCGGACGGGGCATTGAGTACAAGAGTTGGCAGGTCATGTTACAGTTGTATAGGACTTTGGTTCGGCCACATTTGGAATACTGCGTACAGTTCTGGTCGCCACATTATCGAAAGGATGTGGATGCTTTGGAGAGGGTGCAGAGGAGGTTCACAAGGATGTTGCCTGGTATGGAGGGCGCTAGCTATGAAGAGAGGTTGAGCAGATTAGGATTATTTTCATTAGAAAGACGGAGGTTGAGGGGGGACCTGATTGAGGTGTACAAAATCATGAGAGGTATAGACAGGGTGGATAGCAAGAGGCTTTTTCCCAGAGTGGGGGTTTCAATTACTAGAGGACACGAGTTCAAAGTGAAAGGGGAAAAGTTTAGGGGGGATATGCGTGGAAAGTTCTTTACGCAGAGGGTGGTGGGCACCTGGAACGCATTGCCAGCGGAGGTGGTAGATGCGGGCACGATGGATTCTTTTAAGATGTATCTAGACAGATACATGAATGGGCAGGAAGTAAAGACATACAGACCTTTAGAAAATAGGCGACAGGTTTAGAGAGAGGATCTGGATCGGCGCAGGCTTGGAGGGCCGAAGGGCCTGTTCCTGTGCTGTAATTATCTTTGTTCTTTGTTCTTTGTTCAGTCCATGTGGGGTAGGTACACCCACAGTGCTGTTAGGAAGGGAGTTCCAGGATTTTGACCCAGCGACAGTGAAGGAACAGTGATATAGTTCCAAGTCAGGATGGTATGTGACTTGTAGGGGAACTTGCAGGTGGTGGTGTTCCCATGTATTTGCTGCCCTTGTCCTTCTAGTTGGTAGAGGTTGTGGGTCTGGAAGGTGCTGTCTAAGGAGCCTTGGTGCATTGCGGCAGTGCATCTTGTAGATGGGACACACTGCTGCTACTGTGCGTCGGTGGTGGAGGGAGTGAATGTTTGTGGATGGTGTGTCAATCAAGCAGGCTGCTTTGTCCTGGATGATATCGAGCTTCTTGAGTGTTGCTGGAGCTGCACCCATCCAGGCAAGTGGAGAGTATTCCATCACACTCCTGACTTGTGCCTTGTAGATGGTGGACAGGCTTTGGGGAGTCAGTAGGTGAGTTACTCGCCTCAGGATTCCTAGCCTCTGACCTGCTCTTGTAGCCACAGTAATGGCTACTCCAGTTCAGTTTCTGGTCAATGGTAGCCCCTAGGATGTTGATAGTGGGGGATTCAGTGATGGTAATGCCATTGAATGTCAAGGGGAAATGGTTAGATTCTCTCTTGTTGGAGATGGTCATTGCCTGGTACTTGTGTGGTGCGAAGGTTATTGCTAAGCAAGTGCCGCTTGATGGCACTGTTGATGACATCTTCCATCACTTCACTGCTGATTGAGAGTAGGCTGATGGGGCGGTAATTGGCCAGGTTAGACTTGTCCTGCTTTTTGTGTACAGGACATACCTGGGCAATCTTCCACATTGCAGGTTAGATGCCAGTGTTGTAGCTGTACTGGAACAGCTTGGCTAGGGGCGCGGCAAGTTCTGGAGCACAGGTCTTCAGTACTATTGCCGGAATATTGTCAGGGCCCATAGTCTTTGCAGTATCCAGTGCCTTCAGTCGTTTCCTGATATCACGCCGAGTGAATCGAATTGGCTGAAGTCTGGCATCTGTGATGCTGGGGACTTTAGGAGGAGGCCGAGATGGATCATCAACTCGGCACTTCTGGCTGGAGATTGTTGCAAGTGCTTCAGCCATATCTTTCGCACTGATGTTTGTTAAGCCACCTCCTCCAGTTAGTTGTTTAATTGTCCACCACCATTCACGGCTGGATGTGGCAGGACTGCTGAGCTTAGATCTGATCTGTTGGCTATGGGATCACTTAGCTCTGTCTATCGCATGCTGCTTACGCAGTTTGGCATGCAAGTAGTCCTGGGTTGTAGCTTCACCTGGTTGACCTCTCATTTTGAGGTATGCCTGGTGCTGCTCCTGGCATGCCCTCCTGCACTCTTCATTGAACCAGGGTTGGTCGCCTGGCTTGATGGTCATGGTAGAGTGGGGGATATGCCGGGCCATGAGGTTACAGATTGTGGATGAGTACAATTCTGCTGCTGCTAATGGCCCACAGCGCCTCATGGATGCCCAGTTTTGCATTGCTAGATCTGTTCGAAATCTATCCCATTTAGTGGTAGTGCCACACAACACGATGGACGGTATCCTCAATGTGAAGGTGGGACCTCGTCTCCACAAGTACTGTGCGGTGGTCACTCCTACCAATACTGTCATGGACAGAAGCATCTGCGGCAGGCAGATTGGTGAGGACGAGATCAAGTATGTTTTTCCCTCGTGTTGGTTCCCCCACCACCTGCCGCAGACCCAGTCTAGCAGCTATGTCCTTTAGGACTCGGCCATCTCGGTCAGTAGTGGTGCTACCGAGCCACTCTTGTCTTGGTGATGGGCATTGAAGTCCCCCACCCAGAGTACATTTTGTGCTCTTGCCACCCTCAGTGCTTCCTCCAAGTGGTGTTCAACATGGAGGAGTACTGAGTCATCAGCTGAGGGAGGGCGGTAGGTGGTTACCTTGCCCATGTTTGACCTGATGCCATGAGACTTCATGGGGTCCGGAGTCAATGTTGAGGACTCCCAGGGCAACTCCCTCCCTACTGTATACCACTGTGCCACCACCTCTGGTGGGTCTGTCCTGCCGGTGGGACAGGACATACCCGGGGATGGTGATGGCAGTGTCTGGGACATTGTAAGGTATGATTCCGTGAGTATGACTATGTCAGACTGTTGCTTGACAGCTCTCCCAACTTTGGCACAAGCCCCCAGATGTTAGTATGGAGGACTTTGCAGGGTCGACAGGGATGGGTTTGCAGTTGTTGTTTCCGGTGCCTAGGTTGATGCCGGGTGGTCCGTCCAGTTTCATTCCTTTTTATCGACTTTGTAGTGGTTGGTACAACTGAGTGGCTTGCTAGGCCATTTCAGAGGGCATGTAAAAGTTAACCACACCATGCAAGGACAGCAGATTTCCTTCCCTAAAGGACATTAGTGAACCAGATGGGTTTTTACAACAACCGACAATGGTTTCACGGCCATCATTCGACTAGACTTGACCTTCTGCCGTGGTGAGATTCGAACCCATGACCCCAGAGAAATACCCTGGGTCTCTGGGTTACTAGTCCAGTGATAGTACCACTACACCACCGCCTACCCTTGCATATAAATGCAAGTATTTTTATTGTAACAGACATAAATTTCATAGAGGGAATTTCCCAATGCCTATTGCAAAGGCATTAACTTCAAGTGCAGCTTGACTCTGAATTATTACTTGTGCTGCTTTAATTCTCGGACACTGGGTGTGTAAGGTTTTTGCTGAGAAGGTGAGGCTAATCGCAACACCTTTAATCCCATCAGCACAGCCTCTGATTGGTCAATTGAGGCCGTGGGCGTGTTCTTCTAGCGCTGCCGCGCGGTGCCTGCCGGTAGTTGTAGTTCCCCGGCTGTACTGCGCAGCTGCGAGGGCCCGGCCCGAACTACAACCCCCAGAGCACACCGCGCTCGGCCAGGCATGCGCAGACCTAGCTTCCCCCTCCAATTTTATTAGATTAGACTTAAAAAGTTGCATCAGCTGCGGTGAATAATTTTGGTGAAGGCATTTTTTTAAAGTTTTGATTTCAATGTAGTTGGGTTATTATAAAGGCGGGGCAATCAGCCAAATGTGTATGATATTTATTGGAATAATTGTGCTTGCAAAGTTACTGCAAGGTGGGTGGTGGGGAATGTTACTTGAGTGAAGTGCAATTTGAAAGAAATGTTCTTGTTTCCTGCAGAGTTTCCACCTGATGAAGCAAATGCTGTGAATGAGCATCTCTCTTCCCCACAAATCCTGGAGTCTGCAGCCTCTGACAGCCACTCTCTGCAATGTCTCTGGATGGAGGGGATTCAGGCTGCGCTGCAGCTTTCGAGCAAAGCCAGGGCTGTGACATGAGCAAGTGGAGCGACCTGATCCGCAGCCGGGAGGAGGAGAGCCGGGCGGCGGCGATGGAGAGCACAGCCCGCACGGTGCAGAGCTGCCTTGAGCAGCACTGGCCAGCCAGCCAGGGCCAGGAAGGTGAGCGAGTCCAGCCACCAGCCCAGCTCCAGCAGCTCCTGCTGCTGCTGCTGAGACTCTCGCAAAGCTGCCCCTTTGCTGATGTCCGAGAGAAGAGCGCACACATTCTGCAAACGGTGCTGGTAAGTCCCCTCTCTCATTGAGCAGCTGTGCAATAGTGAGTCTCCAGACACATTGTTTATCACTGATCATTGTCAAAAGGCATAACCGGGAAGGTGTGTGTCTATCTATATCTTCATAGCTTCTAGTGCAAGAAAGTTGCTTTAGCTGCTGCAATGGTGATTTTCAGTGTGCTTCTTAACTTTTAAGAGGGCATCTGGCTTGACAGATTAAGGATCACGCCCACCTCTGTTTACATGATTGATTACAAAGTGCTTTGCACTCGCGCGACTCCACTTCAAAATGTTTACTATTTAGTATTTGAGCTGCTTATTGGCCCATTAAACTGTTGGATGGAAAGTTTTACTTTGTCCGTGTGTAACTGAGAACAATTTAACATTGGATGTAAGGTTGAATTGCAATGCAGTGTGATACTGGTGGCAGATCGGATGTTAGTGATAATGCTGTTCCTGTATGATCAAGGCAGCTGGTGTGGGGATTTACTCGGATCCAGCAGTTCTTGCCTCTGTTGTATTGGTATCTCCTCTCTCTGGAGCTTGTACAAAAGGTTAGCATGCAGGTGCAGCAAGTAATTAGGAAGGCAAATGGAATTTTGGCCTTTATTGCTAGGGGGTTAGAGTTTAAAAATAGGGAAGTCTTGTTACAACTGTACAGGGTGTTGGTGAGGCCACATCTGGAGTACTGCGTACAGTTTTGGTCCCTGTATTTAAAGAAGGATATACTGGCATTGCAGGCAGTTCAGAAAAGGTTCACTAAGCTGATTCCTGGGATGAAGGGGTTGTCTTATCAAGAACAGCTAAACAGGTTAGGCCTTTATTCATTGGAGTTTAGAAGAATGAGAGGTGATCTTATCGAAACATATAAGATTTTAAGGGGGCTCGACAGGGTAGATGTTGAGATGTTTCCGCTAGTGGGGGAATCTCGAACTAGGGGACATAATTACAGAGTAAGGGGCACACATTTAAAACTGCGATGCGAAGGAATTTCTTCTCTGCGGGTATTCTCTGGAATTCTCTGCCTCAGAGAGTTGTGGAGGCTAGGTCACTAGATGTATTTAAGGAGGAGGTAGATAAATTTTTGAAATCTCGGGGAGTTGAGGGTTTGGCAGAGCAGGCCTGAAAGAGAAGTTGAGAACTGGGACAGGGGCAGGCTTGAGGGGCTGAATGGCCTACTCCTGCTCCTATTTCATATGTTCTTATGTTAACTTGTCAGTTGGGATAGTGAAGGACTGATCCCACTGATAATTTAAAAAGTTTGCAAATGCTAGTTCGGTGGAAACTAGAAACTAGTTCTAATCATGATGCCAAAAAAGGACTGGTAGTCTAGAAATACAGTCCATCCATTCAGTCTCTGGTGTAATATTGAGCCACCTCAAGTTTGGTGCTATTTAATATCGTTAGAGTGATATATCCTATTAAAGGTGAAAACGTTTATCAAATGCCTGGCCTTGTGCTTTTAAAAAAGGAAACTCTTGTCCATCGACTTAGTTGCACCTCAACAACTTATATTTATCTTCCTCTTCTTTGGCCTGCTTGTCCCGAGAGACAATGGGTAAGCGCCTAAAGGTGGTCAGTGGTTTGTGGAGCAGTGCCTGGAGTGGCTATAAAGGCCAATTCTAGAGCTGCAGATAAAATTGGTTGTCAGGGCTGTTACACAGTTGGCTCTCCCCTTGCGCTTCTGTCTTTTTTTCCTGCCAACTGCTAAGTCTCTTCGACTCACCACTCTTTAGCCCCGCCTTTATGGCTGTCCGCCAGCTCTGGCGATCATTGACCACAAGTCGTGGGAGTCAGTTGCCAATGTCACAGGACCTCATGTCGTGTTTGCAGATGTCTTTAAAGCAGAGACATGGACGGGCGGTGGGTCTGTTACCAGTGACGAGCTCGCTGTACAATCGGCTGGCGGTTCTGCCATCTTCCATGCGGCTCACATGGCCAGGCCAGTGACTTTAATGTAATGAAACGTCCCAAGGTGCTGACAGGAGCATTATAAAGCAAAGTTAGATACTGAGCTACATAAGGTATTGCGGCAGATGGCCAAAATCTTGTTCAAAGAGGTAGGTTTGAAGGAGTGTCTTAAAGGAAGGAGGAGAGCTTTAGGGAGGGCAATTCCAGCACTTGGAGCCTAGGCAACTGAAGGCATGACCACCAACGGGAGAGCAGTGAAAACTGGGGATTTCAAGAGGCCAGAATTAGGTGAGTGCAGATATCTCGGAGGGCCATGGCGCTGGAGGAGATTAAAGATAGGGAGAGGTGAAGCCATGGTGGCTTGACCGGGGGCCAATATAGATCAGCGAGCACAGGGATGATGGGTGAACAAGACTTAGTGCGAGTAAGCACACTAGCAGCATAGCTTTGGATGCCTCAAGTTTATGCCAGCCATCAGTGCATTGGAATGTTCAAGTCGAGAGGTAACAAATGCATAAATAAGGATTTCAGCAACCGATGTGCTGAGGCAGGGGCCACGGCACCTTGTTACCTTGTTTTATGTTTAGTTGTCAACTAAGGGTAGCTGGCAACAGAAATTTTGTGTGGAAATCTTCCTGTTATGGTATCAAATTCAGCTTCGGAATTATCAGTACAGAGTGCTGATGCCCACTATTCCCACTGGAGTGGAACAACCTCTTGTCTCAATCGGGAAAGTACCAGACAAAAGGTCTGCTCCTTGGATGAGTTCAGGTGTTCTAAAACATTCTAAAAGGATATGGCTGAAAGATAAAAGTAAATATGCATATGTCCCTTTCAATAACCAATTATATTAAGAGCTTGTATATGTAACTTGGCTAGAATGAATGCATTTTATTTGGCTCAAAACTTTTTAAAAATTAAAGACCTGTCTTGTTCAGCTTATTCTGGGCTTTACCATAAACTGTTTGGTAATGCAATATTCGACTCTGCAGATGTCGGGGTATTACATCAATGGATTTTTGTCAATACTTTATTCATCTTTGGATTCATTCTATCGATTGTGAGTACTGGAGGGGGAGGGGAGAGGACCATGCTGATGTTGATCAGTGGTAGACCATGGCATTCTACCATTTCTCCCTAGAAATGTATCTATATCAACATCTATATCTCCTTCCTCCTACTGGTTATGTGGAAATGATGTTCACTGGGTGTTAACAGCATGATACCTTATCCAACTATTTATCTTCTTTTATGTGGGTGTAATTTTATGTGGGTGTAATTGAGGATTGGCAGCGTAAACAACACCCAAGGGCATTGCAACCAGCCCAGTCCTGTCTTTACTCAGCACTTACTAACTAGCAATGGCCAATGAAAACTTGGGCTGATTTCATCCCATTAGCTCCCCTCCTCCCATCCACCAACATAGCACAGGAGAGTTGAGGGCAATAATAATAGCTGAGATTGGTTGATCAGGGAAGCAAGAATTATATCTTCAATGCTGTGCCTTTTTGTGGCCATGCAGATATGAACTAATCACAGATTTGTTACAGCGCAGAAGGAGGCCATTCGGCCCATCATGTCCGCACTGGCTCTCTGAAAGAGCAATTCCCTCAGTCCCATTCCCCTGCCTACTCCCCATAACCCTGCACATTCTTCCTTTTCATATAACTGTTTAATTCCCTTTCGAACGCTTCAATTGAACCTGCCTCCACCACTTTCTCAGGCAGCGCAATCCAGACCTTACCCACTCGCTGCGTGAAAAAGTTTTTCCTCATGTCACTTTTGCTTCTCTTAACAAATACTTTAAATCTGTGCCCTCTCTTTTTTTATTTAAAAGAAAAAAATTTACTTTAGAGATACAGCACTGAAACAGGCCCTTCGGCCCACCGAGTCTGTGCCGACCAACAACCACCCATGTATACTAACCCTACTGTAATCCCCTATTCCCTACCACCTACCTATACTAGGGGCAATTTACAACAGCCAATTTACCTATCACCTGCAAGTCTTTGGCTGTGGGAGGAAACCGGAGCACCCGGCGAAAACCCACGTGGTCACAGGGAGAACTTGCAAACTCCGCACAGGCAGTACCCAGAATCAAACCCGGGTCACTGTAGCTGTGAGGCTGCGGTGCTAACCGCTGCGCCACCCCGTTAGTGTCTTATACAAGTTCAGCATAAGTTCCTTGCTCTAGTACTGTATGCATCTATTAATAAAGCCCAGGATACTGTATGCTTTATTAACTGCTCTCCCAACCTGTCCTGCCACCTTCAATGACTTATGCACATATACATCTGTGTCCCTCTGCTCCTGCACCCGCTTTAGAATTGTGCCCTTTATTTTATATTGTCTCTCCATGTTCTTCCTATCATAATGAATCACTTCACATTTCTCTGCATTGAACTTCATCTGCCACCTGTCTGCTCATTTCACCAACTTGTGTATGTCCTTTTTGAAGTTCTGCACTGTCCTCCTCACAGTTCACAATCCTTCCAAGTTTCGTATCATCTGCAAAATATAATAACAAATATATTTATGTATCAAATGCCTTTTGAAAGTCCGTGTACACCACATCAACAGCATGCCCTCAGCAACCCTCTGTTACTTCCTCAAAAAAACTCCAAGTTAGTTAAACATGATTTTCCCTTAAGAAATCCATGTGGGCATTCCTTAATTAATTCCCATTTGTCCATGTGACTATTGATTTTGTCCCAAATTATTTTTTCTGGAAGTTTTCCTACCGCCGAAGTTAAACTGATTGGCCTGTAGTTGCTGGATTTATCTTTACACCCTTGTTCAAAAAAAGGGTGAACGTTTGCAATTCTCCAGTCCTCTGGCACTACTCCCGAGTCTAAGGAAGACTGAAAATGATGGCCAAGTGCCTCTGCGATTTCCACCCTCACTTCCCTCAGTATCCTTGGATGCATCTCATCCAGTCCTGGTGCTTTATGCACTTTAAATTCAGATAGCCTATCAATTTTAAACCCCTCTAGTGACTGACTCACTTCCTCTTTCAACATTGCCTGGGTTGCATCATCTTCCTTGGTAAAGACAGATGCAAAGTATTCATTTAATACCTCAGCTATGCCCTCTGCCTCCATGTATAAATCCCCTTTCTGGGTCTCTAATCGGCCCCACTCCTCCTTTCACCACCCTTTTACTAGTTATATGTCGAGAGAAAACTTTGGGATTTCACTTAATGCTGGTTGCCAGTCTCTTTTCACACTCTCTCTTTGCTTCTCTTATTTGTTTTTTCACTTCCCCTCTGGACCCTCTATATTCAGCCTGGTTCTCAACAGTATTTCCTACCTAGCATCTGTCATAAGCACACTTTTTCTTCTTTATCTTAATCTCTACCTCCTTTGTCATCCAAGGGGTTCTGGATTTGTTTGCTGTACTTTTTCCCCTTCGAGGGAACATACCTCGACTGTGCCTGAACAATCTCCTCTTTGAAGGTAGCCCATTGTTCATCTACTAGTTTTCCTGCCAATTGACTCAAATTTATTTGCCCCAGCTCCATTCTTACCCCATTGAAGTTGGCCTTCCCCCAGTTAATTATTCTTACCCTGGATTGTTCTTTGTCCTTTTCCATAGTCAGCCTAAACCTTATGATACAATGATCACTATCCCCTAAATGCTCTCCTATTGATACTGATTTAAATAATTACCCCAAGTATTATGGTAGGCAAGGACTACACACTGGACTGCTTGGGTTTTCAATGTAGACTTGGCTCTTGCCTGAAGGATGTTATCATACAGGAATGGAGGTTTTCAGAGGAAACAGAATTTTTTTTTTCTGCTTGGATTTTATATTGTGCTAGTGAGTTGGTTTAGAATTTTGTAATACGCCAAAACCTGATGTATTAGTGTGACAAATTATAATTAAACTGCTATGATTGAGTAGATTTCCAAGACTTTTTTTTTTTGATGATCACATAAAAACAACTGATTATCTTACCGTGACATTCAGGTAGGGAAGTGAGTCAACCCTAGCATCTATATTAAATGAGGATGAAAGCAAGCTGCTGGTATGATGAAAGTGATTTGTCAATCAGACATGCCCATTTCCTCATTCAGTGTTGGTTGATCATTCCTGCAGACACTGTTTCACAGAACTATATCTGATTATTTGCCAGTTCATAGTCAACGATGTGAGATTGAAAGCACGTTGTTATTTCAGTGCAGTAATAGCATCAACCTTCTGTAGAGCAGAAGGGGAAACATTCAGTGTGATGTATTTGAGCTGGATTCCACTTGTAGTGGCTGGTTCATAACCAAATTAGTCATTCTAGTGTCAGCCTTCAGTCAGGAGGTCATGGGCTCAAACCCCAGTCGGACTGGAGAACCGTGTAGCACTGAGGGAACAAAAACAAGAAATGCTGGATTCACTCAGCAGGTCTGGCAGCATCTGTGGAAAGAGAAGCAGAGTTAACGTTTCGGGTCAGTGACCCTTCTTCGGAACTGAGGGAATGCTGCACTATCTGAGATGCTGTTGTTTAAGATGAGATGTTCAGTCAAAGCCCTGTCTGCCCCCTCAGGTGGAATTGGAAGATCTTGAGGTACTATTCAAAGAAGGATAATGGAGTTTTCCCAGTGTTGTGGGAGATATTTATCACTCAACCAACTAAACAGATTATCTGCGAATTAATCTTATTGCTGTTTATAGGATCTTGCTGTGTGCAAATAGGCTGCCATGCTTCCGTACATTGCAACTGTGACTATTCTTAAAGTGTTTAATTGGCTGCTAAGGGCTTTCAGATGTCCTGAGAATGTAAAAGGTGTTATGTTTGGTGTTTTATTCTGGGTCTTTGGAAACTGATCTAGCAGTTACAGTAAACTTGAGTATTGCTGAAAATAGAGCCATTTTGTCAAAGCTGCACTCTTCAGGACAATTTGCAAGAATACCAATGTAAGGGAAAGCAATCACTTTATACTGTGTGAGAAGAGAGTGCTGATTGGTTGGCAAGTGGACTCTGATTGGTAGAGGTGTTGCCAGGGGGAAAGCACCAACTTACGGTGACTGCCCGTTAACTGCCGAGCTTTGTTTGAAATTCAAACCAGGCAGCTTGGCTCTGGTCAAGGCATTGTCCTTAGCAATGAACCAGCGAATGGCTATCACTTATTTTGTTTTGCAGAAACAGGCGCAATGTGTGTACATGTTCTTTCTGTCTGCAAAGAACAGGGCCTGTATATTTAGCTTCCAGTACGTGCAAATGCACCACAATTGGCTGGGCCCCGGTGAGGCAAGCGGGGCCGGTTAGTGGGAGTGGGTGGGGTGGGGTGGAGGGAGTGCGGGAAGTGTTGTGCTTTGGGGGCTGTTGGGGCTTCGGGGATGGCACTCCGTGGGGTACAGGGCCCCTGATCAGGAGGACATCCCACCCCGCCCCCCACCCCCCAGCCCATAAGAAGGCCGCCTGGTTTGGGGGCTTTGCCGTCTGGCCGCCGAGGGTAAAATACCCGCAGCGGCCGGAGGAGGCCCTTAAGTGGTAGTTAATTGGCCATTTCCCGCTGCCGCTCCGCGTAAAATTGCACGGGGACAGGAGGGGTTGGGAACGGCCTCCCCCCCCCCCCCCCCCCCACCGTCCCACCGTCCCCCCGTCCCCCAACTCAATTTTACGCCCCCGCCCCCCCCCCCACCACCACCACCACCACCAGACGGCTTGTTTGGGGTGGGTGGGGGATGGTGGGGAGTGTAAAATTCCAGCCTTTATCCATAAATTTACTGAATGGAATGGATTGTTTCTTTGGCAACACTGGCATCTACCTGACAATTTGAAAAATTGCCCAGGTATATCCTGTCCACAAAAAGCAGGACAAATCCAATCCGGCCAATTAATACCCCGTCAGTCTACTCTCATACATAAGCAGAGTGATGGTCAGTGTCATTGACAGTGCTATCAAGTGGCACTTACTCAGCAATAATCTGCTCACCCATGCTCAGTTTGGGTTCTGTCGGGGCTACTTGGCTCCAGACTCATTACAGCCTTGGTCCAAACATGGACAGAAGAGCTGAATTGCAGAGGTGAGGTGAGATTAGTGATTGGCCCTAACATCAAGGCCACATTTGACTGAGTATGGCATCATGAAGCCCCAGTAGAAACGAGAACTGGAGCGTGTTTGAGCTGAGAGCTTTCAATTCTATTAGTTATGCATCCTGCCGGAATGCCATGCTAGTTTTTATTCAACTGTATGTTAATGCTGTGTTGCAAACTTTTGGAAAATGTATTTTTGTTCAGAGGGAAACGCATCAAACCCCCAAATATTGAAAGTTGCAAAGCTGTATTTCTGTAGCCCAGACTTAAGCAGGTATCAATACAAAAAGTAATTGTGACACTACACTCAAATATTTTTGCCAGCTACCAGCATCATTACAGGATCATCAGTGAAAGGTCAAGCTGCATTATGTATGCGCCCTGCAAGCAATGTCTGAGAACTTGAACTGTAATAGAAAAGCTTTTATTTATGTAGCATCATTCATGACCTCAGGTCATCCCAAGATGTTTTACAGCCAATGTACCTTTGAAGTCTAGTCCCTGTTGTAATGAAATATAAGATGTAGTATACCACACTGCTGATGACTTGATGGATAATGCACCATCTGTGTGATAGTCATATAGACAAGGACTTTTCCTAAAATAAAAGCAAAATACTGCATATGCTGGAAATTTGAAATAAAAACAGAAAGTGCTGGAAATACTCAGGTCTGGCAGCATCTGTGAAGAGACAAACAGTTAACATTTCCAGTCTGTTCTGATGAAAGGTCACAGACCTGAAATGTTAACTTTGCTTTTCTCTTCACAGATACTGCCTGACTTGCTGCATATTTCCAGCACTTTCTGTTTTTATGAAGGACATTTTCTGGTTGGATTTCTAGTGGAATTACCCGATCTTGATTGGTATACCAGTGTGCCTGTTACAGTTGAATATCATGAGAGGAGGATAAATGGCCAGGGTTCCCACCCCGAACATCAGGGGGTGGGGGGGGGGGGGGGACAGAATTGAGTACAGCTCCATCTGCTCAACTCTTGAATGTAAAAAGTGATAGTACTGCTCACAGGACCATTTTAGCTGGTATGTATTGCTGCAGCAAGAGAAGCTAAATGTTCACTTCCAGATGCTCATATTTTGGACTTAACTGTATAACCATGTTATGTAAGTTTCCTGTGTTTTTTTATGAAAAAGCCATTGTGCAAGAAATTGTAAAAATTTCCACTGGTGTGACATAATGTCAAGGAAATGCATTTTAACACCACAGATTTCCCCGTTGGGCTAAACAGTTTTGTAGTTGAATGGTTGCAAGTTATATAGAATGCTGGCTATGACGCAAACCGGTTTTTCAGGTAAGGAAGGCATAATGTCTGGATTATGGTTACACAATTAAATTTAGACGTATCGTACTATACTGTGTTTAAATCTCCCAAGAAGGTTACCATAATTTTTTTTCATGACTAACTATACAAATTTTTAATCATGTACAATAGGAAAGTAATATATTGAACTGATACACTCCAAGATTCGCTATTACTTAATCTACAAATATTCCCATTTTCTCCTTCCAATTCTGTTCCATTTTTGCTAAAGGCAACGTATCTGAAGGTTATTCACAATTAAGCTCGATCCTGTCTGTGCTCCGTCTGCACAGTTAGTAACGGGTTACAATTAGGAATGGTGGATGTGCTACCTCCTTTTCTATCATGGTCCAGGTGCTCTGATGATTTTTTAAAAAATGTTTAATGGGATGTGGGTGTTGCTGGCAAGGCCAGCAATTGTTATCCATCCCTAACTGCTCTTGAGAAAGTGATAGTGAGCTGCTTTCTTGAACTGCTGCAGTCCATGTGTGTAGGTACAGCCACAGTGCTGATGGGAAGGGACTTCCAGGATTTTGACCCAGCAACAGTGAAGGAACAGCAATGTAGTCCTAAGTCAGGATGGGCTGTGACTTGGAGAGAATTTGCAGGTGGTGGTGTTCCCATGCATCTGCTGCTCTTGTCCTTCCTGGTGGTCGAGATCGCAGGTTTGGAAGCTGCTGTCGAAGGAAGCTTGGTGACTTGCTGCATTGCATCTTGTATTTGGTACACAATGCTGTCACTGCATCAGTGGCGGATGTTTAAGGTGGTAGATGGGATGCGAATCAAGTGGACTGCTTTGTCCTGGATGGTGTCGAGCTTCTTGAGTGTTGTCGGAGTTGCTCTCATCCAGGCAGGTGGAGAGTATTCCATCACACTCCTGGCTTGTGCCTTGTAGATAGTAGACGGGCTTTGGGGAGTCGGGTTGAGTTACTAGCAGCTTCTGACCTGCTCTTGTAGCCACAGTATTTATGTGGCTGGTCCAGTTCAGTTTCTGGTCAATGGTAATCCCCAGGATGCTGATAGTGGAGCATTCAGCGATGGTAATGCCATTGAATGTCAAGGGGAGATGGTTAGATTCCCTGTTGTTGGAGATGGTCATTGCCTGGCACTTATGTGGCATGAATGTTACTTTCCACTTATCAGCCTAAGACTGAATGTTGTCCGGGTCTCGCTGCATATGGACACAGACTGCTTCAGTATCTGAGGAGTAGCGAATGGTACTGAATATTGTGCAATCATCAGTGAACATACCCACTTCTGTCCTTATGAAGGGAAGGTCATTGATGACGCAGCTGGTTGGGCCGAGGACACTGTCCTGAGGAACTCCTACAGGGATGTCCTGGGACTGAGATGATTGGCTTCCAACAACCACAACTTCTTCCTTTGTGATAGGTATGACTCCAACCAGTGGAGAGTTTTTCCCTCGGTTCCCGTTGACTTCAATTTTGCCAGAGCTCCTTGATGCCGTACTCTGTCAAATGATGCCTTGCTGTCAAGGGCAGTCACTCTCACCTCACCTCACCTCACCTCTGGAATTCAGCTCTTTTGCCCATGTTTGGACCAAGGCTGTAATGTGGTCAGGAGCTGAGTGGCACTGGCAGAACCCAAACAGAGTGTCAGTGAGCAGGTTATTGTTGTGTATGTGCCACTTGATAGCGCAGTTGATGACACCTTCCATCACTTTGATGATCGAGAGAAGGCTGATAGGGCGGTAATTTGCTGAATTGGATTTGTCCTGCTTTTTGTGGACAGGACATACCTGGGCAATTTTCCACATTGTCGGGTAGATGTCAGTGTTGTAGCTGTATTGGAACAGCTTGGCTGGGGGCATGGCTAGTTCTGGAGCACAGGTCTTCAGTACTACTGCCGGAATGTTGTCAGGGCCCATAGCCTTTGCAGTATCAAGGGCCTTTATCAGTTTCCTGATATCGCATCACATGGAGTGAATCGAATTGGCTGAAGACTGGCATCTGTGATGCCGGGGCCCTCAGGATGAGTGTCATCTTGGCTAAGATCAACAAATTTTATTTTCCTATTTAAGGATTGCCCATCACCTTAATCAGTCTTGCTCATGGTTGCTTTAATTCCAAGTTTCAGCTGGTGGCAGTGTTGAGCTTATTGGAATTATTGGTGATCACAGCAGCACCACCAGCTGGATCTCTATTGCGGAGCAGTGTTAACAGTGGTATTCTCCATTGCATCCGTCTCCTAATGCTGGCACATTTACACGGGGACCTAAAAATGTTTACGACAAAGATAAAGTACAAAGACATTAACAGATCTATAAGAATGTTATGGTGTTGACAGGTTCCTTATGTGACTCTGAGCAGCTTGTCAAGTAGTTATATTGGGAAAGAGAGGTGTCAACATGGGCAGTATAAATTGTGGCATGACTCTGATTAATGGGGAAGTGTCCTATTCCATGAAGTCTGGCGGTGAAGGATAGCACAGGAGCCTACTCTTTACACAATTTTATAATTTATAACACATTAAAGAGGCACCTCCTAACCTAACTCCTACAGTTTGTCTGTTCCTATTTAGAGCAGCAAAAATGAATCCCCAATTAATGCTTGTCACCTGTATACAATTAAATATACAGTTAGCAAGTGGCGAAGTTAACTTAGTAAGGAAGAGAACTTTAAGTTATATGAATTGCCTTGGGATGCTTTATTGTTAAAGATGCTATATAAATAAAAGTTGTTACATATTGCCTTTCACACCCCAAAACACTTTGCAATCATTAATTAATCTTGCATTGTAGTTACTATTATGTGGGGAAATACAGCAGCTAACTTTCACACTAGGTCCCACAAACAGCTTTAAGGTCAGTAATCTGTTTGTGTTAGTTGAAGGATGAAACCTGGCCTAGACACTAGGGAAAGTCTCATGAATTAGGCATGACTGGCATAGTCCAACCCAAGTACATCTGATTGGACTTTCTGCTCCTACAATATCTAGCAGAATTGTACTGAAACAATAGAATATACATTTTATTTTTTCATTCTTGACCTTGAATTGGCAAATAATCTAGAAGTTTGCTTTATCAAGCAGTCTCTGCAGTAATGATCAACCAATCCTGAATGAGGAAATGGCTGTGTCTGATTGACAAGTCACGTTCGCCATATTGACAGCTTTGTTTTCATCCTTATTTAATATAGATGCCAAGACTGACTCACTTCCCTGCCTGGATGCCATGGTAAGATCTCAGTTGGGTTTTTTTTTTAATACTTTTGAGTGGAGCTTGAAACAAAGTCCTTTTGACTTGGGCAAGAGTGCTACCAATTAGCCAAGCTGATAACCTAGAATTAAATGTCATAATCTTCAACCAGGAGAGAAGACTACACTTTCCCTTATGTAAGTTTTCTTTTAATCATGGGAGGGGTGATTTTCAGGAGCATCCATTCAGAGGCCCAAACAACTAAGTAAGCTTAAAAAAGTGCTTCTAGATTTTTTTTTTCAATTCTTTAAACAAGTGCTGATGCCTATTGGCAGCACTGGTTTGCAGCATTTACTAACCCTGACATTTTGGAAGAACTCAATTCACATTCATGGTGATGGTACTAAAACATTATCTGGTCATTATCACATTGCTGTTTGTGGGAGCTTGCTGTGTGCAAATTGCTGCGTTTCCCACATGAAAGCAGTGTCCACATTTCATTGGCTGTAAAGCACATTGGGATGTCCAAAAGTCATGAAAGGCACTGTATAAATTAAAGGCTGTCTTTCTTTCATATATCTGGATACTTTAGCTTTTAACCATATTGCAAGTTTCAACAGTATGGTAGGGAGTGGACTTTGTGACTATATCGTGGATTAGATTTGGAAAACAAGCAACAGGGTTGAAGCAAAAATTATCTTTTAATCTCCTGATCACTCACTGAATGTTGAGGGAGAAGATCCTTTAGGCCAGCAATTTGCTGGTCTGTACAAATGAATATTGCTGTCTGGAACAACTAGCTGAGCCCTGCACCACTGATTGTTTTTGTGCAGTCCTTTGCCTGTAGTGGAAGGAGCATGGCTGGAAGTGGAGAATTGCACATAGGACTTTGAGCAATTCTCCTTGTGCAGCATTACTTGGGTCTTGCAAGTATACAGTTGCTTCTATACTGTCAGTGCTTAATTACAATGCTGCATTGTGAACAGCCAAACCCTGAGCACCCTGTGCAGCTTCACATTACTCCAGTGGTGGCTCTTTGGCCCTATAAATGGGAAATTAAACTGACTTTATAAACATTAAGATCTTATGAACTGGGTGCCAGAGTTCTGCACATTAGAGGGAGCTTGAGTATTGAGTTGATTCGCTGTTCATTGAATAAAGCAGCAAACGTGAATTGGATTTTTAGATTTATTATAATTAAAATTCTCTGAAGTGAGCTGTATTTGGTCAAATTGAACCAGTTTGCTAGTAACATTAGGCTGGTTTATTTTGTTGGTACCAATTGTCTCACTCATTTGCATTTACAAATATTGAGGAACAAAGGTTGAGTTGCAGCTGATTGGAACTGGTCCATTCCTGTCGAGTGTAACTAGGGCATGGCTATGTGCGTCTGTAGTTCATTGTTCTAACTCTGCTGAACAAGGATTCTAGATAGGAATGAAAGAGAAGAGAAACCTAGTCCTAAAAACAAAGATTGTTGGCACGTTATTTTGTGTAAATTCTGCTTATTCCATCGGAGTACTCTATGTAACCTATTTAGTTAACCTGTGGTAAAAGTATCTTAACCTGGGGTATGGCAACTTGGCTGCAGATCAGCTCTCCATTCTCTCGAGTGACCACTTTCTTGTTTCAAACTAAACAAGAGTCCTCAACCAGATAGGGCACCACTGTTGAACTGTATTCCATTTGCACATGCACACTGTCCAATGGGAATCTCTGGCTATTAGTCAGGAATAGTGGCTTAGTCTGATTTTATTTTCTTCCCCCAGTCCCCACTCCTGCTTCATTACCTGCCTGGTATTGTGCAACTATCAGTAGAACATCCTGATCACTGCCCTGGCTGAGAACTAGTCTGGAACAAAACGAGGATCAAACCTAGGACCTCCGTACATAGTTTATATGTGGAAATACAGTTAACAGCTTGAACATTTATGGGAGTATCTTAACTTCAAAAAAAATTATACAACTTGTAAATCAAAGAAATTTCATTTAACCCAAATTGAAACTCTCGAAGGAAGAATTGGAAAGACTAGAATGTCAATATTTGTTAATTGTGTAATTATAAAGAAAAACCTACTATATGTCCGATAAACTTCGCAAACATGAACTCAGGAGAAGAGTGGATGTAAGAGGGGATACTTGAAGGAACATGATGGCAGTCATAGTTTACTTTCAACATTTTGAATGGGAGTTTTCCTAAAATAGTTAAATGCGTCTGATTATAGAGATAGGCCAGAAGGATCCCGGATTTGATCTTTTAGTCTCTGATGATCTCAATTAGGCTGTTGGATCTCGATTAAGACATTGGAGACAAGTATCCCTCAGTGATGCAACTCTGTTTACTGAGGTCCTTTTGTTTGTGTCCCATGTAGCTGTGAACAGACACAAGGATATTGTAGGGAAATTTATTAAAAATTTGGAAATGCTGTTTCCTGGCATTTATAGGAATCTGATGAGCTGATATTACCAATATTGAAAGTCCCACGCCCAACTCACCAAAATCTTTGGCCTGTTAGTTTGGACTGGGTATTTCCCTGATGACTGGTTGTCTGATTTAGATGCTGCTGAAATTGAATAGCCAAACCTAATGGCTAACTATTTTTGGCTCTAGGCCATGTTGCTGGGTGATGGAGAAAGAAAAATAATTATCTGTCCCCAACCCCAAGGTATTTACATTTTGATGCATTAATATCCCAAGAATGATTTGAATGAAGGATTATTGCTGGTTAGCAGTGCTTCTGTATTGAATTAATGAGCTCTGCTGCAGTGGCATTATAGGGGAAGAGATCAGCATTTTGTCATCAGAAATTTTCAGCACATTATTATTTCTGTTGTAGAGAAGAAAGGAGTTTTTTTTTGGAATAATAAAAAAGACTAAATGTTTTGTACTTTCAGCACTATTGCTAAGATCCCCAGAGATAACTTCCAGTCCTCCTATTCTGCTCCATGCCCTGCACTTAGTATTTCTCTGTCATTCCACTTGGTACCATCAGCAGACATACAAATATCTGTGTATGTCCTGTGTGCATTACACCTGAACTGTCCAATCCTTCAGCTCCCCTTCCTCCCCAATTTGTCCCATTTATCTTTTCATTTATCTCTTCTGGTATGAGCTCCTTTTGGTATTAGTGTATTTTCTGCTTTTTAGTGTTCTTTCTTTGGCATTAGAGCCCAGTTCATCTTGTCGCAGACAGTCTGCTGCCATTCAGCCTGTTTTTCCTGGTGTCTCAGTATTGCTTGTGCAGTACTCAACTCTTGGGGCGGCGCAGTGGTTAGCGCCGCAGCCTCACAGCTCCAGCGACCCGGGTTCAGTTCTGGGTACTGTCTGTGCGGAGTTTGCAAGTTCTCCCTGTGACCGCATGGGTTTCCGCCGGGTGCTCCGGTTTCCTCCCACAGCCAAAGACTTGCAGGTTGATAGGTAAATTGGCCATTGTAAATTGCCCCTAGTGTAGGTAGGTGGTAGGAGGATTGAGGGAAGGTGGGGATGTGGTAGGGAATATGGGATTAATGTAGGATTAGTATAAATGGGTGGTTGATGGTCGGCACAGACTCGGTGGGCCGAAGGGCCTGTTTCAGTGCTGTATCTCTCTATGACTCTTGCTGTTCTTTTGTTCTGCTCTTGACACTGATTTCAGTACTGTTCTTTAATGTATTTTTACCACTTTTCAGTACCATAGAAAAGACAGTTGAACAATTTTTAAAAACTCTGCAATATCCTTTTCTACAGTACGGTCTTGTTTACATAACTTTTGCGAGTTGAATGGACTGTGCGATTGGAATTGAGCAATTGGATAACCTGGCATATGTTTCTGCTATTGCATGAATTTTCACATCAATTTGCTTGCATGTAAATAAAATTTCTCTAAAGCTAAAAATGTTACTGTAGAAAGTTGTCCACTGTTAGTAATAAAAACAATTCCAAAGCCTGCTTTGGATTGTTGCAGATCTGCCTTGCTCTTGATGGGCTTCAGTATGTGGTACAGGCAGTGATTGATTCCTCGCCAGGTATATATATGCAGAGACTAGCAGCTAGTTCTGCTTGACCACCTTCAACTGAAGAGGCTGCTGAGACAGGCCAGGTACTTCCAGCTCAGTGATCTCAGCAAATTTCTGACGCCCAAGTTCATCATGCAGAACTTGAGTGAATGACTAGGCATGCCCAAGCTGGTGTCGGTGGAAGCTCCTGGAGCAAAACTCTGGCCAAGAATGATCCTTACATGGTGGTACATGAAGTGATTATGGGGTTTATAACCACTGGATACAAGGGCCCCTGCACCGTGAAAAGGCAGATGCGAAATTTCAGAGGATGTGAGGATCTTTTTTCTTAATTTGTCTGTAGGATGTAAGCATCTCTCTTTCTCTCTGGCATTTCTTGCCCACCCCTTTGAGAAGGTGGTGGTGAGTTGTCTTCTTGAATACAACCTGGTGGCTCGCTAAGCCATTTCAGAGGGCAGTTTAGAATCATCCACATTGCAATAGGCCATTGGTTGCAGTGCTGCTGAGACACCACTGTGCCTGCAGAAAAATGTGGAGAAGTTTATCAATGGCGAGATCTATGCACTAGACAAATCAATTTAGTGTACATCACCAGTCTGACCTTTTTCTGGAAAACCTGGGCCATTATTGCAAACCATTAAGTTAGTGAGCAACAGGTTAGCTCCTTGGGTCAGTCCCGTTATGTTAGATAGCCGGTGTCAGTTTAAAACTACACAAACTAGTTAGAAAACCACGATGATACCAGTCAGAAAGATGCACATACTCCATATTCCTATTGTTCAAAGGATAGAAATAAAATTAGTTCCACAAAGAGAAATAGGAAGTGGGAGGGATTTGCAAGATCCATTTAGGTTTGAATTTAAAAAAAAATGAAATCCTTTTGTTGCTGTTTCGGTGTCAGCATGGCCCAGTTGGTAATGCAACATACCTACTCCACATGAATTGCAGCAGTTCAAGAAGGTGGCTTGGTTAAAGCATTTAGGGATGGGTGATGAATGCTGACCTTGCCAGTGACACATACAAGCTTCGAATGAATTCAACTTATTAAAGTCAGTGAATTGAGGGGTTCAAGGCTAAATCTAGGACTTGAGTACATAATCTAGTTTACCATTTCAGTGAAGTACTGAGGGAGTGTCACATTGGTGATGCCATCCTTTGGATGAAATATAAACTGAGACTCAATTGTCTGTTCCGGAATAAAACCTTCCTTAATAAGTGCTCTATGCTGTCTTGTTTTAACCAGCCCTGCAAAAACCAGATTAAGCAGGTGCTTGTCTTATTTGCTGTGTGCAAATTGGTTGTGTTACCTACATAAGTACAGTGGGCTAACTTTTTAAAAATAAGTATTTGGTTTGCTTTGAGGTGTCTGAAGGATGTGAAAGGCGGTATCTAAATTTGAATTTATTTCCTTCCATGCCAGTGGTTTTCCCTAAGATCTGTCTGATGCACAATTATGTATGCAGTCTTGCATTTTTTTCTCAGACTCCTAAAGTAAGCAACCTCCTGCTGCCATCACCCCTTGTGTGTGAGAATAGTACAGGCTGTTGAACCTTTTTGGAGAAAAGGTGAGGGGGGGAAAAAACTACAAAAACTGAACATTTGCTATTACCCACATGCCAAGTAATTAATATGATGCTATGATTTGCTCTATTAACCACAACTGAAGCTAGCTATTACCTAATTCCTGAAACGACACAGCAGATTAAATCACAAATACCTACAGCAAGCAAATTATCATGTATAAAAATGTTTTTCTAAGTCAACCATTACATAAGCTGGTAGTAAAAACAAGAAATGCTGGAACCACTCAGCAGGTCTGGCAGCATCTGTGGAAAGAGAAGCAGAGTTAACGTTTCGGGTCAGTGACCCTTCTTCGGAACCCGAAACGTTAACTCTGCTTCTCTTTCCACAGATGCTGCCAGACCTGCTGAGTGGTTCCAGCATTTCTTGTTTTTATTTCAGATTTCCAGCATCCGCAGTATTTTGCTTTTACATAAGCTGGTAGACCTGTCTATACTTGCAGGAAAACTTATCCATTAGAAGGGAACTACTTTGAAGTGGCTATGCATTCACACCAAATGCGCAAGTGGCAAGAGCACATCACATCTGCAGCTGTAGAGGCAAGTATTCAACTCAGATTAAAATGATCCTTAAAAAAAATGTACTTGTGAGCTGTCCATTCTGCCCTTTCCACGAGGGATTAGTGTGTGTGACTACATAGAGATGCTATAGATACATTGGCTGTTTTCAGGGAGTGTTCTTAACCTGAACTGGTGATTTCCCTATCTGCCTCTTTTCTGAATGTGAAGGTACAGTTATGTGGAGATCAGCAGCTGTCATCTCCTCATCCAAATGGCTATATTTTGTAAGAGCCTACACAAATACCTCTGATCCCATCTTCACCCTTGTAGTTTCCCACAGTAATCACTAAACAGTGGCCAAACCCAAAAACCTTAGTGGACTTTTCTCATCCCCAAACCAAAGCTGCGAATGGAACTTCAGCACCTCTCCTTGTCCCTTGACTGGTTTGAGTTAGTTTAGCAGAATAGGAGTTAAACCTACAACCTACCTGCTTTGTACGATTTAGTGTCTCACAAGATTTTGAATTTTCTCACCAAGCCATCATTGGTTCTTTCCAGTGTGCTTGGAGAAAATTTATGGCCAATTGTGACCTAACCTGCCAACGGGAAACTGACTGACTACATTGGTTTTACACTCCATTGACTTGGGCTAAAATTTCCCTCATTATCTCTCTAGTATGCTCTTACAATGTTCTCAACTGGATAGAAAACAAGGAGAGGACACAGTTGTCAGGAAAATCCCAGGTTCAACTTGTGGTTAAGCTGTTAATTGTTTGACTTCAGCTGGGCCAGTGATGGAGCAGAGTTCCAAACTTGCAGGAAACCAATTTTTATTTAGAGATTTATTTAGAAATACAGCACTGAAACAGGCCCTTCGGCCCACCGAGTCTGTGCCAACCATCAACCGCCCATTTATACTAATCCTACATTAATCCCATATTCCTATCCCATCCCCACCTTCCCTCAATTCCCCTACCACCTACCTATACTAGGGGCAATTTATAATGGCCAATTTACCTATTAGCCTGCAAGTCTTTGGCTGTGGGAGGAAACCGGAGCACCTGGCGAAAACTCACGCGGTCACAGGGAGAACTTGCAAACTCCATACAGGCAGTACCCAAAATTGAACCCGGGTCACTGGAGCTGTGAGGCTAAAAATTTCACATTTATGAATTGAATTCAAATTAACCATCTGCCATGGTGGGATTCGAACCCATATCTCAGAGGACTAGCCTGCACCTCTGCATTATTAGCCCAGTACACTTCCAGTACACCACCGCCTTTTGACAGTGAACAAATTCTGATAAGTTCACTCTTTTTAAACACTAAAACTTGCCATCAATTACTCCAGCACAAGATGAAGTCATCAGGAGATTTGTGAAGCTTGTCTTTATGCTGACATCCAAAACAGCTCTTTGGGCATAAGTTATAAAAACCCATTGAGAATAAATGTACTATTTGCTCTCAACTGGTTGCCATTGTTCTGTGGAATTATGGCACAAATAAATGCGATATGGGCATTGTTTTGGGATTTCTGTTGGCTTTTTAAATTTGTACATGAGTATATTTATCTAAGTGTTAGCATAGCTCAGTGAGTACAGTACTCTAAGCCAGAAGGTCGAGGTTCAGGCCCCACTCCAGGGGCATGAGCACGTAACCTTGGCTGATGTTTTCAGTAGAGTGAATGCCACGTTGTTTGAGCTGTCATATTTTGGCTGAGGTGTTAACCAAAGAGTCCAACGACATGCTTAGGTGGATGTAAACAATCAAATGGTGCCATTTGGTGATGACCTGGGGAATTTTCTCTGCCCTAGCCAATGTTTATCCCTCAGCAAACATCAAAGCATATTCTCTGATCACTGACATCACTATTGTTTGCAGGAGCTTGCTGTGAACAATGTTAAATTTGCCTCTGTAACAATAACTACACTTCAAAAATATTCCTTGCTGTAATGTGCTTTGCAATATCCCAAGGGTGTGAAAGGTGTTTTACTCCTCCTTTCTATGTTAGTGATTTAAGCTGGTTGGCTTTACAGATTTACTCGTATTTCAAGCCATTTTATAGACTGGGGTGGGTAGTATTCAGGTAGAATAACCGTACAACATTGTTTTTTTTTGCCCAACTCTCCAAAGACAGAACCTAAACCATTCAAAATTTTACACTGTTGGGATCAATAGGAGGTTTTTAACTTGTTCCTTCCTTTCTGAACGTATTAGTTCATGCTCGGGTGCAATCCTACAGAGACTGGCCACCCTCTGGAGTGAGCCCTGACATTGAGTGTTGACAATCCAATCGACTTCCATACATCCCACTCATGGATTCGCCCTGAATAATGCCAAGAGCTTGGAATTGACTCTCCTCTACCATCCCTACCCCCACTCCCCTTACCTCCACCACTGGGTCCTTTCCCCAGTGACCCAGCACATGGAGGCCAGTTATGGAGCTGTGATTGTTGATACCAGCCTGGGATCAAAAATAGGACAGAATGATGGCATTTAGCTCGTTGAGCCTGTTTGCCATTCAACAATATCATGGCTGATCTGCAACCTAACTCCATATCCCCACCTTTGTCCCATATCCCTTGATACTTTTGGCTAATGAAAAGCTATCAATCTTGGTTTTAAAATTAACAATTGATCTAACGTCATTTGCTGTTTATGGTGGAGAGTTCCAAACTTCTACCACCTTTTGTGTGAAAAAAGTGTTTCATAAATATGTAGCTTTTGGTTTAATTTGTTTAACTTAGTGTTCACTTGATGGTTTCTATGTCTTGTGAAATATCCTGCGGCAGTTTTTTTTTAATAAGATAAAGTCAGGTTACCATTCTTTAACACCTAGTCCTATCAAATTGCTGCAACCAGTCTGGTCCCCTTGGCAGCTGCAGTGTTTATCCTAGGGTAACTAGAAAAATTCGTCATTTATTTCATTGTATTTGCAGGACCCTGCAATATACAAAATGGCATTCATATTTTTTAGCAAAATAATAGTTGAACTTCAAAGTAATTTATTGTAAGTGATAAACTTTGTACATCTCAAAAGCTTAGATTTGAGGCATGGCTAGGTTTTTGGTAAATGTTCCATGCAGAATTATTCATATTGAATCTGAACGCACCAGTAACCAATTTCTGCATTGGTAATAATTACTACATCAGATGTTTGTTTTCGGAACCACGCCTTTTCAACTTTAATTCCAGAACAGTACTCGATCGAAACGTTAATATTGTCACATGTTTATGTCTAATGGCACTGTCAGAAATAATTAGTAACCAGTTACTGCTTGTTCAAGTATTTGGAAATGTACAAGCACTGTTGCATAACATTGTTTATGGATTTTATAATTTTCAAGCTTCTGTCACTACAATAATGCAGAACCCAAGACTGGTCAAGTTTAAAGGAATGGATTTTGGAGCATACACTAACATAGGAGCAAGATTAGGCCATTCAGCCCGTCGAATCTGTTCCACTATTCCGCTAGATCATCGCTGATTTGCACCTCACACTGTTTGAGGCACCTTTGTTCCACATTTCTTGATAACCCTGACTAACAAAAACCTGCTCATCTCTGCATCAATTAAAATTTTCAAGACAATCTCCACAGCTTTTTTGGGAGAGGCGAGTTTTAGATTTCCACTGCTGTTTGTGTTTTGGTGGCGGGTGGGGGGGGGGTGGTGGGGAGAGAGAGAACGTGTTTCCTGTTTTCACTCTTAAATGGCCTGGCTCTAATTTGAAGATTGTGCTCTTGCTCTGGATTCCTTCACCAGAGGAAATAGTTTCTCTCTCTTTACCTTATCCCTTATTTTACAAGCTCCAATTAATCCCCTCTACCTTCTAAACTTAAAAATACAAGACAAGTTTCTACAACCCGTTCTCTTAATCCTCTTTAATCTGTTCTCTTCAATCCCTGGTATAATTCTGGTGAATCTGCGCTGTACCCCTTCGAAGGGCAAAGTTGACCACAGTATTGCAGATGGGGTCTGACCAAGGCTTTGTACAACTGAAGCATCACTTCCTCACTCGAATTCCAACCCCATTGCAATAAAGGCCAACGTTCATGAGCCTTTCTGATTTTTTTTTTTTGTACCTATGCACAAGTTTTTAGTGGTTTGCATATATGGACACCTAAATCCCCTTGCTCCTCCACAGATCCTAGTCTCTCATCATTAAGGAAATATTTAGGTTTGTCTTTCTCTGATCCAAAGTGGAGCACCTCACACTTGCCCCACATTGAACAACTCCTGCCATTCTGTTCCCCTTTGTAACTTCCTCCTGTCCACACTGTCTGTAAGGTTGCAAATGTAATTCTCTACCCCTTCACCTAAGGAATATGAAAAGCTATTTAATTGATCTAATTTTAACATTGAAATGCATGTACTATTTTTCCTAATCAATTATAAAAGCAGGTAGTAAGTTTAATCCTGTTCCTTAAAACTGATTTGTTGAGTATCTTTAATGTGGAGCTACTTTGTTTGTCAAGGACAGTAATATTTACAATGTGTTATAGTCAGTCTTGCTGACAAGCTAGCTGTTACAATTTAAAATAAAAGATATTGCATATTTCTGTTGTTTTTTGGCATCTTTGTGAAATTAGCCTTGGACAAAATTGTAAAACTTAAGATTTATGCTTGCCCAGACAGAAGGTGATATAATTTGTTTGTGTTCGACAGCCAGATCTCTGTGTTCAATCCTCTGTTTAATTTGCAACATGATTATATCTTTAGCTGATATAATTCTGAACTCAATAGCAACATACACCTCACATCTCTAACTAGACCAGACCCTCCAGAATTACATCAACTGAAGACCCTGCCATCTGTTCGTTTCCCTAATTCTTTTGCATTCATGCCTGGCCGAGTTTTTTATTTCAAATGCATAACCATAGCTTAAATATGTGCTTGGTCGTTGATCTGTGGTTTGAACTTTGATCTATGCTTGGTGAGCTGATCTCAGCTGGCAATGGGGATGTTGCAAATGGCTTCAGTATTTGAGCTGTGCAGAGGGCAATCCATCCAATGGCCTCTCTTGTATCTCATCAAAGTTGGGTCCTCGGTACCAACCACCATGTTCATATTCTTAATGTTAGTGCATACAACAGTGGGAATACTGTGTTTTGGCTACCATCCGATTATCGCCTATAAAAGAACCTCTTGATGTATACCAACTTGGATTTTGGGTACTTGCTGAACACGAAACAACCATGTAGTCAATTCTCTTGCTGTAGAACTTTAGGCACACTTGTACCAGAAAAATTTAACCGATTTAAGCACTTTTGCATAAGATCTGCAGTGACCACATAGACTAATCAAAATGTAACCCAACAAATGTACTTTTGTATGAAGATTGTTGTCCCAGAGAATCCAAATTGCCGATTTCTCCCTCAGAATATTGAACAATGTCCTGGTGTTTCTCTAGAGTGCTAATGTTGATAGACTATTGGATTAGTACTATACTATTGCAGTGAAGCCATTGTTAATCCTAACTAGATTGTGTCAGTGGACTGTTATCAGGAGCAGCAATCTTGGCTGATTTTTTTTTTTTCTCTCCCTCGTCCTGACACTAAGGTCAGGTAACTCGCCGCACACCAGGAATGAATACCAGAGCCTTCAGCAGTCTGCGTGGCTCTGTTCCGTACTGCCTTTACAACCTGAACGCTCTGAACCTACCAGTGCAAACTCTTTTTGGTAAACCTGATACAAATATCTTCAGTCTGTCCCATTGTAAATGTTTGTTTGACTAAGCCACCATAAATGGGGAAGCTGTAGTGATTGAACCTGAGCAAATCTCAGCATGAATTTTAATACCAATCTATAATTGAGCTGTAAAACAGTCAGATATCTGCTACAGTTGCTGGTCATTTTCACACACAACCACTTCACAGTTAGAAGTAATAAGCTGATCTGTAACTCTGAGCTGCCAAATAGAAGATTGGGGATCAGGTTGAACAGTCAAGAGTGGCGTGGTACTGATGTGTTAAATGCAGCTGGCTTGCTCTCTCAGGTCTCTACTGGTACATACACCTCATTTCAAACAGTCCAATCTCTAAGGAGCATTACATCATTCACAGCACGATGAATCAGCACAAATTGTGTGCTTTAGTTTAAATGCTGATAAACTGTTTGTTTCTAAATGTTATAATCTTTGCTAAGCTCAAAAAAATTACAATATTTCTAACTACAGCATTTTTCCCAGGCCCCATAGACCACTTGTAGCTGAGAACAACTAGCCAGCTTCTGGTGCACTAAGTTGGCAGGCGGATGAGCTGAAATTGGCCCCTAAGGTTCTTGTGGAGCATGTGTGCATATTTTATTTGCTCCCTACCTGGTCTCTGGCTGCCACTTCTATGTAGCATGGTTAAGATTTGGCAGATCTGTGTACCAGAGTGCAATTAAACCAACATTCATCCTGTGACACCACATGCTCTACCCTTTAATTCACTTGAAACTCTTTAATCCTTTTGTTAAACTTCATGCAGGTTGACGCATCTGAATTTTTAATTCAGTCAATCCTGACATCCTGTGTGCTCTTTCCAAGCAGAAGTGGTGATGGGAAAAGTGTACCAGTGACATATTATTATACAGGATAACTGTTGTTATAGGAAGATGAAGCTATAAAATATAGGATTACATCACCACTATTACTTTTTATCTTGCTCAAATTAAAAAGCTGGTTCTAGCATTTTTCCTCTTCTCATATTTTAAAATTCCTATGAACTAAATATAACAGGATTTGATCATTTAACATAGCTACCTAATGTTCCATATGTGCAAAGACATTATCATCTTTTCTACCAGCCTTACTGTTTAAAGGGTGAAAACTAAATGTTGCAACACTGTCTCTTAGCTGGTTCCTGCCTGTTCAAGGATCCGAGTCAATAAGAAAGAGATGATTATCATTTTTGTTTTCTAGAGGAATAATTCTGGAGTCGGAAGCAGAGGAAATACTTCAGATGCAAAGAACTTGTAAACTCTGTCTTATTGTATTGCGAAATTTTAAGTGATCCACATGCAATGTCCTTTAAAATATGGTGGTTGCTGTGTAGTCAAGTATAGCATTTTTGGCTGTCTGGTGCATAAGGGGTTGGTCAAGCAGATAAGAGTAACCCAGGTGGGTTTGCTCCTGGGTTTAACTAAAACTGACATCTGCAGGTTCAGGATGCATAGGATTAACTGCTTGCCACTCGTCCAAGACTTTGTGCTCACCTGGGTGGCCTTGGAAAGCTATCTCCCAGTGTCGACTGGTACGCTTTTGAAACTTTCTATGACTGACACATTGCTGGACACTGTATGAAAATCAAAATGGCACATTATGCAAGAACCATAAGAGCTGGAGTAGGCCATTAGGCCCTTCAAATCTGCTCTGCCATTCTACAAGATTATGACTGCTCTGCTACCTCAACTCCACCTTCCTACACTATTTCAATATCCCTTAATTCCCAAAAATCTATTGACCTCTGTACTGAAAATACTCAATGACTGAATATCCACACCTCTCTTGGGTAGAGAATTGCAAAGATTCACAACCCTTTGAAGAAATCTCTCCTCATCTCAGTCCTAAATGGCCGACCCCTTATTCTGAGACTGTTCCCCATGTTCTAGATTCCTCAGTGAGGGGAAACATTTACCCTGTCAAACCTCTTGTCATGCTCGAAAGGAGCTGTGATGAAATAAACAATGAATTAGAGAAATTATGAAAAAAAGTCAACTCTTAAACTGAACCACAAGAACATGGGCACTTGTACCACAGACAAAATGGAGTATCAGTCACATGACCCCACCTGTATTGACAATACACACCTCTGTCTGTTGAGGATTGAACCCATTAACCTTGTCTGAAATAACTCTGGGGCGAACCCATTGAAATTGAAAGGAGCACCATTGGATATTGAAGACTCCTATCTATGAACTAACCAAAGGTTCTGGAGACAGGCTGACTCTTAGCCCAAACCAAAATTAATAGAGTGAAGTAGAACTATTATAACAGAATGGTCCCCATTCAGACATCAATAGATAGCCATGGTTTCCAGATCCTGGACCATTGTGTGGTCACAACGTGGGAGAAGGCCCTGTGACACCTGACAGACTCAAATGTGATGGATTTTTACCTTAATAGGTAATCCCGAGAGAGGGAGATCAAACCAAGACCACAGCCAGTTTTTCAGCCGGAGACACAGAGATCCAGCTAAACAGAAGAACCCTGCTGAACAAGAACTGAACAATCATTACAACAGAGAAATTACAAAGTGATTTTGAGACTCTCCATCTGTGAGCATAAACCAAATTCACACCACCAACTTTGGGCTGCATTTTAATCACTAGAACTCTACAACACTTCAAGTTCAAGACTGCAAACATCCAGGCCTGCATCTTTAAAGAGACTTTCTTCCTGAGAAAATTCAACAGTATTCTGTAAACCACAAACTCTTATTTCATGTTGGACTTTTAATTGCATCCTACCCTTTTTTCCTCCCTCTATTCTTGTGTGTGGGTGAGGTTGACAGACAGACAGAACATGTACACACATTGCGCCTGTTTCAGCTAAACAAAAGTGATAGCCATTCGCTGGTTCATTCCTCAGGGCAATGCTTTGACTAGAGTCAAGCTGCCTGGTTTAAATTTCAAACAAAGCTTGGCAGTTAACTATCAGTCACCATAAACTGGTGCATTCTGCATGTCAACACTTCTACCAATCAACACTCTCTTCTCATACAGTATAAATTTGTTGCTTTCCCTTACATTGGTATTCTTGCGAATTGTCCTGATGAGTGCAAGATGAAAAGCTTCGACAAAATGTCTCTATTTTCAGCAATACTCAAGTTCTGCACTACCAAACGTCTACTACAATTTCTATTGGTAGTGCCCTCCTCTTAGTGTTTGTGCTAGTGGTATTGAGCTAGCCCAGTGTCCTCCAGTAGCCCTGCTGGTCCTCAGTGTCCAGCCTCGAATGTGCTCCATAGCGGGATGGGGAAAGCAAGATATTCATTTCATGGACGAGTTACCATTTGCAGCAGAGTTAACTTTCAGGAACAGGAAATAGAGAAGAAAATGGGGGTGAGAAGTACTGGATGCAAAGTTAAATCTTTCTTTAATCCCTCATCTGTTTGTTTGATTCCAACCTTTGCCACTTACTCTTATCTCTGCCTCTTTCCTGAATTCAGTATCATGCTTATTGCTGCTATTTTTCTTGGTCTATCTTTCTGGTTGCAACATTTGCAGCTGCTGCATATTCTTTCCTTGCGTATCATCTTTTGTCTCTGCAGACTCTGACTCCCACTCTTTCGCATGCCCTTGCTTTTTCTCCAACGTTCTGCAGCTGCTCAGTCCCCACACTTCAGACACCCGTGTTTTTGTCTTACCGGATATAGTAAAGTACACATTGTCCTCTTCCACAATATTAAGTGCACTCAAATTATTTTGCTCCACTGTAATCAGTTCCACAGTGAAACCATTTTTTTTCTCTCTTCATGTAATGTGTGGTATAAGCAAGACACTAGCCTCTGGCTGCTTGACTTGCTTTAAAAAAAAAAGCCTGTTGTGTATTTAATATCTTTTAATCACTATGCTTGAGGCATATTAGTAAACACTTCCTGTTTTCTTCCATTTGCTGTGTCACGCATGATTATATTTTCACAATTCCAGTGGCTGTCTGAAGTCTTGTCCAAGTAGCTGCCGCTGATGCGGGGGAAACATTTTTACACACACGATCTCGAATGCACTACCTGAAAGGGTGGTGGAAGCAGATTCAGTAACTTTTTTAAAAAGGAACTGGATGGAGTGTATACTTGCATGACTATGGGAAAAGAGAAAGGGAGTGGGACTAATTGGATAGCTCCTTCGAAGAGCTGGCACAAATACGATGGGCCAAAAGGCGGCCTCCGCTGTGCTGTTGTGGGAGAGCCACTAGTAAGTGCATTTCCACCATAAGCCTATCATTGTTGAGCCCAATCCAGTGCTTTCTATCAGGACTCACTAAATAGAGATTAGGAGTATGAAATTCAACGTTGGCAGGGCAGTAAATCAGATAGTAACAGATTGGTCATCTGTTACATGCCTCACCTGATTTTACAACCTTTGGCAAGGTCATAGAGAAATACAGCACTGAAACAGGCCCTTCGGCCCACTGAGTCTGTGCTGACCAACAACCACCCATTTATACTAATCCTACAGTAATCCCATATTCCCTACCATCTACCTACGTACACTAGGGGCAAGTTACAATGGCCAATTTACCTATCAACCTGCAAGTCTTTGGCTGTGGGAGGAGACCGGAGCACCCGACGGAAACCCACACGGTCACAGGGAGAACTTGCAAACTCCACACAGGCAGTACCCAGAATCGAACCCGGGTCGCTGGAGCTGTGAGGCTGCAGTGCTAGCCACTGTGCCAGGTGTACCATGGCTGCCTGATCTGTTGCCCTATTCTTACCTCCGCTGAAGTTGAATTTCACCTCCTCCTAACGAGTGGCAACCTATTTTTCTTCCCCCTCTCCCTCATTCTCTGGATGCTAGTTGGGATGGTCTTTGGCCAGTAAACAGCATGATCCGGGTTTGTGTGGATTTAACCGTTGGGCGACTTCTTTCAATTACCGTCTATTTTGAGAATGTAGTCTGAAGACTATAAGCTTTTGGAAAAAGGTAATGACCCTTTTTAATCTAATATGAAACATAAAAGCTTTCCAAAAAAACCCACAGAAACTGCTGGAAACACAACAACTTGCATGTAGCACATGGAAAAATGCCCCACGATTTCCCCAGAGGCATCATTTAAAAAAAATAATTAATATGCATCCAAAGAAGGAGAATATTAGATTTAACTTGATCAGCCAAACCACGACTGCTGATTTAATTCTTGTACCAGACTTTGAGAGAGATAAATTGGTAAAGATGTTGCATAAATTTAGCAAGGTCCTACGATGCTTTTAAGACAATCCTAAAGAAAGGCATGCATTTATATAGCGCCTTTCATGAGCACAGAACGTCCCAAAGCATTTTACAGCCAATGAAGTACTTTTGAAGTGTAATCATTGTTGCCATGTAGGAAACATGGCAGCCAATTTGCGCACAGAAAGATCCCACAAACAGCAATGTGATAATGACTAGATAATCTCTGTCTGTAATGTTGATTGAGGGATAAATATTGCCCAGGGCACTGGAAATAACTCCCCTGCTCCTCTCAGAAATATCACCGGATCTTTTATGCCCACCTGAGGGGGGCAGACAGGGCCTCGGTTTAACGTTTCATCCAAAAGACAGCACCTCCGACTGTGAGGCACTCCCTCAGTAATACACTGGAGTGTCGGCTTTGATTTATGTGCTCAAGTTTCCAGAGAGGGGCTTGAACCCACAAACTTCTGACTCGAGAGAGTGTGCTACCCACGGAGCCACAGATGACACCTTAAAAACAATCGCATTGGTCATATTCAAAGATGGATCAGAGCAATTTTTTTTTAATTTGTCTGAGGAAGATAATTTGGCACACAGGGATTGTTACGACCAGGTGAGAAAGATGTTTAGGGTTCCCTTTCAGCCCTCAACTGGTCTTACTGTAACAGGGTTTTATTTTTAAACACACTGTTTTTAGCTCCCCCTTGGTGAATCCTTGTTCACTGCTTTCCAATTATAAGGTAAAGAAATGAGCACAGGCTTTCTTAGGTTTAAAGCAGAAAAGTGAAATTTATTAAAACTTAAACTAAAAACTCTAATTTGGTTAACACCTACAGATCCACGCGCACCCTACGCTAGCATGCATATGCGATATGCACATGCAAATAGAGACAAACGAGCAGAAGAAAAATAAAGTGGAGAAGTTTGAGGCAATATCTGAAGAGTTTCTTGTTACTGTGCTTCAAGCTCACTGTAAAGTCCTTTTGTAGATAGGTCTTGCTTTTCTTTGGGGCCCATTATTCTTAAACCTTGTTCACTATAGGAGACTTTTCTCTCTTGGGGATCCTGTGTTTTCAATAGATTCCAAAGCTGATGAGAGCAGACAGGAGAGAGATGTTCTCAATTCAATTTTCTGTCTTCAAACATTGTTTCTCCAGTTTTTAACTCTCAGTTCAAAATTTTGCACCAACCTGTTAGTCATGTGACAAAACTGTTCTGACAACATGTGTTTTGGGAGCGGGGATAGCTCCTTTGTTCCAACACTGTCTGCTAGTATGCAAAAATGTCTTTCCAGCCAGAGGCTTGGCAGCCCCTTGTAGTAGCCCATCTCTTCTTCCTAGCAACAATTTGAAATTTTATGTCTGTGTGGTGAAATTAATGTGCCGCATTCTTGGCAGGTGGGGGCCTGCATGACTGATAGATAACGAGCTCAGCTGAGGCCAATGAAAGCTATTAAGGCAGCCAAAAGGACACTGGTGAAGAGGATAGTGGAATTGGTGTGATAATAGCAATGTCTACAGCAGTGAGGATTCCAAGAACCATTAAAGACCATTTGAAGGATTCCTTAAGGCAGATTCAGGTGGAGTCCCAGGATATGGCATTAGATTTAAATGGCTACTTTGTGTTGTGACCGGGTGAGGAAGGGGTCTCAGGCTCCCCTCTTGCCCCTTTCCTGGTTTGGCCATAACAGGGTTTATCTTTTAAAACTGTTTTTAGCTTATCACATTAGTGAGTCCTTGCTCACTGCTCTAGGTTTAAACAAGAAAGATGTAAATTTATTAGCCTTATCCCTCTAACTCAGTTACAATTACTAAAATATGTGACACAACCACGATAGCATGCATATGCAATAAACACTCGCACAAATAGATATAGAGGGGGAGAAAGAATTAAGGGTGGGGGGTTGAATTAGGGCTGGCATTAATGGAATTCAGTTACTGTCTTTAATCTTTGCTGTAAAGTCGTTGATTGAAGTTGAGGTCTTGGAGGTCTCGCTGGGGCCCAGTGCACACTTTCAGACTTGCTTCTCTGGTACCAAAAGGCTGGAGAGAGGTTTCAACTGTCTTCTCGGTGGTCGCCTGTGAAGATCTGTAGTCTTGAGGCTTATGCTGCCACCGTGGCTTTCCTGGGTCTTTGCTGGAGAGAGAGACAGAGATAGAGAGGTGCTTTCTCCTTTGAGTTCAGTTGTAGTCTCAAAACCGTACTGTGTGGCAATTCACAAAAGTCCCCAGTCTGTCCAGCAGGTAAGTCATGTGTCCATCTCTTTGTTTGAGACAGCATTTTCTGGGAGGGTTGTTGATTCTGGAAGTTCTCCAGTTACACTTGGTGGGGTGCAGAGTTCTGGCTCTTACACAGACAAAGAATGTTGATTATCATGATTGCCCAGACCAATCTTGTGAATTGAATCAGTGAGCACTCCCATTGACTCTCTCTTCAAGTGTGTCTCAGAATGCAAATGTGCAACCATGTTTTCAGCTGTTCAACTCTCTGGTCTTTTTTAAAACAAGTTTCTGTGTGATGTCCAGTAAAAAAGGTTCAAGTAGTGTTCCATATGACGAATTTAATGTTTCCATTTGGCAGGTGTGATTTTCATCACATTTGCATCCGTCGTCACTGCTAAAGATACCAGGTTACTAATAAAGCAGCATAAGGTTGATGCCATAATTGTACATGTAAAAATAAATGCACGTTTAATGGTGGATAAAATTGGTGATTGCAAAACTGAGCAGACTACTGAAACTGACATTTTCCTAAAGGTATCCAAAAAGTGTTGGGGGTGATATGCTCTACAGCCATTACATAGCTTGCTGGGGTCAAGATTGGAGAGAACCCAATGCACCAATATTTTAAAAAGGCAATAAATCAAGCCCATTAGTTTGACTTTGATCCCAAGTTGGATAATGACCAGAGATATACTGCACAACCACTTGGAAGGTGAAGGGGGTTACTGAAGAACCTCAGCATGGCTTCTGGAGAAGATCCAATTTCTTAAACTTGGTTACATTTTTGAGGAAGTTACAGAGTTGATGGATGATAGCCTGGTTGATGTCTATCTGGACTTTCAAAAAAAATCGTTGACCAAGTGCTGCACAAAATGTGACTAAACGAGTTCTCGTCTTGTGAGATTGGCGGGTAGCCTTCGAGCTGGAAAGGAAACTGGTTGTATTCCCATAGACTGAAAGTTATTAATGGTAGTGGTTCTTTGGGGAGGGGTTGCGCCAGGCTCTAATGGAGTCCTGCAAAGATCAGTGCCAGGACCTGTGTTCCACCATCTTTATCAGTATTCTGGTTGAACGCATTAGGTGTACTATCCAGTTATTCATAGATCATACAAAGGTATGTGTGGATGTAAAGGTTTAGGGCCTTTAGAATGATATTTAGTTTATCTTTATAGCTGAAGGTTTAAAAACCAACAAAGCTGGGGCTTTTTACTTTGAGGAGAGGATTGGACTTGATCCAAATGGGTGGGTTAGGGAGGATCGGGATACTGGTATAAGTTACAATAACAAAGCTATGCTAGGAGGACGTCATTTAGCAAATAGCAATTCTCTGGAATAAATTGCCAGTATGTGCAGTTTCCGAGGCAGTTATTGATGTGTTAGTCATGATCTTCCAAAACACTTGAGAATTGACCCCTTGGATTGGGAAGCTGGCAATTTTAATCCATTATTTAAGGGTAAGAGATAAACTAGGAAATTATAGGCCTAGATGTCTAACGTCGGTTGTGGGAAAATTACTAGAACCTATTGGGGACAAAATGAGCGTTTGGACAAATGAGCTGATCAGAGGGTCAGCATGAGTTTGTAAAACGCAAGTCATGTCTAATGAAACTAGTTGAATTTTGGGGGGGAATTAACTAATCTGGTAGATAAGGGAGTGTCTGTGGAAAGTATTTCTATAGACTACCAAAAGGCATTTGATAAGGTTCCACATAAGAGACTTAATGAAAATGAGATTGATTGGAATTTGGAAATTGTTCAGGAGAGTAGGAATAATGGGTATGCACTCAAATTGACAGCATGTGATTAATGGTGTTCCCCAGGGATTTGTACTGGGACAAATGACAAGGGTGTTGGTGCTTGTTATCTGGCGTACCCAGTACAGACCGAGCACCAACTCTCCAACACTTTCTTTTGCCTTCTGTGATGCATGACCCCACCACCGGACATCAGGCAGTTTGCTTTCGGGATTGTCGCTGACCTCCTCTCCCCTGGAGATCTTCTCTCCACGGCTCCAACCTCCATTCCCCCAACATCAAACAGCCACTTCTACTTCTTCCTAGGATCCACAAGCAGGACTGCCCTGGTAGACCCATTGTTTCAACCTGTTCCTGCCCCACCTCCAACCCCACCAAGACACTGAGAGATCACCACTTCTTCCTTGAATGGAGGCCTAACCAGTCCCCATCCACCACCACCCTCCACCTGGCTGAACTTTTTCCTGCATTGAATAACCTTTCCGTCAACTCCACTCACTTCCTCAAAATTCAAGGTGTTGCTATGAGTATCTGCATGGGTCCTAGCTATGCCTGTCTTTTTGTGGGATATGTGGAATATTCTTTGTTCCGGTCCTACTCGGGGCCCCCTGGTACATTGGGCCATTTCCTGCTCTCGCCCTGAACTGGAACATGTGATTGACTTTGCTTCCAATTTCCACCCTGTTCTCACCTGGGGGCCAGGAATTAAGGTTGGATAGTCACCAGTGAGGATGGTGTCGAGACTGAGTGTAAGGTGGGTATGATGAGCTCTGAGGGGGTTTTGGGGGAGGGGGGGAGGGGAGAGAGAACTAGGCAGACATGGGAGCCTGGCAAGAGATTTAACTTGGGCAAAAGAAGGGGGCAGCAGCAGTGGCAGCTAAACAGATGGCCTCCGATTTGCTAGCTAAGTCCACACCAGCTCCTTGTACTTGTTGGGATGTGCGGGTGAGGCGAGGAGAGGGGTTTAAGATGATAGTTGGTAATGGAAACAAGAAGCCAGGAGCTCCAGGGTGATAGTGTGCAGCTGAATGAGGCTTGGTAGAGCTTGATGTCAACCTAAATCTGGTGATCAGCTAAGTGAGTTCTGTAATAAAAGCAAAATATTGTGGATGCTAGAAATACTCAGCCGGTCTGATGAAAGGTCACAGACCTGAAACGTTACCTCTGTTTCTTTCTCCACAGATGCTGCCAGATCTGCTGAGTATTTCCAGCACTTTCTGTTTTTATTTAAGCTAGGTCTGTGCCAGATAAGCTCAAGTCTGCATTGTCTGGACTTGACGGAAATACGGGAGTCATACCAGGGGGAACAACTGCAAACAGGAGACATATATTTTGTTAGAGACGGGATGGGGGTGAGTGATTGCTTCAGCACATCAGCAGCTGCACAGATGCTGCCAGATCTGCTGAGTATTTCCAGCATTTTCTGGGGGGTTTTTTTGCAGCCATATTGTAGTGCATGGTGTGTCAAAACGGTCTGTGGGTGGCTGGGTCTTCATCTGAAACAATCTGTATTTTTAATAAGTATTGATCAGTTGTGTATTTTGCTATGTTTTATCTTCTGCCAATTTCTTCCCTTCCCAGGACCTCAGCTGAAGGTGTTGGCCCCTTGCTGGGGTCATTCACTCGAGTGGCCATTATTTGAAAAGGAGCAGACAGTCCTATCCTCAGTTGGCATCCACACATTTTCAATACAGGAAAGCTGGGACCAGCTGTCTCACACTCGTTGTCTCAGCTAACTCGGGCTATACAGACTATAGAATCATTGGCCTGAGAAACTAGGAGCTCCTGTTAAGCGGAGGAAGAAACAGTTTCTGTTCCTGATAACATTAAAAAAAGTGTTGTTGCTAGCAGGACATGATTGGCTGGTCACCTCGCCAATAAAAAGCCTCAGGCCGTGGTTATTTGGGGGCGCTGGATTCTGGATGGTCACATTTGACACAAAGTATCGTTGATCTGATACTTTGTATCCGTCTTCGGCTTGTTGCTATATCAATGCAACTCCCCTCCCCTCCCCGGCTCAATCGGCAGCAACTCCTATTGGCACAACTAGAAATCCTCCTATCCAATTAGCTTCAGGAGGTGTAAATCGTCAGGGTTGTTGCTTGGCCGAAGTTTAACACTGCCCTTTTTTGTCTTCACTTTTTTTAAACTTTAAAGTTCCTGTTTTTTTCCCCCCCACCTCCACTCTTTACGATTAAGTACATTCGTGTCCTAATTAAACTAAGGTTTCGGGTTGCCACAAAAGTTGGCTTTTCACTTTTTAAAAAAAAATACATAAATCTGCAACTATATTTGCATTTAAAAATTTTAAGGGCTGCATCCTTGCTTGCAATCGAGTAGTAAAAACAATAAATGAAAAGGTTTGCAGGTCGTTCTGATCAGTTTGGTGACTAAAGCGAAGGCACAGTGTGTGTGTGGGTTTTTTGGTTTTATCGGATGCTGTGAAGTGGCAAAAGTGCACTGAACAATCTGAACAGAATTTTATAAAGCTTCGCTTCAGCTGATTCTGCGATTGTTTCTGATAAAAGGTCGAGCCAATTGTTACTGTAGGAAACATGAGCTTGCAGGGTTGTGACGCACTTTATCGCCCCAGTTTTGACATAGGCGAACGCTGGTTGATGAAGTTTAGCAAATTTGTTTTGGGGCGGATTCTTTGTCTAAAGTTTGGGTTGTGCATTTTTTTTTTGCAAACATGGGAAAAAAAAAGTGTGCATGATGAATGCAAAGTGTGCAATAATGAGCACTGACTTGAAGGGTCGACTCCCAGATTAGTTTTGCATTAGACACGCTTGTTTATTGAAGCGCAGAGCCGCTCTGCCGCTGCTTGGACTGCCTGCTGATGGGGTGGGGGAAAAAAGAAACCTTCGCCCCGCGCGTGGTGACAGCGCAGCACGGTGATTTGCTGAAGGGGGCGGAGGGGCGGGGCCAGGTGCTATATAAGGGAATAGCGCCGGCGGGGCGGAGCCACTGAGCTGAGTCTCAGGGTTCCAAACCCGAGTATCAACGTTCCAGAATCCCGAGTATCCTTTCTCGCTCATTCATTCAGTCGCTCCGGCCCCAGGATGAGAGTCGCTGCCGCTCCCCCGCACAGCAGCACCGTGGAGCCTGTCCTGCAGGACTATCTCACCTGTGATCAGTGCAAGCGGGTTCGAATTAAGGTAGAAACAAATCCAAATGCGAATCACCTTGTCCCGGAAAGTTTAAAACCTCTTTGGGGATGTGTGTAAAACTCTATGTATACATCTCTCTGAACTTGGGCACCGTCTGTCCTGTTTTTACATACAGTTAAGGCCATGTGAAGTCATAACTGTCAACGTCAGGTGAAGTCGGTTATAGGTGGCGAAGCTTTGTGTGAATGTGTTTTTATAAAGTGATTTTTTTTTTGCTTCAAAATCTTATTGCAATCGACTGTCCCTGAGGAATAATCTAGTTTTTTTTTAAATAAAGAAAAGCTCTAGTGTTCGTTGCAGTTTATGTTCTCAAGATACTTCCCATTTTCATCTTGTCACCTCCTCCGTTCGATTAGAAGTCGTTCTTTTGTGGTATCCGATTCTTTAGACGCATTAAGATATCCTTGAGCGACTTTAAAATGTGATCACGATGTTCTTCACTCTTTTTATTTGAGACAACGTTTCATTGCACCCAGTTTCTCCATTGCACTATGATGTGTCACTGGCGGATTTATCCACCCTCTAACCCTGTCTTTATTCCAGTGCCCCTCAAAAGTTGGTTTATGCAATAGTTTTTTTAGGGGGGGGGGTCCTGGCTATTTCACCTCTTCTGTGATGCATGGAAATTAATGCTATGATTTTGGAATATACTGACTGAAAGTGGTTTAGATTATAGATCATCCCCATCCCCACCCCCTTCTATCCTGCAGCCACATCTTTTACAAAATGCTGGATTTTTTTTTATACGTCAAAGATGCTCTTGGGTCACTGAGCGAGTTTGGTAAATTTTAGCTTTGTTGTCAAACAGCGAAATGCCAAATCTGGCACTGGAATATTCCCTTTATTTTGATATGTTAGCAATATCAATATCCTTTAAGTACTGTTCCTTGGTCTTCTGTATTGTTGGATGTTGAACAGCCGTTCCTTAACAATTAGTTGAATTTTGTATACTGAAGTTGCCTTACTTTAGTACTTTTACAGCAGCACAGTTTGAACTTTGATATTTATAATTTCAGCATTTAGTCTGAGCAGTACTTCTCCCTCTATCCATATGTTAAGGAAATTACTTTTTTTAATAAGCATCTACCTTTGGGAATCTGTATTTCACACCATATTACCTCATTTTCTCTGCTTCCTTTCAGAGTTACTGAATTTGTCAACTCGGCATCTTTTTGTCGTGCAGCTATATGTTTGGATTGTGGCACGGGTTAGCAGGCCAAGTGTTTTCTGAATGTTCGGGAATAAAGGGAATCTGTTTTTAACTACACTTTCTTCAATCAACTTGCACGAGTTGGCCTGTGGTTTTGGGTATATTCAGTGCAGTAACAAGAGACTGCAAAGTAAAACATAATTTAATCATCTTTTGGAAATGATAAACCAAACCTATGCGGAAGCCCCGACACTATTTCTTCTGTTTGTTTCTTGAAAGAATTAGTTCAAATTCTCCATTCTCTTATCTAAGTATCCATCTGTAAGAGTGTCGGTAGGTTTGGGGGGTTTCAAGGCGAGCCCAGAGTTTATAATGTGTCGGGGACATGTATATTGTTTGATATCTGTCAGTAGGAATGGTTCTGCTTCCTTTCAGGGTAAAGTTATTGAATTCGCCAGGATCTTTTTGTAGTTTTAAGATGCTGCTTAAAACCTATCTCTTTGAACAAACCTTTGGTCATGTGTACTGATTTCTCCTCTTGTGGCTCGGTGTCAAAAAGAGATTTTATTGATATTCCTCTTGTTAAGGACTTTAGGATGATTTATCACTACATTAAATGGGCTATAAAATGTAAGTTGTTTTGGCTGAGTGTTTGGGTTGAGAACCTCTGTTGGGTAGAGGTTAGCAGATTAATACCTACCCAATGAACAAGAATAAATAACGAAGACTATCTTAATACTTTTTCATTATTTCTCCTCTCTCTCTGCCCCACATCCCCCCGCACCAAAATGGGAAGACATCTAACTGGAGTGTCTGTAACACTGTCCACTTGAAACCATCTACTTAAACACAAATTAGAGATCAGACCTGGGACTTTCCTGGTCTGTGTACAGTCTAATATAAAGCTGTTTCTTTTTAATCACTTTCAAGAATTGGGATAGCTTCAGATAGAGAATTGGATACATGTGGAGAGAATGCATCCTAGACCAGAACGATACACGTGTGTTGTAATAACAGACATTGATGAGAACTTATCTGTACATGCTTCCAAATCTCTTGACGCCTGCAATAAATGAGGAAATTGCCTGATTGGCAGAAATGCCATTTTTTGTTTTGTTGTGCTTTGGAAACTAGAGCAGCTCCTGTTTGCAGTCAAATTTCTTTCTCATTGCAAATTTATAACCAGGACAGACTTCTCCTAATGTAGTCTGAACTACTTTCTTCACGGAATTGCATTCTTTGATCTACCCCCAGACACGGCTTAAATCTGCTAAAAAGCAGGCTGACCTCTCTCTCTATACAGTACCATGCAAACATATAACGTATATTCAAAGTAACTTTTTTGCATCATTAGCAGTTTTAACTTAAACTATTTTGCTGCTTTTTAAAGCAGTCATATGCTTTTCTATTTGATAAACCTGGTAAGAGATTGCTTAAGGGATGAAAAAAAACATTGTAAATTAAGGACATTTGAGAGACCTGATGACAGTGTAAATGCTAGTGTCAGCCACGGTTCAGGGTAGCACTCTTGTCTGAGTCAGGAAGTTCAGGAGTCCACCGAAGGACGTGAGCGCAAAAATCAAAGCTGACACTCCCAGCGCAGTACTGAGGGAGTGCAGCACTGTCAAAGGTGCTATCTTTCAGATGAGATGTTAAACCAAAGCCTCATCTTCCTGCTCAGGTGGACGTAAAAGCTACCATGGCATTATTTTGAAGAGCAGGAGAGTTCTCCCCTGTGTCCTGGGCCAGTATCTATCCCTCAATCAAGATCACAAAATCAGGTTATCCAGTCATTATCAGATTACTACTTGTGGGAGCTTGCTGTGTGCAAATTGGCTGCTACCGTTCCTACATAACAACTGACTACACAAGTACTTCATTGGCTGTAAAGCGTTTTAGGACTTCCTGTAGTTGTGAAAGACGCTATATCAATGCAAGTCTTTTTGTTTTGAAGGGCAGTCACTGTTTCAGCAAATGCGCTGGTGGCTTTTTTAGTCACATCAAGACCCCACATGAATGGCGCAATAATCACTTTTGAGGGTGGAATTTGATGGGGTGTTAGAACTCCCTGCATGTCGATTTGTGGCCGAGAATCATTTAGCATCCATTAAACAATGTGAACCTTTGCAACCAGGAAGGAGTCTGTTCCACATCTCTAGCACAGCACCTATAACATTGTAGCGCGCCCTTCGGTACTGCACTGAGTTAGAGGGCCTGGATTATTTGCTGCAATCCTGCAGTGGAATTTGAACCTATAATCTCCCGAGTCGTAGGCAAGATCTCTAACTGAGCCATGTTGACAAATTGGAGTTGAAATGTGACAAAAATAACGTTAAAAGCAGCATTTTCAAAGTCTACTTTTGCATCAGTAAAGCAGTTGGAGATGTGCATTGACACTGAAACTTGCAGTACAAGTCCACAGGCTGTGGTCTTCTTCGAACTCAACACAGGCTTCAGTATCACTCCATTCTTAAAGTTCATGGGTGGATCATTAGTGTTAGTTTTCCGAGAGCTTGTGTCCGAGGGAGGAGAATGCACTTCAAGTACTGTGCAAATGTGGATGGGAAAGTTGGGCATTTCTTTAACTTGCATTTTTGTTTGAATCAGATACTGATCACATTTGATTTTTAGGAAGTGAATTGGGGAGGCGATGGTAGAGGGGGAGAAGCAGAAATAAATGTTACCTTCCTAATAGTTGAATAGGGAGAAACAGACTGGTGAAAATAACACAAGACACATGCATATTAAAAATTTTAATACTGAATATTTTAAATAGACTGAAGTAGATTTCAAAAAAATGCATTTCATCATACCAAGCCTCAATGTTTCAAAGTTAAAAATTTTCAAAATAACTCCACAACACCCACTCATGTTGCCATTTAAAGTCAATCTCAACAAGACGTAATTCAGCATATTTTTTTTTTTTTTGCAAGCCATATCTGAAACCTCTATACTATCTATTTAGTATCGACATCCTGGGGGTTACTATTGACCAGAAACTGAACTGGACCAGCCACATAACTGCTGTGGCTACAAGAGCAGGTCAAAAGCTGGGAATTCTGTGACAAGTAACTCACCTCCTGTCTCCCCAATGCCTGTCCACAATCTACAAGGCACAAGTCAGGAGTGTGATGGAATACTCTCCACTTGCCTGGATAGGTGTAGCTCCAATAACACTCAAGAAGCTCGACACCATCCAGGACAAAGCAACCTTGATTGGCACCCCATCCACCACCCTCAACCTTCACTCCCTCCACCACCAATGCACAGTGGCAGCAGTGTGTACCATTTCCAAGATGCACTGCAGCAACTCGCCAAGGCTCCTTAGACAGCACCTTCCAAACCCACAACCTCTACCAACTGGAAGGACAAGGGCAGCAGATGCATGGGAAAACCAACACCTGCAAGTTCCCCTCCAAGTCACACACCATCCTGACATGGAACTATATTGCAGTTCCTTCACTATTGCTGGGTCAAAATTCTGGAACTCCCTTCCTGACAGCATTATGAGTGTACCTACCCCACATGGACTGCAGCAGTTCAAGAAGGCAGCCCACCACCACCTTCTCAAGGGCAATTACAGATGGGCAATAAATACTGGCCTAGCCAGCGACACCCACATCTCCCGAACAAAAAAAAAAGTCAAAACATTTTGAAAAATATATTCGTTACAGGGAGTCTGAACCTGCCTCTGGGTTTAGTGTTTGCAAGTGCAGTATATGCTGAATTGGCAAGTAGAATGTCCTAGCTTTAATTCTTGCCTCTCTTTTGACCTGGTCTGTGTTCCTGTCTAAGATTACCTGCCTGATACAGTGCCTGCATTGTAGTGTTTCCTGAGGCACAACATTAATGTACCGGTAATTCCTTAACTTTCCTCCGGCAGCCATAGGCTTCGTTGACAGACCTGCCAGATGATGCAGAACATTTTTGAACAAATGTCCCGTGCTGTGTTAAAACCACTTTAAAATGTGTAGGGAGCACCCCTGGCACTGTTCCAAATTTGGGACCGCATTTACAAGGCTTCTACTAACCCGAGTAGTATAAAGATTTAACAACTGCAGGGGAACTGCAATCTGGCATCTCCAAACACACTTCAAAATGTAGCGTGAAATGTTTTTTTTGTGGCTTGGCATAACCTTCTGTTGACCGTCTTCATCTCCCAGAACTACTATTCCCTGATAGGTTAGTAAGGAAAAGTGCAGCACAAAGAAAGACAGCATTCATATCGCACCTTTCTCAACCTCAGGACATCCCAAAGCGCTTGACAGACAATGAAGTACTTTTGAAGTGTAGTCAGAAACACAGAAGCCAGTTTGTACACAGCAAGCTCCCGTTAACAGCCAATGATAATGAACAGACTATCTATTTCTTATGATGTTGATTTGAGGGGCAAGTATTGGCCCCAGGGCATCTGGAATATTGAAATAGTGCCATGGGATCTCTTACAACCAGCTGACAGCAGCCAGGTCCTTAGTTTAATGTCTCATCTGAAAGACTGCACCTCCAACGTTGTAGCACTCCCTTAATACTGCACTGGAGTGTCAGTCTAGATTTTTGTGCTCAAGTCTTGAAGTGGGACTTGAACTCTCAACTTTCTGACTCGGGTGGTGAGTGCTACCAACTGAGCCACGATTGACGAAGTGGAATATACCTGGATAATGGAGTCAAATCCTTGATTCAAACTAAATTGGTTGTTCTCAGCAATTGTGGTTTGATGTTTGGTCTCCCTTTTAAGGAAGGGCAGAGAGAGTTGGGGGGAATCACCCAATTGGGACTACTGCTCTCTCAGGACGATGGCTAGAAAGAAATTTATGTGCATTTAATGTGGGGTTAGTGCCTTCCGGTCCTGCACAGTTGAATGAGTTGCAAGTCTCTTGCATGAAGGATGGCCACTTTGAGCTACTGGAAGGTGGCAGCCCCAGGGAACTGCAGTCCTGCGCGAGGCACTGATGCTGAGTGAGAATTGTGGGTGGAGAGGGGGTGTAAAAGCATCAGCAACTATTTCTGTAGAACCTTTTAATGTAATGAAATGTCCCAAGGTGCTTCACAGGAGCGTTATCAAGCAAAATCAGCCATGATCTTGTTGAATGGCGGAGCAGGCTTGAGGGGCTAAGTGGCCTACTCCTGTTCCTAACTCGTATGTTCGTAAAATTAACGCTGAGTCACGTAAGGAGATATAGACAGATGGCCAAAAGCTTGGTCAAAGCGGGAGGTTTTAAGCAGCCTCTTGAGAGAGAGTAGTAGAGAGACAGAAAGGTTTAAGGAGGAAATTCCAGTGATTTGAGGCCTAACCAGGTGAAGGCACAGCCGGCAAGGATGGAGCAGTTAAAATTGTGGACAGTCGAGGCCAAAATTGGAGGGGTGACGTGTTCCAATGAAGCAGTGTACATGTTGCCAGTGTAGTTCTGCTTTGGTAAACCTGCAGGTGTCAGTATGAGCAACCAGGATAGCAGAAAGTAATTGATTTATATGGGAATAGTTTAGAAACATTTGTAATATAAATTCAAGTCTTCTCACTCCCTGTTGTGGTCCCACTAGAATTATTCTATATCACTAATTCTAATGAGCAGCAGGTATTAAATACAGTCACCATTCCTTTTGCTTTGATTTTCAAAGTGCTTTAATCACCAACCTTGGGCACTAGGGCAACAACATTTAATGGCCTGCTCAGGTTCACATTACTGAAACCAGTGTCTTTACCACCATGACAGAATAATAGATCATCTGAAGGGAAAAAAATATTGCCGGGGAGTAGGACTGGCTAAACTGCTGTTGCAGGGCTTGATGGGCCGAATGGCCTCCTGTGCCCTGATTCCGAGATGCAAGATGTTGGCAGTATACTGGAGCCCAGTCAGATGGTGAGACCCTCATCTCGTCGTCTGCATTCCTTTAGTGTAAAATGTGCTTTTAATAGATCACTTTATACGGGTCTTTATACTGAGTAAATTCTCCTCTTGGCACATTCTAAACCATGCTTAATCAATCTTTGAATCAGTTTTCACTTGAGTTTGGTCTTTATTTGATTATCCAGTGAATGTATACGCAAGGAGTCCCAATTTTACAGGTTACCTTTACTCCATTTTTGTGTGACCACCTATAATGTTTGAATTGTCCCTACAAAAATTAACCCAAACTTGCAGTGAAATAGTTATGGCATTGCTTACCTCTGATTTGGGCAGTGTATGTTGAGAAAAGCTGACGATCGTTATTGAAACACCTTGTGGGAACTAGAGTAATTTACATAGTCATTGACAGCACAGAAGGAGGCCATTCGGCCCATCGAGTCCATACTGACTGTGTTCTCTCTCATTTCCTATCTGCCTTATTTTCCTGCCCTCCCAAAAAATTGTTGCAATTATAGATTGCACTGTCATCTTAGACATTTTCAGTAAAGGAAGGGATAGTGATAGAGAGAGTTTGCCTTGGTTTCTCCCTGACAGTTGCTGATCTGTGTATTTCCACTTGTTTTATATATAGCCGATCCTCCAGCATTTGCTTTTTAAATTTTTTTTTTTGTATAACTTTTTGCTAAATGTTTTTCCACTACAGTTTTCGTGCTCAAACTGTCTGCCTACATACTGGAGTTTTTTTTTTTAAACTGTCTCATTTGCCTACTAATAACGGAAGAGCACCTATCTGTTGATGAATGATCCTAAGATGTGCGAGCTGTCTGACATCAAATTAAAAAGCAGGCGTGATATTTTGCTCATTAATTTTGTGCCTCTGCCAGCTGTTAGCTGTCAGGTAAATGTTGATTCGCAGCTTTTGTGCAAAGCTTCATTCCCTAATCCAAAGACAAACTTAGCTCAATATTCAGAATGAATAGATTCAGAGTTCAAAGGTCACATTGGTTTGAGCACAGTTCCTTTGCTTGTTGGGTTGTGGGGGGTGTGAGTAAATGAGTATAATGAAGGACAAATGTACTTTGAGATTCTGAGCTAACCTATGTTCTAACTGCCCTTGGGCTCTACATGGTGACGATAGAGGAGTCATTGTGAAGAGGCGGTTGGAATGGTTTCCTCAATGTAATTACTGCTTTAGTAAAATATAACGCGGAGCTCCTCCTATCGAGCTTTCTTTTCATTGCCATTTACCCTTGCTTCCTATTTTCTTAGAGCTAATTCATTTTCAAATGCTGACGGCTAACTTTCTATTTTTGTCGTCTTTAATATAAAGGTTCTCTCTTTTTTTTCTGTATTCTTTTGCTGTGTTCAGTTCTTTCAGCTCTGCTTGAATATCTTGATCTTTTGAGATACTGTCAGAATATTTGTGCAAGTAAGTGAGTGCTCCAGGCTTCAATCTAGGCTCACCGACCTCTCCAATTAAAGTGTATTCCGTGTAGTCCTGCAGTTACCTTCCTTTGCCCACTTTGAAGAGCGACATAAGCACCAGATGATGTCTTCAATTTTAAGGCAGAGCTGCAAACATGGCTGTGTTTATAGGATGATGTAGTTAATAGCTGGTAACCATGATACAAGTTGGTTACTGCAGCAGGATTGTATGCCCTCACTGGGGAAACTGTTCTGTGGGCATTGACTGCCCTCTGGAAACTTTGCCTAACTGGCTGTTCATTACTCTTGCTGCCATCAGTGATGATGGGCGTTAGGATTTCCCCCTCCTAGCCCAGTGTGTTGAGGCTATTTGTGGCTCTCCTAACTGCACGAATGAGATCAGATCACTCTGTGCAGATTGAGGTCTGAAACCCTGGTCCTCCCAGTTTGTGTAGCTCAGTATTGAATATTGTATTTCCCTAACTGAGTAATTGACAGGAACTATTGTGTTGAAGTTAAATTTACTGGTCTACCCAAATGAGAAAAATATATTCAAATGTCCATATACACCAAAATCATTAAATGGAGTCCTGTTTCCTTTAAAAAGCTTTCTGTGTTATGCTGCACTGACAGATTCTGTGATAGAATGCAAGGACGTGTTATAATTGGTTTTTCAAAAACATAGCATGGATGAGACACAGGCAAGGCATCCTGAATGATTCATAAACAGGAAGACTGATGCATGTATCTGCTGTAGAATAAAGGGAGTGATCTGCTCAGCAAGACGATTGAGGTTTTGAAGGATCTGATGGAATAATGTGTGCTTCAGAAGCAGTCGTTTTCTGTTCCTTGCTTTCTGAAATGTGACTGGCACCTACTGAAGATGGTGTGTGTGTGTGTTTGTACATATGTTTATAATGTAAAAACACTACAGGACAGGTGAGCCTGTACTGTAATATCTTGTTCTTACCCTGCTATTGAAAGTGTTCAGTCCGAACCCAGGCTTCTCCTAAAATATAGAACATTTTGAAGAAATGAATTGTCAAGTTTGTTTAGAAGTTAATGATGTGGTATAAGATCTAACTGTGTGCCTTTTCTTGTATTTCTTTTCAGGATCGAAGAGTTAAAATACCTCGCCCAATAGGACAGGGTCCAAGTTCCTTCATTCCAGTTAAAGAGGTACGTTAATTCTTGAATTTCAGTTTAACCTGAGACTTGTAGTTTTCATTGTAAAGATAATTTTGTGGTGTCCACTGCAGTAATGTTCCTTTTATGTATTATTGTTTTGATTTATACTACTTGGATTTTATTTATACCATTTTTAGAAGTTTTTTAATTTAAGCTTTTATAAACCATATGACTGTCCTAGTTGAGAATTAGCTGTAGAGCAGTGAGAAAGATCAATTAATATGATTTAATTATGCACCTTTATTTCAAAAGGAAGCTGATTTCACCTAAATTCAGAGTTGCTCAAAACTCAACTCAGTATTGCATTGGAATTGCATCATGGAAACAAGTTGTTTGGTCCAACCAGTTTGTACTGATATTTAACCTCTGAGCTGTAGATTTAATCCCATGTGACTTTTCTGTTCCCATATTTGTTTGTTCCCCTTTTCCCACAGACACTTACCTGATCAATTCTTTAATGTTGACATGACCCCTGCTTCAATTATTAACTCAAGTAGTGCATTCTGTAACCCATAACCCTATATGTGTGCATTCAAACATTAAACATTACTGTCAAATCCTCCTCTGTTCTAATATAAATAGCACCAGTCTGAATAATTTACAACTTTTTAAATGTTCTTGTATAAGGTGGCGCAGTGGTTAGCACCGCAGCCTCACAGCTCCAGCGACCCGGGTTCAATTCTGGGTACTGCCTGTGTGGAGTTTGCAAGTTCTCCCTGTCTCTGCGTGGGTTTTCTCCGGGTGCTCCGGTTTCCTCCCACAAGCCAAAAGACTTGCAGGTTGATAGGTAAATAGGCCATTATAAATTGCTCCTAGTATAGGTAGGTGGTGGGGGAATATAGGGACAGGTGAGGATGTGGTAGGAATATGGGATTAGTGTAGGATTAGTATAAAGGGGTGGTTAATGGTCGGCACAGACTCGGTGGGCCGAAGGGCCTGTTTCAGTGCTGTATCTCTAAATCTAAAGGCAATCTCGTAGTCTATGCAGCCACATATCCTTACCGTCATAGGCAATAAGGGCACCCTGAACCATTTCTGCCACCAGGATTTGTGAGGTTTTCACATTTTCTGGAGTCCATTGGGTAGGTGGAGTGGTTAGTCTGTCGAGTAGTCCAGCAACTTGCTTCAAACATTGTTAAATTTTACAGACTTCGTCAGGTCAGCAGGAAAGATCCTGGCCAGACTCCGCGGCACTAACTGCACGTGGGAATTTGTAATTCTGTAGTCTCTCACTGTTCCCAAAGTCACTTTGCTGTGTAAGTGAGTACATTCAGCACAGTGGAAACAGCCTCCTCAATGAAGATGTTAATGCTACTTCTTTTAGCTTTTATGTGATGCTTCTTATGCAGGGGACGAGGGAGCAGGTACTGCCTTGACTGAAAATGGCAAGTTTTCAGAGGTAGAAGGAATATGTATATGAATTCAAAAGGAAATTCATTGCCACATTTGTAGATAAAGGGAATAGATTGATAATACACTACAGGTCAAAGAGTTCAGAAACTCCTTCCAACCATTTCCCAAAATATGTTCAGTACTCTTAAAATCCAAAACTCTCGTATTTAATTTTTATTTGTTAAAGAGCTGGCCGTGCAGATTTAGAGAGCATGGTGGAAGATGGGTGAGAGGGTTGGGGGATGGGGAGAGGAATTCAAAAGGGCAGGGGGACTATTTCAACCAGAGAAACGATTGGGATGTCGGAGATAAATATAAGTTGCCAGTTTTGCTTTAAAAAACGCGGAGGATCCTTGTAATCTTGGGTTACCAACTTTGCAAAGCGTGAGCATGGAGAGGCAAGTTTCAGCCTTTCTCAATGTTTCAAGTGGATCTTTGAACCCAATTTCCTGAGTTTCTTGCTGTTCTTTCAGAGCACTGCTGTGCAGAATCAATAACTGACACTAGGGTTTTCTGTTCCCCTTTTTTTGTGAATTCTTATCTGCAAGTTGACCAAAAAATCTATATCCAACATGTTATACGCCAGAAAATCTTGAGTAAACAAGTGATCTAATAATTGCCCTGAGTTGCATCAGCTGAAAAGTTGTTTACAGGCAGCTCTTCCTTGTTTAACATTTACAGATCATTGGACACAACCTAACTTGGAGTTGAATCGTGCCTTGGTTGTTAGTTTTAAGAATAATAAATGAAATTAGAAATCTGAACTCTAGTTCCTTGTTATCTGCTACCTGATCTCATTCATCATCTAAACTCCTGCCCTCCCCAAAGATCCTTATTCTATTCCCATTCTGCGCTGGAGGAGGGGAGGAAGTCTGTAATCATTTATTTTTTACCAATGTGTCTAGGGCCATGTAATTTAAAGAAAATGGTATTACTTCGAAGTGAATTGTTGGGGATATTGACAGCAAAATTCTCCCTTTTACACCCTGTGGGACATGAGATGCACCGAAGGAAAGACAGCACTTGTACCAAGGCAATTGACGATAGATTAAAGGTTCTTAGTGTTAAAAGTTTCAGAGCTATTGCTGGGATCTTGGTAATGTATTTTGGTGGTTGTCAATACTCAGTCATAGTCATAAAGTTATACAGCACAGAAACAGGCCCTTCGGCCCATCGTGTCTGTGCCGGCCATACAGCACCTAACTATTCTAATCCCATATTCCTGCACTTGGCCTGTAGCCCTGTATGCTATGGCGTTTCAAGTGCTCATCTAAATACTTCTTAAATGTTGTGAGGGTTCCTGCCTCCACCACCTCTTCAGGCAGTGCGTTCCAGATTCCAACCACCCCCTGGGTGAAAAAATGTTTCCTCAGATCTCCCCTAAACCTCCTGCCCCTTACCCTAAATCTATGCCCCCTGGTTCTTGACCCCTCTGCTAAGGGAAAAAGTTTCCTCCTGTCTAACCTATCAATGCCCTTCACAATCTTGTATACCTCAATCACGTCCCCCCTCTGCTCCAAGGAAAACAACTATAGCCTTTTCAGTCTCTCTTCATAGCTGAAATGTTCCAGCCCAGGCAACATCCTGGTGAATCTCCTCTGCACCCTCTCCAGTGCAATCACATCCTTCCTATAGTGTGGTGACTAGAACTGTACACAGTACTCCAGCTGTGGCCTAACTAGCGTTTTATATAGCTCCATCATAACCTATCATTGGATAGACATATGGATGAAAATGGAATAGTGTAGGTCAGATGGTTTCACAGGTCGGCGCAACATCGAGGGCCGAAGGGCCTGTACTTCGCTGTAATGTTCTATGTTCTATGCTCTTACATTCTATGCCTCAGCTAATAAAGGCAAGTATCCCATATGCCTTCCTAACCACCATATCTACCTGTGCTGCTGCCTTCAGTGATCTATGGACAAGTACACCAAGGTCCTTCTGACTTTCTGTACTTCCTAGGGTCCTATCATCCAATGTATATTCCCTTGCCTTGTTAGTCCTCCCAAAATGTATTACCTCACACTTTTCAGGATTAAATTCCATTTGCCATTGCTCTGCGCATCTTACCAGCCCATCTATATCTCCCTGTAATCCAAGGCTTTCCTCCTCACTATTTACGACACCACCAATTTTCGTGTCATCTGCGAACTTACTTAGCATTTCAGTCCTAACTTGTTCAAGTATATCACAAACCCCCTCCCTGATCTCTACACCTACATTGTCCTACTCCATAGTGAACACAGCTGAAAAGTAATCATTTAAAACCTCACCTACGTCCTCCGGCTCCACGCACACATTGCCACTTTGGTCCTTAATGGGCCCTACTCTTTTCCTGGTTATCCTCTTGTCCTTAATATACTTATAAAGCATCTTGGGATTTTCCTTTATCTTGCCCGCCAGTGTATTTTCATACCTCCTCTTCGCTCTGTCATTGAATTTCATTTTATTTTCTGTAGGGTTTTTCCTACCCTTTCTTGGAAGGTGTAGTAAACCCATAGTTGCCATTTTTTTGAGCTGAGGTAGTAAGAACATAAATTGGAGCAGGGGTAGCCCAATTGACCCCTTGAGCCTGCTCCGTCATTCAATAAGATCATGGCTGATCTGATTTTGGCCTCAACTCCACTTCCCTGCCTGTTCCCCATAACGCTAGAGTCCCCTGTAGTTCAGCAGTCTTGTGTATTTCAGCCTTGAATATATCCAATGTCTCAGTCTCCAGAGTTCTCTGGGGTAAAGAATGCCATATAATAATTTTTTTTAAATACTGTCAGCTGGCTGTCCAGGCAGCAACAGCTAACACTGATCCTGTTCGGACTTTTACACACAAGCTCTTTGCAGCAAGGTCACTGCGTGGTCAGAGTGGGCATCCTTCCTGTTTCGATACTGAGGTCAACTGTAGTGTCCTAACACGGAAGTTTCTGATCACTTTTTTTTTATTATCCACTTGTTTTACTTGTCTGCCTTCTACCTCGGATTCAGTCTGTGTAATATTATTGAGAATTTTGTTCACTTATGCTGCTCCATGTGAATGAAGCTGCTAAATTAGCAGTCATGAGAGACAGTATTGTACTGCACCAACTTTAAAGTGTCAGTTTATGGTTTAATCTCAGACTTTAAATGTGCAACTGCACAGTTTGTAAGATACAGGAATGAAGAATACAGAATTGGTTGAGGGGAGGATATGATCGAGAGACAATTGTGCAATAGCAGCTTATATTTATATAGTACCTTTTTAATGTAATAAAATGTCCCAAGGCATGTCACAGGAGCATTCTAAAGCAAAATTAAACACCAAGCCATATTAGGACAGACGCCAAAATCTTGGTCTAAGAGGTAGGTTTTAAGGAGCGTCTTAAAGGAGGAAAACGAAGGGGAGAGGTTTAGAGAGGGATTTCCAGAGCTTAGGGTCTAGGCAGCTGAAGACATGGCCACCAGTGTTGGAGTGTTTAAAATCTGGGATGCTTAAGAGGCCAGAATTAGACGAGTGCATATATCTTGGAGGGTTGTGGGATGGAGGAGATCAGAGCTAGGGAGAGGCGAGACCTTGGAGGGATTTGTAAACCAGGATGAGAATTTTAAAATTGAGGCATTGCCTGACCCAGAACTTGGTGTGAGTTGGGACATGAACAGCTGAATTTTGGATAAGCTCAAGTTTGTGCAGATTACATACAGTTGTAATTATCTGTTCTACAGCTGGCTGGCCTGCTTATCAAGTTAGTTCTGTGGCTCATCTGGAATGCTGTTCAGAATAATATCTGTTTCAGAATTTCCCTTTTCAAGTGTTATATGTAGAACATAACAGCTGAAATTAAACTATATCCAGGAAATTGGAAATATCTGCCTGGGCAGCGACACCCACGACCTGAGTGTTTGTTTTTATTTTAAAAGCAGGTTTCGAATATCCAGTTGATGGCATTGTTGAAATTCAATGCACTTACAACTGAAACTTATATGCTGCAAAGCCAGGGTCATTGGTTTAAGATTCTCAAGGGTAGAGGCCATTGCTGTATGTCTGATATTACAGAAATCTAACTGCTGTAAAACCAATAAAGTTTCAACCAATATTTGACTGGGAAACCTTTATATAGATGTGTAGAGATTTTTCTTAAACATGCAATTGGCTTTGGCTTTTTTTGTCCGTCAGAAAATTCTGAAATACGCAAAATGGAAAGATCATTTGTAGCAACAACACATAATTCGCATGTGACCCTATTATTACAAAATGGCCCTTTTAAAACTATTATTCAAGATTTGGCAAGAAAAGTAGACAATGCAAATAAATAATTCTTTGCTAATCTACTCCATATAATGTGCACTGAACTCCTCATCCATTTCAACCACCTTAAAGCTGAGCTGCCTAATAGGGGCCTATTGAGGGATATTTATGATTGGCAAGAGTGATAACTGGCAGGTATGCTTAAAATATATATATTTTGGTTACAGATTCTACAGAAAGATCTAGAAGATGCTGAAAGACAGTTGTTTATTGAAGCTTTCATCTCCATTGGCCGTGTAGACAATGTAACCATGGTGATGGGCATGCATCCACAGTATCTTGAAAGCTTTTGGAAAACGCAGTACTATCTCTTACAGATGGATGGTCCTTTACCATATCACTATAGACATTACATTGCTGTAATGGTGAGTTACTCTTGTAGCACTATGGTATCTGTGGTGTAATCCCTTAAAGGAAACTGAACTAATTTGATGAAACTGCACCGAAAGGATCACACTTGCGAATGGCAGAATCAGGAAGGAAGAAAGCGCTGATGATCAAATCAATCTGACTCTTAAGGCTTTGATAAAAGAAATTAAATTTCTGTTTCCTGCTTTCCCTGTTCCCAGTGGTTTAGCAGCTGACCTGCTCATAGTGTGATTTATGAATTGGCTGTTAAAAATCATATATAATTTTTGATGTAAAAAATATTCATCTAGCTTATCAAAAGCAGTATGGTGAAGAAAGCTAGACTTGAGTTTGAAGTACTGTCGAGACCACTGCTTTCAAATTACCTGACTTTATGCATTCAGGAATACACAGAACAGTTCAGCAACATTTTGGGGTTTGTCCTTAATGAGGTTATCATCTTGCAGGCTGCTTTGTTTGGTCTGTTTCAAGGAGAGTTAGAGAAACATTTATCAATTTTTTTTTTTGTGAAACTTTGGCAGATTTTTCTGAACTCTTTGTATAAATGACTACATCAAAATCTGGTATGTTTTTTGACAGTATATCTGTCTTTCAGGCAGCTGCAAGACATCAGTGCTCGTACCTTGTCAGCCTCCATATTAATGAATTTCTACAAGTTGGTGGAAATTCTGAGTGGTTAAGTGGCCTAAACTATGTACCTCAGAAAATGAGGAATCTCAACGAAATCAACAAAATCTTAGCCCATAGACCGTGGCTCATTACAAAAGAACATATTGAGGTAAATTATTGGGAGAATATCAGTTAGTGATTAGTTTAAAATGAAGCATAATGTGACAGTTTTACTGAATATCAAAGAAAATTTGCCTGGTATAGTCCTGTATAAATTGTCAGGTTCTTTTTGGGCCTCTGAGCTTTTTACTGTGTTCACATTTTGAGCCGTGATAGTTATTCTCGTTCTACAAGGATGTGTTTGTCAAGTGGCCTTTGGTCTGTATCTACCAAATGTCAGTGCAATCACATTTCCTGTCAGCATTAAGTACTTGGGCCTTATTTTATGCTTGCTTCTTCACATTAAAAACAGGCGTAGTCCATGTTGATTCTCCCTGTGCATTTATGTTTTTTAAAAAGTGCTATTATTGTGACATGAGCATCTATACTTGAAAATTCCCGACATTCAATTTGCTTACTTTATGTAATTTTGTTTCTTGAAGAATCTGCTGAAGACCGGTGAGAATAGCTGGTCACTTGCTGAACTCATTCACGCAGTTGTGCTCCTCGCACATTACCATTCCCTGGCATCCTTCGTTTTAGGTTGCAGTATTAGGCCTGAACTTGATCAGGATGGGGGTTTCACCTTCAGTCCCCCCTCACTGCACAGCTGTGACTCTGATGGTGCCAGTAACAGTGGGTCAGAGGAGCCTGTTAATGGTAGTGTGGTAAGTACACCCATTTTTACCCTTAACGTGCAAGTTATAAATATTTCTGCAGTGAACAATGTATCAGCAAGGTTCTTGATATTAGGTGGTGGGGGCAAATAAACAACGTAACTGAGATTTCTCAGTGGGGGTTTCCAGAATTTGTGGTCTGTTCCAATGAGCTTTGTTCTGCTACATGTGAACATGACGTCAGTTGCATCCTCTCGCAAATTATACAACTAGTTTTATTATTAGATTGTGTGGCATATGATATTTTTGCTGATCTATTTATTTTTCTCCCACTGTCTACACAGAAAATTGGTGCTTTTGGCTGTTCTGTGTGGGCTAGTTGTGTTTGCATGGTTTCATTCTGTTCTTTTAATCAACACTTTTCCAAGCTTCAGTTGATATCCGTGGAGGGGAGTTGATTTAGTTGCGTGCCAAAGGGTCAAACTGGACACCAAGGAAGAAGGGGATGTTTTTAAACATTATAGGAGCTACATAAATGCAATTGGTTATTGTTTCCACCTAGCTGTGTGTTTGGAAAGCTGTCCTTGTCAGCCGATAGTTTATGGATTCAGCAGGTGCAGCGTCATATTCATAAGAGAATCGGGGAGCGAATTTACAATTAAACATGCCCAAACTTGTGGATTTTTGTCTAACATCACAACTCTTAATGTCTTTCAGAGTAGAGATGATCTACACGAGTTGGAGGTTCTAATGGAGAAAATGAAACTCCTTCAGGAAGGCAAACAGGATGAGGAAGCGAGCCAGGAAGAGATGGCAACACGATTCGAAAAGGAGAAGAGAGAAAGTTTGCTTGTCGCACTTGCAGGTAAAACATCCAGGTGGCTTCAGTGATCCAAAGAAATGGAGACAGTTTCCCTTTTTACTGAACATGCTACTTCTTTCCCAGCAGATGACAATGAATCACTGTCACCAACCAATTTATCGTGTTTCGTTGAAGATGCAGATTTTGGGTACAAGGATTTCAGCAGGCGTGGGGAGCAGACACCACCAACATTCCGGGCCCAGGTAATTTAAAGTTTTTTTTTTGTCTGAAACAATGGGCTCCTGATGCAATTCAGAACAGTGAAGATCAAAGACAGTAAATGTTTGTGTTCATTAGTTCACAACATATCAGTCCTCAGATCAGGGAATGTTGGTTAAAACCAAAGAAAGTTGTGTTTTCTCTGGTTGCTAAATTGGTTAAGATAGTGTAATGAAGCCACATAGTGAAAATCCTATGTTTGACAACTGATTTGTACTCGAGTCAGATCTCAGTTTGACGATAATTGGACAAGAGCAGGTCGTAGACTAGGAATCCTGCGGCGAGTAACTCACCTCCTAACTCCCCAAAGCCTGTCCACCATCTACAAGGCACAAGTCAGGAGTGTGATGAAATACTCTCCACTTGCCTGGATGGGTGCAGCTCCAACAACACTCAAGAAGCTTGACACCATCCAGGACAAAGCAGCCCGCTTGTTTGGTACCCCATCCACAAACATTCACTCCCTTCACCACCGATGCACAGTGGCAGCAGTGTGTACCATCTACAAGATGCACTGCAGCAACTCACCAAGACTCCTTCGACAGCCGCTTCCAAACCCATAACCTCTACCACCTAGAAGGACAAGGGCAGCAGATGCATGGGAACGCCAACAACTGCAAGTGCCCACCATCCTGACTTGGAACTATATCGCCGTTCCTTCACTGTCGCTGGATCAAAATCCTGGAACTCCCTTCCTAACAGCACTGTGGGTGTACCTACACCCAAAGGACTGCAAGCACTTCAAGAAGGCAGCTCACCACCACCTTCTCAAGGGCAATTAGGGATGGGCAGTAAATGCAGGCCTAGCCAGCGAAGCCCACATCCCAATAGCGAACTTAAAAGGAAACTGGGGAGGTGGCTGGGTTAGCAGTCAGTTATACTATTCAAATCCATGTTCCAGCAAGTTGGACATAAGCAGTTATGGGGATTTTGCATACCTGGTTAACATGTTTTGTGTGATTTGATTTGCATTCAAACATTGTGCCTGTTCTCTTAGGATTACTCCTGGGAGGATCATGGTTATTCCTTGATTAACCGACTGTATCCTGAAGTTGGGCAGCTCTTGGATGAGAAATTTCAAGTAGTGTACAATTTAACATACAACACCATGGCCATGCACTGTGGTGTAGATACCTCCATGTTAAGAAGAGCCATTTGGAATTACATTCACTGTGTGTTTGGCATAAGGTATGTTGTGCAATTTGGGCTGGTTTTCCAAGAGGGATTCTTCCCAGTTTCGCTACATTCAAAAGGCAATAGTCTGACAGATATTCAGTGATCATACGTGTGTTTTTTTTTTTCTCTCTGGGTCAGATACGATGACTATGACTACGGAGAGGTCAATCAGCTTTTGGAGCGCAACTTAAAAATCTATATAAAAACTGTTGCCTGCTATCCTGAGAAAACGACTAAACGAATGTATACAAGTTTCTGGAGACACTTTCGACATTCAGAAAAGGTTTGTCTCTGTTGTAAAATGTTATTTTGTCAGCTTAGCTTGGAGTTCGATGCACAGATTTTGCATTTAGTTGCTATATGAAATTAATGTCAATTCAAGCTGCCTCATCAATCATTACTTATAAGAATTCTGTTAAAGATATTTGATCAACAATCCATTGAAATCTAACTCCCAATGCTCAACAGTTCAAGGTTAGTTACAGCAAAATTGCCCTATAATTTAATGCAAAAACACTTGATAAAGTATTACCATATTTAACAAAGCTGCAATCATGCTTGTCATGACGTTGAATTTATCAGCATGCCCTCCTGTTTTTAGCTGAGGGCTGGTAAAATATCTAGTCTGGCCCCAGTAACTGGACTCTTAAAAGAATAAGAGTGCGCCTCTGATTAATGCTGATGATATATCCCTCCCTGCGCCCTCCTCCCCCCACACACACTCCCTCTCCCACTCCCTCTCCCACTCCCTCTCCCACTCCCTCTCCCACTCCCTCTCCCACTCCCTCTCCCACTCCCTCTCCCACTCCCTCTCCCACTCCCTCTCCCACTCCCTCTCCCACTCCCTCTCCCACTCCCTCTCCCACTCCCTCTCCCACTCCCTCTCCCACTCCCTCTCCCACTCCCTCTCCCACTCCCTCTCCCACTCCCTCTCCCACTCCCTCTCCCTCTCCCTCTCCCTCTCCCTCTCCCTCTCCCTCTCCCTCTCCCACTCCCTCTCCCTCTCCCTCTCCCTCTCCCTCTCCCTCTCCCACTCCCTCTCCCTCTTCTTTTTCCCCCCCCTCTTCTTTTTTCCCCCCCCTCTTCTTTTTTCCCCCCCCTCTTCTTTTTTCCCCCCCCTCTTCTTTTTTCCCCCCCCTCTTCTTTTTTCCCCCCCCTCTTCTTTTTTCCCCCCCCTCTTCTTTTTTCCCCCCCCTCTTCTTTTTTCCCCCCCCTCTTCTTTTTTCCCCCCCCTCTTCTTTTTTCCCCCCCCTCTTCTTTTTTCCCCCCCCTCTTCTTTTTTCCCCCCCCTCTTCTTTTTTCCCCCCCCTCTTCTTTTTTCCCCCCCCTCTTCTTTTTTCCCCCCCCTCTTCTTTTTTCCCCCCCCTCTTCTTTTTTCCCCCCCCTCTTCTTTTTTCCCCCCCTCTTCTTTTTTCCCCCCCCTCTTCTTTTTTCCCCCCCTCTTCTTTTTTCCCCCCCCTCTTCTTTTTTCCCCCCCCCTCTTCTTTTTCCCCCCCCCCTCTTCTTTTTCCCCCCCCCCTCTTCTTTTCTCCCCCCCCCCTCTTCTTTTCTCCCCCCCCCCTCTTCTTTTCTCCCCCCCCCCTCTTCTTTTCTCCCCCCCCCCCTCTTCTTTTCTCCCCCCCCCCTCTTCTTTTCTCCCCCCCCCCTCTTCTTTTTTCCCCCCCCCTCTTCTTTTTTCCCCCCCCCCTCTCTTTTCCTCCCCCCCCCCCCCCCGTGTGTGTCTATCTCTATCTCTCCCTCCCCCCTCTCGCACTCTCTCTCTTCCTTTTCTTCCTCAACCCCCCCCCCCCCCCTGCAATTGCAAGAGTTAGGTCATTCAGTCACCTGTTTGTGTGCTAAGGAACTCTGAATTATGCTTTAAAAATATCTGGAATTTTTCGCCAGTGCTCTTGTCGTCTTTATTCTGTATCACTGTTGCAGTCAAAGCCTTTGTCTGAAACACATTTCTTTTCCTACTTTTAGGTGCATATAAACCTGCTCCTTCTCGAAGCCAGAATGCAAGCTGCACTACTCTATGCTTTGAGGGCCATTACACGCTACATGACATGATTCTGTCGAGGACTATGTGGCTCCATTTGCCTGGATATTCTACTGACTTGCTTCATTGAAGTGAGCAGCCATGTGCAATTCAGCAGATTCCTAATATTTGACATTCATTTTAGATAATAAGTTTTTGGGGGAAACTTCAGTATTTTTTTCTGTGTTCAGTATATAGTGAATTATATAAAAGGTTTGAAACTGTAACCTCAAACCTGATGCATCTAAACTTTCTCCCAGCACTTAGTGGCTGTTAGTCATGGGGAAGTGAAAGCTCGAATGTCTTGTATTGAATTTAAACTGTGAACCTGGGCTGGGCTGTTGATGCACTGGCTATTTTGTGTATTGATCCTTCTCACTGATCTTGTATTTTATTTATGTTGTCACAATTTGATTTTTTTTTCTCAAGATGTTTTTGCATTGTATCCTCCGGCATACACTGGCTGTCTAACATGTTACCAAAGATGACATCGCGCTAGAAAGTTCATTAGAAACATGTCTTTATTTGGGAGTGACCAAAAAATGGGCAGTTTCTTTTTGGAAAAAGATTCCAAGTTTGAAATTCTTGCAGCTAATGGCCCAGTTTTAAATCTTTCCCTATACACTTTAAATGGGTTGCTCCTTTTTTATAATGGATACCAAGCCCTTGCATAATTTATTTCCTGAATTATGCAAGAATAACTTTGCAATATTTGGCTAGTTATACCAAAGTTATTGGAGCAACCAACTTGATTAGTGGATTGATAATTCTACTGTGAAAGTGTCACCAGTAGTGATGCTTTCAGTTTTTTTAAAAGCAGAGATTGGCGTGGGTAGTGTGGTGCAGTTAAACGTTCTCACTGCTGCTGATATTGCCTGCCTTCAGGTAAGGGCACGGTCATTCATGCTACACCTGAATCTTGAAGCACAATCTCTTGGATTTGATGCACTGCAGTTTTTTTATAAATGAATAAAGAACATTGTTGCTCCAAAAAGATAAATAACAAAATGATAGCATTTTGAGAAGTACAGATCCTTGTAAAGAATTGTTAATGCCTTGATTTGCACATCCATCCTTTATGAAACTTTTTTTGTTTCTAGTTTTTGCACATAGTAAGCATTTTCTGAGCACCTAGATGCATATTATTACTGCACTAAACAGTTTTTCTGCTGTTAATATTTTGTACCTTAACTAAGATTACTGTGGATATTATTTTGTAATGAGTAGAATTTGTTCTTTGTTAGCCAACACCAATATAAGGTTTTCCCCTTTTTAAAAAAAAATTGTACCATATTGGGGGAGTGGGGAGGGGTGGTTGCATAGCGGATCTTGTTGCTCCAGGTGTGATACTGAATAAAGTTTTTTTTTTTTTTGCCCTGTAGTATACTGCCTCCTTGATGCATTGCAGGTAGATCTGGAACTGTTCTGAATTTTGTCCCGGAACTGTTCAGCGAGTTCCTTTTGATCTTCTAAATGAATCCACTTTATGAGCAGTCAGTAACTTATCCTGTCATTTGTAAACTAAAATGTCCCCTGAATTAGGAATGGCATTGTTTCAAATTACAGTACAAATCAGAAATAAAATCACCAGGCACATAGTGTAATGGTAAATGACAACGCAGGCGTCTCGAGTGCAAGGTGGAGTTCCACCTGATGTTCATAAGTGTGGGGTCACCTAGTTTATAAAGCAGTAGTCTGCAATGTTGACACTTGGGTTGATTTTATACTATGGGATGTTAGTTAAATAGTGGTAAAATGATGGCCAACAAGATGGATAGTTTGAAAAGTTAGGGCCATGGTGAAAATATATTTTTGGTGAGTATTTATACACAGTAATTTAACACCAAGGTTATTAGCTGGCCCAGTAACCCATTGCAGTCGTTCAGCGGTTTCCTATTGAACACTGGTTAGTTTTAGCATCTCCTTGGGCAGAGTGGGAAAGGCAGTACTAGTAAAGATTGTCAGGTTTTTTTCTTTGGTAAGCCTGTTTTTTGTAGCAAGTCCACCTGTTAGCCAAACACTTTTCCCCAAGAGAGGGAATAATCTGAGTTCATTCTCTTACTTTGTGTGAAAATCAAAGCTGGAGAAAGGTGAAGGCTTGCTAATGTGTAGTTTGTTCAGTGTAAAACATACCTTCAGTGCAATTTCTATAAACCTCCTTCCAATCTCAAGTTTCTTTTTTTTCTGCCCTCCCAAGATTGGTTTTAAGAAATGAGAAGCACTACCTTTAAGTGGCAGTCTGAATAAAAGCAGCAAGTTTGAATTCTGAAGCTTTTCTTTGTTTTAAGGTGAGGCTTTCTCTTGCACCTTAATTGAAGGTGCGATTTCTCATTTTCTGGGGGTAGAGGAGATTGAGAAGTTCGTAACGATGCTTGTGTTGTCCCTTGCCTCAGTTAATGGTGAGATTGACAACTCAACACCAGCTGTGAGCTGTGCAATGATGAAATGCCTATTCAAGTTTTACAGACTCAGTTGCATCAAAGTCACATCGCTGTTTTTTATTTTCATCCTCAAATTCAAATGTACAAATACTGACTTGCATTTGTGACACATCTTTTAATGTCTTTTTTTTGTAAAGTTGATGTATGAGAATGCACTCCATTATTCATGAGATATTAAAGCTGCTTCTAAGTAAGATGTAGGTAAAACCACTTTTGGGAAGTGTCTGCATTGAGACATACTTGGCACTGATGCACTGAACTATTTAACTTTGCTGTAGATTATAAAGTAGCTGAATTCCTTTACCTTGTTCTCCCTCAGAAACTCTACAATGTATTTAATTCTTCTTGACCCTCTGGCAGGCTCTTTCTGGTTTTGACCTTCTACAACACTTTTAAATTTGTGAGTAATGGATGGATCACTTTTTAAAAAGAAATGCTGGAAGCCTGAGTTTGTTATGTATTAAACTTGTACAACAAATTGACCAAATTCTTCAGGAATCTTATGGAAAAGTTTCAGAGCATGTTACAGTCATGCAAACTAAATATAGCCTGATAGTGTACATCAGTGACTAGTGTGGGGTATGTGTTTCTGCTGGCTTAATACATACATTTCTCCTAAGCCCTCATGTCTTCAGAAACTTGCATTGAACTAACTAAGCTGTTTATTGACTGATTTCATCTGTTTTTGTGGGAGCTTTTGAAGTTGTAAACTACTTTTGACTGTTGATTTCTTAAAATAAAGATACTTTTTTCAAAACATTTTAGCACTTTTCGGCAGTTGTGGATAATTTATGCATTACTGTTTTATAGAAGGAACTTGTGTTTATGCATCCTCATGTACCAAATTGTTTCCTAGCCAACCTTTGAAGTGGTGTCACTTTTATGTAGGCAAACAGCCAATTTCTACAAACACCAAGAACATGAGTGATATTAATCGAGAGAGAAATTTAGTCTGGGCACTGGGACAATTCTCTTGCTCCCTTTCAAGTAATGTTCCTTTTATTTTTACATCTGCTTGAACTGGCTAATCAGGTTTTTAAATCGGTTCCTAAAAACTGCACCTCTAACAAATCGACATCATACTCCATACATAGCATGCATGTGCCAATTCCTCGTAGTTCCAGATACATACTGATGTGGGGCATGCTACTGAATACAGCTCCATTCACTTGAAAGTTGTTCCTAACTAATAGCAATATGGCTCCATGAAACTAGATATTCTTGTTCTAGAAATGTTGTTACTGTGGGACAGCAACTTGTGTAACCATCTTTAACATAATATAAAGTCCCAAGGCACTTCAAAAGAGCGTTATAGAACACAAAATGACATCGAGCCACATCAGCAGATACTGGAGACAACCAGAAGCTTGACCAGAGATAAGTATTAAGGAGCATCTTAAAGGAGAGGGCTTTTAGGGAGAGAACTTAAGGTCTAGGCAACTGCAAGAGCAGCCACTAATGATGAAGTGATTAAAATCTGGGACGTGCGAGAGTCCAGAATTTGAGGAGTGCATGAGGGCTGGAGGAGCAGAGATAGGGAGGCCATGGAGGAATTTGAAGAATGAGAATTTTAAAATTCAGGTGTTGCTTAACCAGGAACCAGTGTACTTGCTGACCTATGGGATGTGGGAGACTGCTTGGAACAAAGCAGTGATAAGCACCGCAGCCTCACAGCTCCAGCGACCCGGGTTCAATTCTGGGTACTGCCTGTGTGCAGTTTGCAAGTTCTCCCTGTGTCTGCGTGGGTTTTCTCCGGGTGCTCCGGTTTCCTCCCACAAGCCAAAAGACTTGCAGGTTGATAGGTAAATTGGCCATTATAAATTGCCCCTAGTATAGGTAGGTGGTAGGAGAATATAGGGACAGGTGGGGATGTGGTAGGAATATGGTCTTAGTGTAGGATTAGTATAAATGGGTGGTTGATGGTCAGCACAGACTCGGTGGGCCGAAGGGCCTGTTACAGTGCTGTATCTCTAAAATAAAAAATAAATAAATAAAGCTTTCCTCCCTCATTTCTTGCATTCGTTATCTCCTCAATAATCCAGGATTCTCTGTTTTAGTTGAGTTAATTTTTAAACAGCATAGAATAGCACCAAATTAAACTCCATATCCATGAAGCCTGTCCAAAAGATACCGTGGGTGGGATTTCAATTCTGGGGTCAGGACCCTGATATCCCGTTCATTTCTGGTTCTCGATCTGCACTGCGTCAGCAAAGCGTATGACTTGTGATATTAATTGGGAAAGGAATTATTGGCCCAGAGTCGTGTGTGCTCCCCAATTAGTGGGACACTGAGGAGGAGCAGGCCTGAGTTAAAGGGTGAATGGCAGCCATTGCTGTAGATGCTGTTCACAAGGGTGAAGTGTGCAGGGCAGGGGGTGCCCCTATGCCAGGCCAGCTCCCTGTTTTTCTGACTCCTCACTTGAGGTGCTGCTGGAGGCGGTGATGGCATTGAGAAGCATCCTGTTCCCTGCCTGCAGCACCTGAATGGTTGCAAAGTTGACCAAGGAGGTGTGGTTGGAGGTGCCTCACTGGATCAGCGGCAGAGGAGTGGTGAGGAGGAACTGGGTCCAGTGCAGGAAACGATTCAGAGACCTGCTTGGGTCTGGCAAAGTGAGTCCAATGGGAGATCCAGATGACATGCCTCCTGGTCAGCAGTCACCAGAATGTGAAGAAAGGAGCATCTTGAGGGCACATGGAGTTCTGACCATAGGAGTGATGTGCTCAGCAACATTGAAGGCCCATAAGCATACTCAATTATCTGAGCGCTATTGGACAGTGGGCTACAGTGACGACTGCAACATCCTATCCGAGTGAAAAGTTGCAAGCGGTGAGGGAGAGCGGCATTGTACTAACGGCATCTTAATTCACCTCACAGAACAACAGCAGGGAGAGCGAGAGGGCACATTGGACAGTGGGTTTCCCCCAGCTCATCTCACTGATGCATTTCAAGGAGCTGGTCCTTGATCTGGCCAGAGTGGAAAGTCACTGGGATGCTGGCGACAGAGAAACGGGAGTCCAATATCGACAGGGTGAAAAGATCTCAACATCCGCAGGTTCAGGCGATCTTCCCCCTGCAACAGGCTGTCTGTGCATAAGCTGTTATCTCATTATTTCAAGCAGCAGAAGCATCTCTTTGTGCTGATTACTCATCACCTTCTCTTAAGTCTCCCACACAGGCCCAGATGCAGAGGGGGAGGAGTTACGATACCATCAACCTGGAGGAGTTTGAGGAGGAAGACACCACAAAGTAGAGGCCTGCTACACGACCCGAACCCGACAACACGTTTCACAGTCGGGTCGGGTTCCACTTCCGGGTCGGGTCGGGTCGGGCCGAGTCCAGGTGGGGCCGAACACATGCTAAGTGCTCTGCTGGTAAGTATTGAAATTTTTAAAATTACCTGAGTTGAGAGTCTGGGACGAAACTGAGTCTGCGCAGTGAGCAAGTGATGTCACTATGACGTCGTGACGCATGCGCTGCAGCTTCCTGGAGGTTCCCAGTCGGAAGGTAAGAAAAGGGATGGTTGGGCTTGGCTTGGCTTGGGTTCGGGCCAGGTTCTTTTTCCCGACTTGAGTAGGCCTTTACCTCAAAGCCTGCACCGTCACATCTTTCTAGCACACTCCATCAACGCAGATACACGCACCCCGGTGGGTCCTTGTGCTTTATGAGACAGGATGGCACAGGGTGAAGTGCACATTACTTCAGAGCAGGATACAGGGGAGGCAAAGTCAGCTGTGGCCAGTCCCCTTCAGAGGATGGAGAACTGGCACAGCCCTGCTTAGCAGGCCAGAGGTGCAGAGCCAAGGGAGTTAAAAAAACAGGCGGCTCTACCTGGAGAACCAGCATGAGATGTGCCCATAGATCAGAGTTACCTGAGACTCTGCCGAGCTCTGGGCTGAGAATGGAGGAGTCCACTCATCACGTGCTCCACAATGTCTCAGTGCTTTGGCCTCCTCCATTGAGAGAGTAGCCACCCTCTAGATTAGATTAGATTAGAGATACAGCACTGAAACAGGCCCTTCGGCCCACCGAGTCTGTGCCGACCATCAACCACCCATTTATACTAATCCTACACTAATCCCATATTCCTACCAAACATCCCCAACTGTCCCTATATTTCCCTACCACCTACCTATACTAGTGACAATTTATAATGGCCAATTTACCTACCAACCTGCAAGTCTTTTGGCTTGTGGGAGGAAACCGGAGCACCCGGAGAAAACCCACGCAGACACAGGGAGAACTTGCAAACTCCACACAGGCAGTGCCCAGAATCGAACCCGGGTCCCTGGAGCTGTGAGGCTGCAGTGCTAACCACTGCGCCACTGTGCCGCCCTAGGAGAGCCATGTGCAGCATCAGTCAGAGTGGATGCAGGAACAGCGCACTGACATGCACGCTGCAGACAGAAGCATTGACCAGTCAGTGGTGCAACAAAGCATGGACTGCAAGAGTGTGTCAGGTAGAGACTCACTGCATTTGTGCCATTGGAAGGTGCAACCTTTGATCCTAACGGATGCTTACTCTCACTCAGATGAGGGCGAATCTCCTCTCCAAACGTCCTGCCGACTGAGTCTATCTCAGGTGAAACATCTCTGGATCAGAATAGCCCTGGCATTCCTGCCAGCCTGATAAGCACTCACCTCCTGAACCCACCACAGCAACATCCCTGTAAAGCATAGCAACCATTCTTCACTTCTTCAAGGGATCCGTGCAGTGTCTCAATCATGACAGGCAGGAGGTGCAACCACATTGCTGTGCAGCTGTGCATGTAGGCCAGACCAGGTAAGGATGGCAGATTTCCTTCTGGTTAGTGAACCAGATGAGTTTTTACAACAATGGTTTCATGGTCAGTGTTAGACCAGCTTTTAATTCCAGATTTTTATTAATTGAATTCAAATTTCACCATCTGCCATGGTGGGATTCGAACTCACATCATCATGAGCTTTAGCCTGGGCGTCCGGATTGCTTATCCAGTGACATTACCACTATGCCACTGGCAATACAAACCAAGGGGTGGCTTTAAGCGACCGTCCAACCCCGTTCCCACCCTCTCATTTAAATAAAAATCCCACCTCGTGTCGGTGGTAACTGGTGTGTGTATTGTGGAAGAGGCTGAATTCAGAAGAGCAATCTGTTTTCAGAGCCTGACTGGCTGCTGGAATCTGCAATGGTGGGGACGCTGGGAGAAGGGCCGAGTAGGACCATCCACTCCACACCTTCATCTGAAGACACTTGTAAACATTTCAGCATTGTCTTGCACTCATACTAGGCTCCGCTCCCTATACCCGGCTTTGTCTCCAATTTTCCCTATGCTTTTCTTTGAGGAGCCTTGTGACAAACTCTTAAATATTTTTACTGATTTATGGTGATAGGCATTCAAATTTTCATAGATTGGATCCTGCAGTTGGATCTAAGTTACAGTGGTGCCAAGTATGTTATGGCAAAAGATGTTTGAAGTTCGGATGATAGCATTTTTCTATTTTAAACCTGCTAAAAGATATAATTATATGCAAATGACATGACACACTGTCTTGTTAAAGTGAAATTGGCTGGTTGTCTATCTGTCCAAGACAAGATTAGGATATGTTGGTACATTTAACAGATCAGTGTAAAAGTGCCAGGTTTCTGTTGTAACGCTTTACCATGTTTTGATATAGAAAAGTAAAAGGTTATGAACTGAGGTTCATTCCCTGAGTACGTACCCCTGCATACAATTTATTTCCCTGTCCTTGAATCAATCTTTAAATTTCAGGGAATATTGAAGGTGAGTTAAGCCAGAGCCAGGGGTTAACCTTGCTGCAATTTTCATTCAAACCTTCACAATTGGGATCAGTCTGCGATTTTTCTTCCCTTTCTTTTCCAGAAGGTGAACTGATGGTTCTTGTAATAGCATTAGAGTCACTGCAGCTCCATCAACGTCAGCTGCCGTTTAGCTATTGTTCTGATGTGTCAAATTACATGAAGTCTACAGCATAGAAACAGGTCATTTGGCCCAAGTGGTCTATACCAGTGTTTATGCTCCAAATGAGCCCCTTCCCCTCCTCGTTCATCTCTCCTGATGAGCACACCCAATTTTTTTGTAATCATTCATGGGATGTGAGAGTCGCTGGCTAGGCCAGCATTTATTGCCCTCCCTAATTGCCCTTGAGAAGGTGGTGGTAAGCTGCCTTCTTGAATTGCTGTAGTCCATGTGGCTAGGTACACCCACAGTGCTGTTAGGAAGGGAGTTCCAGGATTTTGACCCAGCGAAGGTGAAGGAACGGCGATATAGTTCCAAGTCAGGGTGGTGTGTGGCTTGGAGGGGAACTTGCAGGTGGTGGTGTTCCAATGCATCTGCTGCCCTTTCCTTCTAGTTGGTAGAGGTCACAGGTTTGGAAGGTGCTATCTAAGGAGCCTTGGTGCATTGCTGCAGTGCATCTTGTAGATAGTACACACTGCTGCCACTGTGTGTCGGTCGGTGGTGGAGGGAGTGAATGTTTGTGGATGGGGTGCCAATCAAGCGGGCTGCTTTGTCCTGGATGGTGTCGAGCTTCTTGAGGGTTGTTGGAGCTGCAGCCATCCAGGCAAGTGGAGAGTATTCCATCACACTCCTGACTTGTGCCTTGTAGATGGTGGACAGGCTTTGGGGAGTCAGGAGGTGAGTTACTCAACGCAGGATTCCTAGCCTTTGACCTGCTCTTGTAGACATGGTATTTATATGTTTACTGCAGTTCAGTTTCTAATCAATGGTAATCCCGAGGGTATTGATGTTGGGGGATTCAGCAATCGTAATGCCATTGAATGTCAAAATGGTTAGATTCTCTTTTGTTGGAGATGGTCATTGCCCGGCACTTGTGTGGCGCAAATATTACTTGCCACTTATCAGCCCAAGCCTGGATATGGTCCAGGTCTTGCTGCATTTCTACAGGGACTGCTTCAGTATCTGAGGAGTCACTAATGGTGCTGAATATTATGCAATCATCAGCGAACATCCCCACTTCTGACCTTATGATTGAAGGAAGGTCTTTGATGAAGCAGTTGAAGATGGTTAGGCCTAGGATACTATCCTGAGGAACTCCTGCAGTGATGTCCTGGAGCTCAGATGATTGACCTCCAACAACCACAACCATCTTCCTTTGTGCTAAATATGACTCCAACCAGCGGAGGGTTTTCCCCCTGATTCCCATTGACTTCAGTTTTGCTAGGGCTCCTTGGAACAGCTTGGCGAGGGGCGCGGCAAGTTCTGGAGCACAGGTCTTCAGTGCTATTGCTGGAGTATTGTCAGGGCCCATAGCCTTTGCAGTATCCAGTGCCTTCAGTCATTTCTTGATATCACGAAGAGTGAATCAAATTGGATGAAGTCTGGCATCTGTGATACTGGGGACTTCAGGAGGAGGCCGAGATGGATCACCAACTCGGCACTTCTGGCTGGAGATTGTTGCAAATGCTTCAGCCTTATCTTTCGTACCGATGTGCTGGGCACCCCTATCATTGAGATGGGAATGTTTGTGCAGCCACCTCCTTCAGTTAGTTGTTTAATTGTCCACAACCATTCATTGCTGGATGTGGCAGGACTGCAGAGCTTAGATCTGATCTGTTGGCTATGGGATCGCTTAGCTCTGTCTATTGCATGCTGCTTACGCAGTTTGGCATGCAAGTAGTCCTGTGTTGTAGCTTCACCAGGTTGACACCTCATTTTGAGGTATGCCTGGTGCTGCTCCTGGCATGCCCTCCTGCACTATTCATTGAACCAAGGTTGGTCTCCCAGCTTGATGGTAATGGTAGAGTGGGGGAATATGCTGGGCCATGAGGTTACAGATTGTGGTTGAGTACAATTCTGCTGCTGTTGATGGCCCACAGCGCCTCATGGATGCCCAGTTTTGCATTGCTAGATCTGTTCAAAATCTATCCCATTTAGCACGGTGGTAGTGCCACACAACACGATGGAGGGTGTCCTCATTGTGAAGGCGGGACTTCATCTCCACAAGGACTGTGCGGTGGTCACTCCTACCAATACTGTCGTGGACAGATGCATCTGCGGCAGGCAGATTGGTGAGGACGAGGTCAAGTATGTTTTCCCCTCTTGTTGGTTCCCTCACCACCTGCTGCATACCCAGTCTAGCAGCTATGTCCTTTAGCACTCAGCCAGCTCAGTCAGTATTGGTGCTACCAAGCCACTCTTATTCTGCGGCTTTGCCACCCTCAGTGCTTCCTCCAAGTGGTGATCAACATGGAGGAGTACTGACTCATCAGTTGAGGGAGGGCAGTAGGTGGTAATCAACAGGAGGTTTCCTTTCCCATGTTTGACCTGATGCCATGAGACATCATGAGGTCCGGAGTCGATGTTGAGGACTCCCAGGGCAACTCCCTCCCAACTGTATAACACTGTGCCACCACCTCTGGTGGGTCTGTCCTTCCAGTGGGACAGGACATACCCAGGGATGGCGATCGCAGTGTCTGGGACATTGACTATAAGGTATGATTCCGTGAGTATGACTATGTCAGGCTGTTGTTTGACTAGTCTGTGGGACAGCTCTCCCAACTTTGGCCCAAGCCCCCAGATGTTAGTAAGGAGGACTTTGCAGGGTCAACAGGGCTGGGTTTGCTGTTGTCGTTTCCGGTGTCTAGGTCGATATCAGGTGGTCTGTCCGGTTTCATTCTGTTTTATTGACTTTGTAGTGGTTCGGCCATTTCAGAGGGCAGTTAAGAGTCAACCACATTGCTGTGGGTCTGGAGTCACATGTAGGCCAGACCAGGTAAGGACAGCAGGTTTCATTCCCTAAAGGGCATTAGTGAACCAGATGGTTTTTTACAACAATCGACAATGTTTTCATGGCCATCATTAGACTAGCTTTTAATTCCAGATTTATTAATTGAATTCAAATTCCACCGTCTGCTGTGGTGGGATTCGAACCCATGTCCCCAGAGAAATACCCTGGATCTCTGGGTTACTAGCCCAGTGACACCACCTCCCCTTTGTTTTTCATGTACTTATCCAGCTTCCCCTTAAAATGCATCTGCCATTTGCCACAACCACTCCCTGTGGTAGCGAGTTCCACATTCTAGCCACTCTTGGCATAAAGAACTTTCTCCTGAATTCTCTATTAGATTTGGTAGTGACTGCTTTATATTTTTGACCTGCAGCTTTGGTCACTTCACAAGTGGAAACATCCCCACTTCTCTATTTCTCTATCAAACACTTTCATTATCTTAAAGACCTCTATCATTTCACCCCTCGGCCTTCTCTTTCTTCTAGAAAACAGAGCCCCGGCCTGGACAGTTTTTAACGCTCTCAGTTCTGGTATCATCCTTGTAAATCTTTCTAGCTCTTTCTCCAATGTGGCTATATCCTTTTTTATAATATGGAGACCATAGCTATGCACAGTACTCCTAGTGTATACCAACCAAAGTTTATTCAAGTTTAATGTAACTTTTCTGCTTTTCAATTCTATCCCTCTAGAAATGAACTCCAGTGCTTGATTTGTTTTTTTGTGGCTGTTAATCTGTGTCACTACTTTTAGTGATTTGTATGCGTGATTGCTCAGGTTCTTCACCTCATTTTACTTTTATCCAAGAAATATGCAGCCCCTTATTCTCCGTTCCAAAATGCAGAATCTCACACTTATCTATATTGAAATTCATTTGCCAATTACACACCCATTCTAGTTTATTAACATTTTCAATGTTTGTTACCCATTTGAATCCAACATTTTCCATGATTAGTCTCATGCTTGCTTTCCTTTGGCAATGCAGGTGTTACGACCAGGTGAGGCAGGGGTCTAGGGCTCCCCTCTCAGCCTTTTCCTGGTTTGGCCGTAACAGGGTTTAATTTTTAAAAAATGCTTGCTCACTGCTCTCTAAATGTAATGGCAAAGAAATCAACCAGGTTTTCTCAGGTTTAAAAAAGAAAGGTGTAAGTTTATTAACCTTAAACTCTAATTCAGTTAAAACTGCTAAAAATACATGACACGACCATGCTAGCATGCACACGTGATAAACACACATGCAAATAGAGACAGAAAAGGAGAAATAATCAAAGGGGAAAGGTTTGAAGCTGTAGATGGAATTTAGTTACTGGTTTTGGATTGGATGTAAAGTCTTTGATTGAAGTTAAGTCTTGCAATTCTTGTTGGGGCCCTGTGTAAATTTTCAAACTTGTTTCGCTGGTCTTCTGTCTTGAAGCTTGAGTTACTTCCGTGGGTCCCTGGAACTTTGTGTGTGTGTGAGAGAGAGATGCTCTCTTCTTGAAGTTCAGTTGTAGTCTCTTCCAAAACTTCTGAGTCAGTGCACAATTCAAAAAAAAACCCAGGTTGGCCAGAAGGTTAGTCATGTGACTAGCTCCTTATTTGGAAGAGCCTCTCCTGCAAGGTTTGTGGATTCCTTCAAGCTCACCAGACACTCTCAGTGAGGGGGGTGGTGGAATGTTGGCTCTTGCACATTCAATCTTTCTTGACCATCACTATTGACAAAAATCCATCTGGCTAATTGAATCAGGAAGGCACTCCCATTGGCTTCTTAATGCAATTGTCTTTTAGAATGCAAATGTGCAGCCATGTTTTCAGCCACTGTTGTGGTCAGTGGTCTTTCTAAACAAGTTATTTCAAATCCTATAACAGTTCAAAAGTAATGTTCCATATGATGAAATTAATATGTCTCATTTTGGCAGGTGTGGTTTCCGTCACACAGGAAAATATTTAGATTCAATCACGTTTGGTGAAAAGAAATTATCAACTTTCTCCCATCTCATCCTTAGCCCCTTACCTAGGTATCGCTTAATTTAAAAAAATCCACATCTCCTATAATTTGCTTTGATATGAGGAGACAAGTGAGCAAACTTCTTAAACTGAGAGATGTAAAAGAAGGAATTTGCATTTATGTAGCATCTTATCACAGTATTGAGCATTTCACAAGCCAATGAATCAATTGTTGTGCCATTACTGCCAACGTGGTCAAACATGGTCACTTTGATCGTAACAACGTCCCACAAATAAAATGCATGACCAGGTGATCTGTTACTTTGATATTGATGGTTGAGAGATTATTGACCATGTCACCAGGATAATTTCCTGCTCTTCATCTGATATGTTGCTCTGAGGGGGTTTTGTGCAGTGTAAAATGTTGTTTGTTTCACTCTGGCTTAAAACAGCCATGGCGTATGGTGTTTGTTCTCTCAGCTTCTGATGTTATTTGCTTTTGTAATTTATCGGGAGAACTTTGATTGGAGTACTGCCTAGAAATTCATTGTAAGGTATTCATTATTCTCTAAATTCAATGGATGAATTGTGTGCACCACATGCGGTATTTATAACAAATTTAATTAACCCCCATCTTTATTTTTTAACTTGTCTTTAGTTGTGAGATGTGTTGCATTCAAAGAGGATAAAACATTTAAAGAGAGAAAGTGCATACTCTTGAAGGTCCTCAAAGACCATTTCTTTATTTTTCAAAAAAATCACTCCATAGTAACTTCCATTGATTTGGGTTTAACCTGTAATTATTTAAAGAATTATTTGAGAAATTGCTGAACACTAACTCCCAGTTTGCCAAGTACACATTTGTATAAATATTACGTTTGAAAAGTACTGTTGACTTACATTAGTTATTTCTAAAGAAATATGTAAGTCACAAGTTTTTTGCTATTCTTTCATGGTATGTGGGCGTCACTGGCAAAGCCAGCATTTATTGCCCATCCCTAAATGTCCTTGAGAAGGTAGTGGTGAGCTGTTTTCTTGAACCGCTGCAGTCTATGTGGGGTAGTTGCACCCACAGTGCTATTAGGGAGTTCCAGGATTTTGACCCAGCGACAGTGAAGGAACGGCGATATAGTTCCAAGTCAGGATGGTGTGTGACTTGGAGGGAAACTTGCAGGTGGTGGTGTTCCCATGCATCTACTGCCCTTGTGCTTCTAGATGGTAGAGGTTCTGGGCTTGGAAGGTGCTGTCAAAGGAGCCTTGGCGAGTTGCTGTAGTGCATCTTGTAGATGGTATACACTGCTGCACTGTGCGCTGGTGGTGAAGGGAGTGAATGTTGAAAGTGATGGATGGGGTGCCAATCAAGCCGCTGCTTTGTCCTGGATGGTGTCGAGCTTCTTGAGTGTTGTTGGAGCTGCACCCATCCAGGCAAGTGGAGAGTATTCCATCACACTCCTGACTTGTGCCTTGTAGATGGTGGACAGGCTTTGGGGAGACAGGAGGTGAGTTACTTGCCGCAGAATTCCCAGCCTCTGACCTACTGTTGTAGCCACAGTATTTATGTGGCTGGTCCAGTTCGGTTTCTGGGCAATGATAACCCCCAGGATGTTAATCATGGGGGATTTTGCGATGGTAATTTTGTTGAATGTCGAGGGACGATGGTTAGATTCTCTCTTGTTGGAGATGGTCATTGCCTGGCACCTGTGTGGCGCGAATGTTACTTGACATTTATCAGCCCAGGATTGGATATTGTCCAGATCTTGCTGCATATGGACACAGACTGCTTCAGTATCTGAGGAGTTGTGAATGGTGCTGAACATTGTCCAATCATCAGTGAACATCCCCACTTCTGACTTTAAGACGGAGGGAAGGCCATTGATGAAAATGGTTGGGCCCTGGACCCTACCCTGAAGAACCCCTGCAGTGATGTCCTGGGACTGAGATGATTGACCTCCAACAACCACAACCATCTTCCTTTGCGCTAGGTACGACTCCAACCAGTGGAGAATTTTCTCCCTGATTCCCATTGATTCCAGTTTTGCTAGGGCTCGTTGATGCCATACTTGGTCAAATGCTGCCTTGATGTCAAGGGCAGTCACTCTCACCTCATCTCACCTCTGGAGTTCAGCTGTTGTAGATGGTACACCCTGCAGCCACTGTGTGTTGGTGGCGGAGGGAGTAAGTGTTAAAGGTGGTGGATGGGGTGCCAATCAAGCAGGCTGCTTTGTCCTGGATGGTGTTGAGCTTCCTGAGCGTTGTTGGAGCTGCACCCATTCCGGCATTTGATTACGTTTCATATGAGCGATTTATTAAGAAAAATTAAGGCACACTATATTCAAAGCAATGTAGTCACATGGGTAGAATTGCATCCGCAAAGCAGAAGCAGAGAAAGTGTATGTTTTTCTGATTGGATGTGGGTCTTGCAGCACGCAAGGTACCATCGCTGCTACCTCTTCTATGATTGATTTATGTAAACGATGGGTACAATAGCTTTTACACGAAACTTTGTTAAAGAAACACTTTAAAGGGGATGATAAACTATGCTGATTACTGGAGGACAATCAGTTAGCAGAGTTTGCAGTTGCAGTACATTTTGGCAAAATGCAATTTTGAGCAAAGCTAGAGATATATGCTTGCTCAGATTCTTCTACTGAATTTAATGCGGATTGGAAGATTGCTGAAAACCCTTACTGTTTACGCTGTTTCTCTGTGGCTTCCATCAAGCTGCAGATTAGAGAATCCCCGTGGATATTTTGTCCCATAGTATTCACCTTGTATTACCTGCCTGCCGTTCGAAACACTACATGTTTTAGAGGAGAAGGAAACACCTATCGAAAATGCTTTAATGCAGAATAAACCATAGACCCTCCCTTACAGAACCAAGAAACAATAATGGAGCAATTAATGAGACCACTGAGTCACATGGTGAGGAACTGAGAATAGCATGAAGATAGCACATTTCTTTATACAACTAAGTAGTTGTATGATGAGTGTTTCCAGTCACAAGTTCTATTTGTATGGGATATCACACGACTTCCTGCTGCACAATGTTAAAGTAACCCTATCTAGCAATGCATAATTTTTCTTGGGCTTTTCCTTTGCTTGTTTTATGTTAAATTTGAAGTGAGCTTTAAAAGCTGGCCAAAGGCGGGAACTAGACATAATACGCATTTCTGCAAAAGTTTTTATTTCGGCTTTGGTTCTTGAAATGTTGAAATAAATTTTAAAAAACAGCTAGAAGCTAGTTAGCCCATCAGGTCTGTGCATTGTGTAGATCGCAAACAACAACATGAAGTTATACACCATTAATATAGGAAAAGCACCCCAAGGGATTTCATATGATCAGAACTGTTATGACTCATAAGGAACAAATGGGCATTGAGCCAAGAAAACAATTAGCAGAAATGACCAAGAACTTGGTCAAAAAGTTGGGTTTGGAAGGTCTGAAAGGAAGACCTAGGCAGTTAGAGGTACAATTGGAAAGGGTCCGGCAGGGTGATGAAGATGGGCAAATGACAACATCAATGGAATAGAACTGATACATATCCTAATGTGAAGTTTGGTCAGAGGGTGTACATTGGTTATTAAAACCAATGTCATAGAGCACACACATGAATTGAGAATAATGTAGGAGATAATGATGACCATCTAGGGTACAGAATGTGATGCTTATTTGTTGAGGAGAAGGGATAGGAAAAGCATTTAATCTTTGTAATGATTAAATGGATGGATGTCAAGGCTTTAGAGAGGGTGTAGGAGTTTTGCTAGAATGTTATCGGGGTGAGGAACTTCAGTTCTGTGGAGTCATTGAGACAGGACTAGGGGACACAGATTTAAGATTTTGGGCAAGAGATGCAGGGTGGACGTGAGGAAGAACTTTTTTACACAGCGAGTGATAATGACCTGGAACTCACTGCCTACAAAGGTGGTGGAAGCGGAGGTGATTAATGACTTCAAAAGGAAATTGGATGAGCAGTTGAGGGAAATAAACATGCAGGGCTACAGGGATGGAGCAGGTGAATGGGACTGATTCGATGGCTGTACAGAGAGCCAGCATGGACTCAATGGGTCAAATGGCCTCCTTCTATGCAGTAATGACTCTGTTGGAGAGACTGGAGGAGCTAGAGTTGTTCTTGGAGCAGAGAAGGCTAAGAGGAGATTTGTTAGCGATGTTCAGAATCTTGAATGGTTTTGATATGAGTAAATAAGGAGAAACTGTTTCCAGTGGTGGAAAGGTCCAGAACAAAAGGACTCAGATTTAAGGTGAGCGGCAAAAGAACCAGAGGAGACATGAGGAAATATTTTTTTACGCAGCGAGTTTTATGATCTGGATCACACTGCCTTAAAAGGTGGTGGAAGTGGATTCAATAGTAACTTTCAAAATGGAATTGACCAAATAATTGAAGTGAAAAAATTTACAAGGCAAGATAGGCAGGAGTGGAACTGATTGGGTAGCTCCATCAAAGAGCCAGCACAAGCATGATAGGCTGAATGGCCTGCTCCTGTGCTGTATATTACAGCTGTGATTATAGCGACATGGACATGGATTCTCCATACTGGGAATTGCTACATGATTCACTGGAACACAAAAAAGGGCTGAAAAATAAACTGAGGACAGGACTGTAAAATAGAGTACGTTTGTTAATCTGCAATAACTCTGAGAGAATGCAAATGACCTGGTATAACCCTCTTGCCTGATTTAAAAAAAACAACTGTGTGCCTTTTAAATCATTTTGTTTCAAATTTTGTTCCCTTTACATCAGAATAGTATCTGTTTCTCTCTCTTTAAGTAACTGTTTCTTTTGTTGCAGGAACTGTTCTTTTGGAAGGCTGCGTTATCTGAATAAATTCATTTCCCGTGCAGTCTTGCTGCTGATAATTCCAAGTTGTTTTTCATTTTTAATGTTTTTAATTACAGAGGATACATGGGCTTGGATGACAAATCAAGCCGGGATTTATCATTCCAGGACCTTACAGGACAGTGTTGTATTGTTAAAATTACTAAGTTGCTTCAACATTCTGCAGTATTTAAGAAATTAGCAAACTGAAGGCAACTGAAAATGATCTTGTAATATGACGCCATTATAGGGTTTACACAATACTTTTTTACCTTTACTTCAGAACAAAAGAGTAATCTTTAGAATGAGAAGAACATTATAAATCATTGGTTAGGCCTCAGCTGCAGTATTGCATCCAATCCTGGGGACCACAATTCAGGAAGGACGTCAAGGCCCTGAAGAAGGTGCAGTGGAGATTTTCTAGAATGTTTCCAGAAATGACGGACTTCAGTTATGTGGAGAGACTGGAGAAGCTGGGATTGTTCTCCTTAAGGCAGAGAAGGTTAAGGGGAGATTTAATAGGTGCTCAAAATAGGGGAGATGGTGGCGTGATGGGAATGTTGCTGAACTAGTAATGTGGTGGCTCAGGCTAATCCCCCGGAGATATGGGTATCAAATCCCACCATGGCAGCTGATAGAATTTAAATTCAGTTAATTAATAAAATCTGGAATTGAAAGCTAGTCTCAGTAATGGTGCCATGAAACTATCATCAATTGTCACAAAAACCCATCTGGTTCACTAATGCCCTTTAGGGAAGGAAATCTGCTGTCCTTACCTGGCCTGGCCTCCTAGTGACTCCAGACCCACAACAATGTGGTTGACTCTTAACTGCCCTCTGAAATGGTCTAGCAAGTCATTCAGCTGTCAAGGGCAATTAGGGATGGGGTAACAAATGCCGATGATGCCCACATCCCATGAAATAATTTTTTAAAATATTGAGTGGGTTTGGTAAGAGAAACTGTTCCCACTGGCAGCAGGGTCAGTAACCCAAAGACACAGATTTAGGATAATAGGCATCAGAACCTGAGGGGACATGAGACTTTTTCCCGACACAATAAGTTATGATCCAAAGTGCGCTGCCTGAAAGGGCGGTGGAAGCAGATTCAATAATGACTTTCAAAAAAGATTTAGATGAATACTTGAATGGGGAAAAAGTTGCAGGGCAATGGGGAAAGAGCGGGTAAGTGGGACTAGTTAGGTAACTCTTTCAAAGACATGATGGGCTGAATGGCCTCCTTCAGTGTTATAGGATTCTATGAACAATTATACTTTCCCAAACATAAATCTGAATCACCAACACCACCCATCCCACCGAACAAAGGGATATAAATCTGAGGAGGAGTGAGAATTTTTCCATTGTTCCCTGAGGCATTACCGTTCCTCATATCTGCTTGCAATCATTTAACAGAATTAATGATATGTCTCTATTAGAGTTCTATGCAAATACTTGTTTTTGTGACCATACCAACAATGACGGACAGAAAAAGACCCACTGCTCCATCCAATTTGTTTCACATGACTGCGATAGCTTGTGCATTACAATATATACACTCCCCACCCACCCAAAACCAATGATATCCTGGGAGAGGCAAAAAAACCACAGAAGGAAAACCAGGCTAAAAAAAAATCCCTTGATAAGGTACCATATAACAGACTAATGAATAAGGTCAGAGAATGCAGAGGCAGGGGACAGGTGGTAGAATGGGATTGCTGGCTGGCTTCAAGAGAGAAAGCAAAGAGTGGGAGTAAAGGGTAGTTATTCAGAGTGGCAGAAGGTGGGAAGTGGTGTTTCACAAGGACCATTGCTGTTCATAAATTCTATTAATGAGTTAGACTTTGGACTCAAAAACACAATTTCTAAATTTGTGGATGACACCAAATTGGAAGGGATTGTCAATACTGAGGAGTACGGCAATAAATTGCAAGAAGATGCTAAACTTTCAGAATGGGCATATAAATTGGCAAATTAGTTTGAAAATAGATCAGCGTGAGTTATTACATTGCGGTAAAGAAGAAAAAGGAGGTCACGTGTTACTTAGAAAATAAGAATCTAAATGGGATACAGTGTACAATTCTGGTCGCCATATAAAAAGGATATAGAGGCACTGGAGAAGGTGCAAAAACGATTTACAAGGATGATCCCAGAAATTCATGGGTATACATATTAGGAAAGGATGAACAAGTTGGGTCTCTTTTATATTGAAAAGACAAGGCTGAGGGGTGACCTGATTGAAGTCTTTAAAATTATGCAAGAGTTTGATAGAGTAGATGCAGATAGACTGTTCCGCTTGTGGGGAAGTGCAAAACTGGAGATCATCCAAACAAGATAGGTCACCAAGAAATCCAATCGGGAATTCAGGAGAAACTTCTTTACCCAGAGTGGTGAGAATGGGGAACTCACTACCCCAGGGAGTGCTGAGAATGGAGAACTCGCTACCCCAGGGAGTGCTGAGAATGGAGAACTCGCTACCCCAGGGAGTGGTGAGAATGTGGAACTCACTACCCCAGGGAGTGCTGAGAATGGAGAACTCGCTACCCCAGGGAGTGGTGAGAATGTGGAACTCGCTACCCCAGGGAGTGGTTGAAGTCAATAGTATAGATGCATTTAAGGAAAGCTGGTTTAGGCACATGAGGGAGAAGGAAATAGAGGATTTTGCTGATAGAGTCAGATGAAGAAATATGGGAGGAGACGAAACTGGAGCATTAGCACTGGCATGGCCTGGTTGGGCTGAATGGCCTGTTTCTGTGCTACATAGTCCGATGGTCGGCACAGACTCGGTGGGCCGAAGGGCCTGTTTCAGTACTGTATCTCTAAATAAAATAAATAATTCCATGTAATTAGGGAGAAAAGAAATCGACAAAATTCCTTTCCGATCCCTTTAGGCGATTGAAACAATATAACTATGTAGTTCTCTGTGAACATGTCGTTCTTACAGCTGTCTATGAAACATTGTGCTAAAACTAATATTTTTGTACTTTATTCTGGTGCCTATGAGTCTGGCTAAATAGACCAACATTATAAATTTTAAAGCATCCACTAAGAGTTGACCGAGAATCAGCAGATTAACTGCAATTTCGATCCATCTCATTTGCTTCGGTCAGTTGAATGTTACAGTTTTAACAAAAACTATTGAAGCAGGCTCTATAATGACTATAAATGTGCTGGAGTTTGGTTGATATATTGCATTGGGCGAAGATCCAGAAGGGAAACATTTGGGCTGATGTACCAAGGACACAGACACTGTGACTGCACTCTCCACTGGACAGCAGAGATAAACTTTATCAAAGTTATGGAGCATTGAAAGAAATGAGAGTTGATATCCAACATTTCTCCTCCAGGAATATTTAAAGGGATAATAGTCATGTCTGATTGTATAATGTACTTTTCAAACTTTTAAAACAAAAACATTCCTGTGGAACTATCTCTGTCATGTTAGTTTGAGAACTAGTAATCAGCAAGAGAATTAATAAGCAAAGTTTAAAAAATAACAAGCACGGACATCACTTACTTTCCCATGTGCAAAACTGCTCATTGCAGACAATCAAAACAGGACTGGAAAATGAGAGAATGCTGAAAGGAGCTGGAGTTAGATGACATATAGAATTTGAGAAGGTGGCAAGATAGTGACACCACTGAAAAGAAACAATTAATTTTCTAGCAGGCTCCTGGGCCATTCGGAAGCTGCCAGTTTTTTTGTGGTTCACTCTCACTTGCCTATCCCCTATCCTTTCAGCCAATTACTCACTATATTTTGTGTGTGTGTTTGATTTCTTTCATAAAACCTCCTATTCTCTCCTGCTTATATCGGAGCTGCCAGCAACAAAGACAAATGAACAACACTACTGCTGGCGTCATCACTTGTTCCAATAATGTGCAGCTGGGCTCCCAGCCTGCTGTTTGGGTCAATATTGCCATAATGCTATTGTCGGGCTCTACAGAAACGTTCCCCAGGACTGAAGAGGATCCTCCGCTAGATATATGTAACTACTACTTTTGACCAAGTGTGCTGCTGCAAATCTTGTGTGTGTGGCAGTTTCTCAAGTATTGTCACCAGTGCTTCTGATCCAGCCCAGGAGAAACAGTCCTATAGTATTATTGAGATGCAGTAACCTGCATCTGTTATATAAATGAAGCAGCATAGCTGCCTTCAGAGGCACAGGACATCACTTCACACAATGGCTTCCATTCCTGCCTCTGAAGGCACAACAATCATGAGTAATTTACGATAGGACATGCGTTGAGTGTAGCTGGCTTGGGATGAACCACTTGGGCCCATTGTTGACTAATTGATAGAGGTTGATTGCTGTGATTAGTCAACGCCATTATCCTTGTTTCATGTGACTGCCAGAATGGTAGAAGGAGGACAGGAGTCCTTGGAGCAGATCAAGAACACCCCGACGCTGATCCACACGGCCTGCATCCGGGCTCGCCAGCTGGACATGCTAGCTATGTGTGTGTATTAGTCCCCATACGTGTAGCAGAGCCTGGTCTCCAATCATCTCAGCCATCCCTGCCATTAGACAAAGACCTTGCTTCACTCAGACTGTGTGGTAGTTGGTGTGCAACATCCACCTCACGTTAAATGAACCCATACACAGGCATCTTCCACCCCCTCAAAATGAACTTCGGGACCTGGAATATCAGGATTGGACGATTCAGTCACCTAAGGACCCACCACCCTGGAGTGGAAGAAAATTATCCTCATTCCCGAGTGACTGCTCAAGAAGAGAGAGAAGGAGGACTAGATAGACTTTGTTTTTTTTTCATCCTGCAATTCCAATGTTCCTAGCCACTGCTAGCCAGCTTTTGGCTACCCTTTGCACTACAGCTGACTTCTCAATGGCACAAGCCAGGAATGTGATTTTCCTGCTGTTCTGTACGGTCTTCCTTTTGACATTGGCGAAAGACCTTGGTCAGAAATGTAAAGTTCCAAGCAATGACTTCTGAACAGTTGCTACTGGTGTTGTGAATGTGCCCCGCTTTATAAACGGGTCAAAATCAGAACAGCAACGGCCTCCCTCTAGAACTGGTTCTGCAATATTAATGAGGTAATAAAGTGAGGATAGCCAATACATTTCCCCTTATTGGAATCATGATACTTCAGCTAACCATTTTTTAAAATTAGTTTTCCACTAGAACTAGGGGGGACATAGTCCCAGGATATGGGGTCGATGATTTAGGACTGAGATGAGGAGAAATTTCTTCACACATCAGGTTGTGAATCTTTGGAATTCTCTACCCCAGTGAGCTGTGGATGTTCAGTCATTGAATATATTCAAGGCCGACATTGTTAGATTTTTGGGCTCTAGGGGAATCAAGAGATACGGCGAGAGGACGGGAAGGTGTCTTTGTGGTCGAAGATCAGCCATGATCTTATTGAATAGCGGAGCAGGCTTGATGGGTCATATGGTCTACTCCTGCTCCTATTTCTTGCGTTCATTGGCTGCTACCTTTATTTGAGAATATTCACGTTTATCCTTTAAGAGAGATAACAGTGGTTACAAGCACAAACTCAACAAATCCAGCTGTGAACAGCAAATTAGAAATAAAACTGTGTGGAAAGCTACCAGTTCATGAATGTTATTCTCTGTTAGCAGGCAGCTGTTCAGTACATTTGACAGGCTGATGTAAACCCTAAAGTGAGTTTACCTTTTGGTATCGTGAATATTCAGTACAGCATAAATATATTGCTACAATTTGTAGGCTTCACTAATTCTTACATTGTCCTTCTGAAGGCCAAGGCAACTAGTCTGTAATATAATCTGAATGAGAAGTGATAATGTATCTTTCAACCATGCAACATTCTACATCATAGTGATTAATGAGAACATCATTCAGCAAAATTAACTGAGATTATCAGTAAAGCAGGAGCAGGCTGAAAGTTCCAAGGTCCCTGACTTTAAGAATTTCATAACAAAACCCTTTAGTTTTGACCTGGACCCTCCCTGGCATGTCAGCCATAGTCTGTCTGATAGTGACCTGGATTTTGCAGGGTTTTTAATGGTGAACTGCCAGCGTTTGCCAGCACTTACCCCTCTTAAACTGACTGCAAGTTCAGGATTTAGCGCGAGTGCAGATTAACATGGATGTTACTGAAGTTACGACCTGTCACTCACTGCTCGCCCACAGGCTGTGCTGTGCATCCTCCTCTTGCAACACCAGCAATCAGTGAAAATCAGTTGATGTGACAGAAACTTCCTCTTTCCTGCCCTGACGTTGATGTTACAAACTCCAAAAAAAATTAAACCCTGTTCAGTGAGGTGTAACTGGGTTTTTAACGGATATCTGTGTAATAACTATTGCAGAAGAACCAATTTAGCCCTGCAAAAATAATTTTACATTTCTGCACCATTATTAAATGGTGCTGTGGTTAGCACCGCAGCCTCACAGCTCCAGCAACGCAGGTTCGATTCTGGGTACTGCCTGTGCGGAGTTTGCAAGTGACCGCGTGGGTTTTCGCTGGGTGCTCCGGTTTCCTCCCACAGCCAAAGACTTGCAGGTTGATAGGTAAATTGGCCATTATAAATTGCCCCTAGTATAGGTAGGTGGTAGGGGAATTGAGGGAAGGTGGGGATGTGAGAGGGTAATGGGATTAATGTAGGATTAGTATAAATGGGTGGTTGATGGTTGGCACAGACTCAGTGGGCCGAAGGGCCTGTTTCAGTGCTGTATCTCTAAATAAATAAAATTAATTATTGATTATGATTACTTACTAGATTTTTTAAATATTAAAATAATTTTTTTTAAATCATGATATTTCAGCTTCTACCTTCACCATTATGTGTATGTCCCAATCTTTATTTTGCTATATATAAAAATTTTTAATAAGTGATTTGATTTTAGTGCTTTTCATTTCCTGGCTGGCTGTCGATGAGAGTCCTTTAATGTGATTGGCTGCTTGGATAGCTTGATGACAATACTGCAGCTCCACACTGGAAATCCCCATTAAAGAACACTGCAATCCACTCAGAGGTAAAGTTCTTGTTACAGAAATGGTGAGATCTCTCAGTGAGACTTCCTTCAAGATGAGTGCTCTTGTTTCACCACTGGCCACAAAAACCAGGCCAATCAGTATGAAGCTCCCAGCCATTTAATGCCACTTCCTGGAATACATTTCATGCCAATTCTTAAAAGCTGAATTGCTTAAAAATTGTAACCATTCCTAGTCTGAGCAGTATGGTGCATCCATATTAATTTCATGTGCTGGAATCTATAAAACAAAAATTTTAATTTTAATTTAAATTGTAATAGCAAACCACTTTTTTGGAGGTCCAATGTTGCAACTGTTCTAATCTGTGCATCATACTTGTGGAATTCCTGCAGCTCTTTCCATAATTTATCCGTCTAATTTTCTCCTCTGAATTGGCAATGATATTGCTGCTGGGATTTTGTGTGAACCAATCAAAATATACATGCAAATACAGCACATTATTTTAATTCATTGTGGGCTTTGCTGGCAAGGCCAGCATTTATTGTCCATCCCTAATTACCCTTGAGAAGTTGGTGGTGAGTTGCCTTCTTGCTAGGCCATTTGGCTGTGGGTCTGGAGTCACATATAGACCAGACCAGGTACAGACAGCAGATTTCCTTCCCTAAAGGACACTAGCGAATCAGATGAGGTTTTACAGTAATCCAGTAGTTACATGGTCACACCATTAATGATACTAGCTTTTTAATTCCAGATTTATTTAATTTACAGAATTTAAGTTCCCTGGCTGCTTTGGTGAGATTTGTACTAAAGTCCCTAAGATTTCGGGTTGCCAGTCCAGTAACATGACTACTATGCTGCCATTCATACTGTGTCTGCCTAATGCACCCCTGTTATTTCTTCTTTGGAATTGACAGCCTGATCCACTGTGTATCTTCTATTTGAACCTCAAAGCTATTTTAATTTTAACCCTGCTCCCCATGTTTTCCATCTCTCCCATTTTCCTGCAGCCTCCCCACTGTGGCAGCTAGTCACATAACCTTTGTTACCTTTTCATGTTTTTTTATTTGTTTAATGTTTCTGTATATTACTTGCCTGAAATAAAGTGTTGCATCATTCCACTGAGACTTCCTATCACCTCGTGTCTGTTTGTGCTTTTTATATTTCAATATTTTCCCTCCCCTCCATCTCTTGCTCCTGTTGTGTTACTTGACTGTCTCTTGCAGTCTTGATGTGATGAAGAGTGTAAAACTGGAACATAAACTCTCTTTTCTCTCCACCAATGCTGACCGAACCTACTTCATATTTCCACCTTTTTCTGTTTTTGTTTTAGATTTCCAGTACTTTTTTTTTAAACTGACTTAATTGGCTGGCCTGTTTAGGAGGGTATTCCAGAACTTGGAGCCTAGGCCACTGAATGCACGGCCACAAATGGTGGAACAATTAAAATCCGGGATGCACAAGAGGCCAGAATTAGAGAAGCACAGATAACTCGGAGAGTTGTGGGGCTGGAGGTGATTACAGAGAAAGGGAGGGGAAGAGGCTATGGAGGGATTTGAAAACAAGGATGAAAGTTTTAAAGATCAGAAAGGGAGGGATCACCTACTCACCTTAGAAATATTCCATATCTGCCTGCAGGGCCATACTTGGACCGTCACCAACTCTGAATCTGTAGCCTAATCTATGGTGTAATTTTCCAACACACTCCTGGCTGGTCTCCCAAATTCTACTCTCTGTAAACTTGAGGTCATCCAAAACTCTGCTGTCAGTGTCTTAACTTGCACCAAGTCCCATTCACCCATGACCCCTGTGCTCACTGACTGACATTAGCTCCCAGTCAAGCAATAACTTAATTTTAGTAGTCACTATTAGTTGGACACAAGGAATGCCAGAATCTACAAGGACAAAAAGCAACATAAATGCTGTTTTCAGTATGCTGAAGCACAAGACAAGAAATAAAGACTTGCATTTCTATAGCGCCTTTCACTACTTTAGGTCATCCCAAAGTGGGTTACAGCCAATGAAGATTTTTTTTAGAGATACAGCACTGAAACAGGCCCTTCGGCCCACCGAGTCTGTGCCGACCATCAACCACCCATTTATACTAATCCTACATTAATCCCATATTCCTACCACATCCCCAACTTCCCTCAATTCCCCTACCACCTACCTATACTAGGGGCAATTTATAATGGCCAATTAACCTATCAACCTGCAAGTCTTTGGCATGTGGGAGGAAACTGGAGCACCCGGAGAAAACCCATGCAGACACAGGGAGAACTTGCAAACTCCACACAGGCAGTACCCAGAATTGAACCCGGGTCGCTGGAGCTGTGAGGCTGCAGTGCTAACCACTGTGCCATACTTTGATGTGTAGGCACTGTTGTAATGTAGGAAACATGGCCGCCAATTCACACACAGCAAGCTCCCACAAACAGTAGTGTGATAATGACCAGATAATCTGTTTTTAGTAATGTTGCTATTAGCCGCAGGACACCAAGGAGAACTCACCTGCTCTTCTTCAAAATAGTAGACATGGAATTGTTTTATATCCACCTAAGAGGGCAGGTAGGGCTTTGGTTTAATGGCTCATCCAAAAGGCAGTACCTCTGACAGTGCAGCACTCCCTCAGTCTAGACCTTGTGCTTAGGTTTCTGGAGTGGGACTGGGATTTGACCCCACAACTTTCTGACTGGGAAGTGAGAATGCCACCAACTGAGCCCCACAGCTATCAGGGGAATGAAAGAATTAGAGATAATTTTTAGCTAACTCGCCAGGCAAGAAACAGACACCAGGAATGTACCACTAGTCCATTAAGTGTTTGTGCACTGATTGGAATTTGTACTTGAGATCTTCTACAAGATTCCGCTCACTCAGCCTGGATTTGCAGTGTCCGCTTAGGCACACGGCTGGCTGAGTTAATGTGTTGCCACTTGTGATTTGTTGCCTTAGGTCCAGGGCGCACATTCTGCTAATTCTATACCTGTCAGCAATCAATCTTAGTCATTTTTGCCTGAGGAGCAGGTAAGGTTAGAAAGGGAGGGATCACCTACTCACCTTAGAAATATTCCACATCTGTCTACAAGGCCATACCTGGACCGTCACCAGCTCTGAATCTGTAGCCTAATCGATTGTGTAATTTTCCAACACACTCCTGGCTGGTCTCCCAAATTCTACTCTCTGTAAACTTGAGGTCATCCAAAACTCTGCCGTCAGCGTCTTAACTTGCACCAAGTCCCGTTCACCTATGACCCCTGTGCTCACTGACTGACATTGGCTCCCAGTCAAGCAATTCTTGATTTTAAAACTCTCATCCTTGTTTTCAAATCCCTCCATGGCCTCATCCCGTCCCTTTCTCTGTAATCACCTCCAGCCTCACAACTCTCCAAGATATCTGTGCTTCTCGAATTCTGGCCTCTTGTGCATCCCGGTTTTTAATTGTTCCACCATTTGTGGCTGTGCATTCAGTGGCCTAGGCTCCAGGTTCTGGAATACCTTCCCTACACCTCTCTGCCTTGCCACCTCGCTTTCTTCCTTTAGACACTCCTTAAAACCTACCTCTTTGACCAAGCTTTTGGTCACCTGACCTAATATCTCCTTATATGGCTCAGTGTCATACTTTGTTTTATACTGCTCCTGTGAAGTGCCTTGGGACATTTTATTCTGTTAAAGGCGCTATATAAATATAAGTTGTTGTTGTTGAGTTAGTACTCGGGCACTTGTGGCCAGAAAAACTTCACACTCCAAAATAATCATTTTGTTAAATATCGGAAGGATATTTTTGAGTCTTTTATTCTATTTTTCCTCCAGATTTAAATGTCAGGAGGAAATAACTTTTTCTCAGATCTGGGGGCGTGAAGACAGCAGCTATCACAAGTGTTCAATCATGAGTAGAATTAATACATGCAAGTTCCAAATTAAGATAGGTAAATATTTACTTTTGTAAATTATTGGTGAAAGATTGATTTTCTGGAGCATTTGGTTTGCATTCAGTTTCACAGGGCCAAATTTATGGCTTTGCATAGTCTCCAAACCTGATTTTTACCCTCAGTGCCCGACATAATTTGGGGACTGCGCGATACGGCTGCACTCAGTTGGTGCCGCTCGCCATTTTTACTGGTGCAATTTGGGCAGCTTCTCAGGCTGACCCCAGGCAGGTGAGGGCCTAAATGAAATGCAAAAGTCAGGGTCTGATGATGTCATTCAAACCTGAATGCTATTTTAACAGAGAGAGCACGCCAGGAGCTGGCCTTGTTAGCAAATACAGCTGCCAGGAAGCAGTAAGCTTGGAAGAGGGCAGGAAGGGTAAGTTAAATTTTATAAAGGTTTAAGAACATAAGGAAAAGGAGCAAGAGTAGGCCATACAGCCCCTTGAGGGTGCCCTGTCATCCAATAAGATCATGGCTGATCTACGTCAACTCCACCTTCCCACCCTGTCCCCATATCCCTTACTTCCCAAAAATCTATCAATCTCTGTCTTGAAAATACTCAACAACTGAGCATCCACAACTCTCTGGGTTTGAGAATTCCAAAGATTACAAAGATTTTAGGTTAGAGAATTCTTGCCTCCTGAACAGTCTTCCTCATTTACACACATCCTTTCTAACCTATATTACTATTTCCTCCATCAGTTTATATTATTCACATACGTAGCCCACAATGACTGCAGCAGGAGAGGGTTACTGATAGATAGTGACTGAATAAGTTAAATTCTTAGGTTAGATAGATACAGCACTGAAACAGGCCCTTCGGCCCACCGAGTCTGTGCTGACCATCAGCCACCCATTTATACTAATTTTACATTAATCCCACATTCCCTGCCACATCCCCTCCTACATTAATGCCATATTCCCGACCAACTACCTACACTAGGGGCAATTTACAATGGTCAATTTACCTATTAACCTGCAAGTCTTTAGCAGTGGGAGGAAACCAGAGCACCCGACGAAAACCCACGTGGTCACAGGGAGAACTTGCAAACTCCGCACAGGCAGTACCCAGAATCGAACCTGGGTCACCGGAGCTGTGAGGCTGCAGTGCTAACCACTGCACCACTGTGCCGCCCACTTTCCAATTTTTTTTTTAAATCACAATTGCTAGGAAAGATATTCCATAACCGTTCTGGTTTTCTATAATATTTAAAGGGTTGCTATCCCCTCTGATCAGCTGACAGCAAAATAAGTTCTAATCATGTGCTATATTAACTTTCAATCTTTAAAATGATGTTAACGTTTGCTAGGATTTCTACAGGAACCTTAGCAAGTCCTTGTGCATTCTCTTTAAATTGACTGACAATATTGTATCCTGATTGAATGAGACAGAATTCCCATCACATTTGACACCAAGATGGAGGGAAAAACAGTGCTTTCTGTTACATAGCAATACAAACATTACCCCCACGTGTAGACTGAAAGCTCCGCTTGTTGTATGGCGTTGAGGTACAAAGATACACATTTTTGCACGCATGACTTTGTACCCGTTTTAGCCTGCTCACTGAAAGAAAATGGAAAACTATTGCGCCAGCCTTAATTTCATTTCCAGATTCCAATTTTACTGGTCAGCAGCTCAGTTATTGAGATTCTACTTAGAGATGCTGACAATGGGGAACTGTGTGGCACAGTACAATAAAAACAACAGCCTTGGAGTAATTTCTTACCAGGGTTAAGTGCTGTAACGAGATACTCTGTGTCATAAAGCTGCTCTTTTACTGATAATGCTGGTGATTCTTGCTTCCTGTGAATGTTATGAGCTCTGATCATGTAGAGCAGGGTCGAGAACCAAACCTCTTAATGTTGGTGAATGTTTCTAGTAGCCTTGATATTGTTCAGTGTAGTAAAAGCTGACACAGGTGTCAGCTGTGGCTCAGTGGGTAGCCCTCTTTCTGCTGGGTCCGAATGCCGTGGTTTAAATCCCACTCCAGAGACTTAACCAGAAAAATCAGGGCTGACACTCCAGTGTAGTACTGAGGGAGTTCTGCACTGTTGGAGGTGTCACCTTTTGGATGAGATGTAAAACCGAGGCCCCGTCTGCTTTCTCTGGTGGATGTAAAAGATTCCATGGCACTATTTCAAAGTGCAGGGGAGTTCTCCCCAGTGTCCTGGCCAAAACTTATCTCTCAATCCACATCACAAAAGCACATTATCTGATCATTATCACATTCCTGTTTGTGGGAGCTTGCTGTGTGCAAATTGGCTGCTGCATTTCCTACATTACAACAGTGACTACACTTCAAAAATATTTCATTGGCTGTAAAGTTCTTTGCGACGCCCTGAAGTTGTGAAAGGAGCTATTTAAGTGCAAGACTTTTTTTCTTTAACAGGACAATTCAAACAAGGCATCTGACAGGGACAGTGGGAGCAAGCAGGTAAAAGTGCTTCTCATGAGGTATTCCAGGACTTTTAGCAGTACAATGTAGTACATCATTCATACTAGTGTTAAGGTAATTACCCTCTCTGTTCCTTAGGCAAACACATAAAGGTAAACATGACGGCAACAGTGCAATGCTGCCACCATTGCTTGGAGTGACCTCATTGCTCCAGCTCACATTTTCACTTCCTTTAATCTAAAAATTAACAATTTTTAAATCAAGTGGAAATATAAGTGAGAAAAAATACCTTTGAAAACTTTGTCTGCACAAACTCATACTCACAACTACACACATAGACACGCACTCACACTCACATGCACACACACACAGATGAATTCACACTCACACTTATACACACTCACAGGCACACATACACACATCTGGCATGCACACACCCATGCACACATTCACACCTACACACACTCACATGCACACATGGAGGCAAGAACAATATGTTGCTACATTCATCTATTTTATAGAGAACAAACTCCCATAAGAAAGGCCCGGTTTCAGATTCACAGCCGTTGCGCAGCCCGTGGGAGGGCACCTGTCCGGGAGAATGTTTAACAGGCATTATTTCTGCTGCAGCTGTAATTTTGCCACTTGGATCACATCAGTGTCTGTCGGGGCAACAAGACCATAAGCTGTGAAGAGAGGAAGGGAGAGATTCCACTAAATTATCCATACGAACCAAATGAAGACCGACAATTCAAACCCCCGCTTTCAGCTGGATTTTACTGTGGGCTTTGGGACCCCGTGTCAGGATCAAAAGTGTGTCCTGAGCTCGCAATTGCAGGCAGCGGGACCAGCTTGGCGACTTTACCGGAGGCAGCCTCCTAATTGGCTGCCTGCGGGCCTGCCATCCAAATAAGGATGGCGGACGGGCTCCTGATGCTGTCGGCCCAATCCGAGGGTTGGCAGCTCTGAAGACTCAGCAGCCCCGCTGGGAGAGCTGGGCGCCGCTGTGGCAGATCAGAGACCTTGGGGGCACCACAAGATGGAGGCACCCTCATAGGGGTAAGTACAAATTGTAGTTCAGGATGGCCAAGGGGAAAGGCCCACTGATGGCAGGGCAAACCCCTCGGGGGAAATATTGGGGCCGTGGGAGCTGCCTTTCATGCTCTTGCCCCACTTTATGGGGCCATGGAGCCTCCTGCCCCAATGACCCCACCGCCCCCCACCCACCCCGGACTGTCGGAGTGAGGCGGCCTCCATGGAGCAAAATGTCGGCGGCCCCATAAATGGCTCTGAATAAGGCATTTAATTCTGCAAATTGGCTGCCCACCTCCTTGGCGTGGGCAGCTGATCTGCCTCAGAGCCCACCACTGAGAAATCTCCGCGGCAGTGGGAATTTATCGGGGAGCTGTCCCGATGCAGCTCCCCCCCACCCCGGCTTCCATTCCCGCCGGCTGGGGGCCAGTAAACTTCTGCCCATTATACGAACATATGAACTGAGAGCAGCAGTAGGCCATTCGGCCCCTCGAGCCTGCTCCGCCATTTTATAAGATCATGGCTGATCTGTTTGTGGCCTCGAATCCATTTTCTTGCCTACCCCCGATACCCTTTGACTCCCTTGTTTGTCAAGAATCTGTCTACCTCTGCCTTAACGACCTCAATGACCTGCCTCCACCGCTCTCCGGGGAAGAGAGTTCCACAGACTCAGATTGAACTCATTCATATAGTTTAAATTCAGAGCTCTCACCAGTATCATGCTGGTGGACTGCAAACAGAAGGATGAGGAACACAGTTGAAATGTTAACTCTGTTTCTCTCTCCACAGATGCTGCCTGACCTGCTGAGTATTTCTGGCATTTCTGATTTCTGAATTCCAGCATCTGCAGTATTTTGCCTTTTGTTCTGTTGTTTATATTGCAGCTACTTTAAAATAACAAAACTGGGCACAGTTTCTATCTGAGCAGTGGCTATGAATTGCCAACACAATTGCAAAGGGGATTTTTAGACAGATTCACGCAGCACATAATCAGATAGTTCCCAAAAAAGGCAATCAAAAACTTAACCTGAACCTTGAAATATTTAAGGAAACTTACCTGCACTTATTTAACTTCTGCCTCCGCAGAGGATAATTTTTTTCACACAAAAACAGGTCATTCACTTCAACAAAAGCCTTTCTATTTGAGAAGGGAAAGGAGCCAACTCTTTTATTGTGGTATTACAATCAAGTCATTATGAAGTGAACTGATATTTTTCTAAAGTACATTGTTGTTGGAGAGTTTACAGTCAGGCTGAGTAAGCAGCACAGCCAGAAACAGCTCACTCCAATAAATTAATTCAAAGGTCTCCTGGTTGAGCACTCAGGTGAATTTGCCTTGCCGTAGATGGTGTGTCTGCTACATTGCTAACTTTTGTTATGAGGTTTACTAACTGTGTGCAATTCTGGTCGCCACATTATAGGAAGGATGTGATTGCACTGGAGGGAGTGCAGAGGTGATTCACCAGGATGTTGCCGGGGATGGAACATTTTAAGCTACGAAGAGAGGTTGGATAGGCTTGGGTTGTTTTCGCTGGAGCAGAGAAGACTGAGGGGTGACATGATCGAGGTGTACAAGATTATGAGGGGCATGGACAGGGTGGATAGGGAGCAGCTGTTCCCCTTAGTTGAAGGGTCAGTTACGAGGGGACACCAGTTTAAGGTGAGGGGCGGGAGGTTTAAGGGGGATTTGAGGAAGAACTTTTTTACCCAGAGGGTGGTGACGGTCTGGAATGCACTGCCTGGGAGGGTGGTAGAGGCAGGTTGTCTCACATCCTTTAAAAGTACCTGGATAAGCACTTGGCATGTCATAACATTCAAGGCTATGGGCCAAGTGCTGGCAAATGGGATTAGGTAGATAGGTCAGGTGTCTTTAATGCATCGGTGCAGACTTGATGGGCCGAAGGGCCTCTTCTGCACTGTATTATTCTGTGATTCTGTGATGCTGTGAACTAGGTAGCATTTTCCCATTTGAATGATCTTTTATTTCCAATTAGTAGCGTGTAATCTGTAACCCAATGCTGGATAAAGGTTCACAGATGTGGGCAGCTCTTCAGTATCTTACCTAAGTGACCATTCTTCCTGTGTGACCTTTACAATGAATGCCAACAGACGACTTAACTGATTCCTGGGATGGTGGGACTGATGTATGAGGAGAGATTGAGTAGGTTAGGATTATATTTGCTGGAGTTCAGAAGAGTGAGGGGGGACCTCATAAAAACCGATAAAATTCTAACAGGACTTGACAGGGTAGATGCAGGAAGGATGTTCCCGATGGTGGGGGGGTCCAGAACCAGGGGTCATCGCCTAAGGATATGGAGTAAACCTTTCAAGACTGAGATGAGGAGAAATGACCGCCCAGAGAGTGGTGAACCTGTGCAAGTCGCTACCACAGAAAGCAGTTGAGGCCAAAACACTGTATGTTTTCAAGGAGTTAGATATAGCTCTTGGGTTTAAAGGGATCAAAGGGTATGGGGCGAAAGCAGGAACAGGTTACTGAGTTGGATGATCAGACATGATCATAATGAATGGCGGGACAGGCTTGAAGGGCCGAATGGCCTACTCCTGCTCCTACTTTCTATGTTTCTATGAGAGGTACAATAGAGCCAGAAATGGTCCCACCCACAATTGCCCATTTTCTAGGTGGAGGCCATTGGACAGTGAGAGGTGCAGAAGCCCTTGTGAAATTTCACCTTGTGTAACGCAGGGATTCTGACCCCAGGTATAGCACCATTAACACCTTCCTGACTGACATCTGCTAATCCAGGACAAAAAGGGGATCTACCTGGGTCTTTCTGGTCTTCATGGCTCAATAGGACAACATATGGTGCCTTTATTCAGTGGACCATCAGGAGGCCATCTTTATATTTTACAGAGGCAGAATACTGCAGTTGCTGGACATCTGAAATATAAGCAGCAAGTGCTGGAAATACTCAGCAGGTCTGGAAGCATCTGTGGAGAAAGAAACAGGTGCACAGATACAATCTGCTGAGTATTTCAAACATTTTCTGTTTATATTTGGCATATCTGAAGTCAGCCTGTGTGTATGTTCAGGGTAGCCTGTTCCTTTTAAACAAAAGCTGTAATAAATGGAGATAGAGGATCTGAAATTAACTCGGGGTGAAAGGCGGGCAGGGAGGAGGGGCAGGTACAAATGGCAGGGGTGCGGGAAAACCCGGACAGATGAAAGAATTCTGCACCTCCTGGCTCACAAGAAAACATGCATGTACAGCAAGCAATTAGGAAGACAAGTAGCATGTGAGCCTTTATTGCAAAGGGGTTGGAGTTTAAGAGTAAGGAAGTCTTGCTGCAATTATATACGGTTTTGATGAGACCACACTTGGAGTACTGTGTACAGATTTTGTCTCCTTTTCTAAGGAAGGATACACATGCCTTAGATAGGGTGCAACAAAGATTCACTAGATTGATTCCTGGGATAAGAAAGCTGTCCTATGAGGAGAGATTGAGTGGAATGGGCCTATATTCTCTGGAGTTTAGAAGAATCAGAGATGATCTAATTGAAACACATATAATTCTCAGAGGGCATGACAGGGTAGATGCTGAGAGCTGTTTTCCCACTGGCTGGAGAGTCTAGAACCAAGCGTCATGGTTTCAGGATAAGGGATTGGCCATTTAGGACTGAGACATGGAGAAAGACTGTCTGAATGAATAATTTGTCACAGAATCACAGAATTGTTACAGTGCAGAAGGAGTCCATTCGGCCCATCGTGTTCGCACTGGCTCTCCGAAAGAGCAATTTACTCAGTTCCATTCCCCAGCCTTCTCCCTATAACCCTGCACGTTCTTCATTTTGATATAACAGTCTAATTCCCTTTCGAATTCTTCAATTGAACCTGCCTCCATCACACTCTCAGGCAGTGCATTCCAGACATTAACCACTCGCTGCGTGAAAAAGTTTTTCCTCATGTCACTTTTGCTTCTCTTACCAAATACTTTAAATCTATGCCCTCTCGTTCTCGATTCTTTCACGAGTGGGAACAGTTTCTCTCCATCAACTCTGTCCAGACCCCTCAGGATTTTGAATACCTCTGTCAAATCCCCTCTCAGCCTTCTCTTCTCCAAGGAAAACAGTCCTAACTTCTCCAATCTATCTTCATAACTGAAATCCCTCATCCCTGGAACCATTCTCGTGAATCTTTTCTGTACTCTCTCCAATGCCCTCACATCTTTCCTAAACTGCGGCGCCCAGAACTGGACACAATACTCCAGCTGAGGCCGAACTAGTGCCTTATATAAGTTCAACATAACTTCCTTGCTCTTTTACTCTATGCCCCTATTAATAAAGCCTAGGATACTGTATGCTTTATTAACCGCACTCTCAACCTGTCCTGCCACCTTCAATGACTTATGCACAAATACACTCAGGTCCCTCTGCTCCTGCACCCCCTTTAGAATTGTACCCTTTATTTTATATTGTCTCTCCACGTTCTTCCTACCAAAATGAATCACTTCACATTTCTCTGCATTGAACTTCATCTGCCACCTGTCTGCTCATTCCACCAACTTGTCTATGTCCTTTTGGAGTTCTACACTATCCTCCTCACAGTTCACAATGCTTCCAAGTTTTGTATCATCTGCAAACTTTGAAATTGTGCCCTGTACACCAAGGTCTAGGTCATTAATGTATATCAGGAAAAGCAAGGGTCCCAACACTGATCCCTGGGGAACTCCACTACAAACCTTCCTCCAGCCTGAAAAACATCCATTAACCACTCCTCTTTGTTTCCTGTCATTCAGCTAATTCCATATCCATGTTGCTACTGTCCCTTTTTATTCCATGAGCTACAAGTTTGCACACAAGTCTGTTGTTTAGTTTAGTTTAGTTCAGAGATACAGCACTGAAACAGGCCTTTCGGCCCACCGAGTCTGTGCCAACCATCAACCACCCATTTATACTAATCCTACACTAATCCCATATTCCTACCACATCCCCACCTGTCCCTATATATTTTCCCTACCACCTACCTATACTAGGGGCAATTTTTTTATAATGGCCAATTTACCTACCAACCTGCAAGTCTTTTGGCTTGTGGGAGGAAACCGGAGCACCCGGAGGAAACCCACGCAGACACAGGGAGAACTTGCAAACTCCACACAGGCAGTACCCAGAATTGAACCCGGGTTGCTGGAGCTGTGAGGCTGCGGTGCTAACCACTGAGCCACTGTGCCACCCTTAATTCCTTAACTTCTCAGAAGTGACATTTTACCCCAATGTTTTGAGACAAAGTTGTTGCCCAGCTAATTACTGATAGTGATGCACAATTCAGAATCCTCGTATTGCCTATCGAATTCTAGGAGCAAAGGTGAGACAATTACCCATGGAAGCTCACAACTTGAATGCTATTAGCCAAGAAGTAACCTTCCTATTCTATTCATTTTCCCAAAGCAAGAGGATCTATTCAAGAGGTTACATCAGAATCGGCACCCTCTAATTACATGCATAATGGTTATGCTAGGCAAATGTGTGATTATGCCAAATGGCTGTTTTCCAGGGATCTTCAAAAAGCAATATGGATTACAATTGAAATTTCAACTCTTGATAAATGTCCTTTAACTTGACAGGAAGTTTCCTCTCCAAGACAAATAGACAAAGGTCTTAATCTTACAAAAGAATTGACCACTTCTCTGAAATTTAGTTGACCAGTACAGTAGCCGAGGCTCACGCTTCGAAATATCAAGCAAGTACTCCCAGAAAGTGCATAGGTGAAAAAAATCAAATGAGACCAGGAACAGGTTTGGCTGTGACATCTTCATTGTTCAGTAGCTGACCAGCAGTCAAGGTTCACTTGACAAATAACTACTTAGACTGCTAACACACATGAAACTGTACCTCCCCAACCAGTACTGCCAGTTTAAAACAAAAAATAAACAGGATCCCTCCCCATCATCAACAAAAGGATGAAGCCAGGCAGCCATTGAAGCAATGTTTCACGAGAACTGATTAATCTATTACAAATGACTGATCCTGTTGGTGTGTGCAGGTGGGCAAAGGGAATGAAACCTTGTACTCACAGAAGGGGGCAGAAATTAGCACCTTGAAATCCTTCTCAAGGATCTATAATATCACTGAAATAAATTTTTTGTATGAGTCTAAGGAAAGCCCTGGAAAAGTTACTCGGACTAGGAAGAGGCACATGGAGGAAGCTGGGCATAATCACAAGACGAGCAAAAGAGATGCAGGAATCAAAAAATCTGGAAGAAAAGTTGAAGGGATATGAATGGTAATGATAGAAAAAGATAAAATTAAGAAAATAAACCAAATGTGGGAACTATATAGAGGCATGAAACCACTAAAAAAAAATCATACATCAATAACACTGCAGCCAAATACCAAGTTTCAGAGTTCTCAGTGAGAAGTTGTGTGCTCACTGTTTTTAAACCATCATTTATGTTGGACAGAAACTCAAGTGCCAACAAATGGATTCAATTTGTGTGGCATTGTATCAAATACCTTTTGAAAATCCATGTACACCACATCAACAGCATTGCCCTCATCAACCCTCTCTGTTACCACCTCAAAAAACTCCAGCAAGTTAGTTAAACATGATTTTCCCTTAAAAAAATCCATGCTGGCTTTCCTTAATTAATCCCCATTTGTCCAGGTGACTATTAATTTTGTCCAGGTGACTATTAATTTTGTCCCGAATTAATTTTTCCAGAAGTTTCCCCAACACCAAAGTTAAACTGACTGGCCTGGGCTTATCTTTACACCCTTTTTTGAGCAAGGGTGTAACGTTTGCAATTCTCCAGTCCTCTGGCACCACCCCAGAGTCTAAGGAAGACTGGAAAATTATGGTCAGTGCCTTTGCGATTTGTTGTAGAATCTTCCCTTGAAAGTTATGTCATGCTGTTTAAAAAGAAAGATTTTAATAAAAGTGTAGTGTGAATTTGGCAAATTAATGTTTTTAATTAAAAACGGATGGATCCTCAAGGCCAGTGCAATCCCTTTTGATTAAAGATCTGAAGAGTTTGTGTGTTAATACTAAAAAATACACTTCCAACCTTTCCTTTGGCAATTAAAGTTTTAGCCAATTATCTAATTATCCCTAGATTTCCCTTTCTTGCCAATATTTCCTTGAGCTTTGAAACATATTGACATGTTCTAATTAATTAAGTTCTAATTTTCCCAAGTCTGTTGCTGAGAACTGATAATGTCACGGATTTCTGGCAGATCTTCTGAGCACTTTATTGCAGAATATCCACAGACTAGACAAGCAGCTAAAACACATTTAATTATGTTTCCTTTTAACCAGTTTGCCATTTATCTTGCCTATGTGGGAATGTGTGGATGTAAGAGAGGCTTCAGACTGTAGGCCCTGTGACCTACAGATATTCAAAAGTGCCAAAAGTTAGTCTTAGTGAAAGAAATGTGTGCAAGCTGACCAATGTATTTTAGCAGGAACATCAAAAAACATTCCTCACCCACTAGATGTCCACCAGAGGCCATAAAGGGAGATCTGAGATGAAACAAAGCAGTCAGAGTGACCCAACAGAATTAACAAGTGACTCATCACCAAAATTGACATTGACAAAATATCTGGTCATGAAGTAAACTGTTTCCTGATATTGTTGAGAAGTGATGCAAATGGTCGCATATGTGTACAATTAAAATCATCGAATCATAGAAATGTACAGCACAGAAGGAGGCCATTCAGCCCATTGTGTCTGTGCCAGCTGGCAAGTAGTCATCCAGCCTAATCCCACTTTCCAGCTCTTGGTCCGTAGCCTTGTAGGTTTTGGCACTTCACGTGCATATCCAAGTGCTTGTTAAATATTAGGAGGGTTTGTGTCCCTGCCACCCTTTCAGGCAGTGACTTCCAGATCTCCACCACCCTCTGGGTGAAAGAAATTCCACTTGAATCCCTTCTAAACATCCGACATCTTTCCCTAAATCTATGGATTCCTCAACCAAGGGCAATAGGAAAAGGGCACTCACCTACTAACAGTCATTGTCAACCAATACTGAAACCTCACATTTATGTGCTTTGTCTCACTCTCAGACTTAATGCTACTGCAATCTGCACATTCACATCTCACAGTGAACACACTGCCAGCCATTCAACATCACCCAGGATTCTATAAAACCAATAACATAGGAACAGGAGCCGCTCCTCGAGCCTGTTCCACCACCATTCAATTAGAATATGTTTGATTTGCACCTGAAATCTATTTGCCCACTTTTGTTTCATCATATATTCCTTGATAGCCTTACCTACCGAAAATCAATCTTAGTCTGCAAAGCTCCAGTTGCTTTAACATCTACAGCCTTTTGGGGAAAAGAGTTCCAGATTTTGATTACCCTTTGTGTGAACAAATGCTTCCTGATTTCATCCCTGATTGGCCTGGCTCACATTTTAAGTTTATCCCCCCATCATCTTTGATTCCCTTCCCAGAGGAAATAGTGTCTCCTTTTCTGCCCTATCAAATCCTTTTAACATTTTAAACCACTTGAGCAGATATAGAAAGTGCTGAAAATCTGCAGTCTAATGTATTTTTCTCCCTCTTTGCTGGACCTTTTTCTCCCCTTCTGTCCTGATATTGGGGACTTATGTTAGGGCCTAGTTCCATGGGAGCAAGTTCCCCTCTGGCATGAGCTTTGCTCCCATAATTTATGATCTCAGAACCCTTTGTCTATGTTTCATCCCTGTAGCACATTCCAATCCATCTGTTAGTTGTGTGCAATGGAAGGGTTGTGTTATTGTTTATAAATCCCCAGGGCCTGATAATCTACATCCCAGAGTACTTAAGGAAGTGGCCCTAGAAATAGTGGATGCATTGGTGGTCACCTTCCAAGATTCTATAGACTCTGGAACAGTTCCTACAGATTGAAGGGTAGCTACTGTAACCTCACTATTTAAAAAGGGAGGTAGAGAGAAAGCAGGGAATTATAGACCAGTCAGCCTGACGTCGGCAGTGGGGAAAATTCTAGAGTCCATTATCAAAGATTTTATAGCAGAGCACTTGGAGAACAGTGGTAGAATCGGACAGAGTCAGCATGGATTTACGAAAGGGAAATCATGCTTGACAAATCTACTAGAATTCTTCGAGGATGTAACTAGTAGAGTTGATGAGGGACAGCCAGTGGATGTGGTTTATTTGGACTTTCAGAAGGCCATCGACAAAGTCCCACATAAGAGATTAGTGTGTAAAATTAAAGCGCATGGGATTGGGGGTAGTGTATTGCGATGGATAGAAAATTGGTTGGCAGAAAGAAAACAAAGAGTAGGGATAAATGGGTCTTTTTCCAAATGGCAGGCAGTGACTAGTGGGGTACCACAGGGATCGGTGCTAGGACCCCAGCTATTCATAATATATCTTAATGATTTAGATTAGGGAACTAAATGTAATATCTCCAAATTTGCAGATGACACAAAACTGGGTGGGAGGGTGAGTTGTGAGAAGGATGCAGAGAGACTTCAGCATGATTTGGACAAGTTGAGTGAGTGGGCTAATGCATGGCAGATGCAGTATAATGTGGATAAATGTGAGGTTATCTACTTTGGTGGCAAAAACAGGGAGGCAGATTATTATCTGAATGTCTGCAAACTGAGAGAGGGGAATATGCAGCGAGACCTGGGTGTTCTCGTACACCAGTCGCTGAAGGTAAGCATGCAGGCGCAACAGGCGGTAAAAAAGGCAAATGGAATGTTGGCCTTCATAGCGAGAGAATTCGAGTACAGGAGCAGGGATGTCTTGCTGCAATTGTACAGGACCTTGGTGAGGCCACACCTGGAATATTGTGTGCAGTTTTGATCTCCTTATCTGAGGAAGGATGTTCTTGCTATAGAGGGAATGCAGTGAAGGCTTACCAGACAGATTCCTGGGATGGCGGGACTGACATATGAGGAGAGATTGAGTCGGTTAGGATTATATTCGCTGGAGTTCAGAAGAATGAGGGGGGATCTCATAGAAACCTATAAAATTCTAACAGGACTTGACAGGGTAGATGCAGGAAGGATATTCCTGATGGTGGGGGAGTCCAGAACCAGGGGTCATAGTCTAAGGATACGGGGTAAACCTTTCAGGACTGAGATGAGGAGAAATTTCTTCACCCAGAGAGTGGTGAGCCTGTGGAATTCGCTACCACAGAAAGCAGTTGAGGCCAAAACATTGTATGTTTTCAAGAAGGAGTTAGATATAGCTCTTGGGGTGAAAGGGATCAAAGGATATCGGGGGAAAGCGGGAACAGGTTACTGAGTTGGATGATCAGCCATGATCATAATGAATGGCAGAGCAGGCACAAAGGGCCGAATGGCCTACTCCTGCTCCTATTTTCTATGATTCTGTGTTTCTATGTTATTATAATGATATTCAATTCAGTTTCATGCTTTTCGAAGAAATAAGATTTTTGATGGCATAATGGACTGCTACAACCACTTGCAGTTTGAGGTCAGGAGAAATAAATATTAATTGATGAAAATGGAATAGTGTAGGTCAGATGGTTTCACAGGTCGGCGCAACATCGAGGGCCGAAGGGCCTGTACTGCGCTGTAATGTTCTAATTCTAATGTTCTAATTCTAATTCTAATTTACTAACACTAGATTGGCAACACAAATTTTTGGCAATTCTCTTCAGATAGGTCAAAGACTTGGAAGCAGATTGGGATTAAGACTCACTGGAATGACAAAGAGACTTTGCTTGCCTTGCATCATACGTCAAATGAATTCTTGACTTGGAACACAGGAACCTTAAGGCTGTTCCACCATTCAATGAGATCATGGCTGATCTGTGACATAACTCCATATACCCGGCTTTACTCCATATCCCTTAATACTTTTAGCAAACAAAAATCTATCAATCTCAGATTTAAAATTAACAATTGATCTAGAAATAATTGCCATTTGTGGAAGAGAGTTCCAAACTTCTACCACCCTTTGTGTGTAGAAGTGTTTCCTAATTTCACTCCTGAAAGGTCTGGTTCTAACTTTTAGACTCTGTCCCCCAGTCCTAGACTCCCCAACCAGGGGAAATAGTTTCTCCCTCTCTACACCTCTGTTCCCCTTAATATCTTGAAAACATATGTCCCCAATATCAGGACAGAAGGGGAGAAAAATACATTAGACTGCAGATTTTCAGCACTTTCAATATCTGATCAAGTGGTTTAAAATGTTAAAAGGATTTGATAGGGCAGAAAAGGAGACACTATTTCCTCTGGGAAGGGAATCAAAGATGATGGGGGGATAAACTTAAAATGTGAGCCAGGCCAATCAGCAAGATCCCATAAACAGCGCTGTGATAATGACCCAATAATTTGTTTTGGTGAGGTTGATTGAGGGATAAAAATTGTCAGGACATCAAGGATAACAAGGATAGCTCCCCTGCTCTTGTTCAAAATAGTGTCATGGGACCCTTTACATCCAAAGAGAGCAGTCAGGGCCTTGGTTTAATATTTTATCCAAAAGGCACCATCTTCAACAATGCAGCACTCCCTCAGTATAGCATTGGCAGGTCAGGCAAGAATCAAATCACCCCCTAATCTTCTAAATTCCAGGGGATACAATCCTGGTTTGTGTAATCGCTCCTCATAATTTAACCCTTGGAGTCCAGGTATCATTCTGGTAAAATTACACTGCACTCCCTCCAAAGCCAGTATATATTTCCTGCAAAGTAGAATGCTGCAGTTTCCCAGCATCAATGTGTATTGGAACATGTATAGGGATGTAAAATTATGCTACAGGTCTTTGCTCCAATAATGTTTGTATTTTTACTTTGTGAATGATATCAATGCATTTATATAATCGTTTTAACGTAGCATAGCACCCCTAGGAACTTATCAGTTAATGAACAGGAAGATATTTATAGAACTTCCAAGATAATGTATGGAAAATTATAGGTTATTTAAGTATGAAACACTGTTATTTGAGCCCTGAAGAAAAATACAAACAGGGGTTTGGGAAAAATGGATGTGCTTCACTTTTAATGATCAAAGCACGAGACCGAAGGAATCAGCTTTGTGTAATTTCTGGGGGAATTGGACCTGAAGAACCCACTGCATATTGAATGCAGTATAATGAGAGAATTTTTACAATATTCATCCTTGTTTTCAAATCCCTCCATGGCCTCGCTCCTCCCTATCTCTGTAACCCCACAATCTCCGAGATATTTGTGCTCATCTAATTCTGGCCTCTTGACCACCCCTGATTTTAATCGCTCCAGCACTGATGGCCGTGCCTTCAGCTGCCTGGGCCCTAAGCTCTGGAATTCCCTCCCTAAACCTCTCCACCTCTTCACCTCTCTTTCCTTCTTTAAGATGCTCCCTAAAACACTTTGACCAAGGTTTTGGTCATCTGCCCTAATATCGCCTTATGTGGCTTGGTGTCTAACTATGCTTTATAATGCTCCTGTGAAGCACCTTGGGATGTTTTATGAAAGGTGCTATATAAATATAAGAACAAAGAACAAAGAACAGTACAGCACAGGAACAGGCCATTCGGCCCTCCAAGCCTGCGCCGATCTTGATGCCTGCCTAAACTAACACCTTATTCACCTCCGGGGCCCATATCCCTCTATTCCCTTCCTATTCATGTATTTGTCAAGATGTCTCTTAAACATCGCTATCGTATCTGCTTCCACCACCTCCCCTGGCAGCAAGTTCCAGGCACTCACCACCCTCTGTATAAAACACTTGCCTCGCACATCCCCTCTAAACTTTGCCCCTCGCACCTTAAACCTATGTCCCCTAGTAACTGACTCTTCCACCCTGGGAAAAAGCTTCTGACTATCCACTCTGTCCATGCCACTCATAACTTTGTAAACCTCTATCATGTCGCCCCTCCACCTCCGTCGTTCCAGTGAAAACAATCCGAGTTTTTCCAACCTCTCCTCATAGCTAATGCCCTCCAGACCAAGCAACATCCTGGTAAACCTCCTCTGTACCCTCTCCATAGCCTCCACGTCCTTCTGGTAGTGTGGCGACCAGAATTGCACGCAATATTCTAAGTGTGGCCTAACTAAGGTTCTGTACAGCTGCAACATGACTTGCCAATTTTTATACTCTATGCCCCGACCGATGAAGGCAAGCATGCCGTATGCCTTCTTGACTACCTTATCCACCTGCGTTGCCACTTTCAGTGACCTGTGGACCTGTACGCCCAGATCTCTCTGCCTGTCAATACTCCTAAGGGTTCTGCCATTTACTGTATACCTCCCACCTGCATTAGACCTTCCAAAATGCATTACCTCACATTTGTCCGGATTAAACTCCATCTGCCATTTCTCCGCCCAAGTCTCCAACTGATCTATATCCTGCTGTATCCTCTGACAATCCTCATCACTGTCCGCAACTCCACCAACCTTTGTGTTGTCCGCAAACTAACTAATCAGACCAGCTACATTTTCCTCCAAATCATTTATATATACTACAAACAGCAAAGGTCCCAGCACTGAATCCCTGCGGAACACCACTAGTCACATCCCTCCATTCAGAAAAACACCCATCCACTGATACCCTCTGTCTTCTATGACCGAGCCAGTTCTGTATCCAGAACTAAATAAGTTGCTGTTGTTATAAAGTTCCTTCTAGCTTCAAAAGAGCATAGTCTTTTAACAATTGAAGGTGAACTTATCTTGCTACTTAAGCATTTATAGCACACTTTTCACATCCTCAGTACATTGCAAAGTGCTTCACAGTCAATGAATTACTATTGGAGTGTAGTCACTGTTGTAATGCAGTCAAATCTGGCAGCCAGTTTGCATATAATAAGGTCCCACAACCAGCAGTGAGATAAATTAATCCATTTTAGCAATATCGGCCCAGATGAATTCCGCTGCTTCAGAATTCTCAGGAATACCAGGATTGTTCCTTGTTGAGGCTGTACTGTCACACAGAGGGATGGAAATAACTTGTATATATACAAAATCCCTTGTGACTTTGCCAGTTTGTTTGGCACCTTCCCTTTATTAGAGGGAGTAATGTATCTATGTTTGCTGATGATACAAAGATAGGTGGAAAGGTAAGCTGTGGGGAGGACACAGAGAGGCTGCAAGGAGATATAGACAGGTTAAGTGAGTGGGCAACAAGATGGCAGATGGAATATAATGTAGGGAAATGTGAAGTTATTCACTTTGGTCATAAGAATAGAAAAGCAGAATTTTTGTAAAAGGTGCAAAACTTGTAAGTGTTGATGTTCAAAGAGACTTGGGTGTGCTTGTACAAGAAGCACAGAAAGTTAGCATGCAGGTACAGCAAGCAATTAGGAAGGCAAATGACATGTTGGCCTTTATTGCAAGGGGATTGGAGTACAAGAATAAAGACATCTTACTATAATTGTATAGGGTTTTGGTGAGACAACATCTGGAGCACTGTGTGCAGTTTTGGTCTCCACATTTAAGAAAGATATACTTGCATTGGAGGTGGTGCAGTGAAGGTTCACTAGATTGGTCCCAGGGATTAGGGGCTTGTCCTATGATGAGAGGCTAAGTAAATTGGGCCTATATTCACTGGAGTTTAGAAGAATGAGAAGCAATCACGTTGAAACTTACAAGATTCGGAAAGGGCTGGATAGGGTAGAAGCTGAGAAATTGTTCCCACTGGTCAGGGAATCTAGAACACGGGGGCACAGTTTCAGGATAAGGGGCCGATCATTTAGGACTGAGATGAGGAGAAATTACTTCACTCAAAGGGTTGTGAATCTTTGGAATTCTCTATCTCAGAGGATTGTGGATGCTCCATCGTTGAATACATTTAAGGCTGAAAAAGATAGATTTTTGGTCTCTCAGGGAATCAAGGGATACGGGGAGCAGGCGGGAAAGTGGAATTGAAGCCTAAAATCAGCCATGATCGTATTGAATGGTGGAACAGGCTTGATGGGACATATGGTCTACTCTTGCCCCTATTTCTTGTGTTCTTGTGAGGAAGCATTGTGGAAAGCGTTTTGCAGGCCTGTATGGGCAAGAGGAAAGGTCAACCCACCCATAATAGTGGAGCAAATCAAACTGCTTCTTGTCATAGTTATTTACATTTGCATCCAGCAGTCAGAGTACAACCTCTTTCTGGGGGAGTTTCCAAGTTTCCAAGTCTCCAATAACATTGACTTTGCCTCCTTTATTTTATAGGGTTATTTCCAACAGAGCATTTCTCTTATAGAAAGCAACCCTTAGGGTAAATGGGGTATAAGTAACTATTAAAAGTGGCTTTACCTTTGACTTGTCTGTTTTGCTGCATGAAGGAATGTGTATGCACTAATTACTGTGTTAATTTAGAAGATGATATAGGCTGGAGTGCAATAGAAAAGCAGCAGTTTGCTGGTCATTAATTTCTTTGTCCATAGAGTGGTGATCTGGATATAACCTGAGCATTACCACCTGCAAGTTCCCCTTCAAGCCACACACCATCCTGACTTGGAACAAGATCACTGTTCCTTCACTGTTGCTGGGTCAAAATCCTGGAACTCTCTTTCTAACAGCACTGTGGGTGTACCTCCCCACATGGACTGCAGCAGTTCAAGAAGGCAGCTCACCAACACTGTCATGCAGACCCCCACCTGCCAGGAACGAGGCATATTAATTTTGTCATATGAACTGATTTTAAACTGTTCTGGAGTGAAGAAAGGACTTGTTAAAAAAATCAGCAGACATTTGGCTGGAAAAACATTTTGCATATTGATAGACAGTGCATGGAAGGACAAAGGGGCTATTTATTTATTAAACTTATTTAAACTCTAATACAGTTCATGCCTATGGATATATGACACACCCGTGCTGACATGCACACGAGATGTACACATGCAGATAGGGACAGAAAAGAGAAGAAAAGATATAAAGTGGAACAATTTGAGGCAATATCTTGTTACTGTGCTTCGCTCATGGTATAGTCCTTTTGTAGGTAATTCCTGTGTTTTGTTGGGGCCCAGTGTTCTGCTTAAATCTTGTTCACATAGGAAGCTTTTCTCTCTTTGAGGTTCATGTGTCTTCACAAGATTCAATTCCCTGAGAGATGAGCAGGAAGACAGGAGAGGAGGTAATTCTTGCTTCAGTTCCAGGAGCACACGGCGTTCTGAGTTCAAATTCTGTTTTTCCAGTTTAAAACTCCCCTAGTTGACCAGCAGGTGGTCATGTGACCGACTGGTTTGACCAGGTCTCTTCTGTGTATTGGGGCGGGGACTGGTTCCTTTGTTTCAATTCTGTCTGGTACTATGCAAATGTCCTTTCAGCCAGGGGGTTGCAATTGTAAGTTTTAATGTTCATGTAGTGAAAGCATATGTGCCTCAGTCTTGGCAGGTGGAGGGGGCGGGGGGTTTGCCTGAAAAAATCCACTGATGACACATGAACCCCAAGAGAGAAAAGTCTCCTACAGTGAACAAGGTTTCCGAAGAATACTGGGCCCCACCGAAAAGCAAGATCTACCTATAATCATGGACTCTACAGTGAGCTCGAAGAACCATAACAAAAACCCTCTTCAGATATTACCTCAAACATCTCCACTTTATTTCCTCTGCTCTTTTCTGTCTCTATCTGCATGTGTTTATCGCATATGCATGCTACTGTGGGCGCATCGTGTATCCATAGGCGTTAGCCAAATTAGAGTTTAAGTTTAATAAATTTTAACCTTTTTTCTTTAAACCTAAGAAAACCTGATTGTGCTGGTTTCTTTGCCTTATAATTGGAAAGCAGTGAACAAGGATTCACCAAGGGGGAGCTAAAACACGGTTTGCTGAAAATTAAACCCTGTTACGGTAAGACCAGAATCACGGAATCACAGAATAATACAGTGCAGAAGAGGCCCTTCGGCCCATCGAGTCTGCACCGATGCATTAAAGACACCTGACCTGTCTACCTAATCCCATTTGCCAGCACTTGGCCCATAGCCTTGAATGTTATGACGTGCCAAGTGCTCATTCAGGTACTTTTTAAAGGATGTGAGGCAACCTGCCTCTACCACCCTCCCAGGCAGGGCATTCCAGACCATCACCACCCTTTGAGTAAAAAAGTTCTTCCTCAAATCCCCCTTAAACCTCCTGCCCCTCACCTTAAACTTGTGTCCCCTCGTAACTGACCCTTCAACTAAAGGGAACAGCTTCTCCCTCTCCACCCTGTCCATACCCCTCATAATCTTGTACACCTCGATCAGGTCACCCCTCAGTCTTCTCTGCTCCAGTGAAAACAACCCAAGCCTATCCATAAATAAAAGCAAAATACTGCAGATGCTGGAAATCTGAAATAAAAACAAGAAATGCTGGAACCACTCAGCAGGTCTGGCAGCATCTGTGGAAAGAGAAGCAGAGTTAACATTTCGGGTCTATCCAACCTCTCTTCATAGCTTAAATGTTCCATGCCAGGCAACATCCTGGTGAATCGCCTCTGCACCCCCTCCAATGCAATCACATCCTTCCTATAATGTGGCGACCAGAATTGCACACAGTACTCCAGCTGTGGCCTTACCAAAGTTCCATACAACTCCAATATGACCTCCCTGCTTTTGTAATCTATGCCTCGATTGATAAAGGCAAGTGTCCCATATGCCTTTTTCACCATCCTATTAACCTTTCCTTCTGCCTTCAGAGATCTATGGACAAACACGCCAAGGTCCCTTTGTTCCTCGGAACTTCCCAGTGTCAGGCCATTCATTGAATACTTCCCTGTCACATTGCTCCTTCCAAAGTGTATCACCTCACACTTTTCAGGGTTAAATTCCATCTGCCACTTTTCTGCCCAATTGACCATCCCGTCTATATCTCCTTGGAACCCAAGACACTCAACCTCACTGTTAACCACTCGGCCATCTTTGTGTCATCCGCGAACTTACTGATCCTACCCCCCACATAGTCATCTATGTCGTTTATATAAATGACAAACAATAGGGGACCCAGCACAGATCCCTGTGGTACGCCTCTGGACACTGGCTTCCATTCACTAAAACAGCCGTCTGTCATCACTCTCTGTCTCCTACAGCTAAGCCAATTTTGAATCCACCTTATCATGTTACCCTGTATCCCATGTACATTTGCTTTCTTGATAAGTCTCCCATGTGGGACCTTGTCAAAGGCTTTACTGAAATCCATGTAAACTACATCAACTGCACTACCCTCATCTACACACCTGGTCACATGTTCAAAAACTTCAATCAAATTTGTTAGGCATGACCTCCCTCTGACAAAGCCATGCTGACTATTCCTAATCAAATTTTGCCTCTCCAAGTGGAGATAGATTCTCTCCTTCAGAATTTTCTCCAATAGTTTCCCTACCACTGACATGAGACTCACTGGTCTGTCGTTCCCTGGCTTATCTCTACAACCTTTAAGCCTGCCAAAACCTCCAATACCTTGTCACTCCCCATGACAATTTGCTCAAGAACCTCACCGTCTCTCTCTCCAAGTTCCATATCTACATCCTCATTCTCTTGGGCGAAGACAGATGTGAAGTATTCGTTCAACACCCTACCAATGTCCTCTGGCTCCACCCACAGATTTTCCCCTTGGTCCCTAATGGGTCCTACCCTTTCCCTGGTTATCCGCTTCCCATTGATATACTTATAGAATATCTTGGGATTTTCCCTACTTTTACCAGCCAGAGCTTTCTCATATCCCCTCTTTGCTCTCCTAATTGCTTTCTTAAGCTCCATCCTACACTTTCTGTACTCCACTAATGATTCCATTGATTTGCTCTCCTTGTATTTGCTAAAAGCCTCTCTTTTCCTTCTCATTGTACCCTGAATGTTTCTGGTCATCCATGGTTCTCTGGGCTTGTTGCTTCTACATATTACCCTAGAGGGAACATGTTGGGCCTGTACCCTCCCCATTTCCTTTTTGAATGCCCCCCACTGTTCTTCTGTAGATTTCCCGACAAGTAACTCTTTCCAGTCTACCTTGGCCAGATCCTGCCTTATTTTACTAAAATTCGCTCTCCCCCAATCCAAAACCTTTTTTTGCAACTTGTCTATTTCTTTCTCCATAACAAGCTTAAATTGTACCATGTTGTGGTCGCTATCACCAAAATGCTCCCCCACCAACACATCAACCACCTGTCCGGCTTCATTCCCCAGAATTAGGTCCAGCACTGCACCCTCCCTTGTTGGATCCTCTACATATTGAGCTAAAAAGTTCTCCTGCATACATTTTAAGAGCTCCACTCCATCTAAGCCCCTAACACGATGAGTATCCCAATTAATGTTGGGAAAGTTGAAATCACCTAATATAATTACCCTATTGTTATTTGTACACACCTCTTTAATTGTGCACATATTTGCTCCTCAATTTCTTGCTGACTATCTGGGATTCTATAATAAACACCTAGCAATGTGACTGTCCCTTTTTTATTCCTAAACTCTACCCATAAAGCTTCATTTGATGCTCCCTGCAAGATATCATCTCTCCTTACTGCAGTAACTTACTCCTTAACTAATATTGCAATGCCCCCGCCTCTTTTACCCCCTCCTCTGTCTCGCCTGAAGATTCTATATCCCGGGATATTGAGCTGCCAATCCTGCCCCTCCCTCAACCATGTCTCCGTGATGGCTACTATATCACAATTCCACATGTCAATCCTTGCCCTTACCTAATCCATTTTACCTGTGATACTCCTGGCATTAAAGTAGAGGCCTTCCATCCTAGTCTTACTCCCTTGAAACTTACTTCCGCTGTATTCCCTCTGACTTGTTTGCTTTCCTGTGTTTAGCTGTGTCCCTATTCTGCTAGGAGTCTGCGTCCCCTCCCCCTGCCAAATTAGTTTAAACTCCTCCCAACAGCACTAGCAAACCCGCCAGCAAGGATGTTAGTCCCCCTCTGGTTCAGATGTAGACCGTCCCGCTTGTACAGGTCCCACCTTCCCCAGAAACCGTCCCAGTGGTCCAGGAATCTAAAACCCTCCCTTCTGCACCAACTCTTAAGCCACGCATTATTCTGTGCTATTCTCCTATTTTTATACTTGCTAGCACGTGGCACTGGGAGTAATCCAGAGATTACAACCCGAGAGGTCCTGCTTTTTAGTCGACTGCCTAACTCCCTGAATTCTTGATGCAAGACCTCATCCTTCTTTCTACCTCTATCATTGGTACCAACATGTACCATGACCTCTGCCTTATCACCCTCCCCCTTCAGGATGCCCTGCAGCCGTTCAGTGACATTCCGGACCCTGGCACCAGGGAGGCAACACACCATCCTGGAGTCACGTTGACGGCCACAGTAGCGCCTATCTGTTCCCCTGACTACAGAGTCCCCTATTACTATTGCTCTTCCTGTCTTTCCCCCTTCCTGTGCAGACAGGCTGCTTGTGGTGCCAGAAGCTTGGCTCTGTCCGCACTCACTGGAGGAACCAGCCTCATCAGCCTCCAAAATAGAATACCGATTTGCAAGCGGGACCCCACGGGACTTCTGAACTACCTGCCTATTTCTCTTGGACTGCCTGGTGGTCACCCATTCCCTTCCTTCCTCAAGTCCCTTCAGCTGCGGTGTGACCACCTCTCTAAACATGCTAGCCACGATGCTGTCAGACTCGCGGATGCTCCACAGTGTTTCCAGCCGCCGTTCCAGCTCTGAAACCTGAGCTTCCAGGAGCTGCAACTGGACACACTTCCTGCACATATGCTGGTCCCGGGGACTGGAAATGTTCCCGGATTCCCACATGCAGCAGGAGGAGCAAACCACGGCTTTAAGCTCTCCTGCCATGACTAAACCCTTTAAATTTAAAACTTTAGAAGACTATTATAATAAAAAATAAATCAACTAAGTCTTGCTAAAACAATGACTTACAATTCAATCCAGTTTGAAAAATACCCACCAGGACTTACTCACCAGTCAGCTGTACTCTTTGGAAACTCTCGGTTCCCCTCACGCTCTTTGAGGACAGGTAGGAAATGAAAGGAGCTCCTCGCTCCCTCCTCACCAAACTCCCTCAGTCACAAAACTCCCACTTTAGCACTCTAATGCAGCCCCAAGTCAGCAATCCAGTGCAAACGAAGTCAGCAGTGTAAGATGGCCCACATTTATACTGTCTGACTCTAGCCCCTGAAAACTGGTTTAAGCCAGTTATCTAATTAACAAGGTGCAGCTGCAAGCAGAGCCTGAGTGAACTCTGTTTAAAGCTGGTCTAAAACTCACCTTCTCCAACCCAAACAGCAACTGTTAAGTTAATTTGCTAAATAAAAGAAAGACTAGACTTTAGATAAAACTAACCCTTAATTACTCTCAGTCACAAAACTCCCACTTTAGCACTCTAATGCAGCCCCAAGTCAGCACTCCAGTGCAAACCAGGTGAAAGCTGAGAGGGAACCCTAGACCCCTTTCTCAATGGGTCAAAACAACCATCTTCTCAAGGGCAATTAGGGATGGGCAATAAATGCTGGTCTTGCCAGCAACACCCATGACCCATGAAAGAATAATTAAAAAAACACCTGATTGCTATGTGTGTGATATTAGTATAATTAAATTTTTTCTTTGCATTCCTCCACCCCATCCTGCCATCGCCCCATCACTCCAAGATAAAAAGTTTGCTTTCTGTATATAGAAAAACTGAGCAGACACAACAGCTTAATATTGCCAGGTTTATTTTGATCTCAGGAATTTCCTATTTACAATTAAACTCCATGGCCTTAAAAAGATCAGCTTGTGACTGTTCATCGTAGCAGCAGTATAATACATTACATAGCATGGCATTGTTAGTATAACACAACTCATCATCCAACATACAGTGAGCAATACCATGGGAGGTCTGCTAGTTTTGCATATAAAAAATAATTGTTGCCTTTATGGTGCTTAGAATTTATAAACTATTTTGTAACACTGTACAGGTGAACTATGTTAATATTATGCACTTCATATGTTGACAGGCCTTGTTCTTTCTAATGTACAGGTGTTGTCCTGTTGGAAGGAGAAAGTATAAATAATTGGTAAGAAATGTCCTGATATCCTGCTTGTGATTCTGCTGCTGCTTATCTCTAGGTATTACAGTCCGAGATGTTCATACCTGTGTACTATGCTGGCTGTGGGATCCTGGACGCTTTAGGGTCCTGTCGATTAGCCAGAGACAGGTGGAGGCAAGTGACTGGGGGTGACTTAGCAGCTACCCATCTATTCCTGTGCTTCTGCATGCATGCCACCAATAAAAGAATACATCCTGTGCGTTTGTTCTTGTTGGCCCTCGTCTCCTGACCTTTGCTTCTCTTTCACTGTGTCCATCTGACCTCTTTGTCTCTCACTCTCTGACCCCCATATCTCTTTTTATCTCTCTCCCCTGATCTCTAACTCTCCACCGCCAATCTACTGTTGTATCCTTGGATCTGTCTGTGCAATATTTCATTCTCTCAGATATTACTCTCACTCCCTCACCTCTCTTTTTTAACCCTCATCTTGCATTCCATCTTTCTCTGAAATATTTCATCCATCTGTGCCTTTTATAATCTAATGGCCCCATCTCTCCTCTCATTCTTTACATAACTCTGATATTATTCTTTCTCCAGAATCTCTTTTCTTTCACCATTCACTCTCTGCCCCTTCTCTCTCTCCATCTCTCTTTGCTATCTCTTCTGATCTTTCACCCCATCTCTCTCCTTCTGCCCTCAGTCTTCATCTCTCGTTCCACATTTTCCTGACTCTCTCTCTCCATTCCCATTCCCTCTTTTGAGGTAAACAGTGTTTATGAGCAGAGAGACAAATCCAGCACAGCAATAAATATATAAGGAAGGTGAATAAAAGTTTCTGGGTGAGAAGAGAAACCCAACTTCTTTGTTACAATTACTAGTGTAGCTCGGCAGAACTAAGGCAAATGAAAGTTATTGAGAATTGGCAGACATGTGAAGATAAGAATTAGGAGCAGAAGTAGGCCATGGCTGATCTGTTTGTGTTTCGAATTTCACACTCCCATCTACCCCCAATAACCTTTGATTCCCTTGCCTAACAAGAATCTATCTACCTCCACCTTAAAAATATTCAATGACCCCGCCTCCACCACCTTCTGAGGCAGAGAATTCCAAAGTCGCAAAACCCTCTAAGAGAAAAAATTTCTCCTCAACTCTGTCCTAAATAGGCAACCCCTAATTTTAAAACAGTGACCCCTAGTTCTGGACTCCCCCACAAGAGGAAACATCCTTTCCACATCCACCTTGTCAGGACCGTTCAGGATCTGATAAACTTCAATCCAGTCTCCCCTCACTCTCCTAAACTCCAGTGAAAACAAGCCCAGTCTGTCCAACCTTTCCTCGTAAGACAACCTGCTCATTCCAGGTATCAATCTAGTAAACCTCCTCTGATCTGCCTCCAATGTATTTACATTTAAATAAGGAGACCAAAACTGCACACAAGCTCAGCAAATTTAAAATTATTTAAGTCTTCGTTCAAATATCGTGATCAGATCAAATAGCTGTAAATGTTAATTGCAGATTATTTTTATTTTAGTATGTAAGTTAATAATGTTACAAATTAAATGAACGTTGGACTGTCATGGTATAGTGATTAAAGGTTTTGTTTGGAAAATGGAAGACTATCAGCAGTTACTGTCCACGATTGGAACTCAAAGGAAGCTTTTCACTGGTAATAAAAGGAGAACATGTTGACACTGCAACCATGGGTCAGCTTCAATAAACTGTTAACAGTTGTCTTCAGCTGTACGGCAGAACACAACAACTAAAGCAAAGTGTATCTGTGTATTAAATCACACAGATAGTGCTGTTATTTCACAGGATTGCTTCCCCTACTGGTACCGCTGGGGCCATTATGTTCAGCCTATCTCACCTTTTATATGCGCTATCTCTATTGACATCCTTACATCTCAGGGTTATCAACATAGGGTGACAAGAAACACCAGTCTCCCTCTCTGAAGGAGAGGGTACAAGTTTTAACATCTTAAAAGAGGTGGCCAGCGTATTCATTGTTACTTTGCTGACTGCCTGAAGAAAAAGTGTGGCTGACAGAGGTATAAAAGTGTTAACTGTGCCCAAGTTGGTAGCATTCTTGCCTCCTGACGCCGGAGGTTGTGGGTTCAAATCCCACTCCAGGGACTTTAGCACAAAACCTAGGTTGAGATTCCAGTGCAGTACTGAGGGAGTGCTGCAGTGCCATCTTTTGAATGAGACATTAAACCCATCTGCCCTCTCAGGTGGCTGTAAAAGATCCCATGATACTGTTTCAAAGAAAAGCAGGGTGTCCTGGCCAAAGTTTATCCCTCCACTGCCACCAAAAAAAGAGAGGTCATTAGAATATTGCTGTTTGTTGGAGCTTGCCGTGCACAAATTGGTTGCTGCATGTCCTACATTACAACAGTGACTACATTTCAAAGTAGTACTTCATTGGCTGTAAAGCATTTTGGGACATCCTGAGGTTGTGAAAGGCGCTATATAAGTGCAAGTCTTTTTTTATATAAGTTTACTGACATTATTGTGACTCCCCCTAGCATTGCCTCTCCTAGCAATAGCAGTGACTCACAATGGAGTACGGTTTCACAGGTACTCACAGCTCTCGGACACTTCAGCCAAATGGTCACGTAAACTGTAAATGCCAGAAAGCTATTCAACTACTGGGACAGATCTTGTATTCACCTCACCTGAGGTCCACAAACTACTTTTATATTGCAGCCAAGATGTTGGGACAGTGAGCTCACTGCACTACACTCCCAGGTATTTCTTTCTAAAGAGCAGTTTGTCTTCCTGTAATGCATGGGAATGCTGTTTTGTACATGTGCAAATACCGAGAGAAAGTAGTATTGTGTGGATGCATTGACATTGGGCTGAATTTTGCTATAGGAATAACGGTGAGGCTAACAGCATTCACTGTTATTAAGGAATAAATCAGACAGCAACTTCTGGCATGCTGAGTTAAATGTGGAAATCAGGAAGTTGTTGTTCAGGTTTCCCTGCTCCTCCAATAGCTGTGCTACACTGTTATCTTGCTGAGACACACGACAGTAAGATACATGGACGGGCATGAAGTTGTTCCACTTATGTGATGGCTACCCACCAAACTCATTAGAATAAGGTAGAGCTTAGCCATTTAAATGCAAAACATTTTATCGTCATGATCAGTCTTAATTACTGCCAAACACCTCTCTGCCCCTGAAAATTAATTGATAAGTGTGAAGTCTCATTCCCATAGATTTCAATTATTGTTGGAGATTTTAAAATCTTAAAATATTTAACGTTTTAAACTTTTTCTTTCTGTCTCTTATCGCCCTCTCTTTATCCCAACTTTCTTTCCCTCTAGTTATTTCACTTTCTGTACATATTTTTTCATTGAATTCACTGTTCTAATTTATACATGCTAATGAGACTGTGCATAACCGCAGTAAGGATCCTTCAATCTAATTGATTAAAGTGATGACCTGTTGCTTTCTCTGTTCACATAGTTCCTAGATTCCCCGTAGAGTGTGCAGTGCTGTTTTAGATCCCTAATTACAGCAAGTTCCAGTGCAAAAGGCTATAGATAGTCTGTGGACAAGCGTAAGTGTAACAATGAGCTGGCTCTGTTCCTTCGCTGCTGACTCCAAATGCCGGCCTGTTGTGATGTTACATCCCAAAGTTACCAGTGGCAAGTCCAGAAGATCCTGTGATTAAAAATTAAATTCTTTTTAGCCACCCGTCCAAAAAGGTCTAGCAGTTTTATTTTAATGTGACTATTAGTCAAGCAAAATTGAACTACAGGAATCAGCAGCTGAAGCCCAGTGTGAGAGCAACACAAAAGCAACCACACATACTCTTTCCAGAAGGGCTTACTGAATATTGATCAACAATGGTTGATCAATTATTGGTTATTGATTAGCTTCACTATAGGTGTAAGATATAAAGTTCAATGTGGTTGACTTTTAACTTCCCTCTGAAATGGCCTAACAAACCACTGAGTTGTCAAGAAGCTGGTTCACCCCCACCTTCTTGAGGGCAGTTAAAGACGGGCGATAAGTGCTCGCTTTGCCAGGGACACCCACATTCTGTGAATGAATAAAAAATAATGTCCTCTCTACCATCCTGCTTGATTACTGACTTGGATTGCAGCTGAGACCTCCAGGACCACACCACGCACTGTATGTATTGGGGTGCTCTCTAGTTATTACATTTTAATGGTCTTTCACCCTATTTAGTGGACTGAACACTTACACAAAGAGACTTTTAAATTACATGGCACCAACTGCACAACAAAGGCGCTTGACTTGCTTGAGGACTTATTAAAAACTAGAAAAAAAATTTACATCAGATAACAAGATGAACCTCTTTACTCAAAGAATGGTAAATACTTGGAGCAATCTATTCATTAAGGTAGCAGGTTATTCAAAATACAATTTGCTGCTATGATTGGAGAGTTCATGTACTAACTAGACAGTCGAGCTTCGATAGACCAAATGAACCTTTCTCACCCCTGATTTTCCTTATCTAACATAACACATTTAAAAATAGACACAAAGCTTTCAGCTTTTATCTACAGACAGCTGTAAACTGCAAACTGTAGATCAAAGTGCGACTCAGTGACTTGTCTAACTGAGATATTGAACAATAGGTGGCTCGTATATTTTCTATGAAATAAAACGTTGTTACCACACCTGCCGATGCAATTTGAAATTTACTGCATTGATTTCTCAATGATGACTGTAAAATAACATCTTGCTACTTCCCATTGCTCACATATTGTCCTAAATCTGGCATGGTTGAGATGTTGTTGTATGGTACAATGGAGAATGCTTGTTTCGTTTTGCCTTTTGTATGTTATTACAGGGACAAATAGCCATAATAGTTCCATGTCTCATCTGTAAAGCGATTGGCAAAAGAATCAAAGGCGCCGTGAGGAAAAATGTTTATGCAGCAAATGGTTACGATCTGGAACGTACTGCCTGAGAGTGTGGCTGAGGCAGATTCAATCGCGACTTTCAAAAGGGGATTGGCTAATAACCTGAAGGGAAATAATTTTCAGGGCTGCGGGGGGAGGGAGGAGGAGTGGGATGAACTAAATTGCTCTTGTGGAGAGCCGGCATGGGCTTGATGAACCGAGTGGCCTCCTTATGTTCTGTAACCATTCCATGATTCTATGATTCTATGCGCAGAACATTTGGGATTCAAAAAGCATAGTTTTCCATGAAAGTTAACATTGTGTCTTCAGAGAGGAATCATATTCCAGATCTAATGGGTCATTTGTACTGTTCTTGCCATTTAAAGATCTATGTTTACTTTTGGGTGACTGATTGGCATCAGGCACGAGTTGGCCACCTCTCCCAGTGATGCAGAGGACTCCATGATTCTGAGGCCCTGGCTTCACTTAAATCTGGCTGGTGAGCAGAAAAACAGCAAAGAGTTCACCAGATTGAGTCCTCAAAATTGCATCAGTGTGGCAGCCAGCAAGGTAAGTTGTGGGGTGAATATCACGATTACAGAGGGTGTGGGTCTGAGCACAGAACACTTTTGTGGGCCTTAGAGGAGAACCCCTGTTCATCCAGGTCCTACAAAGTAACTCAGCACTTACCTTTGGTGAGCCTCTTCAGTTCCATCATCCATGGAACTGGTCAGAATGTGTATGATGCAGACTCTGACCAGTTACAACCTAAAATGGCAATTGGTTTGGTTGAGTGGGCAGAAAAGTGGCAAATGGAATTCGTTCCAGAGAAGTGTGAGGTAATGTATTTGGGGAGGTCAAACAAAGCGAGGGAATACACGATAAACGGTAGGATATTGAGAGGGGTAGAGGAAGTGAGAGACCTTGGAGTTCATGTTCACAAGTTCCTGAAGATGGCAGGACAGGTTGATAAAGTGGTGAGGAAGGCATAGGGAATGCTTTCCTTTATTGGCTGAGGTATAAAATACAAAAGCAGGGATGTAATGTTGGAACTGTATAAAATGCTGGCTAGGCCACAGCTGGAGTATTGCATACAGTTCTGGTCACCACATTACAGGAAGGACATAATTGGTCTGGAGAGAGTGCAGAGGAGATTTACAAGAATTATGCCAGGGCTTAAAAATTGCAGCTATGAGGAAAGATTGGATCGGCTAGGGGTTGTTTTCCTTGGAACAGAGGAAGCTGAGGGGTGATTTAATAGAGGTGTACAAAATTATTAGGGGCCTAGATAGAGTAGACAGGAAGGACTTGTTTCCCATGGCAGAGAGATCAGTTACCAGGGGGCACAGATTGAAGGTGATTAGAGGGGACATGAGGAAAACCTTTTTCACCCAGAGGGTGGTGGGTGTCTGGAAGTCACTGCCTGGATCAGTGATGGAAGCAGAAACCCTCAACTCATTTAAAAGGTACCTGGACATGCATCTGTAGTGCTGTAACCTGCAAGGCTATGGACCAGGTGCTGGAAGGTGGGATTAGATTGGGCGGCTAGGTTTTTTTTTTCAGCTGGCGCAGACACGATGGGCTGAATGGCCTCCTTCTGTGCCGTAACTTTTCTATGATTCTATGGTGTTCTATATCAAGAGCCAGGAGTTGAAGGATAGAACTGGAGCCTGGTCTTTACACACTTTATAAGCTTTTAGTTACAGAGATGCACATTACAAATATGCATCTCTAAACCCAACAACAACAGTTTCCGTCTGCTCCTTTATACAGGCACACAAGTGAATCCCCAGTTAATGCCCATGACCTGAATATAATGAAACACTCAATTAATATACAATTAGCAACTGGGGTCCAATTACATCCTAGGACCCTGATTTCCATATTAAAAGGAATCTATCACCTGAAATGGACGTGTCCATTGGACACCTGGCAGTAGGCCCCATTCGAAATGGAGCCGGCTGCAGTGCCAATGTTAACAGAGGTGGTAAGGCTACTGACTCCATTTTGAGCAGGTTAACAGCCCAGTTAATGCCAGGCAAAGGCAGTGAACATCAGCCCCTGCGTCTTCATGAACTAAATTTAAAATGATTCTACTTAAAGTGAAATCAACATTGATCTGTGCTTCCATTAATTCTTATATTAATCCTGGAGATAGTGAGATTCCACCTTGCGACAATTTATCAGAATATGTTTGTTCGCATTGTAGTTGTCATTTTTATTATAGCCCTGAAGCAAACATGGACCTTCATGTCTTTAAATATAACATCCTGGGGCTGGGGGAGGATGGGGGGGCGTGGTTACAATTGACCAGAAGCTTAACAGGACCGGCCATCATCTTAAACATTCACCCCCTCCACTATCTACAAGATGCAACGCACCAAGGCTCCTTTGACAGCACCTTCCAAAGCCGTGATCTCTACTATCTAGAAGAACAAGGGCAGCAGATGCATGGGAACACCACCACCTGCAAGTTCCCCTCCAAGCCACACACCATCCTGACTTGGAACTATATCGCCGATCCTTCACTGTCACTGGGTCAAAATCCTGGAACTCCCTTCCTAACAGCACTGTGGGTGTCCCTACCCCACATGGACTGCAGCAGTTCAAGAAGGCAGCTCACCACCACCTTCTCAAGGGCAATTAGGGTTGGGTAATAAATACTGGCCTTGCCATCCCATAAATGAAGATAAAAAGTATAGCAGCCATCAGTCCACGTGGCCTACCATTAAACACCTCTTCTGATCTGTGTTTAAATTTGTTCACTGTTTTAAAATGCTAATTGATGCATTTAAATGTAGAAGTAATGGATTGGGTTCCTGTCTCCTGGATCTGCTAATTTACTTTCCTGGATGAATTGTTTAGCCACCAATTAGTTGGCTGCAGCATGATTTTTTATGAATAGCGTCATGGCTTTGATGCTGCTCTCTTCTTCAGAATTAAATGTTTTCTGATTGTTGTTAAAAATGGCTTGCTGCTAGGTGCGATACCATTAAGTGGAGCATTGATTTTGTTCTGTGCTTAAATGGGTGTTTGAATTGGCACTTGATTTTGTTATTTGTATAATTTCAGACAGTAAAATAAATTTCAGTTTGCTTTGTTCCATGGTTCTCCAGTTTTCTTGGGAAACTCTGAAGAAGCAATTCTGTAAATATTAAATCCCTCCATGGCCTTGCCCCTCCCTATCTCTGTAATCTCCTCCAGCCCTACAACCTTCCAAGATATCTGCGCTCCTCTCCTTCTTGCCTCTAGCCCATCCCTGATTTTAATCGCTCCACCATGGTGGCCGTGCCTTCAGCTGCCTGGGCTCTAAGCTCTGGAATTCCTTCCCTAAACGTCTCCGCCTCTCTACCTTCCTTTAAGACACTCCTTAAAACCTACCTCTTTGACCAAGCTTTTGGTCATCTGCCCTAACATCTCCTATGTGGCTCAGTGTCAAATTTTGTTTGATAATGCGCCTGTGAAGCACCTTGGGAGGTTTTACTACATTAAGAGCGCTATATAAATACAAGCTGTTGTTGTTATTGTGTTTGTACATCCTATTTATACATCCACGTTTCACTAGGACCACAAGGGATACCAAAAGACGCCGTTAAACCCATCTACAAATTCTGATGTTTCTCCTCTGGCTTCCTGCACCTTCAAGAATAAATTTTAAGATTGTTGCCCACACCTTCAAATCCTTCCATGGCCCCACCCCCGCCGGCCTCTGTGCTCTCCTCCAGCCCTAAGGTCCTGAATGTCTCTCCTGTCCTCCAAGCCTGGCCTACTTCTTGATCCCCACTCCTTCCCCTCCACATCAACAGCTGCTTCTTTGACCAGCTTTGCCCAGTCTCTCCCATCTTTCTATCTCCTTTCCTGCCTTCTCTTGACGATCTTTCTCCTGTCAATAATTTTAGTGAAAACATTGCATCAGTAAAATTATGGGCAGGATCTGCCCACCTCCTCATCACCAGGCCTGATGTTCAATCTGTGCTGAAACTGTACAGGCCCTTTGGCCACAGTCCTTTCCAGATCAGGGAAAGGAGTCTTCAGCCAGCATTCCTCCCCTTGATCTCTATTCAGTATCTCCCTACTTGGGGATATAGGGTGATGAAAGAATTAAGCTCATGTATATTCCCACTTCACCACACCTATTCAGTTGGATAGACTGCTAACGTTTACAGTCTTGGTTCACACATGTAGAATGAATACATGATGCAATATTTAAGAGCTTGCTGGCATATTATTCAACATGCTTCAATGCCTTCAGCAGAGGAAAGGTGGAAATTGGAAAATAATACACTGCAGCAATGCACCAAGGCTCCTTAGACAGCACCTTCCAAACCTGCATCATCTACCACCTAGAAGGACAAGAGCAGCAGATGCATGGGAACACCACCACCTTCAAGTTCCCCTCCAAGCCACACACCATCCTGGCTTGGAAGTATATCACTGTTGCTTCATGGTCGCTGGGTCAAAATCCTGGAACTCCCTCGACCTACCTACTCTACCTACACCACACGGACTGCAGCGGTTCAGGAAGGCGGCTCACCACCACCTTCTCAAGGGCAATTAGGGGCGGGCAATAAGTGCTGGCCTTGCCATGAACAAATAAAAGAAATATAAAAACTGTTTCACTGAAACCAGAATGCATCATTATAATTTTAGGTTTTACCTAAAAGGTACTGAGCTAATGATGGGGTTAACAGGGAAAATCCAAAGTGATTGATAGCACCACTGTTCACCTTGTGCAGACTCTAAATCGCCCATGGCAATGCCTAGTAACTGACTGCATTGTTGTAATCTGTCGTATCAGCAAAGCTACTAACGGTCTCCACCCTTTCTAAAACAGAAAAACAAGCATTCAGATATCCTTGTGCATGACTTCACTGTCTGCTTAATGTAATGGCTGTCACTATTTATCCATCATTTTTCTTGTTTGCACAATAAATTTGTTATTTCATGGACGAGGATTTACTGATGAAATAGTGTGATTGTGTTTTGCAAAAGTATTCCTGTGTCACTGAACTTGTTTATCTGGACTTCGTCACCCATTTGATAAATAGGAGCTCGATTAATCAGCATGGTGGGGGGGGGGGGGGTAAAGTTCCTTCTGTAGGGGGGGTAAAGTTCCTTCTGTAGGGAGGGTAAAGTCCCTTCATACATTTTATTACTTTTCTCTATCAAAGTTCGTATTCAATTCTTTTTGTTTATGCCAAACTGAGTTCAGAGACAGGTCAAATCTGAAATCATAAGTGTAAACTCTAAGGACTGCGATTAAATAGAAATTAAAAGCAGCCTGACAGCGAGAGCAGGAATATTAAATTTACATTTTCATTCTTTAACTACCTAAACTCAAGGTGTTTCTAACAACCTATATATACCACCTAATGCACAAGGGGCAACACAACATATATAATCCTGAAGGATATATTTGAGTTCTTCTGGTCTCTAGTTACCAGTCATCAGTAAAGTACAAGGGGAAATCGGTACATGAAATGTCCAAAAACTGCAAATGCCAGGAATCTGGAACAAAAAAAAAATGCTGGAAATGCACACTGGGTTAGCTGGTACCAGTGGTGAGAACAGATAGGTTTAGGTTTTGGGGGGGGGACTCTTTTTCAGAGCCTAACCCAACACATCAAAACATCTGGTGGATGTGCAACTGCTTTGCCACAATTTACAGTACTCGATTGAAAGTGCTTTCAACTGGCTTAAAGTGACCATTGGGCTGATGGTTGGAATGGGTGGGACAGTGTGAGGAAAGGTTGAGCACCCTGACTTTGGTAAGTGTATCACTGAAGACATTAAATGGGACAAGTTCTCCTAGGCCTCTTCCACTCAAAGCTATTACAGATTGGCTCCCCAGTGCTGCTGGATTATTGTCCCATCAATGCTCCAGAACTCCAATTTCCATTCTTTCCAGATTCTGGGACCTCTTTTCCAGTACTTACACACCTTAACATCATGCCCCTGCCATACCCAGATCCTGGGATTTCCCTTCCATTGCTTCCAGACCATGAAACACAAACTCCCATTTATTCCCAACCTCAGGACTCAAGATTTCCACCGCTTCCAGATTCCAGGAACCCTCAGATAATTTCAGAGCATGACAGACCCCCCATTTTACTTTTATTTTTAGTTTTATTTTCTTTTTATATATATATTTTGTGTTTATTTAATTTTATTTCATTTTAGTTTGTTCAGTTTGCTTACCCACTGTTTTTTTTTTCATGTTTGTACTTGCGGCTGTTCAATTTTCAGTCCATTAACACCCTATCTGTACTGATGCTTTGTCTTTCAACACACCATTAACATATTGTTTGCCTTTGCTCCACGGCCTTCTGGTCAGCTATTCTGTGACCTTGTCCTATCTACACCTTCTCCTTTGTTATCTCTTGCCCCACCCCCACTTTACTTGCTTATAACCGTTCACATTTCTAATATCTGCCAGTTCTGAAGAAGGGTCACTGACCTGAAACGTTAACTTTGCTTCTCTCTCCACAGATGCTGCCAGACCTGCTGAGTATTTCCAGCGTTTCTTGTGTTTATTTCAGATTTCCAGCATCCGCAGTATTTTGCTTTTATTTTAGTGTTTCCAGGCTCATGTGCCCTTATCTCTATTCTACCATACCCAGAACCACTCTTCAGTACAACCTAATCCTTCAGCACTGCTAACCCCACTATTCTGTCACATTGCCCATTCTAATTATCAAGGCCACTGCTTTACACTTTTCATGGAAAAATATACAGAATCACAGAATTTGGTCTACCCTCTGATTCCAGTAAAAATCCCAGAATACCATTTAATGAACACACAATTTAACTATAATATAAATTATCTTGTGTCTACAAATTAGTTCTTTGGCTAAGGGAGTTTATTTTAACTGTGCAAACATGGGAAGTTGCTAGAAAGATGTCATTCTCGGGTGATCTGAACTACAGAAGCACAAATTGTAAAAGAAATAACCTAAATTAGGTTTTGGTTCTCCAGACCAGGGGACAAAAACACCTGATCCACTCCTGATTGTCCTTTCTTTATTCATTCACAGGATATGGGCATTATTGGCTTGGCCAACATTTCCCTTGAGAAGGTGGTGGTGAGCCGCCATCTTGAATACAACCGACTGCTTGCGAGCCTATTTCAGAGGACAGTTAGGAGTCAACCACATTGCTGTGGACCAGGAATCATATCTAGGGCAGTCTGGGTAAGGACAGAAGACATCCTTCCTAAAGGACATTAGTGAACCTGATGGGTTTTTATGACAATCTCGTAGTTTCATAGTCACCATTACTAACACTAGCTTTTTTCCAGATTTACTTAATTAACCCTAACAAACTAATTAATTAACCCTCCATAACAGCACTGTGGGTGTACCTTTTTTTTATTCGTTCATGGGATATGGGCGTTGATAGCAGGCCAGCGTTTATTGCCCTTGAGAAGGTGGTGGTGAGCTGCCTTCTTGAACCGCTGGAGTCCATGTGGGGTAGGTACACTCACAGTGCAGTTAGGGAGGGAGTTCCAGGATTTTGACCCAGCGACAGTGAAGGAACGGTGATATAGTTCCAAGTCAGGATGGTGTGTGACTTGGAGGGGAACTTGCAGGTGGTGGGTGTTCCCATGCATCTGCTATCCTTGTCCTTCTAGGTGGTAGAGGTCGTGGGTTTGGAAGGTGCTGTCTCAGAAGCCGCAGCGAGTTCCTGCAGTGCATCTTGTAGATGGTATATCTCCACCACAAAGACTGCAGTGATTCAAGAAGGCAGCTCACCACCACCTTCTCAAGGGTAATTAAGGATGGGCAATAACTGCTGGCCTAGCCAGTGATGCCCACATCCCTGGAATGAATAAAAATAGCACTGGAATTAAATTCACCATCTGCCATGGCAGGATTTGAACTCATGTCTTCAATTAGTGCATTTAGATTGCCCATCCATTAACATAACCACTATGTTATCATATCTCTACTGCATAGTATGCATACCTGGGTGTTGACTGAGGAGACGCCGAATTCTGGCTGTATTGTTCCAATACGGTGAGATAGACTATCACTATTCACTGCCTCCGCTCACACACAAAATACTGGACACTTGGGGCAAAGTACCTGAACACAGCTGGCAACTTTTGTGACGACACAAGGTCGTTCTTTCACAAAAGAAAGAGAGAAGAGTGTGGAAAATTATTTTCTCTTTTCTCCTGAAGGAGCTGTCTCATGCTGGGTGTAGTTCCATTTGCTTAGGTGGCAGCCTTACCGGGTTATTTGATCAGGGAGAGTCAGAGTCAAGCTTGGTCCTGTCTGCCTCCTTTGCCCACACACGCACACACTTTCTAGGACTGATCAGGAGCAGGAAACATGCCTGATTGCTGCCTCCATAGCTCAGCAATGCCCTCATTGCAAGCTGTCTCAGCGCAGACCAGGATCTGAAACTGGAAACACCTTGATCTGTAAGACTCAGTGCATCAAGGAAGCTAAAAAAAAACAATACTTAATAGATTTGTGTTGGGGGTGTTGAAAGTAGGATATAAATGGCATTGAAAATTTGAGCTTTTGAAATATGATTCACTTGAAATTAATGTAGTGCTAAATTGGGCAAATTCCTGACAAGAGGAGGTAAGTTACTTGTTGAATCTTGGAGAGGAATTTTCCATAGTATTTTTCTGAATTGACCACATTTTTTTTTATTCTCTGGATTTTTGTCTCTTGTGGGAGATTGCTTGCTTAGAGGGAGGTGGGCCAACCATGTATATGTCTGGCGACAGTGGACTTGGGTCCAATGGTATTTTTCAACCATTCTGTTTGTATATCTGTGAAACCAGCTTCCTCTGTGTTATAGCCACTTGGTGTGACATGGTTGTTCCCACTGTTCAACCTGACCGCAGCACGTGAATTTGTACTAAGAGTTTAGCCTCTTTGTGTTTTATTTTTCAAATAAACAGATTTTCTTGCAGGTTTTTAAAAACAGCCAGCCAATTGTTTATTGATCAATACACCTTATCCTAATATTGTCACAACCTCATTCACTCATGCATTCACTCACTCACACACCCACACACACACAAGAAGAAACAGATAGAGGAGGGAAGGAAGTAGGTGGGTTTTTGTGGGGAAGAAGGGATACTATAAATCTCTTGAGTTCTCTTGACACTCAAAGTCCAGATAGTTGCAGGCCTGTGGTGATTGTAGATTTATCTCTTGATTGCAGGTTCTGTTGAAGATGCTGTGTCGCTTCTAGCTCTCTCTGCTATATAATGTAGATGTTGGGTTTTTTCAGCAGGGCATGTGATTTCTGGCTTGTTGGAATGCCAGCTGTTACAAGTAGCTTCATCTTTTGGGTCAGTCTCTCTCTCTCTCTCTGGCTGTCTTTTTTAAGGTAAAACTGTGTCACTTCTCACCCCCTGTTAAGAGACATTCTGGTTTCTTTCTCATGGTGATCACACAATGACCAGGACGTGGCTACTTCACGCCTCCTTTGTTTTAGAAGACATGCACAACTAGAATATTTCCATGATAGATGTGAGATTGGTTTCATTTTGGCTTTGAAGATTTGTTCATTGTTTTTGTGAGACTATTCCAATATATTTAAGGTTAATCCCCTTTGTTTCGGTGGCCATTTTGGACCATTGTTCACTTTTTAAAAATAAAAGTTCATTTTTTAAAGAGAAATCCAATTTTTTTCATAACTCTTCAGAGTTACTCCTTGAATCGCAACTCCGATGTGCGTGACACCTCCCCCAAAATGGAAAAAATGAAATTCCTTGGATTTTTGTGTTTTTTGGGTTTAGAAAAAGGGGGAAAAATACAGTTTAGGGTCACATCACTTTACATGTTCATTTCATTCACTCCTCAGGCTTCCAGCTTATGTTCTTTCCATCATACTTTTGATGAGGTACCATCAAAAAATTGCATTTCTTTTGATTATGTTTTGTCAACTGGGGTTGTAGTTTCTCTCACACCAGTGTGTATGACTTTAGGAATGTTAATTTCCAGGACCATGTGATGTTTGGTGATACTTGTAGTATGCAAACTTCTGTTACTGCTTGTGGCAAGATTCACTGTTTGCACAAGCCTTACCCCCTTGACAACTGCTTCCACAATACATGGCATTAACCATTCAGGTTCTGGCCCATTGATACTTCTTATTTCTAGGGTGATAGTGGATGATACATTGTTGTTTTAGCTCCTGCAAGGCATCTGGGATTTCTTCCTGCCCCTTGTTGTTGCTGAGTTCTGACTCTCAATTGTTGGGTTTGATTAGTTTTGGATTTGGAACCTGATTGTGGGGTTCATCAGTAGGTAGAACTGTACTGATCTCACTTTCAATTCTCTTGTGATTTTCACAAGTGCAGTTCACTTTAGGGTATGTTACCTTCCCTTTTCCCTTTACTTCTGAGATAGGTGTTTCCCTAAACTGCCCTGTGACCTCTGGGACACTACTGCTTGCAGGTGATTGTCCAGCTTCCACTGCACTCCCCTGTGGCATTTCAACTAGGTAAGGCATCTCCCTCACTCTTGGCTTTCCCATTTGGGAACATTCCTTGTCCCTATTTTAATCTTTAAAAAAGGTATCAGCTAACCATATCTTGGTTGCTTTTCTGTCAATTTTTTCGATTTTTATCGTAGCTTTTCTAAACCTTTTTGGCTTTATCTGGGCCCCTTTAAATTCTTCTGGCTCTATTGTCCACTGTAGGATTTTTGGGACTTCCCCAGCCCTCTGCAGCTGTACAGAGTTTTGCTTTCTTCCCTCAGTTTCTCCAGTCTCTGCGGACTGCTCTGTACCCGCTGGGTACAATACTGTGCTTTCTGCCAAGTCATTGCCCAACAATAGGTCTATCCACTGCATGGGTAAGCTCAGAATGATTCCGACTATCACTACCCCAGTGAGCAACTTATTCTGTAGGCAAATTTTGACTAATGGAACCTTCAAGCATTTGCCAGTAAGCCCTGTTGTTCTGCTTTCGGGTGGCATTTCGGTAAACCTGACTGCCAGTAGGGTTTGAAAACAACTGATAACCCTGAGAATGGTTATCTGTTTTCCTGGTGCCTGGGACATAAAATGAGTAATTTTACCAATTTGTAAAAAATTCTGCTACATGTTCTGTTCTTGAGTTATATATGAACACATGCTTACCACTTTGATATTCACAGACACTGGTTTGATTTCAGCGCCTCCTGTTGGTATTTTGGCATACATACAATTGACCTAGAGATGCCCAGATTTGTCACACTGGAAACATGTCGGGCAGACCCCTACTTGTTTGTCCCCTGCTTTCCTTCTTTTAAAAGTTGGGGACTGGTTGGGTTTTCCTTCCCTGTTCTCCTTTTCTCTCAAGTCCATTTCTTATTCCTCTCTACATCCCTGCTATCTCTCCCTAGCTTATATGAATTACTGGAGCTAAATTTATTCAGTGTTCGGGATTTATGTATTAATTCATAGTTGTCAGCCATTTTTGCTGCTTCCCTTACTCTTGTGACTCATTGTTCTTCATTGTGGGTTCTTATACTAACTGGGATGCTATTTTTAAACTCTTCCAGTGACATCACTTCTCTCAAATTTTCATATGAGGGTTCTAGCTTGAGAGATCGTATCCAGCAATCAAAAGCCATATGTTTAATTCTTTGGAATTTAAGGTCAGTCCGTGTGAGTCTTATCTGGGTGTGTCGGAATTTCGGTTTATATACTTACAATACCAGCATATGCATTTAGAATTGCAGTTTTAGTTTGTTCATAATCAGAGGAACTTTCTTCTGATAACGGGGAACAAGCTTCACGAGCCAAACCCACGAACTTGCCTTGTTAGAGGAGAGTCCAGAATTCTTTTGGCCATTTTAGCCTGGTAACTATTTTCTCAAATGAGATAAAATATGACTCAACCTCCTCCTCATTAAATTTTGGAACTAGTCTTGAGTGTCTCAGTGCATCAAAGTTCTGTTCTAAATTGGGGATAAGTTTTGAGTGACTAACAGCATTTTCATTTTGGGTTTGCAGCCGCTGTAACTCAAACTTTCTGCTGTTTCCTGTCTGCATCTCCCTAAGCCTCTTTTTGCTTCTGCAACTCTCTTTCTTCTTTTTCCTTTTGAAATTGTGGTTCTTCCTTTCTTAACTGTAACTGGATACCAGCTAAAGTTAGTTTTTCAGAGTTGGATTCGAGACTTTCTTCTTCTAGTTCAGGAGTAAGTTTAAAATGATTGGCTAGAAATTGCACCAGTTCAGGCTTCTTTGCTTTTTGTCTGAAAGTGATTCCCACCTCTGTAGCTAAGCTTTTGAAATCTTCAACACCTAATTTGTTTAACTTATCATGGGACATGTCTCCCTGCTCTACAAACACCTTAGCATTAAATGTGACTATCTCTTTTGTTTCTAGCACTGTAGAGAAAAAAAAAACAGAATACAAGAAAATCTGTTAGTTTATTTTTCCACAATTTTAGAGGTCAAATTTCCTCCCGTTTCCAAATCTCAAGTTTGTTTGGTGGTTCAGAGGCTTGCTTTGAGACCCCAATTTGTTACGGCCATGTGGTCTGACATGGGCGGTGTTTTATTTTTCAAATAAACAGACAGTGACAGGTTTTCTTGTAGGCTTTTAAAAACAGAAATTCAATTGTTTGTTGATCAATACGCCTTATCCCAAAATTGTCACAGTCGCATCCACTCATACATTTGCTCACTCTCTCTCTCACACACACAGACACACACACACACAAGAAACAGATAGAGGAGGGAAAGAGGTAGGTGGGTTTTTGTGGGGGAGAAGCATAATGATAAACCTATTGAATTCTCTTGAGACTCAAAGTACAGATAGTTGTAGGCCTGTGGTGACTAGCTTTATCTCTTGATTGAAGGTTCTGTTGAAGATGTTGTGTCACTTCTAGCTCTCTGCTCTATGATGTAGATGTTGGATCTTTTCCAGCAGGGCATGCTCTTTTGGGCTTCCTGGAATGCCAGCAGTTATAAGTAGCTTCACCTTCTTGATCAGTCTCTCTCTCTGGCTGTCCTCTTAAGGTAAAACTGTCACTTCCCACCTCCTGTTAGGAGACTCTGGTTTCACGCCCATGGTGATCTCACAATGGCCCAGGATGTAGCTACTTCATACCTCCTTTGTTTTAGAAGAAGGCATTCAATTCTGGAAAGTTTCTATGAAAGGGATGAGATGGGTTTCATTATCACCTTTTGGCTTTGAAGATTTGTTTATTGTCTTTGCCAGACTATTGTCTTAGGCCCCCAACTATCTTCAGCTGCTTCAACAATCCCTCCATCGTAAAGTCAGAAGTGGGGATGTTCACTGATGATTGCACAATGTTAAGCACCATTCGTGACTCCACAGATACTGAAGCAGCCCATGTCCAGATGACGCAAGACCTGGACAATATCGAGGCAGGGGCTGAAAAGTGGCAAGTAACATTCGCGCCACACAAGTATCAATCAATGACCATCTCAAACAAAAGAGAATCTAATCATCTCCACCTGATGTTCAATGACATTACCATCTCTACATCACCCATTATCAACATCCTGGGGGTTACCATTGGCCAGAAACTGAACTGGACCAGCCACAAGAGTAGGTCAGAGGTTGGGAATTCTGTGGCTAGTGACTCACCTCTTGTCTACCCAGTGCCTGTCCCCTATCTGCAAGGCACAAGTCAAGTCAGGACTGTGATGGAATACTCTCCACTTGCCTGGATGGATGTAGCTCCAACAACACTCAAGAAGCTCAAACCATCCAGGAAAAAGCAGCCCGCTTGATCGGCACCCCATCCACAAGCTTCAACATTCACTCCCTCCACCACCGACACACGGTGGCAGCAGTGTGTACCATCTACAAGATGCACTACAGTAACTCACCAAGGCTCCTTCAACAGCACCTTCCAAACGCATGACCTCTACCACCTAGAAGAGTAAGGGCAGCAGATGCATGGGAACACCACCACCTGCAAGTTCCCCTCCAAGCCACACACCATCCTGACTTGGAACTATATCGCCGTTCCTTCACTGTCACTGGGTCAAAATCCTGGAACTCCCTTCCTAACAGCACTGTGGGTGTACCTACACCCCAAGGACTGCAGCGGTTCAAGAAGGCAGCTCAAAGGCAATTAGGGATGGGCAATAAATGTTGGCCTAGCCAGTGATGCCCACATCACATGAACGAATAAGAAATATTTGAATATACAAAAGGTCAATCCCCTTTGCTTTGACGGCCATTTTGGACCATTGTTTATTTTTTAAAAATAAAGGCTCATTTTTAAAAGACAAAGTCCGTTTTATCATAACTCTTCAGAGTAACTTCATGAATGTTATCTCATGGCAGCTTCGATGTGCGTGACACCTCCCCAAAAGTGAAGAAATGAAATTCCTTGGATTTAAGTTTTGTGTTTTTTTGGGGGGGGGGGGGGGTTTAGAAAGAGGGAAAGAAACAGTAAGACAGTTTAGGGTCACATCATTTTACACGTTCATTTCATTCACTGCCCAAGCTTCCAGCCTACATTTTTTCTATCATACTTTGGATGAGGTACATCAAACAAGTTGACTTTCTTTTGGTTACGCATTGTCAAATGATATGTAGTTTCTGTCACACCAGTTTGTACTACTTTAGGAATGTGACTCTCCAGGACCATCTGATTGTTGGTGGTACTTGTAGTATGCAAATTTCTGTTACTGCTTGTGACAAGATTCTCTGTTTGAACAAGCTTTAATCCCTTAACTACTGCTTCCACAATAAATGGCATTAACCATTCAGGTTCTGGCCCATTGATAGTCCTTGGCCCATTGATAGTCCTTGGGTTGAATTTAGTTCCCCCCCCAGGCCTTTGGGTTCATGACGGGGGAGGCCTGAAGATTGCTCCATGGAGGCCCGACCCTGACTATGACACCGTGAGGGCTTGGCCCGATCTTCACGGAGGCGGGGAGGCCTCATGGTGGCTCCCCCGCTTGGCGACAGGCCCAGCATTTACATATTTGAATAAATACTTTGCCTAATTGCAAGCCCACCACTGCCTCCGGTCTCGTTGTGATCTTCGTGCCGCTGGCTGGCGCTCCTGCGCTTTCTAATCTCCATCTGGGGAATGGTTGGGAGTGGGGAGCAGGTAATTTTTTTTGTTCGGGAGGGGGGTGGTGGTGGAAAGTAGCGATAAAGGTCCCTCATTGGTGGAGGGGATGGTCGGAAGGGGTCAAGTGCACTTTGAGGGGGAAAGGTCATTTGGAAAATGCAAGTGTTTTGGGGTGGGGAGGGAAAGTATTTAATATTGTGGGTATTGCGGTAATATGGGGTGGGGGGAGGTAATGGGGAGAGGTCCAAACATAGAGGTTTCAATTGTTTTCAAAAATGTGTAGTGATTTCTTTAAAAATCCCGTAAGGGCTCCAAGCCCTTTAAAAATGGTGTCAGCGCCTGTGCACAGGCAGCTGACGCCATTGCCAGTGATGGATGGGACACACCCTCCATGTGATCTGGGGGGTGGTGGGGGGCAGGCCACGCCGTCCATTCAGTTGAGCCGCTGCACTCAAGATTGCGGCGGTTCACCAACATGGGGCTGACACGGGCGGGGCATGGTTTTCTTTGCCCCCCTGCTGACCTCAGTGGCAGCAGAACAAGGTTCCGGCCCTTATTTCTAGGGTGATATTGATCCATGCTAACCTCACTCTTAGTTCATTGTAACTGGATTCTAGCTAATGGTCTCTGATTCTCGGCGTTCTTTGAAATAATGCTGTGGGATCATTTACACCCACCGGAGAGAGCAGATAAGGCCTCAGTTTAGCATCGCCACCAAAAGTAGCATATCCAACAATGCAGCACTCTCTCAGTACTGCACTGGAGTGTCAGCCTAGATTTTTCTGCTCCCGTCTCTAGAGTGGGACTTGAACCCACAAGCTTCTGACTCAGAGGTGAGAGGGCTATCAAGTCACACCTGACACTTGGCAAACTGTTTCATTAAAGTTAATATAAATTGCTATGTAACTAGCAGCAGTGATATTTAAACTATCAGAGCACATTGTCAACATTTGAACAATTGTGTGGAATGTGCAATAATATGGAACATTATTTTCTAACTCCCATCTCCTTTATAGTTATTCAGATATCAGATAGAAAGAAAGATTACGTGTTTACATCGCATCTTATTATCACACTCTCAGGATGTCCCAAAATACCTCACAACCAATAAGGTACTTTTGAAGTGTAGTCAATGTTGTTAGGTATCATGACACAAGGATTGACATTGCGTGCATGAAATTTTACATCAACTTTTGCTGAGAGGTGCTCGGCCCATTTTAAGGGCTATTTGAACTGGACTTCCTCCCATTTGCTCATGAAATCTTGTCATGTGGGAAATAGTCAGCAGAAGGTGGTTCAAATCAGATCTGAGTACCTGTGAAATCATCATTATTTTCATGCAATAAAACAGAAAATCCCATCCAAAGTATTATTAGTCAAGTGAGGAGGAGTCGAAGGGCTTCCCTCTTTTCCCTCTCCTCGTTTGACCACCAACAGGTTTAATTCCTTCTTAAAGTGGATGTACTGGCCAATTCAGTAGGGTATTTGATTACTTACTGCTGTGATCATAACATGAACCAACTGGACAGGTTTTCTTGAGTTAACAAAGAAAGACAACGCACCAACTTTCACTCACACACATGCACCCAAATAGGTTACAGAGTGGGGAAAGATTGGTTGAGTTAAAGTCCATAAAAAATGTATACAGTCTGTGGAGTTTGATGATTCGGCTGGCTTCTGGCTGAATTCAGTCGTCCTGAGGCTTTTAGTTTGAAGAAGTAGATGAATGATTTGGTGAGTCTTTTGGCGATAGCGATGCAGATGATTTCCTCAAATGGGTTTCTGATTGTAGCTGGAGTATGTAAGGATGATCAGTCAACTGGCAGGATATGAAAGCTTTCAATCTGGAATGGAGAGAGAGAGGGACCCTCACTTAGGGTCTGCACATGTCAGAGTCCAGTTGCTTCTCTTTTTCCTGCAGAGAAAGCACCAGCTTAAAACTACAAATGTGGAGTGGCTGGTCATTCAAACATAGCAGTTAGCAGTACTTCTCAACTTGCTGAAAGAACAGGTAGTTCCTTTAAACTTCCTGGGTCTTGGTTCTTGCTGGGAAATGCAGCCATTTCGTCTCCCTCCTCACAGTCCTCTGCAATGTAGGATACAGTGTTGCGAACTAGGTGATCATCTTAAGCTGCTAGCAGTCATCCATTTTCAAATGTTCCTTTTAAATTTCTTCAAAACAATATAAATTCAGATTTCCAGTCAAATTTCAAAGAAAATTATCATTCAGCAAAACACATAGACGTAACAGTACAATAGCCAATTAATACAAAGAACAAAGAACAAAGATAATTACAGCACAGGAACAGGCCCTTCGGCCCTCCAAGCCTGCGCCGATCCAGATCCTCTCTCTAAACATGTCGCCTATTTTCTAAGCTTCTGTATCTCTTTTCTTCCTGCCCATTCATGTATCTGTCTAGATACATCTTAAAAGACTCCATCGTGCCCGCATCTACCACCTCCGCTGGCAATGCGTTCCAGGTGCCCACCACCCTCTGCGTAAAGAACTTTCCACGCATATCCCCCCTAAACTTTTCCCCTTTCACTTTGAACTCGTGTCCTCTAGTAATTGAAACCCCCACTCTGGGAAAAAGCCTCTTGCTATCCACCCTGTCTATACCTCTCATGATTTTGTACACCTCAATCAGGTCCCCCCTCAACCTCCGTCTTTCTAATGAAAATAATCCTAATCTTCTCAACCTCTCTTCATAGCTAGCGCCCTCCATACCAGGCAACATCCTGGTGAACCTCCTCTGCACCCTCTCCAAAGCATCCACATCCTTTTGATAATGTGGCGACCAGAACTGTACGCAGTATTCCAAATGTGGCCGAACCAAAGTCCTATACAACTGTAACATGACCTGCCAACTCTTGTACTCAATGCCCCGTCCGATGAAGGAAAGCATGCCGTATGCCTTCTTGACCACTCTATTTACCTGCGTTGCCACCTTCAGGGAACAGTGGACCTGAACACCCAAATCTCTCTGGACATCAATTTTCCCCAGGACTTTTCCATTTACTGTATAGTTCACTCTTGAATTGGATCTTCCAAAATGCATCACCTCGCATTTGCCCTGATTGAACTCCATCTGCCATTTCTCTGCCCAACTCTCCAATCTATCTATATTCTGCTGTATTCTCTGACAGTCCCCTTCACTATCTGCTACTCCACCAATCTTAGTGTCGTCTGCAAATTTGCTAATCAGTCCACCTATACTTTCCTCCAAATCATTAATGTATATCACAAACAACAGTGGTCCCAGCACGGATCCCTGTGGAACACCACTGGTCACACGTCTCCATTTTGAGAAACTCCCTTCTACTGCTACTCTCTGTCTCCTGTTGCCCAGCCAGTTCTTTATCCATCTAGCTAGTACACCTTGGACCCCAAGCGCCTTCACTTTCTCCATCAGCCTGCCATGGGGAACCTTATCAAACGCCTTACTGAAGTCCATGTATATGACATCGACAGCCCTTCCCTCATCAATCAACTTTGTCACTTCCTCAAAGAATTCTATTAAGTTGGTAAGACATGACCTTCCCTGCACAAAACCATGTTGCCTATCACTGATGAGCCCATTTTCTTCCAAATGGGAATAGATCCTATCCCTCAGTATCTTCTCCAGCAGCTTCCCTACCACTGACGTCAGGCTCACCGGTCTATAATTACCTGGATTATCCCTGCTACCCTTCTTAAACAAGGGGACAACATTAGCAATTCTCCAGTCCTCCGGGACCTCACCCGTGTTTAAGGATGCTGCAAAGATATCTGTTAAGGCCCCAGCTATTTCCTCTCTCGCTTCTCTCAGTAACCTGGGATAGATCCCATCCGGACCTGGGGACTTGTCCACCTTAATGCCCTTTAGAATACCCAACACTTCCTCCCTCCTTATGCCGACTTGACCTAGAGTAATCAAACATCTGTTCCTAACCTCAACATCCGTCATGTCCCTCTCCTCGGTGAATACCGATGCAAAGTACTCGTTTAGAATCTCACCCATTTTCTCTGAGTCCAAGCATAACATTCCTCCTTTGTCCTTTAGTGGGCCAATCCTTTCTCTAGTTACCCTCTTTCTCCTTATATATGAATAAAAGGCTTTGGGATTTTCCTTAACCCTGTTTGCTAAAGATATTTCATGACCCCTTTTAGCCCTCTTAATTCCTCGTTTCAGATTGGTCCTACATTCCCGATATTCTTTCAAAGCTTCGTCTTTCATCAGCCGCCTAGACCTTATGTATGCTTCCTTTTTCCTCTTAGCTAGTCTCACAATTTCACCTGTCATCCATGGTTCCCTAATCTTGCCATTTCTATCCCTCATTTTCACAGGAACATGTCTCTCCTGCACGCTAATCAACCTCTCTTTAAAAGCCTCCCACATATCACATGTGGATTTACCTTCAAACAGCTGCTCCCAATCTACATTTCCCAGCTCCTGCCGAATTTTGGTATAGTTGGCCTTCCCCCAATTTAGCACTCTCCCTTTTGGACCACTCTCGTCTTTGTCCATGAGTATTTTAAAGCTTACGGAATTGTGATCACTATTCCCAAAGTAGTCCCCTACTGAAACTTCAACAACCTGGCCGGGCTCATTCCCCAACACCAGGTCCAGTATGGCCCCTTCCCGAGTTGGACTATTTACATACTGCTCTAGAAAACCCTCCTGGATGCTCCTTACAAATTCTGCTCCATCTGGACCTCTAACACTAAGCGAATCCCAGTCAATATTGGGAAAATTAAAATCTCCTATCACCACCACCCTGTTGCTCCTACATCTTTCCATAATCTGTTTACATATTTGTACCTCTATCTCACGCTCGCTGTTGGGAGGCCTGTAGTACAGCCCCAACATTGTTACCGCACCCTTCCTATTTCTGAGTTCTGTCCATATTGCCTCACTGCTCGAGTCCTCCATAGTGCCCTCCTTCAGCACAGCTGTGATATCCTCTTTGACCAGTAATGCAACTCCTCCACCCCTTTTACCTCCTTCTCTATCCCGCCTGAAGCATCGATATCCTGGGATATTTAGTTGCCAATCATGCCCTTCCCTCAACCAAGTCTCAGTAATAGCAATAACATCATACTCCCAGGTACTAATCCAAGCCCTAAGTTCATCTGCCTTACCTACTACACTTCTTGCATTAAAACAAATGCACCTCAGACCACCAGTCCCTTTATATTCATCATCTGCTCCCTGCCTGCTCTTCCCCTTAGTCACACTGACTTCATTATCTAGTTCCTTACAGGCTTTTGTTACTACCTCCTTACTGTCAACTGACCTCAATTGGTTCCCATCCCCCTGCCACATTAGTTTAAACCCTCCCCAACAGCGTTAGCAAAAGCACCTCCAAGGACATTGGTTCCAGTCCGGCCCAGGTGTAGACCGTCCAATTTGTAATAGTCCCACCTCCCCCAGAACCGGTCCCAATGTCCCAAAAATCTGAACCCCTCCTTCCTGCACCATCTCTCAAGCCACGCATTCATCCTGACTATTCTTTCATTTTTACTCTGACTATCACGTGGCACTGGTAGTAATCCTGAGATTACTACCTTTGAGGTCCTACTTTTTAACTTGGCTCCTAACTCCCTAAACTCTGCATGTAGGACCTCATCCCGTTTTTTACCTATATCATTAGTGCCTATGTGCACAATGACAACTGGCTGTTCACCCTCCCCCCTTTAGAATGCTCTGTCCTGGTCAACATTTATTCTTCCACCAGCATTGCCAGAACAGGTTATCTGATTATAGAGTCATAGGGTCATTAACAGCACAGAAGGAGGCCATTCGGCCAATCGAGACCATGCTGGCTCTCCACAGAGCTATCAGTCCCACTCCCCTGCTTGATCCCCGTAGCCCTGCAAGTTTATTTCCTTCAAGTGGCCGTCCAATTTCTTGAAGTCATTGATTGTCTCCGTTTCCACCACCCTCGTGGGCAGCGAGTTCCAGTTCATTACCACCCGCTGTGTAAAAAAGTGCTTCCTCACATTCCCCCTGAATCACTTGCCTAAAACCTTCAATCTGTGTCCCATAGTCCTTGTATATTAGTTAATGGGACCAGTTTTCCCTTGTCTAACCTACCTATGCCTATCATAATCTTGCACACTTCTATTCTGCTGTTTGTTCTTGCTCTGCACGAAATGATGCACATCTCCCACTCTATTGGCTGTGAAGCACATTTATGCCATTTTGTTAGGGTTTCTGCCTATTTTCAGCAGAACAGGAAAACCTCCCGCAGGAATTGTTGGTGGTGATGTATAATTTACAGGATTCAGCCGAGTGACCAAGTATAAAGAGTTGTTGGCCCATCATTGTCATTCAATTTGTTTGCACAGTAGTTCTTGTTTGGCTTTTTTTCCAATCATCCCATCATTAACAGACAGAGGATTCTGTTAAATGTTTGCAGTTTTACAAGGAATAGGGCTGTGATAATAGTATGGTAGGGGGTTGTGTTTGTGAATGAACTTGTAGTTACTGTTCTCTTTTGTACTTGCTCAGTATTTTGATGTCAGTGGGAGTGTGGTGAAAGGTTGCCTTTCTGACTTATCGGTGTGTTTACAAACTTGCTGCTGGTTGACCCTGGCTCATTGTTTCCAAACTGTACTTGGTTAACTCTAAGATAAAAGCATTTCCATAACATGAGTGAGACTATTTGGCAAGAGTCTCCATGACACAGTTGCAAGGACAGAGTGATAGCACTGCCAGATATGCAGCTTCTCCAAGCAATTTTTTTTATTCTTCTTGTCAACTTTCCTCCTGTTCTTGATTATATCAGCGCTTTGCTGGAGTACATAACCCAACAGGCCAAGTACAGTGTCCTAGTGACCAGTGTCAGTAATGGTTCAATTGTTGCACTCTCACCTGAGTCAGAAGGTTGTAACTTCAGGACCCACTCCAGAGATTTGAGCACATAATCCCGGCTGAAATTCCAGTGCAGTACTGAGAGAGTGCTGCACTGTCAGGGGTGCTGTCTTTTGGTTGAGATGTTAAACCAAGGCTCCATCTGCTCTCTCAGGTGAATGCAAAAGATGCTAAGGAGCTATTTTGAAGAGGAACAGGGGAGCTCCCCTCTCTGCTCCACCCCAGGTGTCCTGGCCAATACTTATCCCTCAATCAACATCATTAAAACAAATAATATGGTATTTATCATATTGCTGTTTTTGGGATCTTGCTGTGCACAAATTGGCTGCCATATTTCCAACATTATAACTGTGTCTACGCTTCAAAAATACTTCATTGGCTGTAAAGCACTTTGAGGTGCCCTGAGGTTGTGAAAGGCGCTATAGAAATGCAAGTCTTTCTTTCCATTTCTTATGTGTGAGCCTTTTCAGTGACTTGGTAGGCTATTCGACTACAGGAGGAAGCAGGAAACATATGGTTTCAGAAGGAATTGCTGGACTGCAATCAGGAGTGGAGAACTGAAAAATTACTCATAATGGCCCATTGCTATCCTGAACAATGTGAAATAAAGGATTGGCACTACTCCACTCCATCTCACTTTTCCAGTGTCTCACTAATTGGAAAGTAGACAGTTATTGTGTACAGTTTTTGGGCACTTCATTATAGAAAGTAAATAAAAGCAATTGAAAGGTTGCAGCCTGAGTATGTTACAAGGGATGAAGAGTTACGGTTATGAAGAGAGAATTAAGACACTGGGGCTTTTTCACTAATGCTGAGAAGGTTAAGGGGTGACCTGAGAAAGGCCTTGTAGATTATAAAGAAAATCAGAATAAGTTGTTTCCATTGATTGATGAGATGGTAATGAGAGAAACTTGTGGGAACTTTAGAAAAAAGGTTCCTCACACAAAAGGTGTGAAATTCTCTACCACAAAATTATGTTGAAGCACACTCCATAGTGTACCAACTATAAGATGCACTGCAGCTACTCACCCAAGGCTCCTTCGACAGCACCTCCCAAACCTGTGACCTCTACCACCTAGAAGGACAAGGGCGGCAGTCGCATGGGAACACCATCACCTTCAAGCTTCCCTCCAAGTCACACACCATCCTGATTTGGAACTATACCCCTGTTCCATCATCATCGCTGGATACAGGTGTGGTGCCGGAGGATTGGAGAATTGCTATCGTTGTATCTCTGTTTAAAAAGGGAGTGAGGGATAGACCGAATAAGTACAGGCCGGTCAGACTAACCTCGGTAGTGGGCAAATTATTGGTATCTATTCTGAGAAACGGGATAAACTGTCACTTCAAAAAGGCACAGGTTAATCAAGGATAGTCAGCATGGATTTGTTTAGGGAAGATCTTGTTTGACCAACTTGATCGAATTTTTTGAAGTAGTAACAAGGAAGATTGATGAGTGTAGTGCAGTTGATGTGGTCTACATGGATTTTAGCATGGCTTTTGATAAGGTCCCACATGGCAGACTGGTTACAAAAATAAAATCCCATGGGATCCAGGGAAATGCAGCAAGGTGGATACAAAATTGGCTCAGTGGCAGAAAACCAAGATAATGGTTGATGGCTGTTTTTGCGACTGGAGGACTGTTTCCAGTGGCGTTCTGCGGAGCTCAGTACTGGGTACCCTGCTTTTTGTGGTATATATTAATGATTTGGCTTTAAATGTAGGGGGCATGATCAAGAAGTTTACAGACAACACAAGATTGGCTGTGTGATAGGTAGCGAGGAGGATAGCTGTAGGCTGCAGGAAGATATTGATGGTCTGGTCAGATGAACAGAAAAGTGGCAAATGGGATTCTAACTTGGAGAAGTGTGAGGCGATGCATTTGGGGAGGTCAAACAAGGTAAAGGAATACACGATTAACGGGAAAATACTGAGAGGTGTAGAGGAAGTGAGGGACCTTGGAGTGAATGTTCACAGATCCCTGAAGGTAGCAAGGCAGGTCGATAAGGTGGTTAAGAAGGCAAATGGAATCCTTTCCTTTATTAGCCGAGGTATAGAATACAAGAGTAGGGAGATAATGCTGGAACTCTATAACTCATTAGTTAGGCCACAACATGAGTACTGTGTGCAGTTCTGGTCACCTCATTACAGAAAGGATGTAATTGCACTAGAGAGGGTACAGAGGAGATTTATGAAGATTTTGCCAGGACTGGAAAATTGCATCTATGAGGAAAGATTGGATAGGCTGGGGTTGTTCTCCTTGGAACAGAGAAAGCTGAGGGGGAGATCTGATTGAAATGTACAAAATTTTGAGGGGCCAGGATAGAGTGGAGGTGAAGGGTCGATTCATCTTAGCAGAGAGGTCAGTGATGAGGGGGCATAGATTTAAAGTGATTGGTAGAAAAATTAGAGGGGAGATGAGGAAAAGCTTTTACACCCAGAGGGTGGTGGGGGTCTGGAACTCACTGCCTGAAAGGATAGTTGAGGCAGACACACTCAGCTCATTCAAAAGGAGTCTGGATATGCACCTCAAGTGCCATAATCTGCAGGGCTACGGACCAAATGCTGGAAGGTGGGATTAGAATGGGAGGATCGTTTTTCAGCCGGCACAGACACGATGGGCCAAGTGGCCTCTTTCTGTTCCTTAAACTTTCTATGATTCTATGAATACAAGCCTAGTTTCCTCAATCTCTCCATCCCCGGCATTAGTCTGGTGAACCTCCTTTACACTCCCTCTATGACAAGTATATCATTCCTTAGAGGAGGAGACCAAAACTGTACACAATACTCCAGGTGCAGTCTCACCAAGGCTCTATACAATTGCAACAAGAAGAACAGTCATTCAGGATGTCTGGTGGCCATTGGATTGAACCATAAGAGATCAACATTTCCAGGACAGGGGAAGGGGGAGAGGAGAAAATTTAACAGGTAGGACAAATAATCGGGAAAAACAGAAATATAGGAAACTAGCCTGTCAGTATGTTTTTTTTTTCTTTCACAGGATGCAGACATCACTGGCAAGGCCAGCATTTGTTGCCCATCCCTAATTGCCCTTGACAGCTGAGTGCCTTGCTAGGCCATTTCAGAGGGCAGTAAGAGTCAACCACATTGCTGTGTATCTGGAATCACATGTAGGCCAGACCAGTAAGGTTAGTAGACTTCCTTCCCTAAAGGATATTAGTGAACCAGATGGATTTTTACAACAATCAACAATGCTTCATAGTCACTGTTAGACTAGCTTTTAGTTCCAGATTTTTATTAATTTAATTCAAATTTCACCATTTGCCATGGTGGGATTCAGACCCATGATTCCAGAGCATTAGCCTAGCCTCTGGATTTTTAGTCCAGTAATATTACCCCTACACTATCACAGTGCCGCAGTGGTTAGCACCGCAGCCTCACAGCTCCAGCGACCCGACTTCGGTTCTGGGTACTGCCTGTGTGGAGTTTGCAAGTTCTGCCTGTGACCGTGTGGGTTTCCGTCGGGTGCTCCGGTTTCCTCCCACAGCCAAAGACTTGCAGGTTGATAGGTAAATTGGCCATTGTAAATTGCCCCTAGTGTAGGTAGGTGGTAGGAGAATTGAGGGAAGGTGGGGATGTGGTAGGGGGCATGGGATTAATGCAGGATTAGTATAAATGGGTGGTTGATGGTCAGCACAGACTCGGGCCAAAGGGCCTGTTTCAGTGCTCTATCTATGACTCTATGACCATCACCTCCCCTATATGTATGTATTTAAGAAAACGCTAGTTTACTGGCCTTTGAACTGAATAAAAAGACAGCCCAAGAATAATGAACCATTGGTGGTCCAATGTCACACTGCTTGGTGCATTAGCATGGCATGAAAGGAGGGAGTTCGAGAGCCAGATAATCTGAAGCAGACTTGATAGAATTTTGGATATATGGCATGGCTGGCATCTAACATCTAACATGATATCAGGAAGAAAAGATACAATTGATTGCATGTAATTCTATGTCCACATTGGGTAGGTGGTACATTACAGACACCTGATATCTTCTTTGGATGGTCCGAGATCTCTCTGCTCCTCCAGCTCTTGAGCATGCCCAATTTTTATCACCTCATCATTAGCATTGTGCCTTCAGCTGCCAAGGTCCTAGGTCTGGAATTCCCTCCCTAAACCTCTTTGTCTCTCAACCTCTATTTCTATATATAAGGCGCATCTTAAAACCTACCTCTTGGACCAAGCTTTTGTCCTAATATCTCCTTATGCCCTGCATCAAATTTGGTTTGTTAATACTCTTGGGAAGAGCCTTGGGATGTTCTACTACATTAAAGGTGCCTCATAAATGTAAATGTTTGTTGCTGCCAGAAAGCATACAGGAGAACTACAAGGAAGAGAGTCTGTCCCCATTCTCTCTCCAGATTCCTCATCCCCTCACCTTGACAAATGACAAGGAAGCACAAAAAAATCTTCCTCGAGGGAAAACAGTAACATAACCTCTCAGTTCCCAGCATTTTTCAATCTTCTACTTCCTTAATGATGTCCAACAAGGCAACAAACATAAACTTGTATCTCTAAACAGAGTAAGCTGCAAAACCACAAAAATATTCTGTTAAAAACGTTATTTCGAGCTGTGTTGGTTTAAAGCAGGAAACGTGTGGTTTGTATTGGGTAAAATTCTGTTGTTTGCAAAGAAACGTGAAATGGCCCAATTTGGATCATTTGTTTTCCCCACTCAGGTCAGGTTGCATTTTCACTAATAGACAAGAGAGTCAGCAGGTCTTCTCGTTTCTCTGGTACCCCAATGCCAATCTTTAGTGACAGTGAATGGTAGAGTAGGGGTGAAAGGATGTTGAAGGCAGAGTTGATAGCAAACACTTAATGGATGATAAAATTTATCAGCCTATGTGTTATTTGCTGCACGCAACTTGTGGAAAGAAAGCCTTTGTCCCTGTCATAATGGAAAATTTGACAAAGCATTCCGGACAGGTGCCAAGACACAATGAATCTGCTCACTCTATTGCTCTTTTGAAATCAATCTTTGAAAGGGATCATAATCCATAGTTTTATGTTGTTAAAACAATGTGAAACATACAACACTGCCACAACACTGGTTCATCAATGTTATTCCAGAGAAGCCTCATTTTTAGAAAGTGCGCAAAAGGATCAGTAAGTGAAATGGGGCAAAGTTCCCTTCTGTGATCTCACCAAAATGGGGTAAGCTAGTGTTTGAGAATGAGGAAAAAAATCAGATGATGAGGACCTGTTCCCACCTCACTGCCCTGACCTCAGTTTTTTCTCCCAATGCTGTCAGGAACATCCTTCCCTATCAGCTCTACCGGTTACATTTTTTTTAGTTTAGAGATACAGCACTGAAACAGGCCCTTCGGCCCACCGAGTCTGTGCCGACCATCAATCACCCATTTATACTAATGCTACACTAATCCCATATTCCTACCACATCCCCACCTGTCCCTATATTTCCCTACCACCTACCTATACTAGTGGCAATTTATAATGGCCAATTTACCTATCAACCTGCAAGTCTTTTGGCTTGTGGGAGGAAACCAGAGCACCCGGAGGAAACCCACGCAGACACAGGGAGAATGTGCAAACTCCACACAGGCAGTACCCAGAATTGAAACCGGGTCGCTGGAGCTGTGAGGCTGCAGTGCTAACCACTGCGCCACCATGCCGCCCTAACATTTTCTCCTCTCCCCGTCTCCTCTCCTGGGAAGGAGAGGTCCCATTAGAAGCTTGCTTCCCCTCCACACGGGCGCCACTCACTTACATGTGCAGGCCTTCTTCTCAGGCAAGCTCATCCAAGGCAGCAGCTTCACTGGGGGATCTTTTAGTCCCTTTAAAGGCTGCTGCATTTTCCTTACATGTGCTTTAAGTTGTAATCATGGTCATCATCTACTAAATTCTGAATTATTCTGCAGGAATCTCACACAGTCCAGTAAGTACAACAGCTGTTTGTGGCAGTTTTAGTGAGATGTTGAGTTGAATGTACAGCTTCCCTTGTGGCATAAACAAGATAAATGGCCTTTGTGCTAATCTCAACTCGAAAGCTGGATTGAATGCCAGCCAAATTCAAGGAAGGGTGTTTGGCCTTATTCTGTTTTCATCCTTGTGAATACTAGTAAACACCATTAAAAGCGATGATTTTCTTTTTTTGCTCTAAAGACATTATCTCCATATGTGGGTAATTCTGCACGCGATGAGACAAGTGGTAGCCAAATCAATGCAGGATGATACAGACAGATTAAACAATGGGCTGGCGAATAATGTGTGATCAACATTGAGGAGACTAAGTCAATCCTTGTTGAGATAGATGGACATGTAGCTTATTCTATTCTATGGGGTTCATTCCCCCCCAGTTTTCATATTGACAGGGCTGGAAGCACATTTTTGAAATGCAGCTGTGCACACTGTATGATTCGCTGACCATTTAAGTTAATTGATGCGCGCTCTCTTCAATTTAAAACTTTTATCTTCTGGCTTTGTGAGTCACAGCTCGGCCTGAATTTTAATGGTCAGTGGGAAATTGCGGTGGTGAGTTGTTCTCCAATCAGATGGGGAGCACTCCAAGGCAGCTCGCAGTCACAGGTACGGAACCTGCTGCTGGTAGTGGGAGCATTGCGAGAAGGGAGGGGGGAGTTGGTGGGGCTGTGGGGGGTTGGGAGGGGGGGTGGCGGTTCTGATACCTGTCCCCCAGCCGGGTGTCCGGTCCTCATTTAAATCCCACGGGCTGACTTCCCTAAAGTTCCAGGTGGGAAATGGCAAAAGAATTGAACACCTTAAGGCTCCCCATTGAGACCAGGTAAGTGAGGGAGTAACTGATTGGGGCTGTCCTGTGGGAGTCATTGTAGTAGAGGAGGCCTAAACTTTCCTTGTGAGGCCCAGAGGTAGACTCCTGGCCCTCATGGCACCATAACAAAAGTTTTTTTTTTAAAACTTGCCTTGTTGGGCTTTCCCTGGCCTCGATTCTTTTCCTCACTGGGCTGGACTGGCAGGAAACTCACTGAAACTTCCTGCTCAGGCTGCCAGGTAAAAATTCCAGTCAGATTCCAATGACATATTGTGACCCAATGTGTGTATGTATAAATGGACCCTACCCACTTTGTGTGAGTATCCTAACTCCCTGCTTAATTGTACATGTTGCAATCCCATGTGGTCAGCTCCTGCTAGCACCAGAGCAGCTGCAGACTCACGGGTTGGGAGGATGAGGTTATAATCACCCCCTCAGTAATCACTAGGGAAAGAAAAAAGCAAAATGCTTGGGAAAGGCCTGAATAAGTGATAAATATAGGAAGCTTCAGGAATACTCAGGCCTATTTCCGTGTCTAGATACAAACAATGGTGAAATATTGTATTGTTGGCTGGGTTACTGGAGAGACAACACTCTCTCTTCTCCCTGGTGGATTCAGTATAATCCAAAGGTATTACTGAAGATTGCCTGCTCAATATTGATGTCCACTCTCTCCAACATCAATAAGATAAGGCCAGGCCTTTAATGTTCAGAGTTAGCTGCATAAGTTACTAGCAATTAAGACAAGGCTCTGTGTTTACACAAGGGACTGTGGTGCTGAGGCAGCACCACACAGAATGTCAGCAAAGCTCCACGCACACATTACTTCTGTTGTCTTTGGAACTTTCTCCAACATTCTGCCATTACTTGCTCCTACTTAAAAGCTTAAATGTGGCATTAACCATCATTTATAGAGCAAGAGTTACTGGTATAGATTGCTGGCTATGAGAAACCTGTTAATTGGTGACGCCCCAGTGCAACCTCTCCAAATCGTTCTGTGCTCACAGAAACCGCTGGAGCCAAGTTCTGTTGTCTGTTATTGTCTCTACAACACTTATAATTTGTACCAAGACTGCAGCTGGGGCAGTCACGTAGCCCACAAAATGAAACCTAGCTAAATCATCAAATTAGATTAAATGCTTGGGCCCAGACTTTTCACTCATGCTCAGAAAAGAAGAAGAAATAATATCAGCTGAAGTACAATAGTGCAAATATGAAACACTTCTACACACAACGGTGTGGGTTTCCTCTGGGTGCTCTGGTTTCCTCCCACAGCCAAAGACTTGCAGGTTGATAGGTAAATTGGTCATTGTAAATTGCCCCTAGTGTAGGTAGGTGGTAGGAGAATTGAGGGAAGGTGGGGATGTGGTAGGAATATGGGATTAATGTCGGATTAGTATAAATGGGTGGTTGATGGTCGGCACAGACTCGGTGGGCCGAAGGGCCTGTTTCGGTGCTGTATCTCTCAAAAAGACAAGGGGCTGGACTTTGTGTAGGAGGCGGGGCTCCCGGCGCTGGCCAAAAAGGCGGGGGATCCCCGCCTCTGCATTTTCGCTGTGTCCCGGAGTGATCCTCCGGTGTTTTTCAATTAAAGATCACGAGCCGGGAATCCCATCCCTTTAAAGACAGGATCCTGCTTCCATGAGCTGCCAGCCAATCAAAGGGCTGGCAGCTCTGCAGCGCCATCGGGAGCAGTGTCTATTGCCGGTACTGCAAAACCCTCGGCGCCAGCCCCAGCACTGGAACCCCGGGCAAGAGGTAGGTGAGGCGGGGTCGCGGGGCCAGTCCGGAAGGCCCCTGTGAGGGGGGCATGGTTGTGCTGTCCAGGGGGATGGGGATCCTGGGGGGGGGGGGGCTGTAAAGTTGTCCCCAGTGGGAACAAATTGCCCACAAAGGAGGGACCCCCCCCCCCACTTTCCCTTTCTCTCTTTCTATGTCCATGATTAGTGCTGACCTTTTAAATGGTATTTACATTTATGTCACCTAAAGATTTAATTATGTCCAATTTTCATTCAAATTAATAGGCCACAGAGCATCACCATTTTTTCATGCCTATGACATGTTAAAATTAGTACTGCACACACAACCTGCCTGACTATAGTGCATGAGATTGAACTATTCAGGATAAGATGGAGGGCGATCGTCAAGATTATAATTCAAAGCATTAAGCTGCTGCAAAAGGAAACATGGCATCCTGTGAACTAAACTTTCAGATGAACTGCTTCAAATTAGTAAGTCGGAACCTTTGCTGAGATTATTGATCTTTGGGATAGCTGACCTGAATGTGAAGATCATAAGAAAATCCAGAGTGAGAAAAGAGCAGTTAACCCACTAAAGCCCTCAATCAAAACTCTAGGGATGGTTATTTGAATCAGGGACACTTTTGATATTGAGAAACCTGTTGTAGTAAACTGATCCAGAAACCACAGATTTGAAAAGTTTTCTTGGCAAACTGCCTTAACTTCAACAGGTCTCATAATTAATTAAGAAGTCTGCAAGCTGTTAAAGTTTATATCAGCTTTACACACTCTGATGCACCATGGTTTGATATTATTTAAATTGTTATAAAAATATCTAGGTTCCATCAAGTAATCTGACAACTGGACTGCTTGAAGCAATGTTCTGTCAGTATAAGATAAACTTTGTTTTAGCTGACTGATAATTTTCTGTATGCCCACACAATCCCTTTTAGATTACCTTCAAATGAAATTATGATTAATATGCGTTCTTTTAAATTTTTCCTTAGCATATTGTGACGGAAACCACACTTGCCAAATGGAAACATATTAATTTTGTCATGAACTTTTACTGGACATTGAACATAACTTGTTTGAAAAGACCACAGAGTTGAATGGCTGAAAACATGGCTGCACATTTGCATTCTGAGAGACAGTTGAATAAAGAGTCAATGGAAGTGCTCCCTGATTCAATTAGCGAGATGGGTTTTGTCAATAGTGGTGATCAAAAGACATTGAGAGCCACTGACTTTGTAAGAGACAAACCTCCACCTCCCCCCCTCCCGCCCCGCCACTGAGAGTGACTAGAGAACTTTTGAAATCAACAATCCTCATAGACGATGCTGTTTCAAACAAAGAGTTGGTCACATGACTAACCTGCTGGCCAACCTGGGCACTTTTTGAATTGTGCCACACAGAAAGGACAGACTGCAATTTGAAGACAAAAGAGAAGGAAGCTATCTCCCTGTCTCTCTCTCTCAAAAAGTCCCAGGGACCCATGGAAGTAACTTAAGCCTCAAGACAGAGGACCTCTTCAGCCTTCTGGTACCAGCAAAACAAGTTTGAAAGTGTGCACTGGGCCCCAGCGAGAACTGCAAGACTTAACTCCAATCAAGGACTTTACACCCAAACTAAAGACAGTAACTCAATTCCATTTACTACTCCAAACACCCTCCCTTCTTTATTTTTTCTCCCCTTCTGTATCTGTTTGTGTGTGTATATTTATCTCGTATGCATGCTAGCGTGATTGTATCGCATCTTTTAGTAATTTTAACTGAGTTAGAGTGGTAAGGTTAATAAACTTACATCTTTCTTGTTTAAACCTAAAAAAGTCTGTTTGGTTGGTTCATTTACAATTACAATCAGAGAGCAGTGAGTAAGGACTCACTGAGGTGTTCAGCTAAAAACATTGTGTTTTAAAAGTTAAACTCTGTTACAGCCAAACCAGAAAAGGGGCGAGAGGGGAGCCTGAGACCCCTTCCTCACCCGGTCGTAACAATATTTATTTTTTATTTATTTAGAGATACAGCACTGAAACAGGCCCTTTGGCCCCCCGAGTCTGTGCCGACCAAGAACCACCCATTTATACTAACCCTACAGTAATCTCAAATTCCCTACCACCTACCTACGCTAGGGGCAATTTACAATGGCCAATTTACCTATCACCTTCAAGTCTTTGGCTGTGGGAGGAAACCGGAGCACCCGGAGAAAACCCACGCAGACACAGGGAGAACTTGCAAACTCCGCACAGGCAGTACCCAGAATCGAACCTGGGTCCCTGGAGCTGTGAGGCTGCGGTGCTAACCACTGCGCCACTTAATCTACGTGTGCCAAATTGATTTTGCTAAAAGCATTTTTCATGTCTGATGTTGGTAATTACCAGGAATATGCATAGGGGTAAATTTGGAATTTAAGTTTAAAAATTTGGCTCCTTTTTAAGCAAAAGCTCAGATCAGATTTTGAGACACTGTTCTGCAAACTGTGAGCAGTTCTTGCCCAAGTCTATTATCATCGAAGAAACTGGACATTAATATACAGTTCCTAGGACAGTGTATCAGGGCGCAGTCTTACCACCTTTGAAGTTTTTCTGTTGTCGGTGTCAGCTGGCAGCCTGGTGTCGTGATTTTATGGGAGGCGACCAATTAAGAGACTGCCTCCGGACTTGCTGTTCCATTAAGGATGACGGGTGGGTTCCCGAGGTGGGAGGCCCAATCAGAGTGCTGTGGACGGCCAGCAGCCCAACCTGGAGAGGTGGGCACTGCTGATGCATGTAGGGGAAGGTGAGGGCACCTGAAAATGGAGGCGCCCCCTGAAGCCTTTCGCAAATTAAAAAATATACTGTCAGGCCGTCATTGTAGAGGGGGGATCCCTCCACAGAATAGCTTGTGGCCACAGCTGTGACCCTTTGATCCCTGCGATTCCTTTTAATTGGCTGCCTCCCATAAGATCGCTTTGCCATGTGCCCAGTCAATACCATCAGAGTCAGGACCCACCTTTGGACCCAACAGCAGAAACATTTCAGAGGTGGTAAGATTCTGCCCTGATACACTGATGGGGGGGATGAAGAGGAGGCATTGATGGAAACTTCCAGTCTGCCTCCAGAGACCTGTTGAGCTTTGGCCTCAGTGTGGGGCTCATCCGACAGTGGCAGAATCCTGTCCCCTATTAGTCCCTAAAGTGGCCCTAATTGGCTACCTGCTGCTGGCAGGCGGGTAGCTGCTGCCGCAGTGACCCCGCCTCAGCAAGATTGCTCGGATACGGGAATGCACCAGGGAGCTAACCCGATACACTATCATCAAATTTTACTGCTGGTCCCGCCACCAATCCCACCTCCGTGGGATTGGGAATATTCCACTCTCGGTGTGCAGTTCAATGCTTCAACTTCCCAAAACTTTATACTTTGGTGTCTGTCAAATGTGTTCGATTCAGCTTTACAGAAAAAGGAAGTTAACAACTTACATATCTTGAACGCTTGTTATTCATGAAGAAATGTCACAGACCACTAAGCCGGGGGAGGGAATTTGTGGAGGAGGAAGAAGATTTGAAGGGGACAAAAGTTTAATCAAAGGAGAATCTTAAAAAGATTTTTGGAAGTAAGAAAGGAGGTGACAAGATGATGATTGTGAGGGAGGATCCTGTAGAGGGCAGCGATAAAGTTGTTGAAGGAATGGCCACTGATGGTGGAGTGGAGGGAGTGAGGAATGAGAAGTAGGCTTATGTTGGAGGACTGAATGGTGCATGCAGGAATGTAGAGCTGGAGAAGATTACAGGTATAGTGACAAGTGAGATTTTAGAGGGATTTGACGATAAGAATGAGAAATGAGAGCACAAATCTTAAAGTCTATTTTCTGGGATACAGGAAGCCAGTGGAGCTTTGCAAGAACAGAGGTGTGAGCAATGCAAGACTCATTGTGGGTGAGGACATGGATATCTCATAGTTTAGAAAAGGTAGCAGCAAGGAGGCTGGCAAGGAGAATGTTGGAGAAGTGCAGCTATGAGATGATAAAAGAATGGTTAGAGTTTTTGTGGTAAAGGAGAAAGGTTAAGGTGGAGGTGCCAATATTGATGAGGTGAAAGAAGGTGCTTTTGATAGAAGATACAAAGTGCAGGAGGAAGCTGAGCTCTGGGTCAAGTTCATTTTCTATAACATCTTTATCAACTAAGAATAAGGCATTGATTTAGAAAAAGTCTTTTTGTGGCATTTAAATCTGCTGTATTGTATCTTTTGTAACTAAACAACCTTTGAAAAGTTGTGGATATTTTCCCCAGTTGTTGATAACATATAAATGTCAGTAAGCTAGGAACCATGCAGAGGGAATCAGCAGGGATTCTTCACAAAATGTTCTGTTTGGGACATATTGATGGTTTGAGTGCACAAGGGTTTTCAAGCAACCTACTGTCCTGGGTTAGTAGCTTACAAGCCTGAACTTGACCTGACGTAACTGAAGAATGCAATGTACTTGTACAGGTCACTTATCACTTCTTCAATATTAAGTTTGGGTGGGACTTATTTAAAGAATCACCATTGAGTTACGCAGTAAAACAATGCCATTTACTTGCAGCCTTCATCTTCCTTGTTGTAATATGTATCATCTTTTGCAATTTCTGGTTTTCTGTTCAGATTTCCAGCATCTGCAGTATTTCTTTTTGGAAAGTGGAATACCTGCCCAGCAGTTAAGTTTGAGTTTCAGATATAGTCAATGCCATTCCTTGCTGTTACCACGGAATTCCTCCAACTATTCCAACAAGCGTTGACAAGACTTCAGGGAAGATGCTAAAACTGACACCTTGCTGATCATTCAGGTGAACACTGTGTATCAAACTGTGAAATCTCTAAAAAAAAGATTGGCATACATTGTGATTTGAAAAGAACCGCTGGGTGTGCACAGTAACCAATGGTCCAATATATTTTCAAATATGTTAATACCTAGTAATAGAAAGTAGTGACTAGAAAAAGTTTCAGTATCAGCTTTTCACTCAGTGTGGGTTTATCCTCAATAAAATACTCAAGATGAAACAATTTGCCAAAAATACCTGAAATCAGGCAACAACAATATTGAACCCACCGAGGAGTTTGCTTACATTACCCATTTAAAGAGGGATGAAAACATATGGGCCTGATTTTAATCCTGTCTAAGTAAATAGGTTTTTTATGTGTCTGACTGGTAAAATTGTCACATTGAAGCTTTGTGTAAGAAGCATAACTTTTAGCAGAAATTATTAATTAAGGAATGTTTTCTACAAAATTTGATCTGCTGAAAAGACATGAGACTTTGGAACAAAAATAGCAATGGTCAACAATTAATAATCAAACACTGGAGTATCAATGGATCCACTGTATTAAAATACATTGCGAAGCAACCTCAGTGGCTTAGCGAATTTACCCAGTGGGTTGTTGTACTGTGCAGGCTGTGGTTCAGGCAGAAAGCTCTAAATTCAAATCCCAGTTTGTGCTGATTCAGTCGGTACCTTGCTTCAGCTATAAGTCAGGAAATCTTTCTTCTCCATACCGTAATTACTTGAAGTGAGGACAGAATTGTGATTTGCCCAGGTGGCCCGATAAGCACCAGCTCTTGGGTATTATGGCTACTTAGCAGCTGCTTCAGTCATGCTGTGGAGCTTTGATCTCATTAGAGAGGGGTTTTGTGTGGTTACTGCCAAGATTCCTAGTATAGTGGGCACTATCTCGGCATATCACCATCTGCTGGCCACAATGTTGTTGTATGATTGCCTTAAGCGTGATGTTTCTTTAATCTCAGTATGCTAATGAGCTAAATACCAGGATGTATAATGTGACTCGAAGCCAGAGTCACTGTGCAACGGTAACACCCAGGCGAAGGTTCTGTAAATAGTTTGCTCTGTACTGTATATAAATAGTTTAGCTGTTAATAAACATGTTGGAGATCTTCACAAAACTGGACTACATGCATCCCATTTATGTTGCCTCAGACAACATAAAGAATTCATTACATGGTGGCAACTGTGGTGAAAACACAAGATATAAGCTTGAAGACACAGGTAAAACAGCTTTGAAAACGATCCTTCAAAAAGCTGAAAGAGAGTAAGTTCTAAAGAAATACTGGCCCAAAAAGTGGAAAGACGAAAGAACCTACCTCCAGCTGTAGAAAACAGAGCACAGAACAACAGGTTGCAAATAAATTCCTGAGATCGGGTGAGTCATTGTGCCGAAAGTCAAGGAATACTGGTTTAAAACAACAAGCTTTGAAGTGCTTAAAAGATTGATTTTTTTTCTCAAAGGCTCTGTGGGAGAAAAAAAGGGGAAAACCCAATACCCTTCCTAGGCTGATTGAGGTCGGCGCCATTACAAGAGGCGTCCGATAGCAAAAGCGCAGGAAAACCCCGATCACTGCAGAATCTCCATTTATGCAGCCAAAGTTTAAAAAATCATTAACCCACTCAAGCTTGAAGAACAGTTTCCATTCATGCAGACACAGATAAAAAAACATTAAACTGCTCGAGTGTGAAGAACATAAACAAACTCTAGCAAAATAAAGCAATGAAGTGCCTATTGAACAGCTGTCTAAACAGGCACTCTTAAGTGCTGCAAGCAAGATAAACAGAGAATTCTATCAAATACCTGTTACTCACCATCCAAGCAGCTAGTCTAAATAACAAGAGAATTTCTTAAAGGGGAAATTGCGCAGAGTCATCGAACAAGTCTTAAAGCAAATTTTAAGCAAAAGAACAACAGAAAGATGGATACTAAATTTCCCAGCATGAACTGGAAGGCCACTGATATCCTATCCGAGTTCAAACTTTTCAAATGCAAAATCAAGGTGAACCCAAAGATGTTTTATCAATACATTGAGAGTAAGAGGATAACTAATGAGAGAGTAGGGCTCAAAAAGGGAACCTATGTGTAGAGGCAGAAGATGTCGGTACGGTTCTTAATGAATACTTCACAAAAGAGAGGGACGATGCAGATATTGTAGTTAAGGAGGAGGAGTGTGAAGTATTGGAGGTGATAAACATAGAGAGGAAGTATTATTGGGATTAACATCCTTGAAAGTTGATAAATCACAAGGGCCAGATGAAATGTATCCCAGGCTGTTAAAAGAAGTAAGAGAGGAAATAGCAGAAGGTTTGAACATCATTTTCCAGTCCTCACTGGATACAAGTGTGGTGCCGGAGGATTGGAGAACTGCTAACGTTGTAACTGTTTAAAAAGGGAGTGAAGGATAGACCAAATAATTACAGGCCAGTCAGACTAACCTCGGTATTGGGCAAATTATTGGAACCTATTCTGAGAGACAGGATAAACTGTCACTTAGAAAGGCACAGGTTAATCAAGGATGGTCAGCCTGGATTTGTTAAGGCAAGATCTTGTTTGACCAATTTGATCGAATTTTTTGAAGAAGTAACAAAGAAGATAGATGAGGATAGTGCAGTTGATGCTGTCTACATGGATTTTAGCAAGACTTTTGACAAGGTCACACATGGCAGACTGGTTACAAAAATAAAATCCCATGGGATCCAGGGAAATGTGGCAAGGTGGATACAAAATTGGCTCAGTGGCAGGAAACAAAGGATAATTGTTGATGGGTGTTTTAGCGACTGGAGGGCTGTTTCCAGTGGCATTTCACAGGGCTCAGTATTGGTTTCCCTACTTTTTGTGATATATTTTTAAATGATTTGGACGTAAATGTAAGGGGCATGATCAAGAAGTTTGCAGACAACGCAAAGATTGGCCATGTGGTAGATAGTGAGGAGGATAGCTGTAGGCTGCAGGAAGATATTGATGGTCTGGTCAGATGGGCAGAAAAGTGGCAAATGGAATTCAACCTGGAGAAGTGTGAGGCGATGTATTTGGGGAGGTCAAACAAGGCAAAGGAATGCACAATAAATGGGAAAATACTGAGAAGCGTAGATGAAATGAGGGACCTTGGAATGAATGTCCACAGATCCCTGAAGGTAGCAGGACAGGTTGATAAGGTGGGTAAGAAGGCAAATGGAATCCTTTCCTTTATTAGCTGAGCTATAGAATATAGGAGCAGGGAGGTTATGCTGGAACTGTACAACTCATTGGTTAGGCCGCAACTTGAGTACTGTGTGCAGATCTAGTCATCTCATTATAGAAAGGATGTAATTGCACTAGAGAGGGTACAGAGGATATTTATGAGGATGTTGCCAGGACAGGAAAAATGCAGCTATGAGAAAAGATTGAATAGGCTGGGGTTGTTCTCCTTGGAACAGAGAAAGCTGAGGGGGAGATCTGACTGAAATGTACAACATTTTGAGAGGCCTGGATAGAGTGGAGGTGAAGGGTCGATTCATCTTAGCAGGGAGGTCAGTGATGAGCGGGTATGGATTTAAAGTGATCGGTGCAAAAATTAGAGGGGAAATGAGGAAAATCTTTTTCACCCAGAGGGTGGTGGGGGTCGGAACTCAGTGCTTGAAAGGGTAGTTGAGGCAGAGACCCTCAACTCATTCAAAAGGAGTCTGGATATGCACCTCAAGTGCCATAATCTGCAGGGCTACGGAGCAAATGCTGGAAGGTGGGATTAGAATGGGTGGATCGTTTTTCTGCCGGCACATATACGATGGGCCAAGTGGCCTCTTTTTGCGCCTTAAACTTTCTATAAGCATGATGGGCCAAATAATCTACTTCTATGCTTCAAAACTCTATGACCAAGCTAAATATCATCAAGGTTACAACTTTTATTCAAACAAGGTCAAAGCAGCACCTGAACAACACTTTCAATGCATGTAGATATTAAAAATGTCCTCCCTTCTGGCCCTCTCCATGTAATAGAGCCACCAAACTCCAGTACTATAGATGCATTATTTCAATGCATTTGGGTCCCTAGGCTCTTCCCCAGCATAAAACATGTGTTGTATGAGTTTCATGATGTTTAAAGATTTTTTTTTGCTACAATTGTTCCCCAGGCACAAGAACAAGACAAGCATTCAACAACACTAACTTTCATTTATATAGTGCCTTTAACATAGTAAAATATCCCAAGGTGCTTCATGCATTGTTTACATGGTGAATAGCATACAGGAGTGTTGGGGAGTATGCTTTGTGCATTGCGGTGTGGACAAACTAGGAATTGGTTTAGTTTTCGTGCTTTTAGTTTTCCATTTGAAAACTTTACAAACTCATTCAAGTGTCTACCTTCTTTCAAATACTTGTACTGAGAACAGATTTTGCAGCTCTATTTTTCACTCATAGCCTGTCGTTTGTTATAAATGTGCAACACAACTACAGGAAATGACCAAATGTTAACAGCTTGGAGTTATCAACTTGCACCAGCTTTCAGAGTTATCAAATCTTACCTAATCCATCAAGATTTCGCTGGTGCTGTGAGGTCTAAAGTCTGCTCTCAGGGACACTTAGACTGGACCTCAAGAGGGGATTTATGCATTATGCAGCCTATGTCCTTCAGTAATGACCATTATTTCCAAGTAATATTGGATTCCCTTTAACTTGAAATTGTATTGAACCTGTTATGACCAGGTGAGGAAGGGGTCTAGGTCTCCCCTCTCGGCCTTTTCCTGGTTTGGCCGTAACAGAGTTTAACTTTTAAAACACAGTGCTTTTAGCTTCCCCTCAGTGAGTCTTTGCTCACTGCTCTCTTATTGTAATTGTAAAGGAATCAATCAGACAGGTTTTCTCATTTAAACAAGAAAGGTGTAAGTTTATTAATCTTAAAACTCTAACTCAGTTAAAATTATTAAGAATATTTGAAGCAACCATGCTAGCATGCATACGTGATAAACACACACACAAATAGATACAGAGGAGGAGAAAGAATTAAAGGGGGAAGGTTTGAAGTAGTAAATGGAATTCAATTACTGGTTTTGGGTTGGATGTAAAGTCTTTGATTTAAGTTAAGTCTTGCAGTTCTCGTTGGGGCCCAGTGCACACTTGTTTAGCTGGTACCAGAGGCTGCAGGGGTCTTCTGTCTTGAGGCTTAAGTTACTTCCATGGGTCCCTGGAACTTTGCGTGAGAGAGAGAGAGACCTTGCTTCTCCTTTGGTCTTCAAAAGCAGTCAGTCTCAAAACTTTACTGTGAGCACAATTCAACCAATTCCCAGGTTGGCCAGCAGGTTAGTCATGTGACTAGCTCTTTGTTTGAGACTGCATCGCCTGAGAGGTTTGTTGATTCTTCAAAGCTTACCAAACACACTCATTGGGGGTGGGGGTGGGGGGATTGTGAATGCTGGCTCTTACACAGACAATGACTCTCAATGTCTTTTGATCATCACTATTGACAAAACCCATCGGGCTAATTGAATCAGGGAGTACTTCCATTGTCTCTCTGTGCAACTGTCTTTCAGAATGCAAATGTGCAGCCATGTTTTCAGCCACTGTTCTGTGGTCTTTTTAAACAAGTTATTTTCAAGTCCAGTAAGCGTTCAAATAGTGTTCCAAATGACGAAAGTAATATGTTTCCATTTGGGAGGTGTGGTTTCCGTCACAAAACGCTATAAACTTGTTTTTCTTTGGACTGTATAAAAGTAGCCAAGTTTCCTGTGATGGAGATTCAACAATTTGGTACCAAATGACATTAGTCCTAATATGTGACTTAACTTGAAGTACCCAAAGTGTGAAGACTTTTACTTCTGGTAAATTGAGTTATGTCACTAGTGTTACAACCGAGGCAGGAGAAGTGCACTGTCTTTTCTCATTCCACTTCTCCACAGGTCACAATATATATATTTTTAAATGTTTACCAGTTACCGATGCGGTCAATCATATACTCTACTCTTTATCCCGGAACCAACCAGGTTTCTTTAATAAACAACATAATTATCAGTTTATCATAAAACAAGACTTAACCAGTAACGCAGCAAAGCATTAATACACAGATTGAAATATGAAAGTTCCCTTTTTAAAATCCACCCCCCCCCCACCCCCATACACACAAACCGGTTAACCGAAAAAATAAAGAGATTTTCTCTTTAGAGCTCTGTTACAAAAAACTCCCAAAAAGAATACTTTGGCCAAATACTTGCTAATTCTTGATGAAAAAAAGAGAATATGTGGAAAAATGTCAGTTGTCCCTTTATTCTGGCATCCCAAATACGTATAGACGGCTGTCACTGGGATCTTTTTAGAACAGTTCTTTTCAGGCGATGTTGAAGATCAGTTTGACTGGCTTTCCATGAGAAATGCGGCAACAGGGGTTTCTGGCAGGCCTCTCAGGAGGGATGCAGCATCAATTTCTCTATTTCTTACACTCGCTTCTAACAGCATCTCAAACAGATGGAAAAGCTGGCAGGCTTTTCAAAGAGATGGAAAAGACTGAGCTGGGGTTTTGTCCTTGGCAGGTTGATTTTTTTAACTCCTCTCAAAACACTGTCCGCACCCCAACAGACTGTCCAAACTGAAAGCAAAACAATATCTTAAGACTCAAGCCTCCTGACCCCTATAAATCTTGACCTGTCACTTCTCTGTAAACATATTTCCCAAGTCAAAAAGCCCCTGCAGGGTACTTAACTGAAGCAGGTGATTTCCAGTAAATGTTGCCATACAACCTCTCAGTGACCCTTGAAAAAAAAATCCATAGAATCCTTTTCAGTTTTAAAACACAAGTCCTCAAAATTTAACAACATTAGTTGGGCAATTGAAAGGAATAATGGAGCGGGATACACATGTCTGTCTTCAGACTGGCATGTATCACGCTGCTGACTGACTTATTAAATATTATTGGAAACACTAGCAAGGATACAATTGCTTAATTACAGACATTATTCTTTTGTTTCTAATCAAAACTACTAAGCTAGGATTTTATAGGGAAATGCACATAAAGTTGAATTTGCAAGTAAAATGTTGACGAAAGTTTTGTCTTAGAAATTATTGTGCTTAGTTTTCTCCTTTCATTATCCACATATACATTATTCCCACACTTTGCATCATCAGGTATGAAGTGGCGTTGATACGATATAGTGCACAATGTCCCACCTCATTAAAATATAAGCAACTGTGAGAGCATTGTGCCATTAAGCCTTTTATTGCCAAAGGACTATAATAATTAGGGCTGTGATGATGGCCTCTTAATTCATTTAGTTTCTTGCAAAAGATGAATAAGTAAAGCTAGAACTTCAGTGTTTAAATAAGAAAAGTGGTTGCCAATTGGCACATAACTGGGGCTGTAAAAATAAAATTTAATAAACACCTGTTACCCTGTTATCAAAAATGGATGTGTTAAAATAGTAGCAATGAGTCACCATCATATAAATCAAAATCAATTACTGACATCATCCAATACATTGGAACTGTTCTTGTGAGTTCTGCCCATTTTGAGTATGCAGCAGTTCCATTGAAAAGTGCTGCCCAGAGCACCACAATGTTATGATGACTGCCTGTATGTAAAGACACCCATGCGTTTTCTTGTTAATATCCTCAGTTGGCATTAGTGTAAATAGATTATCAAAGAAATTAATTGGAAGATTTCACTGAATAGCTCAATAGGTAAAGGTACAACCAACATCACAAAAACAGATTATTTGAATCATTATCACATTGCCGTGTGCAAATTGGCTGCTGTGTTGCCGACATTACATTGGCGACTCCACTTCAAAAGTACCTCATTGGTTGTCACGTGCTTTGGGACATCCTGAGGTTGTGAAAGGTGCTATATAAATGCAAGTCTTTCTTTTTCTTTTTATGAATTCACACCTTCAGAAGATGAAAGAAAACTGCAAAGGGAAGTTTATTAATAATAGTAGAGGCAACAGCTCCACTAATAGTGAAACAACCCTGGTGTTACAAATTTTAAGTTGTTTTATTTCTTTTCTGATAGAAGAATTGGATGGTGAACCTTGACCCTAAGTTCAAAGTGTTCCATTGTTGATGGGCAAATGCAAAATTTGTTTGGATATTCACAATGAACAAATGTTATTTTCCTGCTAATTGGATTATATAAATGTCATCAATTCTCATACCAGCAATATGTAGGATGCAAATTTCCTGTCTATAAACATTAATTCTTGTTGTCATAACTTTTAGTCATGCTTTTGTGTCAACAATTACCATTGTGAATTATGTCAACATTTTCCCATTCAATTTTGCTACATCAACTGGCACCGTCTAGTTGCCGGCTTTGACTTTGTACAGCTAGTTTTTGAAATATTTCTTCCAACATTGTCACCATTCTTTATATGAATAAACTTAACATGGACAATGCCATGAACAATTTACTAGTGCAAAACATTTATACTTTGTCATGCATTTGTTATTGTATATTTGAAATAAAATTTTAACTTCCCCTATAAATCTCAACTGCCAAGCCTCCTTAGACAGCACCTTCCAAACCTGCACCCTCTACCACCTAGAAAGACAACATCAGCAGGCACAGGGGAACACCACCGCCTGCAAGTTCTCCTGCAATTCACACACCATCCTGACTTGGAACTATATCACCGTTCCTTCACTATTGGTGGGTCAAAATCCTGGAACTCCCTTCCTAAAAGCACTGTGGGTGTAGCTACCCCACATGTACTGCAGCGGTTCAAGAAGGCAGCTCACCAGCACCTTCTCATGGGCAATTAGGGATGGGCATCAAATGCTGGCCTGGCCAGCAAAGCCCATATCCCATGAATGAATAAAAAACAGCAGAGAAAACCATAAATGGGCAAATTAGAGCTGAGTAATTAATAAATGTTGTAAAGCTTTTAGTGGTAATGATATTAACTCTTTGAAATGCTAGAAGCATCATAAGGAATTTTTCACACAGCCTTTGCGATAGCTTTAAGACACAGATCATTATTAGGCTGGTGACACTGCAACTTGGAAAGTAGCCCAGTATGTATGTATTTTCTTCAAAAATATACTTTATTCATAAAATTTGTAAAAATACATAACAGTTCAAATTTGACATTAGATAAAGTTTCTTTCAATACAGCACATGAGGAGCCTCGCTACACTTGCCTTTACAGGTTATATTTACAAAGTACATTTTACATTCCATGTCAAACATTCTCTGGTGCATTCAGCCTGAGGAGTTTTACATGGTGTACGAGTTAGAATTTTACAGCACACAAAGAAAACATTCGGCCCATTGTGCCGTCGCCTGAACAAGCCACATAGTCCCATTTCCCTGCTTTTTACTCATGCCGGTTCAAATGTTTCTGTCAAATATGTATCCACCTCCCTTGCCGTTCCAGCAAAATTCAACATTGGTGGCAACAACTGCAGTGTGCAAAAACAAAATTGATTTTAACGGGCCAATTAAATTTCATCATTTCAAATAATTGTATCTGTTGAAGATAATATTGTGTGTATAACTAATTCTGATGTCAGTTCAAGGGAATTTTCAGAGGGACATGCTCCTGTTGCAGGAACATAAGCTGCTTGGAAATTCCCTAATGTGGCAACAGTTCCTCTTTTAAACAAACACTAGCCAAATTCAGTACAAGGTTCAGTTGCAAACGAAGAGAACAGGTCTGATTGCTGCAGAGGTGTTCCTATGTGGTAATGATGAACAAAGAGATGCATGTCTCTTAGCACACGAAACGGGGAAGGGGGTGTAAGAAGAACAAGAAAGAAGGTCAGTGATAGGACAGAGAAGGGAGAGATTAAATGACAAATGGAACAGAATGCAAATAAAGTGCTAAATAGTTGTAGCGAAAGACAAAGCATGAGTCCAGAGAGAGTGCTAATGGCAGAATAATGAACAGCTCTGTACATTACCTGAAATGTTAACTCTGTCTCTCCACACAGATGCTGGCAGGCCTGCAGAGTCTTTCTGGCACTTTCTGTTCTCATTCCAGGGTTCCAGCAGTATTTTGCTCTTATATAGATGCATATCTCTTGATGGTTTAAGCACTCCAAGTATCATTCGAATGAGTAACCAAGTGGTAAAATTAACATTATACTGTCAGCTGCTCTACTGTAGTGTGCGTTAGTGATAGAGAGACAACACAAAATAAAAACTCACATGAGTATCGTGCTTTATCATGTCCTCAGGACCTTTCAAAATGTTTTATATCCAAGTAATTATTTTTGAACTGGAAATATTCAACAGGTCAGGCCACATCTGTGGAGAGAGAAGCAGAGTTAACGGCCGGAATTTTGCCGTGAACTGTGGCTCCGGGGAGGATGCGCCTGAAGTGGATGAGGGCTCCGATCCCGCTCCGCGCGTCTCCTGGCCGCCGGCATCACGTGCTGGGCAGCCAACTAGCAGCCCCGCAGCACATCAGTGAAGTGAAAGGGCGCGCGCGGGCGGGATGAAAATCAGCATTGGGGGCGTGGCCACATCCTGAAATGGCTAATGTCAGCCCTTGAAAAAGGTTTACTGCAATGCAGTTTCACAGTTAGTTCAGACTTGGCTTGATATCATTGGAATTGGGTCTGGTGCATTGAAAGGGGAGACGCCTGCAAGGAGAGAAGGACTGGGAGAGTACAGGGCAAGTACATGAAGTGATGGAGGGGAGAAGCATGAGCTCAGCCCCCCAATTTTCGGATGATTCACTGCAGGTCCTCCTTCGGGCGGTTAAGCAGAGGCGGGACATCCTATTCAATGCAGATGGTAGAAGGCGACCCTCCCAAGTGACCAAGAGGGCCTGGCTGGAGGTAGCGGAGTTGGTCAGCAGCCGTGGTGTAGTAAGGTGGACATGGATACAGTGCCGCCAGTGCCTCAATGACCTGCTTCGCTCTGCCCGGGTAAGGGGCATTCCTCATTCATCTAACAGTTAATGTCTCAAGGGAGGGCATATGTGTAATCGTGATGCAATATGGAAGCCCTGTATGATCATTGCTCGGCTGCTGCCTTGCATTGGGACGCATGATGGGCAAGTGTGAGCTGAATGGTGATGTGGAGGTGTTCAGGTCGCACTCAGCACTGGCACAGCAGTTAAATGCAACATCAACCCCTTTGGGTGATATGCCAACAAATATGTTTAAACGAAGTATTATTGTTTAATTCGGAAAGGAGGGCACACAATGCCCGAGAGAGGTCCTGTACAGGTGGTGGTGTTGCCAGTCAGGCATTCCTGAGTAGAATGGAGAAGGATGCATTGACAATAGCAGGGGAGGAAGGAGGACGAGCTGTTGCCGATGGCGAGGCCGGTGGACATGCCATGAGAGTGAGTGACCCAGAATGTGGCGTTAGAGCGTATTTTGGGGGAGAGGAGGGATCGCCGTGGGCCAATGGTGTAGTGAATGGAGTATGAATACAGATGTGAACATAATGCAGTCAAAAGCATGTGCTTAGGTCTGGATTGCTGATCAAACTGATCAATATGATTTTCCCTACAGGTGAAACACAGCATAGGACAGGAAGTGTCTCCGTTGCCCTACCATCCACCTCTGAGGTGGAGGAGCGGGCCTCAGAGGGTGCACAGTTACATCCTCGCGAAGCACCAAGTACCAGCACAGATACTTACACATTGGTAGGGATTAGCATGTACGGGTAGTCACTTTCACATACAGGTGTGAACACAGCTGGGCCAGCCACCAGAGGCAGAATCAGCCGACACCTCACACACTCAGAGGAGAGTGGGACGCCAGGCCAGTGCAGAGCTGCAAGCTGATGACGTGCCTCTGAGAACATCCATTCGTTGGGCGATGTTGGAGGTGCAGCATGCGGTCCTTGGAAATCTGGCGGAGTTGCTTGAGACGCTGCCCGCTATGACTCATACTCTGGAGACATCCATCCAGAGTATGAGTTCAGCAAACTCTCAGGCATTTGAACATCTGGCTTCCTCCATTGTAAGACTGGCGGCTGCAGTGGAGGGGCCAGTACTGGATGCAATTCGTGACGTCTCATCGATTGTGGCCTCCCTGGACCAGAGCACCAGAGAGCAAAATCTGATGCACTGGTGACAGGTCGAGGCCGCTCATCCCTCTGATGTCACCACTGAGGACCAGCCGAGACTCAGGAGGGCACAGGGGCAGCAGATCGCATATGGGAGCTCCTCTCAGGGTGGCTCTGATGCATCCTGCAGCTCCTTGCTCCCTCTGCCAGGGACATGTGAACTGCAAAATCCCAGGGTGTTACAGGGAGCTCATGATATTTATCAGGAGAACCCCGAGATGCCGCAGCCCTCACGGCTGCGAGCATGCAGAGGACGTCCGCCAAAGTCATCACAAGCCGGGCAGCAACCAGATCATCCACCTGCCTCTGGTAAGTCTGGTGGCGAGGGATCAACCACCCGAATGAGAACTCGCAAACGATATAAGAAATCATTGTAACATCACAACTGGTTCACTGGGTGACATTTAATTTATATATTTGATTTGTGTTATAATAATTCTATTAAATTTGGTGTTTTGACTATTTGATATGTCATTCCTGAAATCTCATACAACATCATTGCTCAACACAAGTAGTTTTAAATGTGAGGTCACACTCTTCAGTTGCATTCCTCGTGATGTGAAGGATTGCATCGTCACATTATCTCTCCACCTGAAGGTGAGTGAATTTTCCCTCTCAGATCCTCACAGTGACTCGTCTCATACAGCAATATCAATTTTGTGAAAATTTTTATCCTCTCAATGGAAACGCCTGCCTATTAGAGACTCCCTGGTCTCTCTCGCAGTTGAGCCAATTTACATTCACCTTTCCCTCCCTGATCATCATTTGACTGAGGTCCAGCTTCCTCATTAAAACGTCATCATCATCTGATGACCCACCTCCACAGTGAACAGCAGACCAGATGCTTTGACCATAGGTGTCAGCTTCCAACAGTTAGGACTGGCTCACGAAAGCCCCTTCCATTCGCCCAATAACTCAGAGTAGATTGGTACCCATCAGCAGTGGATGTCATTCAGATGACCCCTTCTGCACAAGATGCAAGTAACACCCCTTGTTAGGACAAACAATCAACATCTGAATTAATAAGGATCAAAAATAAAATGTATTCCTCCAACTCCTTGAAGGGCAGCACAGTGGCGCAGTGGTTAGCACCGCAGCCTCACAGCTCCAGGGACCCGGGTTCGATTCTGGGTACTGCTTGTGTGGAGTTTGCAAGTTCTCTCTGTGACCGCGTGGGTTTTCGCCGGGTGCTCCGGTTTCCTCCCACTGCCAAAGACTTGCAGGTGATAGGTAAATTGGCTGTTGTAAATTGCCCCTAGTGTAGGTAGATGGTAAGGAATATGGGATTACTGTAGGGTTAGTATAAATGGGTGGTTGTTGGTCAGCACAGACTTGGTGGGCCGAAGGGCCTGTTTCAGTGCTGTATCTCAAAATAAATCAATGCCTCCTGCCCTGTTCCCGAGACGCCCCACGACCCGATTTACGGCTGTAAAGTTGGACAGCACGCATAAAATTGCAGTCAATTGCTTTTTCAAGTACCTTAATCAGCTTTCAATTGATTGTAGTCGGGTGGTGAGCGCAGACTTGATCTCGCCCGACTTCCTACACTCGTTAAATTGCGTCTGCGCGTGATGACGCCGGGGACCTGGCCTAACGTCATCGCGCTCCATTTTACCTTCCAGACGCCTCCGATGGGACCTGATTCCTAACGGTAAAATTCTGGCCAATGTTTTAGGTCTGCGACCTTCATTCAGAACTGGCAAAGATTCAAAAATAATTAGATTTTAAGCAAGTGAAGTGGGGACAGGGTGTTGGGGGGTTGGTGGGGAAGAGAACAAAAGGGAAGAAGTGAGATAGGGCAGAGGGCAAGAGAGATTAAATAACAAAGCTGACTAAAATCCCTTCCCTACCTCCATATCCTCACTGATTTGACCAGCAATATGCTTCCTATTTCCCCACTTAGCAATACACCTGTCTCTGATTCCCACTTGTTTTTTCCTGGCCTACCTGCTCTGTGTAACATATGTCTGAGTTTGATAAAATGAACTGGTCCTGTTCATTAGGAGGGATTGCAGCATAGGGGGTGATTTGATTGACATTTTCAAGATATTAAGGGGAACAGATACGTAGTTGGAGAAAAACTATTTCTGCTGGTTGGGGGGTCCAGGACTAGGGGATATAGTCTAAAGATTGGAGGCAGATCTTTCAGGAATGAAATTAGGAAACAGTTCTTCACGCAAAGGGTTTTAGAAGTTTGAAACTCTCTTCTGCAAGCGGCAATTGAGGCTCGATCAATTGTTCATTTTAAATCTGAGATTGACCATTTATTAACCAAAGATATTAATGGATATGGGGAAAAGGTGAGTATATAGAGTTAGGTTGCAGATCAACCATGATATCATTGAATGGCGGAACAGGTTCGAGGGGCTAAATGGCCTCCTCCTGTTCCTCTGCGCAATATTGTTGTTCCTATTGATTGTTATGATCTACCACTGAGCACTTCAGTCATTGCATAAGTTTGTAAATGTGAGTTCAGCAACTCTATTTTCTTCCACCTTGTTCTTTTATTCATTCACGGGATGTGACTGTCGCTGGCAATGCCAGCATTTATTGCCCATCCCTAATTGCCCTGGAGAAGGCAGTAGTGAGCTGCTTTCTTGAATACAACTGAGAGGCTTTCTAGGCCAATTCACAGTGCAGTTTAAAGTCAACCACCGGAGTTACAGATAGACCAGATTGGGTAAGGACGGCAGATTTAGGCAGTAGTGAACCAGAGGAAAATTGATTTGACTCTTTGAAAATATTTCACAATAAATTAATTTGCAGACTTGGCCAGTGCCGTCCAGGTGTATGTGCACAGATCCACAAGATGTGACAGCCTCTGTTTGTGTCCATTATCACAAGAACACAAGAAATAGGAGCAGGAGTAGACCATATGGCCCATCGAGCCTGTTCCGCCGTTCAATGTGATCATGGCTGATCTTGGGCTTCAATTCCACTTTCCTGCCCGCTCCCCATATCCCTTGATTCCCTTTGAGACCAAAAATCTGTCTATCCCAACCTTACAAGAACACAAATAGGAGCAGAAGTAGAAATCTGAAATATCTTTTCAAAAAGGATACATCAGGGACTGGAATCGAACACTGGAAATCATGCTTTTTGGGATTATGATGTATATATTATCTCTAGATGGAGTAGTGAAGATGTAATGTTTGAACTTAACGGATAATTAATTAGGGAAAACGGTATTAGGTCAGCATGCTGACTTTTAGTTTTAGAGATACAGCACTGAAACAGGCCCTTCGGCCCACCGAGTCTGTGCCGACCATCAACCACCCATTTATACTAATCCTACACTAATCCCATATTCCTACATCTCCACCTGTCCCTATATTTCCCTACCACCTACCTATACTAGGGGCAATTTATAATGGCCAATTTACCTATCAACCTGCAAGTCTTTGGCTTGTGGGAGGAAACCGGAGCACCCGGAGGAAACCCACGCAGACACAGGGAGAACTTGCAAACTCCACACAGGCAGTACCCAGAATTGAACCCGGGTCCCTGGAGCTGTGAGGCTGCGGTGCTAACCACTGCGCCGCGAAAAGGCAGCACGGATTAAACATCTTGTGTAGCCAACTTATTTAAAGCGTATTCACAAAGAGATGAACCTGTCATTCCCCTCTGATTAGGGCAGCACAGTGGCTGATATTGTCCAAAGGCAGCAGGAAGGGGATGAGTTAATCAGCATATTTTCTACAATATAAATACTGGCATCAGTGTCAACATTTTATAAATAATGTTTTCAGCTATTGGTATTTTAATGTTGGGGACAGGGTGTGGAGTCTCTCAATGCTGCTGCTGTCCAGGGCCATTGGGCCTGCTCTCAATTCAGGCCCTTTCCAGCCTCCAGAATCAGCACTGAATCCACCCGCCCATTCTCTCTGGCAGCAGCTGGGCCGAGACTCCGAGAAAGGCCGAGGCCGAAGCCTCCAGACCGGGGAGAGACTCCGGGACAGGCCGAGGCCGAAGCCTCCAGACCGGGGAGAGACTCCGGGACAGGCCGAGGCCGAAGCCTCCAGACCGGGGAGAGACTCCGGGACAGGCCGAGGGCTCTGGATGGTTCGCGGGTTTTGTTTCCGCCCGGAAGCTGTTGGCAGTTACACGCGCGCTACTTCCGGTGGCTGTGTCCGGCCGGAGGGTCCGTTCCGGTAGGGGGTAAAGAGGTGAATGAGAGAGGGGGAATGAATGAATGAGGGAGGGGTGAGTGAGTGGTGAGTGAGGGAGGGAGTGAGGGAGGTAGGGAGGGGAATAAGGGAGGAGGGTGAGGGAATGATGGAGGGGGAAGGGAAAATGATGGAGGGGGAATGAGGGTGAGGGAGGAGTGAGGGCAGGGTAGCAAGGGAGGGGGATGTTAGTGGATCGGGGCATGGGGTGGAATCAATGAGGGGGAGGGGGCTTGTGAGATGCGTAAGAGGGTTAATATTGGGGGCTGGGGTGTTGGGCGTCTGGAAGCGGCAGTGGGTTCGGCCTCTCCCTGGGTCAGCAGCTCCGTCCTCAACAGTAAAATTCCCTCCCCTGCCCAGTGACTGGGGTGGGGGGAGAATGCCAGACCTTGACCCCTGACCCCACTGGAGGGGCTCTGACCCCTGACCTCACAGGGGCTCTGACCTTACTCAGGGCACTGACCCCTTGGAGGATCCATGAACATTGATCAGATGCCGCAGTCTTGGCCGCTGTTCCCTCGACACGGGCTTCGAGGCCGAATATAAACCCACCCCAACTCTTACCCGTACTCTTACGCTCACCCCCACCTTCACCCTCTGCAGTTCTACCTGAGCATGTGGACATTGTCACATTGCATCGTGGATTGAACCTGAAGATCTTTCTTGTGTGGCTCAGTATCACACCAGGCAGCTGGTTTACTGGCTGACTTATGGGGAGGCACAAACGTTAAAATGTTTTAAAGACGAAGTCCCCTCCTCCCTCTTTCCTGTGGCGAGTTACCATGTCACATTCAGCTCTTCCATTACCCTGTGCGGGAGCCTCATTCACCGCTCATGTCAGGCTACGAGACCACCCTCCCTTGTCCCTGTTTGATTTTGGACAAGCTAAAGGGCAAACTATGAAACGGTAGTGGTTCCTTTCTCAGCGACAGAGCTGCCACCATTGAGGAAATGTTAGGAGTGACATTTCTGATTGCAAAGTGCAGGAGATGTACTTTGTACTATGGGTTACCCTTATTTTTCTTTGACCTACATGAAATTAGGTTAAATATTTAAATAAAAATACCCAAGGCTTAAAGCACGTAATATTTTGAGATTATCAAGCACTGTTGGGCACTGCTTTCCTCTGTGCAAACTGCTCACTACTCCACAATCATCTTGGAATGCAAATGTAGGCTTCTTTATTCCAGCTATCTCCTTAACCACACCTCCTCCCCCAACTCCTCTGCTTTCACTTCCAACAATGTGTGAGGAGCTCACGGACTCTTTGTCACTAAGAGAAAGACCCATCTGTTCAGTTGTTTCTGCCACATCTTCCCTTCCCCTTGTCCTTCAAACCAAACTTCCAAACCGGAACTCAAATCTTTCTCTAGTTTCTCACCTATCTCCCCTCATGCCCTCCCTGAGCTCATCTTGTCCATGAGACCCACCTCCTGCTCTCTCAACCCTATATCTACTGTGCTGCTGACCACCTAGTTTCTCTTCCTGCCCCCCATGTTAATTGATATTGTAAATGGTTCCCTCCCTTTCAAAGCTTTTGTTATCAACCTTCTCCTCAAAAAACCCACCCTCTGGTGGAGGCAGAAACCCTCAACTCATTTAAAAGGTACCTGGACATGCACCTGAAGTGCTGTAACCTGCAAGGCTACAGACCAGGTGCTGGAAGGTGGGATTAGATTGAGCAGCTAGATTTTTCAGCCGGCACAGACACGATGGGCTGAATGGCCTCTTTCTGTGCCGTAATTTTTCTATGGTGTTCTATGCTCGCTGATGTACATTGGCTCCAAGTGCAGCAACACAGCTGTTTTAAAATTCTTATGCTCACATTCACATGCCTTCATGGCCTGGCCTCTCCCTATCTCTGTAATCTCCTCCAGCTGTACAATCCTTCAAGATATCTGTGTTTCTCCAACCCTGACATTGTGTACTTACAATTTCTTTGCCCCATTATTGGTGGCCAAGCCCTAACCTCTGGAATTCCCTCCCTAAACCTCTCCACCTCTCTTTTATCCTTTAAGATGCTCCTTAAAACCTCTCTCTTTGACCAAGCTTTTGGTGACCTGTCCTAATATCTCCGTCAAATTTTGTCTGATAAGCTCCTGTGACGCTCCTGGAGACATTTTACTATGTTAAAGGTAGTGTTGTTGTCTTAAAACCCCAACTTTAATAATGTTCAGTTTGCAAACATTCCAGTCGTTTGACAGGAGTTTTTTTCCCAGTCAGGTTTGCTGGAGACTTGTCAACATGGAGGCCCCTCCTGTAACTGTGTTACCAGTCATTGGTGGAACCATCAATATGATGGAATATATTCTGCAAGGTATGAAATGTCACCCTGTTAATTTTACTATTAAATGGTTTAAGTAGATAAATGACTGGACTTTCATTTACAGCTAGGACAATTATTGAGTGATTGGCATGTAAGATGGGAGCAGTAGCTACTCGTCCCAGCCAGCTGTGCTGCCCCTAGTTGGATCATATTCAGTTATAGCTTGTCTCTGTAACTGTGCTGCTGGAGAAGTGCAGACATTCAGGGGTGTGTTGGGATGTAAGATTCTTCACCCATATCTTCACCTTTCTTGGCAGTGTAACAGGTGCATTCTTTATTTTGCTATTACTTTGCCAGTTTTCTTCTCTCCATTTAACTTGAAGATATGATTGTACAGGAGTCTCTCTGTGAGTAACAGCCAAATGTGTTCCTGTCCTCGCCTTCCAGCAGAGGTCACTAGAGAGTGAGCTGGAGTGAGAAGCCTGGCTGATTTTCCTTCCCTTAACCAGGGTTATTACAGGGCCCTTACCAGCTCAGCTGAGTACAGACCTGGGATCTTGCTGCACAGAAATGTTTTGGTGTCGGTCTGCTGAGTCATTAGTTGTGTTCTGGTCTTCGGTTTTGGAAAAATAAGGTTTCATCACCTAACAGGATATTTGGAATAGAATTGTAATATTAATGGTTTCTTTGTCAAAAATGTCAAACTATTATAAGGCTGGTGCTTTTTCCTCAGTTTTGTCTCTTTGTTAAAATCATCATCATTCAATGATTATAAGCAATTCTGATTTACATAGGGAGCGTGCTGGACCAGAGTCTGGAAAGTCTTCTTCATCGACTACGTGGGCTTTGTGATAATATGGAGCCAGAAACCTTTGTAGATCATGAGCTGGTCTTTCTGCTAAAAGCCCAGCAAGGAAGTCCGTTTATTTTGAGAGCCCGACGTGCTGTGGACAAGCCTGGCGCACCCTGGCACCTACGTTACCTTGGGCAGCCAGAAATTGGAGATAAAAACCGATCAGCGCTGGTACGAAATTGTGTGGACATTGCCACTTCTGACGGCTTAACCGAATTTCTGATAGAGATGGGTTTCCGAATGGACCACGAGTTTGTGGTAAAAGGGCATGTTTTCCGCAAAGGGATTATGAAGATTGTGGTATCCAAGATCTTTCGGATTCTGCTTCCTGGTAACATCGATAACATTGAGCCCCTATCATTGTCGTATCTCGTAGAACTGAATGTGGTGGCACCTCCCGGCCAGGACGCAGTGTCAGATGACATGAAAAGTTTTTCAGAACAACTGAAGCCTTTAGTTCATCTAGAAAAAATTGACCCTAAGAGATTACATCAGGTGTAGGCACAAAAATCTGTGATGTGTCGGGGGTGGGGGGGGAGGGAGAGGTTATACTCTGGTGGCACTGAATTCTGTATGTGTGTTTCTAAAACTGGAAATGTTTTGAATAAAGTAAGATTTGTCTTATACGTTGGTCATTTCTGTTCTATTCCAGAATATGAAAAGATGAAGGATGGAACTGGAGCTAATCTGTACACACTGAGGGCTGAATTTTACCGCAGACTTTGGGACCCCAATGTCAGGGCGAAAAGCGGGTGTTGAGCCCACACTCGCCAGCAGCGGGATTGGCTCGGCAATTATACCGCAAGCAGCCTCGCCGATGGCGGGTAGGCCCCTGATGCTGCCAGTCCAGTCAGAGGGCCGGCAGTTCTGAAGCCTCAGCAGCCCCACTGGGAGAAATGGGCGCTGCTGAGGCAGGTCGGAGACCCAAGGGCATGTGCAGGGAAGTCAATTAAAAGTAAAAAATTCAGGGGGCCAAAGGTGGGAGGGGAAACCCTCTGGGGGGATTGTTGGGGCTGTGGGGGCTGCTTTCCCTGCTTGTAACCTTGTATTTAGGCCATGGAGCTTCCAGCTTTGATGGCCCCAACCCCCCTCCCCCCCCACCCCCCCCCCCCCCCCCCAACCCCCTGCCAGGCTGCCTCTGTTAAGCTGGTGGCCTCCCAACGTGGCAGGTGGCTGCCCTGTTGTTTGCAAAATGTCCCTTAATAGCGCCTATATGCAAATTGACTGCCTGCCTCCTTGGAGAGGGAAGCCGATCCACCTCGCAGCCCACCACTGGGAAACTTCCCTGGTGGTTGGACTTCGTCAGGGATCTGTCCTGATGCTGCCCTCTGTTATTTTACCGTTCCCCCCCCCACCCACCCACCCACCCAGCGTCCATTCCCATCATCTGGGGGCTGATAAAATTCTGTCCTTGGTAATCTTTTATTTACAGAGATACACATTACAAACATGCACCTCCAAACCCAGTAACCCGAGTTTCAATCTGCTCCTATATATAGGAGCACAAGTGAATCCCTAGTTAATGCTCACCACCTGAATACAATTAAATACTTAATTATACAATTAACAATATCTTGCCTCTGGTTTAGGTTCAGTGAAGCAATTCCTTCAAAGACAATGGGTCCAGTAGCAGTGCTGTGTCAATGCATTCTTCAACATGGTTGCTCTGCTCTGTTTTTTCTAGTGCTGAGATATTTAAGTGATGGCTTTGTTCCTTGATACTAGTTCAAGCTCCCACCTGGTGATTTAAAATCGGAATCAGGCCACAGGACTAGCTAAAGCAGGAGGAGCGTTAAAATCTTTACTGGACCAACTTCCATTGTATAAAAAAATGACATCCTGAGTACACATGCAAAAGGCCACGGGAAGGAAGCTTTTTCTCAGCTCTTGGTGGAAGTGCATGTGGAGATGTTAACACTGCTTCCTCTCCCCAAGTGTCTGGAAAAATGTTTCCTGGCAGGTTTCTGTTCCCAGCAACAGCTGATATGTTCAACCCTCCTTCCTGAGAAAGAACTGAAACCTAAATGTGTTCCAAGAATGCTGTGATTAGTTGCACTTCTCTAATATACATTAATAGTGTTCAAAATACACAGGAAATGTTACATAAAGCTGTTGTGTAGTAGAAAATGCCAGCATAATTTGAAAATTACACAATATGTTCAGTGTTCAAAGGCGCACACCAACATATATTCATAGGTATAGAAAATTTTCATCCATCTTGGATGTAAAATTGGGACTGTTGTTATTACTAAACTGTAACTGATGAATTATTATTTAGGAGCAGTTTGTTGGGTGAAATATTGGGACCCATGCTTTTAAGTAAATGTTTGGAATTGCGTTGTTAAATTTGTAGCATAGTCTTCATCAGAAACTTACGGGAGCAGCATATTAAGTTCTCCTATCGGCAGCTCATCTTACTGACGTTTGGGTTTCTCTGCAGGATATAATGGACTTTCCACTGGGAATGGAGAGGTATTTGCTAGAATGAGAGATTGTATTAACCTTTAACCTGCTACTTTCAGATTTCTGAAGAATTTATTTAAATACTCCGTCGGCTAAAGATGAATGTGTTTGTGCAGTGAAATCTCTCACTGTGTGTATTCAAAGTCAAGGGCAGTAATTGAGAAATTAGGATGTAGAATTACACATTCCAAACCCATTTCAATAGAGATGTACAATTGATCTGCATAAGCAATTTAACCAGTGCAAATATTTTGAGCAAAAAGATTTCAAGTGCATGAAAATGAAGATTACGCACACACACAGAAGGAAATGATATTTTAAGGTGTTTGTGGTACACTTGCTAGTTTTGATTATTTTTTAATGTAACATTTTATGTAAAATCAACTACAAATGGAACGCTCCAGGCCCCACAGTAAATATTGCTCACATTCGTCAGCCAATTGGATAGAATACTGCAGTTCAGCTTTATCCAGCAAATATCTGTTTAGGAAATCAATTACCTCAATGATTAGCGAATGAGCCAAAACTAATGTTTGTTGTAGCTAAAGCGCACTCCATACATAAGAAAGAAAGAATTACATTTATATAGCACCTTTAATGACATCCCAAAGCACTTGACAGCAAATGAAGTACTTTTGAAGTGTAGTCACTGTGGTAATGTAGGAAATGCAACAGTCAATCCATGTACAGCAAGCTCTACAAACAACAATGTGATAATGACCAGATGGTCTGTTTTAGTGATGTTGATTGAAGGATAAACATTGGCCAGGACACCGGGGAGAACTCCCCTGCTCTATTTCAAAATAGTGCAATGGGATTTTTTCTGTCCACCTGAAATGGCAAGCAGGGCCTAGTTTAACATCCCATCTGAAAAACAACACCTCTGACAATACTGCAGTGGAACGCCAGCCTAGATTTTTATGCTCAATTCTGGAGTGGGACTTGCATACGAGCAATACGAATTAGCAGGAATACGCCACTTGGCTGATCGAGCCTGCTCCGCCATTCAACAAGATCGAGGCTGATCTGATTATAACCTCTACTCCACATTCCCGCCTACCCCGATAACCTTTCACCCCTTGCTTATCAAGAATCTACCTCTGCCTTTAAAATATTCAAAGACTCTGCTTCCACCACTTTTCGAGGAAGAGAGTTCCAAAAACTAATGACCCTCTGAGAGAAATAATTTTTCCTCATCTCTTAAATGGGCGACTCCTTATTTTTAAACAGTGATTCTCCCACAAGAGGAAGCAATCTTTCCACATCCACCCCGTCAAGACCCCTCAGGATCTTAAATGTTTCAATCAAGTCGCCTCTTACTTGTCTAAACTCCAGCGGCTACAAGCCTAGCCTGTCCAACCTTTCCTCATAAGACAACCTGCCCATTCCAGGTATTAGTTTAGTAAACCTCTGAACCGCTTCCAACGCATTTACATCCTTCCTTAAATAAGGAGACCAATACTTTACACAGTACTCCAGATGTGGTCACACCAATGCCCTGCATAATTGAAGCATAACCTCCCTATTCAATTCTCCATGCAAAAAATGATAACATTCTATGATCTTTCCTAATTGTGTGCTTTACCTGCATATTAGCCTTTTGCAATTTATCCACTAGGACACCCAGATCCCTCTGCATCTCGGAGCTCTGCAATCTCTCACCATTTAAATAATATGCTTTTTTATTCTTCCTACCAATATGAACAATTTCACATTTTCTCACGTTATACTCCATTTGCCAGATCTTTTCCCACTCATTTAACCTATCTATATCCCTTTGTAGCATCCTTATGTTCTTTTCACAACTTACTTTCCTACATATGAAGTTTTTGATGATGGGTCACTGACCTGAAACGTTAATTCTGCTTCTCTCTCCACAGATGCTGCCAGACCTGCTGAGTATTTCCAGCATTTCTTGTTTTTATTACTTTCCTACTTATCTTTGTGTCATCAGCAAATTTAGCAACCATACCTTTGGTCCCTTCATCCAAGTCATTTATATAAATTGTAAAATGTTGAGGCCCCAGCACAGATCCCTGTGGCACATCACTCTCTAAATCTTGCCAACCAGAAAATGACCCAATTATGCCTACTGTCTGTTTCCTGTTAGCTAGCCAATCATCTATCCATGCCAATATGTTACCCCTTAAACTATGAGGTTTTATTTTCCACAATAACCTTTGATGTGGCACCTTATCAAATGCTTTCTGGAAATCTAAGTACAGTACATCCACTGGTTCCCCTTTATCCACAGCACATGTCACTTCTTCAAAGAACTCCAATAAATTGGTTAGACTTGATTTCCCTTTCTAGAAACCATGTTGACTCTGCCTGATTACCTTGAATTTTTCTAAGTGCCCTGCTTTAATGTTTTTAAGAATAGCTTATAACATTTTCCCTATGACAGATGTTAAGCTAACTGGCCTGTAGTTTCCTGCTTTCCGTCTAAGTAGAATTTCAAAATTTGATGATGATACCAAACTTGGAGGAGAGGCAAACAGTGATGATGATACGAACTGTCTGCAACAGGACGTAGACAGGCTAGCAGAATTGGGCAGGCAAGGTGCAGATAGAACTTAATACAAACACGTGTTAGGTAATGCATTTTGGTGGAAGGGATAGGGTGAGGCAATATAGACTTAATAGCGCAGTTCTAAAGAGTATGCAGGAACAGAGGGACCAGGGGGTGCATGTGCATTGATCTTTGAAGTGGCAGGACATATTGAGAGAGTGGTTAGCAATGCATATGGGATATTGGTCTTCATAAATAGAGGCATAGAGTCCAAAAGCAGGAAAGTTATGCTGAACCTTTATAAAGCTCAGGTTAGGTCCAAAAAAGAGTATTGCTTCCAGTTCTGATCACACTTTAGGCAGGATGTGAGGGTCGTTGAGAGGGTGCAGAGGAAATTTACCAGAATGGTTCCAGGGATGAGGGATTTTAGTTACAAGGTTAGGTTGGAAAAGCTGGGTTTGTTCTCCCTGGAGCAAAGGAGATTGAGAGGCGATTTGATAGAGGTGTACAAGATTATGACAGGCTTAGCTAAGTTAGACAAAGAAAAACTGTTCTCATTAACTGATGGTACAATGACGAGTGGACACAGATTGAAGGTTTTGAGGGAATGTGAGGAAGAACTTTTTTATGCAGCGAGTGGTAATGACCTGGAACTCACTGCCCATGAGGGTGGTGGAAGCAGAGACGATCAATGATTTCAAAAGGAAATTGGATGGGCATTGAAGAAATAAAATTGCAGGTCAACAGTGATCGAGTAGGGGAGTGAGACTGACTGAAATGCTCTGCAGAGAGCTGGCATGGACTCGATGGGCCGAATGGCCTCCTATCCTGTAACTGACTCTGACTCTAGTGCTTGTATGCATGTCCAATATTACAAATTTTGGACCTGCCCTAGATATTTTCTGGGGTTCAGCATTATTGAGTTTCTTGCATAAACTGATTCCCTATCCCTTACAATCGAGTTCGCTAATACTGCCCAAAATCTGACGAAGGATCCTTGACCTGAAACTTTAACTCTCTTTCTTCCTCCACAGCTGCTGCCTGACCTGCTGACTATTTCCAGCATTTTCTGTTTTATTTCAGATTTCCAGCATGTAGATATTTTGCTTCTGCCTAAAAACTAGTTACAAAATGCCATGATCTGGGACATAACAGTGGCATCCCATTGTTAGATGAACTGGTTGCCGTAAACCTACACGTGACCAACCTGTGCATTTGCCCAATCTTCCGAGAGGAAGACTGATCAACACTTCATCACAGATAAAGCCAGATACGAGTCACTAAGCTGCTTTATCATACAGTCGTTAAGTGAATGTACAGAATAACAATTAAAACAAGGGGATGCGATTACATCATGGTTATGCTACAGGACGAGTAATTCGAAGGCCTTGGCTAATGATTTGGAGACATGAGTTCACAATTCCCACAGAGTCAGCTGTGGGAATTTAAATTCTGTTAATTAAATAAATCTGCAGTAAAAAGAACTAATATCAGTAATAGTGACCATGAAACTACTGGATTGTTGAAAAAACCCATCTGGTTCACTAATGTTCATTAGGGAAGGAAATCTGCCATCTTTATCTGGTCTGGCCTACATGTGAGTCCAGACCCACAGCAACGTGGTTGATTCTTAACTGCCCTCTGAAATGGCATGGAAAATTGCTCAGTTGTCAAGAAGGCAGCTCACCACCACTTTCTCAAGGGAATAAGCAATGGGCAATAAATTCTGGCTGCACCAGAAATACCCACATTCAATAAATATATATATGAAAAAACTTTACATTAACTTACCCTCAGTCCCTCCTCATTAAACAAAAATGTAAAAAAAATCATGCCACACTAGACTGACTAATGGCTCAATAACACTGAATTGGAGCACCATTTTCTCTTAAGGTAGACAGACTGGGACCACTTTTCGTCTCTTTCAGCAGAACTTTCCAATTCATCCAGACCAATTATTCCTTTTTTTTTGTTTTCCACTGTTGATAAGAAATTGAGAGCTTGACTTCCAACCCTCTCCCTGTCTAAGGGTTGGATGGTAGAGCTGCCCAATAAACATGGAAGGAGGTATCTCGCAACCATCTCCTGCTCTTTTCAAAATGAATAGGCCCAAATCAACACAATGAAACTGGATGGTTCATAGGGAAGAGACAACAAACTTCAGAAAAGAGGACACATTTCACAGACTGATCCACCCAGCCACTGTCCCCCACGATTTTAATATAAGTTATATCTAGACTCCTTCTGTAATTCGATGCTCAAAAATGCTGAAATTCGGCACCCACATGTTGTGTTCTACATTCTCTCCAAGTCCTCTGCTGTATTTATCCATTCTGTCATTTACTTTCCATGACTTTGATATTTCTAGACATGCTTTGTGCTTTAATGCTTTGTCCTTTGGCTTCTCCTATTGAATTCCAACATTTTGTGCTTGTATGCTGTGTCTATATAGTTTATTTAATGTGGCATTTCGTCTGTATTGCACCCAAGCCCAGCCTTGATGGATTCACACGTCCACTTCGGGATTGCTTTAAGTGCTGTTTTTAGGTTAAAAGTTTAAATACAAATACACAAAGGGTTTTTTAATACAATAATCTTAGGACTAAATAATGATCCTGAGAGCTTTTATTTTGTGCAGAATCTGTTGTTTGTAGTTTATTTTGAAGAAATGAGCCATTGATAGCTTGCTAATAAGCCCTTCTGATTTATCTCACCTTATGATGTGGGCTTCTGTGTGTATTCCCACAGCAAGATTGTAGATATTAGGAGGTCACTCTGTACCCACTGCATAGCCTTGTCAGCGATGGCTCAATGGATGACATACATGACTCTCAGTCAGGAAAGTTGTGGGTTTAAGTCCCACTCCTGAGTCTTGAGCACAAAATGCAGGCTGACACTCCAGTGCAGGGCTGAGGGAGTGCTGCACTGTCGGAGGTGCTGTCTTTTGGATGAGATGTTAAACTGAGGCCCCAACTGCTCTTTCAGGCGGACATAAAAAAAAACCCATAACACAATTTCAAAGAAGCCCAGGGGACTTCTCCACAGTGTTCTGGTCATTATTTATCCCTCAGTCAATATCATAAAAACAGATTATCTTGTCATTATCATTTTGCTGTTTGTGGGAGCTTGCTGTGTGCAAATTGGCTGCTTCATTTCATACATCAAAACAGCGACTATACTTTAGAAGTACTTCATTGGCTGTAAAACACTTTGGGACATCCTGAAATTGTAAAAGGCTCAATGTAAATGCAAGTCTTTCCACTTTTGGACAGCAGCTTGATGGGATGCTGAGGTTCACAATGGAACCCTAGGATGAACAAAGGTACTGTTGAATGTTTTGGGAAACATTAGTTATGACATTCTGTGTAGCTATTTGTAGTTAACACAATTAAATCTTTATTATCTGATCAGAAGTCAGGAAGAATTTTGCAATGTTTGCAGCATCATTCAAGGGAAACACACAGCATCCAATAGGACTTGAATCCAAAACCTTGTGAGCACCATCCACTGATAATGTAACCAATTTAAATGCTACTTCGCGGGGAGAATTAATTTTACTGGCTGTGCCCTCACCAATTCTGTTGTAAACCCCACATGTTATGCTGCTAATATTGTGGCATTAAGCAGTTAGCATCACTAAACAAATATTCAACAGATAATTTAATGGTGCAATCACTCTCCTTAAGCCTAGCATTGCTGCAAAACCAAAATCACTTAACATAAATTTCTACATTTAGAGTCTAAATCAGGTGTGAAGACTTGAACTAAGACTAGAGACTGCATCTCCTCTAGGGTGTCTCAGTTTTATTCTGGTGTCAGGTTGCATTTAAGCTATAACTGCAAAATGAAACTCCTTTGCACTGATGCTTCTGATATAGTCTACACGCATCCTAAATGCATCTTATCAAGGACAACTCTTGATAAGGAGACAGCTACTGCTCAGAGTAGTAACTGTACTGCCAATGGTATGCTACCTGACTTAGAAGCTGTTTAATTATGGAAAGTGCTTTAATGCAAATTCTAAACAACTTTTAAAAGGAAATTTTCTCCAGCTGAGCTCTGACCAAGGCTCATGTACCGGTGAAGCATAACTTTTTCAACCCCTTTGAAATAAAAGCTGACATTGCATAAGCTTTTTTGATTACTTTTTGTACATTTTTGTGATTTGTGCACAGGGACATCCAAATCTCTTTGCTCCTCTGTATCTCCTAGTCTCTCACCATTTAGGAAATATGATGATTTGTCATTATCGGATCCAGAGTAGATGTCCTCACACATCCCCACTTTGAAGTCCATTTGCCATAGTTTTGCCCACTCGCTTAGTCTGTTTATATCCCTTTGTAACTTCTTGCTTCCATTTACACAACTTACTGTGCCTCCTAACTCAGTGTTATCTGCAAACTCGGATATACAACACTCTATTCCTTTATCCAAGTCATCACTACGTATGGTGAAAAGCTGAGGCCCCAGTACAAATCAATGCAGAACACCACATCATATGTTATCAATCAGAGGACATTCCCTTTACTCTATTCTCTTGTCTTCTACCTTCCCAAACTATTACCAACCCATATATCAGCGCTATTTCTAATTCCATATACTTTCTTTTTTGCTAATAATCTCTTGTGTGGTACCTTATCAAATATGTTCTGGCAGGCAGTAGGAGCAACATCTGTAGACACTCCCCTATTCACCATTCTGGTGACCTCAGAAAATTCAACTAGATTAGTCAGATGACCTACCCTTCACAAATCTATGCTGACTGTGTGTGATCAGCTCATACCATCTGACTGCGCAGTGCCCCTGTCTCTAATGACTGGTTTCAGCAACTTGTCCATCACTGATGTGAAACTAACTGGTTTGTAGTTACCCGTTTTCTCCCTCCCCCACTTCTGAAGTAATACAGTGACACTTGAAATTTCCCAATCCAAAAGCCCAATTCCTAAATCTGGAGAGCACTGGAAAATTCTAACTCACGCATCTGCAAATTCCTTATCAGAAGGGGGAAAGTTAAAATCTGTTTATCTTAAGCCCCATAATTTTCAACATTACCATGTTTTAAACTTATATTAAACCTCACCTACCTAGGCTCAACTATCACCAGTAACCTGTCTCTAGATGCAGAAATCAACAAGCGCATGGGAAAGGCTTCCACTGCTATGTCCAGACTGGCCAAGAGAGTGTGGGAAAATGGCGCACTGACACGGAACACAAAAGTCCGAGTGTATCAGGCCTGTGTCCTCAGTACCTTGCTCTATGGCAGCGAGGCCTGGACAACGTATGTCAGCCAAGAGCGACGTCCCAATTCATTCCATCTTCGCTGCCTCCAGAGAATACTTGGCATCAGGTGGCAGGACCGTATCTCCAACACAGAAGTCCTCGAGGCTGCCAACATCCCCAGCTTGTACACACTACTGAGTCAGCGGCGCTTGAGATGGCTTGGCCATGTGAGCCGCATGGAAGATGGCAGGATCCCCAAAGACACATTGTACAGCAAGCACGCCACTGGTATCAGACCCATCGGCCGTCCATGTCTCCGCTTTAAAGACATCTGCAAACGCGACATGAAGTCCTGTGACATTGATCACAAGTCGTGGGAGTCAGTTGCCAGCGATCGCCAGAGCTGGCTGGCAGCCATAAAGGCGGGGCTAAAGTGTGGCGAGTCGAAGAGACTTAGCAGTTGGCAGGAAAAAAGACAGAAGCGCAAGGGGAGAGCCAACTGTGTAACAGCCCCGACAAACACATTTTTCTGCAGCACCTGTGGAAGAGTCTGTCACTCTAGAATTGGCCTTTATAGCCACTCCAGGTGCTGCTCCACAAACCACTGACCACCTCCAGGCACTTACCCATTGTCTCTCGAGACAAGGAGGCCAAAGAAGGAGAAGGATGTTTTAAACTTATATTAAATCCAATAAATTCCTCCCCTTGACTAATTTTTAGGTTCCCTTGTACCACTGGTTATCTTGTTCCTTCACTTTGAAAATGAATGCAAATTACTCATTTATCAAGTCTGCCATTTCCTTATTGTCCATTATAGCTTCGCTTGTATTTGTCTTTAATGGGCTCACTGTGCCCATTATCACTCTTTTTTTATTTTATACTGACTATAAATCGAGGGACAGTACAGAAACGGTCCAATGCTCAAGATCTTATGCCCAACATCTGAAGTGCCTTTATAAAAATGTTGGGCCTGGCGTTGAATCATTTGTTGACTATGTGGAGCCTCTGAATCTCTGCTGTTAAGGGGTACACACTGGTTTTGTATAATACCAAATATTTTCTGAATACATCTCAAAGTAGGTTCACCCGTTAACAGTTTGCTGAAGTGAATTCATTTCTCATCCCTTCTAAGTTTGCGTACCATAATTCAAAACCTTGGATGTGACTCTCTTCTCCTACTCAAGCTTTATGTCAAATTCAGCCAAATTATCGTCACTAGTTGCAAGATGCTCCCTTATCATCAGACTGTTTACTCATTCTGGTTCATTATTCATCATTAATCTAGTATAGCCTGTTCCCTAATTGGTTCTAAAACATATTGTTTGAGAAAACTGTCCCCAAATACATTATGGAAATGCATTTCCTTTATTACATGAGCTGTTCTGTTCCTTCCACTCTGTGTGAAAATTAAAATCTCCCATAACCACATTGTATTCCCTGAACTCCATATTACTATCTTGCATCCTGTGCCGTCCTTTAACACTACTTGGTGATTTTACTGCCCGATCACGCTCACTGAAATCCCTCCTGTCACTGCTTTAATTGTTTTTGATCAGTCATGCACAATTGAAAAACACTAATCTCTTCATCCAAAATATTCATTAGTTTTTTTTTGCATTGAAGAGATTTGATGGTGTTTATGACCAATATTTCAAATAAAGGTGCAGTGCAATGTGGACTATAGATTTTATGCACTCTGTTGTTTTTGATCAATTCAGTCAGCAGAGGGCACATGAAGTACATGGCTCTGTATTGTAACTGTGCCTCATCTATTGTAGGAATTCAGAAGTCACAATCATCTGGAAGTTTACTTAATTGTTCTGCATCCTGGACAGGTTATTATTTTCTCCATAATTTGAGTCCATTGTAGTACAAACATGCAGTTTATGTATACTTGATTTTGCCCTCAAAATAAGGTTGCAAACTCTGGTTGGACTTATTTTGGGAAGTTTCTGCTGAAGGGAGGCCTTGTTCATTGTGTGGGTTGGGTCTTAGTCATATAAGGCTGGCAGGTTGTGGGTGGAAATTGAGTTCCCCAGGGGCAAGCCACAATATCGGGTGGCCCAGGCAGCCTCTGCTGGGGTGGGAGGTGGATGGGGTTGGTGGGGGGAGGGGGGGTGTTGGTGGTCAGGGGGTGAAGTGATGACCGGGTACTGCAGCGGGCCAGATTGTTTTTGTGGAGCACAATTGCTCATTCCAACTCTACAAAAAATAATATACTGAATTTTGCAGTAATCGTGTTGGTGAGTAAATTGAACTGGCATCTGCACGTGTGCATTTAAAAGCAGAAATCCAGAAGTTGCTGTCAGAGATACCCTGCTTCTCCAGAGAGTGCACTGTAATGGTCCTTGCTGATAGACTTGGCGCTGAAATTAATGCAATGCCATGAAGTTGGGGTTCTGCCCACTAAAGACACTGTAAATGTTAGGGTTGGTGCAATCAGGAGTATGCAAATTTTTAACAGTGCAATAATTAATAATTACAGCCAAACAACTTCTCTGGCCCTGAAATGTTATTTTCAAATCTGGAGTCTCATTCCTTTAGAAGATAATTAGTGTTGGAGATAAAATAAAAAGTTAGACATCTTTTTACTTTTCTGTTTCTATCCTTTATCTCCCTCTGTTCATCCCATCTGCCTTTCCCAATCTGTATTCTGCTTTCTGTACATGATTTAAATCTAATTTATACTTCCTGCTTTATACTTCCTGGTTTAGATTTTGAGTGGCTCAGTGAAGGTTCTTCAATCTGATTGGTTGAAGAGCTTCACTGTTTCTTGTCCAGCTCACACATGCCCTGTAGAGGGTGCCGTGTCGGATCAAACACCCAATTAGAGCAAGTCTTCGCTCTAAAGAAAACTTTGAGGATAGCTGTTAGCGAGGTGAATGGTGAGTTACCTACCTTTACTGCTGACTGCAAAATAGAAACATAGAAAAATTTATAGTACAGCAGGAGGCCACTCAGCCCATTGTGCCTGTGCCAGTAGAAGAAGAGCTATCCAGCTTTGTCCAACCTTTCAGCTCTTGGTCCGTAGCCCTGCAGGTTACAGCACTCCAAGTGCATATCAAAGTATTTTTTTTAATATAATGAGGGATTTTGCCTCTACTATCCTTTCATGGAAGATGGCAGGATCCCCAAAGACACATTGTACAGCGAGCTCGCCACTGGTATCAGACCCACCGGCTGTCCATGTCTCCGCTTCAAAGACGTCTGCAAACGCGACATGAAGTCCTGTGACATTGATCACAAGTCGTGGGAGTCAGTTGCCAGCGTTCGCCAGAGCTGGCGGGCAGTCATAAAGGCGGGGCTAAAGTGTGGCGAGTCGAAGAGACTTAGCAGTTGGCAGGAAAAAAGACAAAAGCGCAAGGGGAGAGCCAACTGTATAACAGCCCCGACAAACAAATTTTTCTGCAGCACCTGTGGAAGAGTCTGTCACTCTAGAATTGGCCTTTATAGTCACTCCAAGCGCTGCTCCACACACCACTGACCACCTCCAGGCACTTACCCATTGTCTCTCGAGATAAGGAGGCCAAAGAAGAAGATCCTTTCAGACAGTGAGTTCCAGACCCCCACCACCCACTGGGTGAAAAATTTACTTCTCAACTCCCCTCTAATCCTTCCACCAATTACATTAAATCCATGTGCCCTGGTTATTGACACCAATGGAAATCCCAGCCAAAAGAAAACTTGTCTCTAGGCGTCTCTTCTGTTGGACCATCAGCTGAAACTCTGTGGAGCCTGTACGGTGCTCACTCTGCCCAGCTGTCCCAAATAGACGGTCGGGTTCTGTGCTCATCACAGGGCACTTGTTTGCGTACAAAAAAAGTCTACTGCCTGATTCATGTATTCGGGAAGATAGTGGTAGCAACACCGTAAATGGGATTGGGCGTTAAGTCAGATTCCACCATTTTCAGGGCAGTACCAGACTGGAGGCCTCAAAATCTTTCCTCATTTGCTGTGTTAACCTTCCAGGTTGCTTGAAGCATGATCAGTCTCCAAGGCTATTGGGCTGTTTAATTCTGGGGAACAATCCCATAGGCATCAATTCTGAGTTAAGATCACACCATGGAGGTCTACTAAAGATTGCTTCATCCAAAAGTCCTGACAATTATCAAGCTGTGCAAGAAATATCTTTTGAAAAAGTATTTTAACACCTTATGTACTGATCCTCTTGCCATTGTTTTTTAAGTTTTTGTAAAGAAAGACTTGCATCTTTCGAATGTCACCTTTTGAAGTGTAGTCACTGTTGTAATGTAGGAGCTAATTTGCATACACAACTCACAAACAACAATGTGATAATAAACAGATAATCCTCTTTTGTGATATTGATTGAGGGATTAATATTGGTCAGCACACCAGGATGACTCCCCTGCTCTTCTTCAATGTGGTGCCATTGGAACTTTTACATCCAGCGAAGAGACAGGGTCTCAGTTTAGCATATCATTAAAAGATGCACCTACCTTTTGTGCTCAAGTCTCTAGAGTCGGACTTGAACCCACAACCTTCTGACTCAGAGGTACAAGTGTTACCCACTGAACCATAGCTGACATCTATTAGTGTTTAACTGCTTCTGTGTATTATTTCTGTAAATAAATCTATTGGTTTCAGCCTGTAAACATTGCTTTCATAACTAGTAATTTGCATCTTTCAGACGAGACAAGAACGTTGAGCTCCCATGTCCTCTCTTGTCTATACCACAAAGGGCAGAGGAAATTAGAATCATACTGAACAGCAGGAAACCATTTGACCCATCGTACCTGTGACGGCTCTTTGAAAGAGCTATCCAATTAGTTCCAATCCCCTGCTGTTGCCCCATAGCCCAGCAAAATGTTCCCAATTCAAGTATTCATCCAATAGTTAATCTTCAGCCATGCTGCATCATTTATGGCACAGGTTGCAGTTTACAGCAAATTCTGCCTGCTTATAAAAAGTGCCTGTTTGTTACAAGCACAAAAATGTGGAACAAATCCCAAAGTGTAACAACTATCTCAAGATTTGGGAAAAGCTGGGAGCTGATTAAATTTCCTGCAGTAGATTATTGATGAACTGCCAGTTTCTAGACTGATGGCTAAAACAGTAAACTAATTAAAACTCATAATATTTGCTTGACACGTGATGGAGTCGAGGCACACATGTACACATTAAAAGTCAGATGAAATTGGGCAAGATTGAAAATAAATTAACACGGCAATGAATGCTTGAGTTGTGGTGGAAAGGTTGGAATGACATAACTGTAACCATGAGAACTTAATGATAATAGAAATGTGGTCACATAGTGAGAGCAATACTAGGTCAGTGAATATTTTCTTCAATCTTCAAATTGGGAGGCTTATTATCCACTGTTTGGATTTTAAATATGTGCATACCTTAAATTTTTCATATTGACATATTTCCCACGTATTGCAGCAGCATGTATTTTCACATTCCATTAAAATATCACCAATTTAATCAGGGACCAACATTATCCTTAGGACATCTGAAATTATTTCACAGCCATTGAAATGCAGTCACTGCTGTTAATATCGGAAATATAGCAGCCAATTTGTGCACAGCAAGCTCCCACAAACAGAAATGTGGTAACAACCAGATAATGTTTTAACTGTGTTAGTTGGGGGATAAATGCTGGCCAGAACATTTGGCCAACTCCCTTGTTCTTCAAATAGTACCATGGAATCTTCTATCTCCATTTGAATAGATAAATCAGCATTGGTGTAATGTCTCATCTGAAGACAGCATCTCTAACAGTGTAGCATTTCCTCAGTAGTGCACTGGAGTGTACATCTGGATCATGTTTTAAAATCCCTGGAATAAGACTTGAACCCATGATGTTCCTGACTGAAATGCAAATGCTACAACTGGACCAAGTTGGCAGTTCACTGATCATCCTTTCTCATATACTAATTACTCACCAAGAGCTTACTTAGCTGACTTGCTCCCTGCCAATTGCTGAATGTGTGTGTAATTCCCTCCCCCATTTTCTTTTCTTTGCCTCCAAGGAGGAAAACACCATGTATAACAAAGTTTATAACAGCTGAGACAGCAGCATGTCAACAATGTTGTTTGTTAAATTATATTCTCAGGTTGCTACACAGGAAAATGGAAAAATAAAATAGTTCAGTCACCTTGCAGACTACTTATCACTGTTTCCCATTTTTTAGCTGGGCTACTGGGTTTGCATTTTGATTTCCTGAATTTGAGTTAGAATTCAGGCCTGATGGATGATGTGAAAGTTTCTTTCTGATAGGTGTAAGGCTCTCAAGTGAAATTTGTTTGTATAGCTACACAAACTGGTCCCAAGTGGGCACAATTCCACAGCACAAAACTGCCCATAATTTAGCACTAATTGGCAATCTCACTCAAATGTCACACAGATAGTTGGCACAGAGATGAAAATGCCATGGTGTAGATGGCATTCCTTTCCTGGGAGTGAAGCTAAGGCATGTGTTTGTCCAGGAAGTGCTTTAGCCTGCATTTAACTTGTGCTACTCCTGATCTGCTGCACTCTGTGGAAGAATGAACAATACTTTATTTCTGTCACATGGAAATCAAGAACTGTCTTAAACCAGCTGTTGGGAAGTGTGAGGGTTGTGCAAGTCTCCAATTTTCTCTCTCTTACTTTGTGTTACGTATTTGCTTAGCCTCTCAACGAGAAGATCGAGTAGGAAATCACTTGCAAAAATCTGCATCGCCCCTTCCTGTGGCTTGCTGCAAAACTGCACCAACCTAGTGCTGCACTAAGCAACCAATGCAGACAACTTCTTGGTGCTATGCCGCAGATGCCAATGGTCAGATGAAGGGCGTATGCACAAAGCATTAACTCAACTGACCTTTCCGCAGATGCTGATTGGCCAGCAATCTGCTTCCAGCATTTTCTGCTTTTTGTGTCAATGTTACTGTTTGAATTTCTCAAAAACACATTGCCTTTCATTCGCCACAAGGGTAATTCCACTGTTTCCTCCTGCTTTGCACAGCCAGGCTTATTACACACTCTGCATTTTATAATTAGAACTGTGTTGCATAATTAGATTTTGCATTTGGGTTCATAAATTAAGCAGATTTATTATTCTTATTGTTAAGTTTAGGAAAACTAATTAGAATAATTCAGGAGGAAAATCTAAATAATTAAAACACTAAAATATGTACTGCATTTTAAACAGAATAAATGATATGGCACTAGATTTTTTCTTTTTGTTTAATATAGTTTATTTTTTCATTTTTGCTGTTTTCTATGCTATTTCATAGCACTTTTGGCTGATGTACTGTTTGATGAATCCTTGTCTGACAGCTGTTTTAGAGGAAGCTTTTCTGCAACAGATTTTCTGGTTGATCAATTATATTTCAGCTGGGAGATATTATTTACTCTGAGGGATGAAATTCCTCTATTAATGGGAGAATGCTGGCTTTTTCTCTGTAACTAGTGACCTGTTAACAAAATAATACTCAGCATCAAGTAATTCAAAGCTGCACGTTTGAAAATCATTAAAGGTTTACTGATTACAAAGCCGCTCATGTTGAGAGGTATTCTGGGTCTTAACTATCATAATCCTGCCCAGATGCGCCATTATCCAATGTTTTGCCAGCGATATATTACACTATTTGATTTCTCATAGCATAATGTCCCAAAGTTTAAATCACAGCACTGTATTGATAAGCAATTCACTATTTTTTTATGAATATTGTTTTCATTTTGTGCTTATCAAGAGGCACTTTTACATTATAAAACTTATAAAAACTTTTTTTTCTTCAACCTCTGTAAACAGTGTGGGACATTTTTCTATGCCTAAAAGCGCCATGTAAATGCATATTTTTATCAATGTAAAGCAGTTTCAGCTTTGCACCAATGTTCATTTTGTGTCCTGTAAATTGGTTGTTGAATTCCTAACTAACTCATTCAGGGAGTGTCACCCTGCTTTGCTCCACTGTCAGGTTCGAGCCTCATTTCAGGTACAGACTGCATCTTCTTTGGCCTCCTTGTCTCGAGAGACAATGGGTAAGCGCCTGGAGGTGGTCCGTGGTTTGTGAAGTAGCGCCTGGAATGGCTATCAAGGCCAATTCTAGAGTGACAGACTCTTCCACAGGTGCTGCAGATAAAATTGGTTGTCGGGGCTGGTTACACAGTTGGCTCTCCCCTTGCGCTTCTGTCTTTTTTCCTGCCAACAGCTAAGTCTCTTCGACTCGCCACTCTTTAGCCCCGCCTTTATGGCTGTCCGCCAACTCTGGCGATCACTGGCAACTGACTCCCATGACTTGTGATCAATGTCACAGACTTCATGTCGCGTTTGCAGACGTTTTTAAAGCGGAGACATGGACGGCTGGTGGGTCTGATACCAGTGACGAGCTCGCTGTACAATGTGTCCTTGGGGATCCTGCCATCTTCGATGTGGCTCACATGGCCAAGCCATCTCAAGCGCCGCTGGCTCAGTAGGGTGTTTATGCTGGGGATGTTGGCCGCCTCGAGGACTTCTGCGTTGGAGATACGGTCCTGCCACCTGATGCCAAGGATTCTCCGGAGGCAACGAAGATGGAATGAATTGAGACGTCGCTCTTGGCTGACATACGTTGTCCAAGCACATTTCATTTCAGCTACAGGCTGCATATGCACTAAAATAGTAATGATATAGCAAACGTATTACTGAATCCATTGCCTAGGTCAATATCAGGTGGTCTGTCTGTTTCATTCTTATTACAGTTTCCCCTGTAGCGGTTTTGATACTACTGAGTGAGATAGGCCATTTCAGAGTCAAACACATTGCTGTGGATCTGGAGTCACATGTAGGTCAGACCAGGTAAGGATGGCAGATTTCCTTCCCTAAGGGCATTCGTGAACTGAAGGTCTTTTTACAAGAATCCAGTAGTTTCATGGTTACCAATAGTGATACTAGCTTATTTATTTATTTGATTCATTAGTTTAATTCAAATTCCCCAGCTACAATAGTGTAAGTACCAGCTGTGGCTCAGTTGGTAGCAATCTCACCTCAAGTTCAAAAGTTGTGGGCTCAGGTCCTACTCCAGAGGGGCAGAGTTTTCACCCCAGTATGGAGGTGGGCAGGTATATTAAGGCCTACCTGTAAGTAGCAAGTAGCTAATTCAGGGAAGTTAATGACTAATTATCAAGGCTACCTGTTTCCTGTTGGCCCCTCACAGCATGGGGAACAGGCCAGAGACCTGGAGCTCAGTGGCCTCCCAGCAGCATACTGCGGAGGGGGGGTGGGGGGGTGCCAGTGGTCCAGGCAGGCTTTGAGGCTCTGTTTGATGCCATGCTATTTGTATTTACCTACTGAGCCATCCAGTGGAGATACTTAATAAATTTCACTGTGGCTGATCCTTCCTAGATTGTTCAAACCCATATTAAAGCTACTTATTAAAAACAGTTTATGTCTTTACGCCAAATCCACATTTCCCAGACAACTTTTAATTTAACTTTAAAATAATCTGATTTCTTTGCTAAAGGAACTAAAATCTATTGACTCGTTTGAGCACAGAACTGTCCCAATGAATATAGAGGTGAATTTTATAAGCCCCCTGACGTCGGGGGTCATGGCAAGGGGGCCCGGAAAGTACTTCCAGGAGAGGCCCACCACGGGCCTCAATGCTGGGAAGGCCCCATCCCATTTTACCAGCGGCAGTGAGGCCTCGTGGTGGCCACCCTGCCGCACGGCGACGGAGACTTTAGTTAAATATGTTAATGACATTAAAATTAATAAACGATGACTCACCTTGTAGCGACGGCCATCCCACACCGATATTCAGTCAGTTTCCGGAAGTCTTGCGCCTTCGGATCGATCCGAGGCGTAACACTGGTGGGGAGGGGGGGAGGTGTGAAATTTTCAGGTCGGGAGGGGAGGGGGAACGGCAAAAACCCATGCGATTGGTGGAGGGGTGCTGGGAAAGGGTTGAAGGGTAAAGTGGAGAAAGTTCGGGGGGGAAAGGTCGGAATCTACTTTTTAACTTCTTTGGCTGAAAAGGGCTATTTAGATATTGAGTACTCATTGTGGGGGCGGTGGGAGAAGGGACTTAAACTGATATTAAAGTTTCCACTTTAATGTTTTCACACCTATCACTTGAAAAATTTAAATTAAACTGCAGGGCTTGAAGCCCTTTAAAAATGGTTCTGGCGTCTGCTTGGTGGTATTGTCACTGGACTAGTAACCCAGAGACCCAGGGTATTGCTGTGGGAACATGGGTTCGAATTCCACCACAGCAGAAGGTGAAATTTGAATTCAATTAATAAATCTGGAATTTAAAGCTAGTCTAATGATGGCCATGAAACCATTGTCGATTGTTGTAAAAACCCATCTGGTTCACTAATGTCCTTTAGGGAAGGAAATCTGCTGTACTTACCTGGTCTGGCCTACATGTGACTCCAGACCCACAGCAATGTGGTTGACTCTTACATACCCTCTGAAATGGCCTAGCAAGCCACGCAATTAGGGATGGGCAGTAAATGCTGGCCTAGCCAGCGGCGCCCACATCCCATGAATGAATTTTTTAAAAATGAAGCGCCCGCCGCCTCTACCTCATCGGGGGCGGCTGCTCCGCCCCCCCGCCCTCCATTTAAATGAGCCACCATGCAAAATATCACAGCAGCTCTGAGGTGTGCATCACACACTTTTTGAAGCTATCTCTAATTGTGACAGTGTTTGTATTGTTGCTTTACAGAATCTCTAGGTACCTTGGTGAACATGCAGGGAAGCTGGTGAAATGTTAATACATTGGAACAGATAGCTACTGTCTCAAAGAGGTTCTGTTTCCATGGGGGAAAAAATGCCAAAAAAGATTTTATTTGAGGAGGCAGGTGATCAGTGTATCACTCTCATTAGCAAAACATTGGGTGCAAGTGACATTACAATATGTTTCAATCCAATTTACACCACTTGGTTACATATTTGTTAAACAAAACTTTGCTAATGACGCTATATAAAACTACAATGCCAACAATCGTGATTGATCTTATTATTGATTTTTGTATTGTTATAAAGTACATGATCACAGAGATCAAAAGAAGAGAGATAGAGATAGAAGTTTCCCTTCTACCTGGGTGAATCAGAAGCATTAACAGAGCAGTAAAGCATGATTTGAAATCACATAGTATTGGTCAGACTGTACTGTGGAAAATTAACAGCAGTAAAACCTTATCTCACGGAAACCTAACAGTGGAGATTTTCCTGGCTCACTTCCCAGGCACGTTGGATTGCAGGATATAGCGAATATTGGAAATTGGTTCAGGTCAAAGTGCACATCTGTAACTGTACCTTTCATATTTTCCAATATTTGGGGCACCCAGGAAATCCAGTGTGCAATGGGTTGTAAAACCTTAGACAAATAAGAAGAGAGTTTATTTTTTATATTCAGTGAGTCAGTCACAAATCAAACTGGGTGTTCTTCACCTGAGATGAAGCCCCTTTCACTGCCAGATTAAGCTGCTGCAAGAATTGCATCCTCTCTGAAGTGCAGTACAGCATCACCGTTGAAATTTCCTATGGCGTTGAACCTGTTTGGGTACATTTGTTGTAGATCGTGGACCGACTCAATGCGGGTACCCTTGGTCTCTTCTGCTGTAATGAGTACCTTGGTGACCTCATGGATGGTTATGACGTTGAGGTTCCTACACGCTAGTAGTCCTGCCACTGCTGGTCCGCTCTTGTCTACTGGGTAGAATGTTTGTGGTTTCCATGCTAACTTGCCATAACTGCATTGCATTGTTACTGTGCCACTGCAAGGGATTGGTGACCGTTATATGCAGATAACCTGGCAGTTCTATCATTGATTTCCAATGACTGCAGTACATATCTTTAAGGATTCGAACTGGTAGTGTATTTGCACTAGAGCCGGTGTCAGTCTTGTCCCTGAGTGTACGTCTGCCAGCTTTCTTTGGGCACATGATGTTAATTGTGGTGAAAGCTTCCAGCTGCTTGACTTCATCAACATGATATGTCAGGTTCACAATGTGGAATATCTGTTCGTCATCTGACGGAAAATTGTTTTTCTCTGGGTCTTGTCTCAGGTCTGTTTTGTTGTGGACCTCATGTATCAGCTTGCATTTATGCAGATCTCTGGTGCTTCGCTTACTGCTGTTGCCATGTTGCTGTGCCTGTCTTCTATTGGCTCATGTCCTAACTGGCTGCATCTTTCGAGCCAGAATTCTTGCATAGGTGGGCCCAGTGTCCTTTTGTACTGCACACCTTGCACAGGTCACAAAATGCAGGTCAATTTCGCCGTATGTGGGACAGACTTTCCTTACCACACAGCTTGCTTGCTCTTTTCGACCTGGTTATGGTGCCAATACTGTTGGCTGCACCTAGCGCTTGCAGGTGCTGTTGTCCAGCTAAAATGGCTTCGTATTTCCTGCCATCTTCCATCAGCACATCGATGCTGTGACCTTTCTTTTCCCCCAAGACGTCCTTCTGAAGCACTTCAATGAGTTTTGATACAATCACCAGCTCCATTATTCGGTCTGACAGCTCAACTTCTGAAAAATCACACTCGTTGCCCTTGCTACGGCATCTACTGATGACCTGGTCTATTGATTCCTGTGGCTGTTGCCTGTAGGACATCAATTCTAGGTAGTGAATTCTAAAATTCACTCCTAGAGCTGAATTTTATGAGTGTCGCAGATCGCAGTAGCGCACTTTGTTGTTGGCGGAATGCCCCGCGCATCAGCTGCCGCTGAGCCCCCACGATATTATGCGTGGGAGCTCATTTAAATGGAGAGGCAAAATGATGCAATGATGTAGAGAGGGCAGCCGCTCCGTCCCCGGTAATGGCGTCCGGCGCCACTGCACAGGCGCCGGCGCCATTTTTAAAGGGCTTCAAGCTCTTAGCAAAAATTTGAATTGTTAAAGGTATATTTTGCTTCATTTTCTTTAAAAAAATTAAAAGCTGGAAACCCTTTCCCAACCCCCCACCAATGATTTTTTTTTGGCCTATATGCAGAAAATTAATTTTAGTCCCAACCTGAACTTCCCCTCCGCAACCTCTTCACATTTGCCTTTCAATGCTTTCCCATCATCCCCACAGCCAATAAGAAGTGTTTTTCCTGCTCCGCTCCCTCCCGTTCTGATAATTTCAGGCCTCCTCACCAGTGTCTCGCCTCGGAACTCCGAATGGCGTTCTGAAGGCACGCGAGTTGAGGCCGGAGGCCGTAAAATCGGTGTGGGACAGCCGCCAGGATCAGGTAAGTTTATCTGACTTTTGTTTTAATTAATTTTAATACGTAAATGAAGGCCCCGCCACCAAGTGGTGGGAGGCCGCACCGAGGCCTCGCCGCTGCTGCTAAAATGCGGCGGGGCCTTCTCCGCGTCGTGGTGGGCCTCTCCTGCAAATATTTTATGGGTCCCCCTGCCACGACCCACAACGTCGAGGCGTTGGTATAATTCAGCCCTTAATCTGAGTTGAGCTTCCAGCACTTTCCATATCTTTGCAGAATCTTTCTGGTCCTCTTCAGATATGCCTGAGGTATTGATTCTGTGTATTCCCTCATTTCCGATTGCTATCATTATTTTTACAGCTTGCTTCCTGGTTCTGAATTTACTTGGTCTACGAAACATAACTGCATTCTTTGTTTGAACAATTGGAACTCAGGTAGGATATCAATGCCCTTCCAGTTTATGCTGGGACATTTGGTATCCATCTTCCTGCTGTTCTTGTGCTTTAAAACATGCTTTAAGACTTTGCACTGTGACTCTGTACTGCTTTCCCTTCAACAATTTTTCTTCTTTAGACTGGCTGATTTGATTGACAGCGTGTCTGTTTATGTATACAGTTGTGTAATAGGCATTTCAAGTGTTTTTTTTACTAGTGTTTGTCTATACAGCCATTCAATAAGCAATTCTTCACAGTTATGTGGTTTTAATGTTTTTTTTAAAAACTCTGGCTGAATAAGCGAAGGCTTTGCATGCTGGAGCAATTTAATGGGTTTCTTTTTATAGCTTTATCTGTGTGAATGGAGGATTCCTGAGCTTTTTGCTGTCGGGCGCCTTCTTTAATTGTGCGGACCTGATCAGCCTGGGGGAGCCTTTGAAAACAATCGATCAGCCTGAGATAGGGATTGGATTTCCATGTTTCTTTCATATTTCAATCTGTGTTGATGTTTTGTTTTGCAACCTATTATGTCTTGTTTTATAATAAACGGATAATTTTGTTGTTTATTAAAGAAAACTGCTTGGTGTATTTTATTCTGAGATAAAGAGCAGAGTCTATGATTGACTGTATCAGTAACTGGGTAAACATTTAAATATATGTTGTGACCTGTGGATAAGTGGAAATAGAAAAGATAGTGCACTTCTCCTGCCTCGGTGGCAACAGTTGTCTGATGCAACATAAATGGGAAGCGTAGAGTTCAATTGATTGAAGATCTCAAAACAGGTTTATTAAACAGCTAACAATTATATACCGTGCAGAGCTAACTATTTACATGACTTGCCTCTAGGTGCTAAGGTAGCAGAGTGACTCCGGCTCTGAGTCACATGACTGCATCCTGGTACTTGGCTCATTAGCATACAAAGATCTTAAAGGGACATCCCTCTTAAAGGCAGTCACACAACAGAGATTATTTTCAATATACGTTTAGACAGCTCAGCTGCATGATATAAACCATATGATGCAAGAGACAATGCAAGAACTCGGGGCGGAGGGAATAAAAATATAATCTCTTGTTGTAATCACAAGCTTTTACTAAGATGATAAGTTTCGTATCCAAACGTATAGATTTTGCAGCTGTGATCCCTGGACCCTGGTGGTCTGTGAGGCCATCGAATTTCTGTACTTGTTGATTTACAACTGCACAATTTATGTTCCTGTATTTCAAATTTTAAAAAACTTGCGCAACTAATACTGTTTTCCTTAGAGAGCTGATGCTGATTTTCTGATGTTAGGATCGAACGGTGTGCCAGTATTTTCATGAGGGGTCCACTACCCACCCCAACCACCCAGCCCCACCCCCCCCTCACTCCCAATATACACGAAAGGCTTGCAAATTCTAAGATTTGAATTCAATTCATTGGCCAAAATACAAAACAGATTTTACAGCACATTGCAAAATGGAGGAACAGTCAGGATCCATCCCTCTGGGAGGTGGGGGAGTGGTGAATTAAAAAAAAAATTAAGACCCCCAGAACATTGCAGATATAATCTACGTGATTGACGTCTGCTTATATCTTGTAAGGCAGGTACACCATTACAGAGGTCTTCTTTGAAAGGAGGCTGCAGTTTTGTATGTGATGCTAGCTAGTTACTTAATCTAAATGTTGTCAATTCAACAACAATTGGCAACATTGTAAAAATGTTAGGATATTTAGCCTTAGAAATGCCAATAATGCTGTGGAAAAAACTGAAAATAAAAATAAAATGAATGTAATCCAAACACAATCATGTGTCTTTTCTGCAAGACTGCAGCCGTGCTTACTTATTTAAATAAGTCCAGGTTAACCATTCTGCTGTCACTTGTACTTAAGTGAGATAAACGTATGTTGTAAATATTGTGACCCTGACTGTTGGTTTGTATTCTGTATGAATATGGATCTATCTTTATTGTATCTCTTTATGCAGCAGACAGGTTCTTCATTACTCTTTACAGTGTAGCATAGATTGTAATGTTACAACATTTTGACTTAAACAGATAGAAATGCACTAGAATTCTGGATGAAGAACTCTGTAAATCGCAGTTTTAAGAAAATGGCTTCTACATGACTTCTGTGTTGGAATTTTAAAATGGGGAGACAGACCATGCTACACATTTAGTTTAGTTTAGTTTAGAGATACAGCACTGAAACAGGCCCTTCGGCCCACCGAGGCTGTGCCGACCATCAACCACCCAATTATACTAATCGTACACTAATCCCATATTCCTACCACATCCCCACCTGTCCCTATATTTCCCTACCACCTACCTATACTAGGGGCAATTTATAATGGCCAATTTACCTACCAACCTGCAAGTCTTTTGGCTTGTGGGAGGAAACAGGAGCACCCGGAGGAAACCCACGCAGACACAGGGAGAACTTGCAAACTCCACACAGGCAGTACCCGGAATCGAACCCGGGTCCCTGGAGCTGTGAGGCTGCGGTGCTAATCACTGCGCCACAATAATACTAGAATTCAAATACTGTCCCCGGGTACAGGGTCATCTCAGAGGAAAAGATCTCACTACTTCACATCATTTTATTGGACCTTCTGCTACCTGATTCTATTAACTCAATTCTCCTCTTTCTTCCACCGGAGTTAAGAGAGAAAAAATTGAATTTATATGGCAACCTTCATGATCTCATGACAACCGACAGTCAACATGGAGCAATAATTTCCTCACATTGGCCCAGCATTTGCTGAAAAATTAACAGTGTGTGAATGATGCACCTGTCATTAATGTGTAAATCAGCCAGCACCTTGTGTCAAGGAAGGGATATTCTGTGTATTACGAATCACCACAAGTTGCTGGCCGATTTGCAATGTTCTTCCGCCATTAACTTTGCAAAAATGTCATCTTGCCCTCAATCTTCTTGTGATCGTCACGATGTTGCTGCATTTGCACAATAACTGCCATTAAACTTGCCATAGAAAATTAAGTCTAGTAACTAAATGTGTAAATACCATTTTACTAATGTGATAATTACCAATGACGTCCAATCAATCTCTCTGGCCCAAAGAGTGAGTAATTAACAGTCTGGAGTCTCCTTCAGGTTGTGAATTACTGTTGGACATTTTAAAAAATGTCAAATTTTAAATTTTATTTTCTTACTTTTCCTTTCTGTCTTTTTTCTCTCTCTCTTAATCCAATCTTTCCTTCTATCTCTTTAGTTTTCCTTCTGCACCTGATTTTACATTACATTCACCCACCTTCCTCTATTTATTTCTCAATTTTTTAACCTCATTGGTTAAGGAGATACATTGTTTGGCATGTTGTCCACTAAGGTCCCAGATGCCTTGTTGCCCTAGCTGTGCCGTTATCAACACGCACTTCCAGCAACTTGAAAAAAAAATTAAAACATAACTATGTATGAACATATCTAACTTGGGCTACTATCTTTCATTTCTGACCTTCCGTAACCAAGTATTCTGAAAAGACATAGTAAGTCATCTTCAGCTGCTTCATCAATGACCTTCCCTCTGTGGCAGGTAACATTCGTGCCACACAAGTGCCAGGCAATGACCATCTCCAACAAATCCTGGCGTTGCCAGTGATGCCCACATCCCATGAAAGAATAAAGTAAAAAGAATTAAAAAAAGAGAATCTCACCATCCCCCCTTGACGTTCAACAGCATTGCCAATGCTGGATGCACCACGATCAACATCTTTGGGTTCCCATCGACCAGAAACTGAACTGGAGCAGCCACATAAATACTGCGGCTACAAGGGCAGGTCAAAGGCTAGGAATTCTGCAGTGAGTAACTCACCTCTTGACTGCCCAAAGCCTGTCGATGATCAACAAGGCACAAGTCAGGAGTATGATGGAATAGTCCCCCTTGCCTGGATGAGTGCAACTCCAACAACGCTCAAGAAGCTCAACACCATCCATGATAAAGCAGCCCGCTTGATTGTCACCTCATCCATCACCTTAGACATTCAGTCCCTCCACCACTGTCGCACAGTGGCAGCAGTGTGTACCATCTACAAGATGCACTGCAGCAACTCACCACACCTTCTTCACTAGCAACTTCCAAACCTGTGACCTCTACCACCTAGAGGGCAGCAGATGCGTGGGAACACCACCACCTGCAAGTTCCCCTCCAAGCCACACACCATCCTGACTTGGATCTATATCGCTGTTCCTTCACTGTCACTGGATCAAAATCCTAGAACTCCCTCCCTAACAGCACTGTGGGTGTACCTGCACCAGATGAACTGCAACGATTCAGGAAGGCAGCTCATCACCACCTTCTCAAGGGCAATTAGGGACGGGCAATAAATGCTGGCCTAGCCAGCAACGCCCACATCCCATGGAACAAAAAAAAAGATTTGAATAGTATGTGGAGGTAGGCTAAAGTAGCAATGCCCCTAGATTTTCATGAGATGAGCAACTCATTAACGTACACGTATATTGGTTCTTAACAGCCACTTGTAATCTTAAGTGTATTTTCCGTCAACTATGTTGGTTTAATTTTGTTAGCATCTAAAATAAAAAGGAAACTGCATATTTAATTGCCTTTATAGCACAGTATTGTGACCTTTGGGGTAGCAGGTAATATAACAAATTGACCATGGTAATTAATGTAGCTGGGGAGAAAATCACTGTAAATCTGAAAAGTTAATTTCAGTCTTGTTCAGAACCTTAAATCTCTCACAGCAGGTAATTAATCAGTGTTCAGGGTTGCATTGTTTCTCTTGCATTTCCTTCTCTTTTACCCCTCATTACGTGCTCTGTGGGAAGCTCTCCCCGCATTAGTTTCCTCTTGTCACATAGCACCGCTTTCCCGTTCTACACAGTTTCTAAAATTGTGCTTTTGTATTCTCTTTCACTATAGAAGCCTTAATCTGTTAAAATTGCCTGGGTCGTTTTCATAGAAAAGACATTGAAATTTTTACTTCACAATTTTTGCACATTGTTATTGTAGAAATACTTATGCTGACAAACATTTGCAAAAGGCAAAGAACAAGTTCTCCTTGGCCCCTTCCTGCTGATTCTATCACAGTCCCCTCCCTCCCCACATACCAAAATAAACTTCTGTTGTTATATTACTATGGAAACAGAAAGAACAGTTTTATGTGTTGAAGTGGAATTCAATATCATTAAAATGTGAAAGTTTCCTGAAAGCTTGCATGTGACTGCATAGGCCTGATTTTAACTCCATGCAAGTGGATGGGTTTTGAATGGGTTAAAATCAGGCATGTGACTGACCAGAAAGTTCTGTTTATATTGAGTAGGTTGGCACCAGCAGAGCAGATAATATCGTTAGCTAAGGTCATGAGCAAATGTCGGGAGAGAATAATTTATTTTGTTGTAAGAAAAATAGAGAGGCCATTAGTGCTTGTACGTTGTTTTGCTCAGAACGTTTCCTCACTGAAGTGTGTATTGAAGGGTTTGTCCAACCCAATATATTACAATAAAGTGAAATCCCCATGGGGAAGAGAGCAGTAGCTTGTGACCTACAATGAGGAGAACTATTGAAAACTTTTGAAACTGGTCAAAAAGGGAAGCCAACTAGGTCTGGTTTTTGTGGGGTTTGAGGGTGAAAGGAGAGGTAGCGAGAATATTATATCCAACTCATTTTGTAATTTCTGAGCTGCCTCCTTCAGAAAGATATTACCTTCCCTTCCCCTTTGTTGGAATTCTGCACATGATCACTGGCTGATAGACAGACCTTGATCTGCTCCAAGACCTGTTCCAATGTGGCTGTGAATCCAACTCTCAAGAGCGACCCAAGGCAATTGCTTTCCCTGTGGGACTTTGTTGCCTAATTTACCAAGTAGAAAATTGTGGGCATGACCCCCCTCCCCCCACCCCAGCTGCCTCCCCCCACCCCCTCAATAAAGTCAATTGTGGCTTTACTGGGTAGCACTTTCACCCCTACGTTAGAAGGTTGTGGGTTCAAGTCCCACTCCAGAAACTTGAGCCTAAAAATCTAGGCTAGCAATCCAGTATAGAGCTGAGGGGGCGCTGTCTTTTTGGATGAGACATTCGATTGAGGCCCTATCTGCCCTCTCAGGTGGATGTAAAAGATCCCATGACACTCTTTTGGAGAACAGCAAGGAAGTTATCCCTGGTGTCATTACCAATATTTATCCCTCAATCAATGTCACTAAAACAGGTGATCCGGTTATTATCACATTGCTTGTGCGCAAAATGACAATGTGTTTCCTACATTACAACAGTGCTGAGACTTCATAAACTACTTCACTGGCTGTAAAGCACTTTCGGACATCCTGAGGTCGTGAAAGGCGCTACATAAATGCAAGTTTTTTTCTTTCACATTATAGCACTTTTTGCAAATAACTGCACAACTCTATCCGATATAATGTTTCCTGAAGTTTTTATCCAGGAAACTAGGAAATATGGCTTTACAGATCTATTTACTAGGGGCATAGAACTAAAAACTATCTAAATCTTAATAAATTCATGCAAAAGACAAAGGTTCAGATACATTTTGGTAGATACTTAAATTGTATACATTTGAAGTGGTGATATATGAATAATTAATCTTAATATTCACAGTAAGAGAAATATGTTTCAGAACTGAGAAATCACCAAGCTAAATCCCAGTTACAGCCCAGCTACAAAATGTTATCATTCTCTGTCTAACTAGAAGAATGGGCCAGAAGCAGCAGTGTAATATATAGTTTGGAAGCTGTTGTTTCCAGCACTACATGAGTTTCTTCTTGTGCTACTAATCAAGACATCCTCTATTCATACTGGTCAGCTAATGGAAGTGCCCAGGGGATGGTCACAGTCCTACAAAGTCTGGCTTTATCTTCAGAGTTTACGTGTCTTTGTATGTCTGCAAAATTTGAAATTATTGAATTCTTGTCCAATTTTTCTCTTTTCAACTTAAGGCACTGACTTGCTGAGATACAGATGATCATATACTGACTGTTCTCTTATATTGTTCCCCAGTAACCATTCTTCATGCTTAAGCTAAATAGTGAGTGCTGCAGCTATCCAATGATGGAGGGGATTGCAATTAAGCCAAATCCTATTTTCACCTGAATTAGTGCACATATAACTTCCTGCAGAGGTCATTTGTTAGTAATAATGGGCTGAATTTCAAGCAAGAGGCAGGGCTCCCGGCGCCAGGGTGAGAAGGTGGGGGGAGCCCTGCCCCTCTGCATTTTTTCTCACCCTGGAGCGATCCTTTTGGGCTCAAAGTTTAAGGAGGCGGGATCCCCATCCCTTCAAACACTTAATAGAGATGGGAATCCAGCCCCCCCCCAAGTGCTGCTGGCCAATCACAGGGCCGGCAGCACAATAGCATCAGCAGCGCCACTGGGAGTGGAGGCCACTGCTGGTACTGTAGAGGTCTCACACCCAGGCCCAGAGCTGGAACCCAGGACAACAGATAGGTGAGGTGAGGTCGCTGGGGCTGGTCTGGAAGGCCCCGGCGAGGGGGGTAGTGGGTGTTCAGTTCGGGGGTGGGGTGTCCCGGGGGGTACTGTAGTTCCTTGTGGGGGTGGGGTGGGGTGGGGGGGCTGTCCTCTGTGGGCCACAGTTTCTCTATTTTGTGCTTAGATATTTCTGTGTTTATCTTGTCTATAACACAATACTAGAATGCAGCTACACTGTAGTACAGATAGTGTTTGATCAATCCTTCTATCCCATAATCATTTATACTTAATTTGAAATAGTTTTCATTTGCCGCCATACGTCTATCCATGGCTGAAATGGCTGAGTGCCAGTCCAGTCTTAATATTCCTCTTGAGGTGTTTGATGTAAGATATTTCAGGGGGATTTACTGAGCCATATTTTTCTTTTGTTTGGTACATGGAGAGTAATCAGTGTGAACCATGGAAGCTGCCATTTGACATCAGAACAGAAAACCCTGGAACATGCAGTTGGTTGACATTTTGGATGTCATGGAAAAGCCTCAGTTGTAAATTTGTCCAGGACATACCTAATAAAACAATGACTTGCATGTATATTCTGCCTTTAGAATGAAAGAAATTGCCTCTATCTAGTGCCTTTCACGTCCTCAGGACATTCCAAAGTGCTTCAAAACAAAGGAAGAACCTTTGAAGTGTACATCAGAAATAGGAGCAGGAGTAGGCCATTCAGCCCATCGGGCCTGCTCCGTCCTTCAATGACATCATGGCTGATCTTCTACTCCAACACCATTTTCCTGCACTGTATCCCTTGATGTTTTTATGTAAATATCTATCGATCTCAGTCCTGAACATACTCAATGACTGAGCCTCCACAGCCCTCTGGGGCAGAGAATTTCAAAGATTCGCCATCCTCTTTGTGAAGAAATTCCTCCTCATCTCAGTTTCAGTGTAGTAACTGTCATAACGTGGGGAAATACATCCCATCATTTTTCATATTTGTGTAAACAAAAAATGGATGCTGAACAAAATCAGGAATTATTAGTAGGGGTAACCAATAGCTTGGTGAAAGAGGTGGGCATAATAAAGGCTCTTAAAGGAGGAGAACTGGAGGGAGGAGACTCTGGGGCCCAGGCAGTTGAGGGCACAGTTGACCATAGAGACAAGAGGAGCATAGAGCGAGGTCAAGAGGACAAATCTGCAAATTAAATTTACAAAGAGGCAGTGAGTGATTTTCACAGATTTTAAATGCTATGGAGAGATTGAGAATTACAGGAAATTCTACAAAATCTGGCAGCTGCTGGGGAAAGGAAAGGGAAGGGAACTTTGTGTAGGAACGATCAAATTTTATCATTTCATTTCATCAAATTCTTCACCATTTGGGGAAAAACTACAACGTTTTATTTTGTGTGTTCACCTCTTCACAGCCTCTCACGCCACATGTGCTGGACTTAGGCCAAGAGCCTAGACAAGCAGCTGTGGGTATCTTCCAGAATTCTGCCAGTGCTAAGCAATTGCCAGAGAAGTAAAACCACTGGTGAGTTGTAACAATATATTTTATCCCCCCATCTGGTGGTCAGACTTCTTGTCTCCACTCAGCGCTGCCCCTGATGACCCAGCTGAAGTCAATGGCTCACTTGCTGCAGGAAATTTGAATGCAAATATCATCCGAAGCTGAGATTCAATCATGGGTGTACAGTCCAGTGGGTTGCTTCCTTTTTATTTTGTTCTGTTTTTTATTATTACCTTCATTGTTTTGCTTTCATATAATTGCTTTTTTTATTATTTTGTTTTTTTCCATCATGCTCAATTTGCTCAAATATGCAGATAGCAACTGTATCAAGTGCGAAAGAGATGGGGCTGCAACAGAAAGATGGGGAAGACCTAGATGCTGGACCAGGGCTGTAGGGTGATGATGTTAATCAGAGATATGAAGTAGGAGAGAAAGAACTAGAAGAGACTGGGCTATAAATGAGGACCAAGAAACCTATCAAATTTCGTACATTTCACGTGAAATTCTCTCATTGTTAGCAATAAATTTCACTCATTGTCATCCTTCACTGTAATAAGACAATCTGTTGATTATAAGGTTTGCAATAAAGCTTTTTAAAGTGTAACAGGATTTTAAAAAAACCTAGGGTATATCCACTGCTTAATATGAAAGTGAGTTGTACAGTCTAGGAAGGTCCCAGATCTGATCGCTGGTGTGTGTTGCGTTAGCTGACCTCAGCCTGTGTGGGAGTAGCGTTGCTATTATTAGTCCTGGATTAGGAAGCAAATTGTCATCCAGAGTTCCCAGTCCTGATCATTAATCAGTGACTCCAGCAGTAAAGATATTGGTTGAGGATAGGACTATACATGATCTGATGATCTCTCTGCCACACCCTGACTGAATAGACTACAATACGCTCAGTTTTGGCTCACACATGATGAATGGCTGTTTAGATGAGGGCAGTCAGACCTGTAGAACTAGCTTAGAACAAATTATTACCTTCAGGGAAGAATGGAATAAAATTAGAAAGGATAATAAAGAATCATCCAGGTTCTAGGTGGTGCCTTGCCAATTGAGTGCACTATACCATGCAGTGAAAGAATACCTGACTCAAACCTATACTTCCCCCAGATAGTAACAACCTAATCTTAACTGTGCCTGCAAGAAGATGCTATGGGGTGGAGACTGGAAGATGAGACTGAGTCACCTTGGATCAGTGTTGCATAATTCTGAGGGGACAGTTACAGAGCATTTAAGAGTTGAGAACCTGTCCGCATTCTGACACGATCGCACAAGGAATAATGAATTTTGTGGGGCGAATGGTGGAATAATCCAACAATGTAACAATAGATTTTCAGACCAATATAGCAGGACTATTCTCCCATCACTGAGTTAGCAATACATTCCATCTCTCCTGCTGTTATTAAGATGCATGTTCACTGCCTTTTCTTTATACAGTCATCAGAATGATGTTGTGGTCAAAGAATATAATTAGTAAATAATTTCTAAACTTTGCACCTTCTTTCAAAGTCCTTGGTAAAATGAAACCTCAATCTCAATGGATAAATGTTCCACATTGTGAGCAAACAGAGCTAGAAGGACTCTCGTTTGAACCCAGATCTATGATGGGATAGCTTATCTCAGTCCGGGGTAGGAACGTGACCGGGGGCGATTTTCGAAGGCTCCCTTAGGCACTAATGAGCTTCCAAGGTGGCTAAGATGGAGTCTTGAGCTGCAAGGCCAGTTTAACCCATATTTAGCGCAAGGCGCGATCTTGGTAAAGGCGCTGAAATGCTTGCTAGGAGCGACTGTCCGGAGTCTCGTTAAGGGGCCCGCTAACACTCATTAACAAGGCCGCATAGCAATTTGGTGGCTAGTGCTTAACCTAACATCCTCTCCTAACAGCGACCAGCTGTTTGGGAGTAAGCTAATCATTGCTGAGGATTTTGAGTGTTATTTCAAGATATAACCCCTTCACTGGAGGTTTGAAGGTTACTTTCAAATACATTGGGAGACTTTCTGGGACACTTTGTCAAGACTTCACCAACACTCTGTTCGTATTTATTCTGGAAATTCTCTGAGGACTTCACCTAAACATCTTAATAACAACAGGAGAAAAAAAATGTATTGCTGACACAGTGACGGGAGAATAGTCCTGCTATATTGGTCTGGAAATCTAGTGCTGTGTTACTCAACCTTATTGGAGAGCTTTTATGAGTTACCAGGAGAAAGGAAGTGCTTGGCAATGGGCATCTTGTTAGGGGTTCTTCTTGGAATCCTTTCATCCTCCACCCCACCCCCCACCCCCGGCCCAGGGTACAGGACATCCCTCTTACTTCACGAGGATGTCCAGTGCAGCATCCGAGAAGCTGTGTAGCCTCTCAGTCAGTCCCTGAGCCACCCTGAAGCATGCTGCAGTGTGTTAGCCAATGCCTTCAGTGGAAGTGAGTGAATGGAATTCACATATACTGCTCCAGGAAAATTAATCAGCGCTTGAATGCTAAAGGTTTTAGTACCTCCAGGCAAATTCAAATTATGGTAATCTGCAATTAGGACCAAATTACATGCTAAAAGCAGACTTTCAAACAGGTGCATCGGATTAGCCCACCACTCATTTAGCGCCTGTTTCACCTTTTCATCAAAATAACCAGCCGTATATTTTATGATGTGGATTGCGTAACTATGTTGCATGTTTATTGATGATTTGGCGGAATGGGGGAGAGGATGGGCAGAGTTGCCCCTTTTGTAATCAATGATTTAAGCAGGAGAAAATGCTTGTTTGTGGGGCAAAGAGATGATTTTATGGTAAGACTGGGACAGAAGCCATTGCTTGCAAGTCTGTCACCTCGCTATTCATGTCAAGGTGTGGGTGAGAGGGGGGAATGGGGAGGTGATGCATTGGTCAGGCACTCAGAACAGTTTGATATTGCAACACAACTTACAGATTGCTACATCATAACTTAGAATTTGCCAGGTTTTAGATCACATGGGTTAATAATTATAAATAATAAACTAAATGGCACACAGAAGTTCAAAGATTAACATACTTTTGGGCTTTATAGGTTTACCGTCACCTCTTTGGTTTTAAAATCAGTTTAAAAATATTCTTAAAAGAAAGTACTAAAAAGGTAATGCATCTCAGAAATTGTTTAACTTTTTACAGAATATCTCAATCAACTGATTACTGGTTCCCAATAGGGTCGTATTACTAGGATCATATAACACATTAGGACATTGGATTGGATCTGGCTGGACGGGGGAATCTCACAGTGTTAGTTAGACTTTCTTCTGCACCATTTAACTCAAAAAAAATTTTGCGTGTAATTTGCTGGAAGTGCGAGTGGATAATGGTGTGGCAAGGGCAACAGGGCATCTGGGACTTCAGTGAATGGCGGGATCAACCGTGTAACTCCTTAACCATTGAGATTCAAGGATTGAGACAAAAACAGAGGAATGGCGGAAATGGAGGGTGAATTAGAGTCAAATCAGGTCTGGTTGGCATCCTTCCATCTCTGAAAGATGATGGACACGCAGCAAACAATCCATTTAGGCGGGTGTCTTCTCTTGGTGCATCTTTGCTGATGACTGTGAAGGCCAATCCTTGAGAGGCAGGTTCTGCCACAAGTGCTGCACGTGAAGCTGCCAAGTGACGCTGTGAGTTGTTGTTTTTGACATTGGCGCCTGTTGCCAAGCTGCTGCAGCAACTGGTCATCATGGTAGTGCACACTAGTCCACAGGATGTGTCGCCATTTCCCTCTTTTGCCAGCTCATGGATCCCAGGTGCGATAGTCGACATTTAGAGCCTTCAGGTCATGCTTGCAAGCATCCTTGAAGCGGAGCTTTGGGCGCCCCACTGGTCATCTGGCCCCGGCTATCTCACCATACAGAAGGCCCTTGGGTGTGCGTCCGTCTTCCATACTGCAGACATGTCCGATCCACCGAAGCCGCCTCTGTTTGATTATTGCCATTACACTTGGGAGCTCTGCCTTTGAAAGGACTGTTACATTTGTGATTTTGTCCTGCTTGGATATACCCATAATGTGCCGCAGTCAAATTAGGTACGAGACGGGAGATAGAGAGAGGGAAAGAAAGATTGGTTTAAGAGAGAGAAAAAGAAGAGACAGGAAGGAAAAGTAAGATTTTAAAAAATACACACTTTTCGAATCTCAAGCAACAATTGACCATATACAGGATTGAGACGGACCACTTTTAATGGTTCCCATTCTGGACTGGAGAGGTTGATTGACATTGCAGGAACAATTATCAAGTTGTCAACATTGTACACTGGGTTTAGTGGGCAATTAATGTGTAAATCCAGCAAGTTCTTAAAAACTTAAAAATAACAGAGAGGCTGAGGGTGAAATGCCCTTTGAAGCAAACAGTGAAAGCAGCATAGTCGATCAGCAAGTGCTGGAGGTTCACATGTTGTGGCTTATCTCTAAATCCTCTGAGCTTGCTGGGCAATTTACACATTAATAACACTGTGTGTCGTTAACACACTGTTTTATTTCAGCAGGTTCTGGCCCATGAACAAGGTACAATGGAAACGATATAACTGAGTAAATACATATGGTCATAAAGAGTCATATGGTCATAAATACTGCAGTTCAATAAAATTGCTTCAGATATCATAAACCATAACAGCAACATAGGGTGTTTTATAAACTCATGAGAACCTCTGAATTAGAACTTTCTTTTCCTTCCAGGTATATTGCTTTTAATATATATTGCTGTGGAATTGTAGTACTTTACAGTGCTTACTGTTGCTTCAGGTCTTGAGTATGTCAGTCTGCCCAGTCTAACAGATGCTTTGCTAGAAGTGTTTATTATCTTTTCTGTAACCATTGAAATGTGAGAGGCAGTGGCTGATTTGGCAGAAATTTTAAGTTCAACTTTATAGAAATACTGTTCCCGAAATTACTTTGATATTTTTTGTCGGTTTCTTTGATTTTCAAATGTTTTTGGCAGCATTTGGAAGAAGAATTGATGCATGAGGGCATAGGAGCAAGAGTATACTAAAGAAGTGTGATAGCATTGGTCCTGAAGGCTAATCTTGATCACATGCCAGCAATTGCTGTGTAATCCCATTTCTGATTTATACTTTACAGGATATCTGTTATTACCATGTTATGGCCATAGTATTTCTCAGTAATCAGCAGCAAATTATTTTTGTTAAGCTTACAGCAGCGACAGCACAACTGCTAATCCTACAGGATGTAGGAACATAGGGTTGAATTTTACGCCACCCCAAAGAGCGGGATGGTGGTGGAGGGGAGAGCATAAAATGGAGCGGAATGCTCTGGGAGCCTTTCCTGACCCGCTCCCACCTCCACTGCCACTTTACGCAGGGCAGCGGGGGTGAGAAACGGCCCACCCGCCCCAGGCCAATCAAGGCCCTTAAGTGGTCACTTAACGGCCACTTAAGGGCCTTCGCCCACCTCCACCCAGATTTTACGCGTGGCAAGCGGGTGTCCTAGAACCGACAGAAGCTGCCAGACAAAAGCAGGCGGCTCTTGAATGTCCCGGGGGAGCCCTCATGATCGGGCATGCTGTGCCCGATGGGAGGCCGCCCCCACTGCCCCAACCACCCCCAACACCCAACACGCACCCCACCCCCCCCCACTTCCCCCCCAATCGACCACCCTTGCCTCGCTGGGGCCTGACCGATTACCCCTGGTGAGGCAACCAAAACTTACCTTTGGTCCAGGCTCCCCAACATCTTTTCTTCATGCTGGGCTGTAGTCCCAGCAGTGGCCACCGCTCGCAGTGGCGCTGCTGGGCCTAAGAGCTGCTGGCCTGCTGATCGGCCATTAGCTCTATTAGGCAGGAATTCCTGCCTCAAGTGGGTGGAGGTCCCGCCTCACACCAATTGAAGCCGGGCGACCTGCAAAGTACAGGTCGGATCCCCAGGTAAGGCAGAAGCAGGATCGCCACCAACTTTTCAGTTGGAGGCAGGCTCTCGTCTACCCAGGGTAAAATCCCAGCCATAGAAACAGGAGGAGGCATCCAGCCCTTCAAGCCTGTTCTACCACTTAATTAGATCATGGCTGATCTATATTTTAACTACATCTACCTGCCTTGGCTCCATAACCCTTGCCCAACAAAAATCGGTCAGCATCAGTTTTGAAATTTTCAATTGATGCTCCCCCCACCCACTAGCCTCATCAGCTTTTCTGGGGCGAGTGCTCCAGATTTCCACTACCCTTTGTGTAAAGAAGTGCTTCCTGACATGTAAATCATCTTGTGATAATGGAACATGCCGGCTTTTGATTAGCACTGAAATGGGTGCTAAACTGAATTTAACCATCACTGATATGTACTTCACTGCAGATAGAGAAAGGAAAACCTGAAGGGCCCTAAACAGGTCAGACAGTGGATCCTAGCTTGAAGATTGTGCAACATATTTAGGTACTGGAATTGGGTACTCATATTAATATAAAATAAAAACAAGAAATGCTGGAAATACTCAGCAGGTCTGGCAGCATCTGTGGAGAGAGAAGCAGAGTTAACGTTTCAGGTCAGTGACTTTTCATCAGAACTGTCAAAGGTTAGAAATGTTTTAAGCAAATAAAGCGGGGGTGGGGCAAAAGATAACAAAAGGGAAGGTGTTGATAGGACAGGGTCACAGAGAATAACTGACGACAAGGTCATGGAGCAAAGGCAAACGGTATGTTAACGGTGTGCTGAAAGACAAAGCGTTAGTGCAGAGAGGGTGTTAATTGACAGAACAATGAACAGCCCTGGCCCATAGCACAAGCATGAAAAAACCAGTGAATAGGCACATTGTAAAACAAATGAATGATGAAACAAACTAAAAGAAAAAACAAAGAAAAAAGAAAAAATAACTAAAAATAAATAGAGGGCCCATCATGCTCTGAAATTATTGAATTCAATGTTCAGTCTGGCAGGTATTCACATTACTTGGATTGTACAACATCGCCATCGTCCTCCTGCCTTTTTCCTTTGGCTGACTCAGTCTGGATCATGGAACAGTCTGCGGTTGTTACCATTGACCTTTCCAGTTGACAGAAAATAAATGTTACGTCTTGGTGAAAGAAGCTTCCTTGTCATTCTGCCTCTGAGGCACTACATTTAACAACTCAGCTGAGATCTGGCAAGACTCGTGCAGGGAAGGACCGGTGAGGAATATCAGCTGACATGAAATTCAGGCCTCTTGAATGGCAACTCAACTGTACCAGAAAAGCTCTTGGATTACTTTTATCTTCTTTAAACGACTAACTCTGAAAATTGACTGTTCCCCTTTAAACATTTTGTTAAAAAAAAGACTGGAAATGTTGGCAGTAGATTGCTCAGCCAGAGTCAAAGTATCAGGTGACTGAGCTAGAACTTCAAATATACCAGAGCACTTTCAATTTATTTTATTGATATATTCAACTCATTTATTTTGTGTCACTTTGCAAGAAAGATGCAGCTCTGTAATGTCACAGTCCCGGGGTGCAAGGGAACTTAGTGAAATAACATGATTTAGGATTCAATCCAACTCCCTGGGCTATTGATTTATAGAGTGTGAGATTAAGTCCGGGAGTTAGTAACTGAGGCTTTGAACTGATTGAAATTGAAAACAGGATTTATCGATGCGTTTACACTGGTTGCAGAGTAAGTAGAATTCAACTTTTCTGAACATGTATTGCTGCGTTTCAGCAAAGTGTCAGTGGGTGACTGATTCAGGCTCCTTGGAACTCCTCATTTCCATGTATGGAGCTGCTCAAGGCTCTTAACTTGCAGCACCAGGAATAATCTATTCTGTTGCTTTTTTCAGTGTTGTTAGGATACCTTTAGGCTTTAAATGCTGAGTGCTGTGAGCATGTTCTTTAAACACGGAATAATGCCAGTCATGTTTTGTAGCTAAATGAGCTAGTTGTGTGCACTGCTTCCAGCTGCTGCCACAATGGAACAGAAGTCCATTCTACTGAATTGTCATAAAGAAGTTAAGGAAGTTATGATGAACATTTATAAAACACTGGTTTGGCC